>NC_086171.1:6386250-6997500 GCF_023053635.1 Elgaria multicarinata webbii | reverse complement strand
CTTCTTTTTCAATTTAGTTTTAACTGTTTTATTCTGTTTTTATTTTCATTTTACCTTGTACACCGCTCCGAAATTTTTCAATGGGGAGTGGTATATAAATATTCTAAATAAATAATAAATAATAATAAATCAATCCATTATGACCTAATAGTTTGTAAACATAAGAGCATAAGCAGAGCCCTGCTGGATCAGACCAAGGATCCATCTAGTCCAGCACTCTGTTCACACAGGGGCCAACCAGCCATCGGCCAGGGACCAATGAGGCAGGACATGGTGCAGCAGCACCCTCCCACCCATGTTCCCCAGCAACTGATGCATATAGGCTTACTGCCTCTGATACTGCCTCCTATTCATTTACTCATGCTAAATATGCCGCACTGGTTGAGATACACTTCACTCTCCCACAACCCTATTCCCACCCCATGGGGAAAAAAAATACCCCTTACAGTCCACTCGTAGCTCAGCTTTTGTCGAAGAAACGCCCATGCTGTTTTCAGCCAGACAGCGGTATACGCCCATGTCAAGGGGCACCACAGCTGTGATGATGAGCTGGTGGCAGCCTTCCTGATCTTCGTTGATCATGTAGTGGTCATCCTCTTCAATAACTCTCCCATCCTTGAACCACCGGACAGTGGGGGTTGGTTTACCGATAACCACACAGTCAAAACTAACTGGATAGCCATCTTGCACTTCTTGGTTTTGAAGTTCGGTTATGAAGATAGGAGCTGGAATGGTTTTGATGACGATAATTACATTTCGTTTCATTGCCTACATTTTTATACCACCCCGTAGGTGAAGCCCTCTGGGCGGTTAACAAAAATTAAAAACTATTAATAACTCATTATACGAAATACAAAAAGAAAGGCATTTATGTAAAACCACAGACAACATATATTTAAAAACAATTTGTTAAACCAATAATAAATAATTACAATAACAATCTACATGTGCGTGTGTGTGTGTGTGTACATACAACACCAGATTATATTGGTGTTACAGATGGGAATCCGAGCTCCCAACTCATTGAGGAATCTTCATTGGACCTCGGATATGGATGCTAATTGGTTTGATCCAAGGTCCACATAACACTGGGCCCCAAGTACTCTGTTGAAAGCCTTGTGTTCTCTACTTACCAGTATCAGATGTTAGTAAAGGTGGTGGAGGCCGTTTCACCAAGGTCCGCAGTTGCCCTGGAGCGGGCGGCGTGGCTTTCCCAATACGCAACTCCATCTTTCTAGGCCCTTGATCCAGGATGTCAATCTCAACGGGAATGCCCATAGCAGCAAACATTTCCCTAAACCGGCTAGCAGCTGTTTTCGCCTCCAACATAACTTCAAACTTGATGTAGATGTACTTTTCGTCTTCCCGGTAGGTCTGGCGGTCCACCACCTCTATCTCTCCCTCGTCCGCACTGACAAAGAGTTCCTCTTCCACATCCGAGATCTCTGTGGAGATCTTTGATTTGAACAGCTTGTGAAGACGCCTCCCTGCTTTACGGAAGGCGTCGTCCAGCTCACTGCCGGAAGAGCTCTCTGTTTCACTCTCAGGAAAGTTTTGGTCAGGCTTGTGCTTCCGTACGGGTGCTTGAGGCTGTGGAGACACCATCACCTTGGCACTGTGGGACACCTTGCCGAATTTATTGGACGCCTCACAGGTGTACTTGCCTATGTCATTCATTTCCAGACCAGTGATAATCAAGGAGCATGTCCCATCACTGTAATTGTCTATATGATAATGGCGCCCATCCAAAACTTCATTGCCATCTTTCAACCAGCGGACCTTCATGTCCGTCTTGCTTTGAGCCACACATTCAAGATGGAGGGTGCCTCCTGGCTCACCGGAGAAGTCCTTGAAGGTCTCAGCAAACACCGGGCATTCTTGCTGCTTGATTTCCTTTCTTACTTTGTACCCTTTGAAAGCGGCCTGAATTTTTACGGCTGCCTGAGCCATGGAAGGGTCATCCAAGTCTCCTTCTACAGTTTCTGGCTCAGCTGGCTTAGCAGGAGGAGGTAGCTCAGTGCCGGTCTTCTCCCACTGCTTATAGGTTGTCTCTGCAGAGACGGTCTGAACTTTGCTAGTGACGCTGGCAGAGGATGAGCTGGCCTTTTTGAGGTAGTTGATGAAGGAAGGAGTCCCAGCTCTTGACTCATCATCTGAACTGGTGACGGAGTAGTCTGCCTCTCCTGCTTTAGCCGACTCATCACAAGTAGAGTATCCCTCAGAGTAGTACTGGATTATCTCGGCTTCTTCCTTCTTCTGCTTCTTGTCGTCCTCTTCTGGCAATTCGCTGATCGAATCCAGGGTTGGCTCGCGACTCATCCTACGCTTCTTGGCAAGCGCTTCCCATAAGAGGTGGAGGTCGCCCTCCTGAGCCGCTTCAGGGGGTAAGCTGGGTTGCACCTGCTCATCCACGATCTCGTCCAGCTCATTCGCCGTCCGTGTCTCCTCCACCCCCTCCTTTAACATTGACACTGTGGAAACTAAAAAGGAATGACAAGGTAAAGATTTATTATTTCATGAAGGGGCAGGAAGCTTGCCAGGTTCAAACCGGGAGAGAGTCCCGTGCTTTTTAGAACTCTCTAATAGAAATGCAATAACAAGAAGTAAATGAAGAATTTACTAAAATTGCATTTTTTGGGGGGGGGGGGGTCATTGCATGCCTATAGCTCCAGCATCAGCAACAGACCTTCAAGTGATTTGTTCAGCCAGTTGCCATTTCTGAAAAATGCCAGACAGGTTGCATTTTAGCGTGATCCATGCAGATTCTATTTATTATTTTTTATAAATGTTCTGAGTTTATTCTGTGCTCAGTGTTGGGGTTTTGTGGAATTTCATGTGCTGTGCATGAAGAATGATAAACACTGATATCTTGGGACCACAATACCTGATGGAACGCCTCTCCCGACATGAACCTACCCGTACACTGCGCTCAACATCTAAGGCCCTCCTCCGAGTGCCTACTCCAAGGGAAGCTCGGAGGATGGCAACAAGGGAGAGGGCCTTTTCAGTGGTGGCCCCCCGACTGTGGAATGATCTCCCCGATGAGGCTCGCCTGGCGCCAACATTGTTATCTTTTCGGCGCCAGGTCAAGACTTTTCTCTTCTCCCAGGCATTTTTAACAGCTTTTTAACAGCTTTTTAACAGCATTTAACAACGTTAAGTTTGTTTTTAATGGACCCCACAATTGTTGTTTTTAAATGGATACTGTTGTTTTTATACTGTTTTTATGTGTGTGTGTGTGTGTGTTTTTAAATTGTATACTTTTAATGTTTACTATTTTTAAATGTTGTAAACCGCCCAGAGAGCTTCGGCTGTGGGGCGGTATATAAATGTAATTAAATAAATAAATAAATAAATAAAATATCTAAAGGGGTTTGCGAAAACACGGAGATGAGGTCCTGAAGGAAGAACTGAAGGCAGATATGGGCACAGAACCTCTCTCTGAACACTTTAATGGCCACAATGCGCATGTCTTTTTTCAGACACATCTCCATGAGCCTGAGGGTAAAAGCTTGGGCCTTAGCTAGACCTAAGGTTTATCCCGGGATCGTCCCGGGGTGATCCCTGTTCATGTAAATGACACACAGGGGATCCCGGGAGCAGGCAGGGGCGACCTCGGGACGATCCCGGGATAAACGATCCCGGGTCTAGCTAAGGCCTCAGATTCTCATGAGTTCAGATTCTTCTCTAGGCAGACATACTTCAGAATTTATTTATTTATTTGTTACATTTATATACCGCCCCATAGCTGAAGCTCTCTGGGCGGTTTACAAAAGTTAAAAACAGTAAACATTAAAAGTATACAAAACTAAAAAAAACATAAAAACAACAGTATAAAGACAACAGTATCCATTAAAAACAACATATTTATAAGAAAAGGAATTGAGAATAAAATGGCCAGTATTGTACTGCCCTTATACAAATTGATGGTGAGACCACACTTAGAATGCGGTGTACAGTTCTGGTCACCTAAAAAAGGATATTATAGAGCTGGGAAAAGTGCAGAAAAGGGTGACTAAAATGATTAAGGGGCTGGAGCATCTCCCCTACGAGGGAAGGTGACATCAACTGGGATTGTTTAGACTGGAAAAAAAGAGACTAGGAGGAGACATGATAGAAGTGTACAAAATGATGCCTGGTGTGGAGAATGCGGAGAGGGAGACATTTTTCTCCCTCTCTCAAAATACTAGAACCCAATGGGGTCATCCCATGAAGGTGATGGGTGGGAGATCCAGGACAAATAAAGGAAGGACATCTTCACACAGCGCATAGTTAAATTATGGAACTCACTACCACAAGATGTAGTATGGCTTTAAAAGGAGGTTGGATAAATTCCTGGAGGAGAAGATAATCAACGGCTACAAATCCTAATGGCCTTTGGGCTGTGACTTTTGGGTGAGACCACACTAGCATAAATCTGCATGTCAGTGGCATGCTAGATGCACAAATGTCCCACATAATCTGCATTGTGTTGTGGATTGATTGTCCACTGAAACCACAAGCCAACGTTTTGGGCAATCTTAATATTCCCATAGTGCTTCCATTTGAGTAGAGATGCTTCCATTCACTTCAATACTGAGACAGCTCAGTACACAGAATGGGAATACATGTATGACGTTGTCCCGAACCATATGAGAATTCTACACGTGTATTGGAGTTCCCACATGTGCACAACACCCCTTGGATTGGACAGCAGGTGTGTAATGTTCTTATGTGTGATCTTTGCTATTGTTGCAATGTTGGGGTGTGTACTAAGGAAGAACAGTATTAGCACCAGGTTGTTGCACAGCACGTGACTCCTGTTTAGACAAGTATGTGCTCACTTTAGCTGACAGTCATGCCAGGACAGCTGTGGCATTGACACATCTTTAATAGGGAGGACGAAAACTTTGGGCTGAGCTGAAACTGCCCAGTTTTTTGTGAACTTTTTCTGCAGTGCCAAAACACTCCCCCTCACAACGATTTTGCAACACTCCTTGAGAAAATGATCAGTTCATTAATTGATGTTCAAAGCGATCTAAATTGTGCTTCCTTTCGTTCAGTGACATAATCACATAGGAACATCTGATAAGCTACACAGCATTCTGCTGTCAAAGCATTCACTATGTGATCCCTGATTGGATGGACCATCCTTGAGACTGTTTTAGGAAGGGGGGGGGGAACAACTTCCGGGAAAATGGTGATGTGGCGTTACACCCCACAAGTCAATTCCCAAAGGTATGTCTGCAGTTTGTAAGTCTGTGGTTTGTAGAATGTTGGCCTGAGTGGGCGGAGTTAGAAGGTCTTGGGAGGGTGGAGGAGTGATATATAAGGGAAGGACGGAGGGGATTGAGGAATCTTTTCAGGGAACCTTTCCAGGGAGACTTGTTAGGGACTCTTAGAGTCTGTAGTGCTCCCTGTATTTATGGTACTTAAGTTTTAGGAAATTTGAGAGTCAGTGTAGTGAGTGGTGTCTTTAGAGTGTGGTGTGCACGTAGTGGAAGTATATTATTCAATACTGATAATAAAGAAAGTTGAAGAGTGATTGTGTGAGAGAAAGGAAAGCGCGAATGTGAGGGTGACAGGATTGGATGGATGGTTTCAAAAAAGGTTTTAAATGTTGTTATTTGAAACAAAGCTTATGAACTTTTAAAAATAAATTTTGATTGTTTATTTTAAAACTACCACAAAAATCCCACGTGTCTGTTTGGCATTTATCATCTTAAGTTTACACATTCAGCACCCACTCTGACAATCATTCACCTAGGCAGATATAACTCACAGCGCATTATTATATATATTAAAATCCATTCTCCATTTTAAACCCCTTTCTCCACATAGTTTGGAGGAAGGTGGGCTTTATCCCTTGCCTCAGGCGTATCAAGCGGCGGTGCTTGGCTTGAGCAGGGAGTAGCCTCGGCCGGGTCTGGTGTTCAGAGCCTGTGTCGCCCCATAGTAAGTGGTGGCAGACGTGAGGTCTGGTGTTCAGAGGCTGTGTCATGGCAGGTGACATTAAAAAGGTACCCCCCACCAAAAAAAGTATTTGCACAACCGAATGTTTTTTCAGAAAAAAGTCTAACTCCATTTTTCGATACAGAGAGATTACTTAATCAGCGAAACCAATGATGTAGAAATGTTAATGCACCTTCAACAGAAAGAGTGGCAGATGTCTTGACATCACGAGAGGCCATGCAGGTGTATGAGCCTTGATCTTCAGGTTTAAAGTCATGGATGATGATTGCCTGCTTTTTGCCTTCTGAGATGATTTCATATCTTCCTCCAGGCTGGACGGGTTCTTTCCCCTTGAACCAAACCACTTCCTCAGCTTCGTTGGATAATTCACACTCCAAACGAGCCTTCTGCCCTTCTACAGCAGACTTGTCAACCAAAGGCTGAGCGACCGCAACAGAGCCTGGAATTGGACACATCAAGACCGAGGAATTTACTGCATACAGTTCTGTTTTTGCACCTCCATGAGCAAAGCGACAAAGAAGCAGGCCAGCCATCACCAACAACAACAACGATCTCATAGAAATATCATTTATTCAGAACTAGGTTTCCCTGGCTAAGAACATACTGTAGGCTGAAACGGTGAAACTGGAAAGAAAGAAAGTAGTATGCGAGAGTTTCAGTATTTGTAGAGAAAATGATGCCTTGGGGCTCCTTAAAGACATGTTTCTTATGGTATAACCATGTTTTCTGGTTAGACCAAGAGCTGGGCTGGTCCATGAAGTCACGAAGAGTCGGAAGCGACTGAACGAATAAAAAAGCGACTGAAGTAGCACGATTGCATGGCACGTTGTAATTTCACGACCTGATAAATCATCATTCAGTGTGCTGCGTTCTAAATCTAAAATGGAATTACTCTCTGTAGAGACTCAGAGGAACGAAATGGTAACGTTTTTATTACTGCAGCAAGCAGCACTAAGATTGCCAGGTTCAGAATGGGAGAGCGTCCCATGCCTTTGATACTTCTAGCATGGAAAAAACAATAACATTAAGTAAATGGAGAATTTAAAATTGCATGTTTAAGTTGATGTATGCCCATAACTTCAGCATAAGAACATCAGAAGAGCCCTGCTGGTTCAGACCAAGGGTCCATCTAGTCCAGCTGTGTGTTCACACAGTGGCCAACCAGCCATCGTCCAGGGATGAACAAGCAGGACATGGTATAAAAGCACTCTCCCACCCATGTTCCCCAGCAACTGGTGCACACAGGCTTACTGCCTCGAATACAGCAGCAGACCTTCAAGGAATTTGTTTCTTCAATTGCCATCTCTAACTTTAGGTAAGCAAATAAACAAAATCAATGCCATGGAAAATGGACATATGGTGTTTGATGTTACCAGTCAAGAAGATGTTTATTACTCCAGTTGCAAAGTGAAATATTTCCAATCCGACGTGAAGTGGATAGATGCCCCCACCCCACCCCCCGCCAAATGAACACGTCAGTTTTGGTGTCCTCTCTGTGATCCAAAGGTAATGATGGTAGGTGCACGCCTGGGATGAGTGGATCATGCCGGATGTTGCGATGTGAGCACTGCTAGTCCTCATGGAAGATGTGGCACAGGAGTCCATGGACTGACACATTACCAGAGTGGAATAAACTGAAGCCACAGGACAGTAGCAACCACACCACTTTGGCAATGCTGTATTAGTCGCTCGCCCCCCCCCCCCGCTCATCCCCTTTGCTCACCTGCCCACTCGCCCGCCCCCCCCACTTGCCCCTTCACTCGCCCGCTCGCTCGCCCCCCCTGCTCACTCGCCCGCTTGCCCCCTCACTCGCCCGCTCGCTTGACCCCCCCCGCTCGCTCGCCCCGCTTGCCCCCTCGCTCGCCCGTCCGCTCGCCACCCCCACTCGCCATGTCTGATGCCCCCTCCATCACCACCCCGGCTGCGATCTCCCCACCCTGGCTCCGCTCTTCCCCCCCCATCTCTCCTGCCAGGTCCGCTCTTTTCCTCCTGGCCCCCATCACTCCCCCCCCCCCGCGATTCCCTCGCCCCCGGCCCGATGGGCACAGCGCTCCTATGGAGTGCTGTGCCCAGTGCACGGCTTCTCCCAGCTACTCGCGAGTAAGTGAGCAGCCAGAAAAAGCCACGGAACCAGCTAGACTTTCCTCAGCCTGGGGCTGCGGAAAAACCGGGCCAAAAGCGGATCCGGTTATCCCGGGTCAAGGGAGGATTTAGCCCGGCCTGACCCTGGGATCCCCTGTGCGTCATCTGCATGCACAGCAGGGAGCCCGGGCCTTGCACAGGGCTAAACCCTCATCTAGGAAGGCCCAGAATCATTAAGAGCTTGGTCTGTCCCAACCTACCTATGACAGTTAGCTTGGCGGATGCAATGGCTTCCCTTGCAGCAAAGGTGACCTCTCCAGAGTGACGGAGCTGTGCTTTTTTCAGTATAAGTTTGTAGCTATTCTCTTCTGCCTCGATTCCCCAGTTTTCATCTGGTTGGATATCCACATCATTAATGTACCACGCCACCTCGTTGACTGGGACAGCTTCACTTAAAACACAGTTGAAGACCGCTCGGTCCCCAGCAGTGACTGTGATGTCAGTTAACGGCTGCAAGAATTCTAGGCGCCACCCTGAAAATATGATAAGAGGCTCAATCAGCACCTTCCAAGCCAGGAAGAAAAGCTTGCGAGTACCTTTGAATAACTGCAAGTTGACAAGATGGTCGAAGGGGTGTAAGGACACCCAATTATATAGCGTGGTGGGAGGTGGCAAATGTTGTTTTCATGCAAACTATTAACAAAAGTCCAAAGTTTTCACCAATACATTTGAAAGGAGGGCTAGAACAATACACAAGGAATCCTCAAAATATGAGTCCAGAAATATCAAATTTCTATCCTTAGAATAAATTACAGAAATTTGGGGGATGTATTTAATTTCATCCTTTTCCCATAATATCGTGGCTTTCACAGTATGTAAGATGTTTGACCAAACGTCAATATTCTGGTAGAAGAGTCTATCCAGTTCACCTACGGAGAACTGTCAGATGGATTTCTCCAGTATGAACCAAGACCTCCAGCATTACCTCCACATGGAGGAGACAGCAAGTGCTACAGCAGCTGTCATACTGCAAAAGGTAATATCAGAAGGGGTCTGGTTCAACTCATTTAGCTTTATCACATCAGGGTTATACTGTGCAATCACTGCAAATTGCGTGCAAAGGACTCTGAAGTTTTCCAATTTACAATCTGCTTTGACTGGGAAGTACTCCATTGCATCCTGCTTTAATTGCGCTTCTTAGCCAAAAGAACTGATGTATTTTACTACCCCTTTAGGAGCGAATCTTTTGTTGTTCTCTGAGTGGCCACTGGGGGCGCAGGAGGAGAATTTAATACGTTTAAAGTACAAATTAAACAAATGCTTACGTCTGCGTAAGTTTTAAAGATAAGGACATCAAAATTGGCACAGTAATAGATATTAAGTAAGGCTATGCTCCGCTTCACTTCAGATTGGAGAAGCGATAGCGAAGCGGCCTGATTCGCCTCCGACAAAGGCAAAGACGGATTGGGTCGGGGGAGATGCGGATCGAGACGAAGTGGGTCCTTCGCCTCGATCTGGATCTCCAAAAAAAAGGTAAGTGGAAGCTTACCTGGCGCTGCCACAGTCTGTGCGGTGACGACGGCAGAGCCAGGTAAGGGGCAAGGGAGAGGGCAGCTTACCCGGCTCCATCGCGGTCCAGCGGTGGCTTCAACTGAGACCGAGGATTCAAACTGGAAGACCAGGCGGCCTGGTGTTCCTGTTTGTGTCCTCGGCCTCAGTTGAAGCCATTGGCGGACTGTGATGGAGCCAGGTAAGAGGGGAGTATAGAGGGGGCCTTACCTGGCAGTGGTGTTGCGGTCCATGTGGCGGCGGCGGTGGAGCCAGGTAAGGGGCAGGGGGGAAGGGTGGCTTACCCGGCTCTGTCGCAGTCCAGTGGCGGCTTCAACTGAGGCCAAGGATTCAAACCAGAAGACCAGGCCGTGGCTGCGACCTGGTCTTCCTGTTTGAGTCCTCTGCCTCAGTTGAAGCCGCCGCCAAACCATGATGGAGACAGGTAAGTTGTGAGGGGGTAGGGGGGTTTACCTAGTGCCACCGGCGCCACCGCGGATCTCTGATTCGGATCCGGAGCTCCGGAGTGGAGCAGACCATAGGCGGATCGACGCAGGGTGGAGCGGACCCGATCCGGAAGTTATGGATCAGGAACGAGAGCGGATTGGGGGGTCCATGCACAGCCCTAATATTAAGTAGAGCTTTAAGCATACCAAATTTGAATCGGATTGGGTCATCCATTGATTTTTTATTATTTTTTTACATTTCCCCCCTTAAACCCTTTTCCTGGTATGCAAAGGATCTTAGGAGCGCTGCTGCCCGGGGTGTGTTTTAGCTAACAACAACAACAGCTTTGCACTGTAGGGGATAATTCGAGGGAAACAGGTACGTGGGATGAAGCCTATTAAATGTCCAGATGGAACAATGATCTGTTACCTGGACCAGCAAGGGCTGTTGTTATGGTACAATGTAAGTATGTCATTACCTTTTACGGTCAGGAATGCAGATGTCACCACATCGCTAGCCTGAAAAGTCACCCTGCAGCTGTCTTCGGCCGTGAGGTTCTTCAAGAGGAGGAGATGCCGGAGCCCATTTTCAAAATAAACCATCTCAATGTTTTCTGAGGTTTTAGCAGGCTCATCATCAATCAGCCAATTATAATTGTAGATCTCCGGTTTGGAAAGGTAGCACTCAAACAGAGCTTCACCCCCTTCCATCGCATCGACGTTCTCTAAACCCTGGATGATGGTGTTCTTGGCTATTAAAAGAGGATTTAAAGGGTATTAATCATTAAGTTTCTCACAATTGAGCATTCCGTTAGCCTGGAAATATCTTAAGGATTGCAAAAATAAACTGAAGGTCATTTTAAAAGTTTTCCTTCTAATTCCAATGCCACAATTATCTTTCTTTAAATCTCAACGTCACTGTGGCATGGCTGAACATTTGTAAAGAGCTCTGAAATGATGCCGTATTTTGTTTGATTACCACCAGTCATCTTTATACTGAACACAGCTATAAAGTTGGCATTAAAGGGGTGGGACTTTAATGTCCCACACTAGAGGCATTCGAGAGGCAGCTGGACAACCATCTGTCAGAGATGCTTTAGGGTGGATTCCTGCATTGAGCAGGGGGTTGGACTCGATGGCCTTGTAGGCCCCTTCCAACTCTGCTATTCTATGATTCTATGATTCTATGACTCAGGGCCAATTCACACCACTGCCAGGCTCACGGGGTCTCCTTATTTCAGCTCGTGGCAAGCCGGGCTTCAAGCATTCAAAGTGAGCAGACACTCCTATACTTGCACAGCTTTAGATTGTGCATTTGCCAAGAGCAAGGAGCTACCTAGGTCTAAGAAAGAGCCTAGATGTTGTATGAATCAGCTCAGGGCAGGGCCGAAAGAAAGAAAGAAAGAAAGAAAGAAAGAGAGAGAGAGAGAGAGAGAGAGAGAGAGAGAAGAAAGACTATAATAAATGTAGCACAACTTTTTTTGTCGTCCGGTGTGAAACATGTAGAACAATTCCATACCTGCTGCTAACCCTCAACTAAATTTCTGTGATGAGCTGTGAAAACTGACAGCAAAACCACCCAACCAGGATGATCAGGAGTCTGTAAACAAAGCCCTATGAAGAGAAACTGAAAGAACTGGGCATGTTTAGCCTGGAGAAAGGAAGATTGAGGGGAGACATGAGAGTACTCTTCAAATACTTAAAAGGTTGTCACCCAGAGGAGGGCCAGGATCTCTTCTCGATCCTCCCAGAGTGCAGGTCACGGAATAACGGGCTCAAGTGACAGGAAGCCAGATTCCAGTTGGACATCAGGAAAACCTTCTTGACTGTTAGAGCAGTACGACAATGGAACCAGTTACCTGGGGAGGTTGTGGGCTCTCCCACACTCGAGGCCTTCAAGAGGCAGCTGGACAACCATCTGTCAGATTCCTGCATTGAGCAGGGGGTTGGACTCGATGGCCTTGTAGGCCCCTTCCAACTCTGCTATTCTATGATTCTATGATTCAATAAGGAGAGTTCCAAAGCCAACTTGGCACTGTCCCATCACACTCAGCAAGGAGTCCAACCTATGTGGAAGGTGCCCAAGCTAGGGGAGGCAGTCCTAAGCTGATTCTATGATGTGCAACCCCAGTGAGCATGGCCAACGTGAACTAGGCTATCATGAGTGTTGCATGTAATTTCACACCCACGTCAACACATATTATAGTGCAGAATATAATGTTCCCCTCTTGTCATTATGGATACTTCATTTTTACTTGATTTTATTTAAAAGACGGGGAGGGGGAAAGACCACCTTTCCACAAGCACAGGGCAGTGAACAGCTGATCATGAAATATAATGTAGCTAAACAACTATGAGAACAAAATCAGCATTCAAAAGCAATCTCATCATGCTACCACTCAGTTAATAGCAACCAATTAAGAATCGGCTAGAACAATATTATACTAAATAATAAAGGTGTGCACTCCGCCCTGGCATTATCTGGTAACCACGAACATCCGTGGAGCATTTGACCTTCCAGAGCAGAGACTGGCTGCTTCCAAACCCAACGATTAATATCAGAGCGGAGACGTGCCCAATTGGAACTTCTAACATCTCTTAAATTATCCTGGTGTGCATGTGTGTATGTGTGTGTAAGTAAATTGAATATATCCATATTTGGAAGACGATGAGTGGGGTTAGGGGCAGCTTTGATATTGACTTCTGTGGCTAATCAATTAGGAATAGCCACAGCGCTGTCTCTGACCGGGTTCTCCTCCAATCGCAGTGTTCAGGGGAGTGGGAAACACTAACTGGCTACTGATTCTGGCTGTGGGGTGGGAGGGTGGGAGGGAGCGTGTTTCTGCTTGGACTCACAGAAGTCAATCATTCACATTTCCACAGTGTGAAAGTGCTGCTAGGCTGGCATGGTGAGTGAGAAAGCTTCTACATCTGAGTCAGGCCCAGGTAGGCTCTTTATTTCTGTGGCTGGGGTTCCAGTGCAGGCGGGGAGGGGCTCCAAATTGGAGAAAACTGGAATGGGGGATTTTTCTTTAAAAGCCTAAAAAAATCAAGGCATGAATGGATCTGATTCAAACATGGCATTGTTAAAGCCCTCCTTAAGAGCTATCTCCTTGCCGTGTTTCATCTCTTTATCTATAAAAATTATGCAGATGTAAGCATTTTTGTTAATTTCCATTTTAAAGATTCCTTAAAAATCAAGGCATGAATGGATCTGATTCAAACTTGGCAGGGCTAAAGCCCTCCTTCAGAGTTATCACTGTGCCAAGTTTTATCTCTTTATCTTTAAAAATGTGGGAGCTGTAAGCATTTCTGTTAAATACCAGTTACCCGAATACTGAATGGTTCTTCGACAGGTAATTCAATGAGGCGCAGAGAGGACCTGCCCTGGAAATTGAGGCAGAGAAACACCTCTGTGGAGCTCCAGATATATTTTCAAGGCAGAGAAGACCCACTTTGCACACCCCTACTAAATAACACTTTTGGAAAGCCTAAACTCTGGGTAACTGCAAAACAGTAACTGAGGGTAGTAACAATATTTAGCATTTATATAGCACTTCAGGATGCTCAGAGAGCTTCATATACATTATCTCAGTTATCCTTACAACAGCCCTGTAAGGTAGGCCAGCATTACTGTTCTCATTTTGCAGACAGGGAGGTTGAAGCTCAGTCAGAGACATGCCTGAGGCCACTCTCATGAGCTCATGGCTGAACCCCGGACACCCCAGTTCTCAGCTTACATTCTGAGCCAAGACGTTACAGCAGATGTTTCATAATATTTTTTTTTCAAAAAATGACTTTATTGTATTTTGCATTTTTGAAACAGACAAAAATAAAAGGAAATTTGGGAAGACAAAAAAAGGGTTATATTTGGGGAATGTAGGCAAAAAAAAAATGAGCTGGGCTATCGCTTTAAAACTCTCGCAGAGACCTTCTTCACAGCCTCCTTCCAACAGGGGAGAACCTGAAGGGCTACCTTTCACCCTTGCACTCCCATCCCCAAAGGCAAGATCAAATAGTTAAGCCCACTGCCAAAAGCGGCGACCCTCTATGGTCTAGAACAGTAGACAGCTCCTTAGTTCTGGCTCCAGCTGGTATAGAGAAAAACCACTGTAGGCGACAGAAAAAGAATCAATTTGCTGCCCACGGCCAGTCGCAGCCATGCGAACGCTCCCTTTAGTCACATGACAGTCTTCTTTCCACCGTGGAAGACCTCACCTTGAACATCAAGCATAGCCACCACTTTCGTGCCTCCCGCTTCGCAAGAATAGATGCCGGTATCCCCTGGGAGAGCGGGCTTAATTTGTAGCTTGGCCACGTTCCAGTCCTGCTCAACGACAATGCGCCGGCCATCCGCGCGGACCTCCTGGTCGTTCTTCATCCATGTGGCCTGCACGGGCCGAGAGTACTGGCAGATGAATTCTGCTGTGCCATCTTCCTCAACGATAATGTCATGCATGGGACTGACCACCTCAATGGTTGGATCTGTCAACCGACATGTCAGGAGGACATTCATTAGTGCAGCCTTCGGAGGGTTGTTTATGGGCACTTTTTAAGTACAGAGCTCTCAGCGTGAATGAGATGCAGGGTAGCTGATCGGAAGCGCTGGTTTAGTTTGCCAGATTTAGCGTTTGCTTGTGTCAGCAATGAGCGTTATGGAAGCAGGTGGGTTAGCTGTTAAGGTGGCTGCCGTGTCATATGCCACTGGTGGGTTACGGCTCTATCTGTGTTTGTGCATTTGCAGAGGTTGGATCAACGTCCAGTACACGCCTGACCTACACGTATGCCTTACATCAAGAACCTGACCCTCAACCCACCCCCAACTATGGCGTGCACTGCCATCAGGGTTAGGTGTGCCATGGGAACGGGAACAAGGCAATGAGGTTCTCCAGGAATGGCAACTGCATCTGTGCTCAAATTATCGGGGGATGGGGGCAGAAGAGGTCACCCCTCCCTTTTGTGATGTCTCACAGCTACTCTCCTTACATGGCTACAGAGGGCAAAACTTTGGCTAAAACTGGGGGGATCCAATGTTTAGAAAGTGGTGGCATATTCGCCAGGAGTCCTCAGGGAAGAGGAGAGATGGCACCAAATGCAGAAATGGGGGCAACCTGTCCTTGATGGAAGTCTGGGCAGTTATTCAATTAAGAACAGAAGGTCCCTGCTGGATCAGACTGAGGGTCCATCTCGTCCAGCACTCTGTTCACACAGTGGCCGACCAACTGTCGATCAGGGACCAACAAACCAGGACATGAATGCAACAGCACCCTCCCACCCATGTTCCCCAGCAACTGGTGCACACAGGCTTACTGCTGCTGATACTGGAGGTAGCACATAGCCCATCAGGGCTAGTAGCCATTGGCCCCATTCAGAAGACACCTTAAACCATGGCTTTAACCACAGTGAATAAGGCTTTTTGCTTTATTTGGTTTAAGGTAGGGCTGTGCTCCACTTCGCATTGGGGTGTAGAAGCAATAGCAAGGCGGTCTGATTTGCCTCTGACAAAGGCGGAAACGAAGCAGGCCGGGGGGGGGGG
Source organism: Elgaria multicarinata webbii (assembly GCF_023053635.1). Lineage (NCBI taxonomy): Eukaryota > Metazoa > Chordata > Lepidosauria > Squamata > Anguidae > Elgaria > Elgaria multicarinata. The sequence continues at coordinate 6,981,936 of NC_086171.1, read as the reverse complement.
GCTGCAGATTGAGGCAAAGAAGATTGAGACCAAGCTGGTCGTTCGCCTCGATCCGGAGCTCCGAAAGAAAGGTAAGTGGGGCTTACCTGGTGCTGCCGCAGTCCATGCGGTGATGGCAGCAGAGCCAGGTAAGAGGGCAGAGGGAGAGGGGCTTAACGGCGTCTGTTGTGGTCCGGCGGCGGCTTCAACTGAGGCTGAGGCTCAAACTGAAAGACCAGGCCGCAAACGCGGCCTGCCCTTCCGCTTTGAGCCTCGGCCTCAGGTGAAGCCGCAGCAGGAATGCGACGGATGCAGGTAAGGGGGGAGGAGGGAGGGGGCCTTACCTGGTGCCGGCGCCGCCACCACAGTCCGTGCAGCGACGGAGACGGAGCCAGATAAGGGGACAGGGTCTTACCTGAGTCCGTCGCGTTCCAGTAGTAGCTTCACCTGAGGCTGAGGCTCAAACCGGAAGACCAGGCCGTTTAGGCCTGGTCTTCTGGTTTGAGTCCTCGGCCTCAGATGAAGCCGCTGCCGGAATGTGACGGATGCAAGTAAGGGGGGAGGAGGGAGGGGGCCTTACCTGGTGGCGATGGCAATGAAGTCAAGTAAGAGGTCAGGGGGAAAGGGTCTTACCTGAGTCCGTCCCATTCCAGCAGCGGCTTCAACTGAACCCGAGGACTCAAACCGGAAGACCAGGCCGTAGCCTGGTCTTCCGGTTTGAGTCCTCGGGCTCAGTTGAAAAAGCCGCCAGACCGCAAAGGATGCAGGTAAGGGGGGAGGGAGGGGGGCCTTACCTGGTGGTGGCGGTGACACTGTGGAGCTCCGATTTGGAGCCGGAGTTCTGCAACAGAGCAGAGTGGCCCATGGGCGGATCGACATGGGACGGAGCAGGCCCGATCTGCAATTTGCAGAGCGGGTGCGGAGCAGAGCGGGGGGTCCGTGCACAGCCCTAGTTTAAGGTGTCTTCTGAACACAGCTGTTGATAGCCTTCTTCTCCAGTTACTCCCATCTACTCTGAAAACAGGCATCCATTTGGACTGGTCCTCAACAAGGCCCCATTTCACATGGCACACATTAAGATGCGAAGCCAAAACTAGGATGGTAATGCTATGAGTTCCAAAGAAGGACCTGTGCATCACAAAAAGTAAACTGTTCATCCCTTGTGCACTTATAAGCCATCTTGACTGATGGAAATACAGCCAATAGGAAGGAAACAAATCCTTGACCCTCTCGGATCAAACCTGGCCTTGGACAGAGAAGACTGGCAGATATAAAGAGAAAAGGCGAAGGATCTAAACCCACTGCAGAAAACGTAAGGGAAGTGTCTGTTAAAGGTGTTAATATAAGCATGGTTAGAATTTCAACAGTATTTTACTTCCTGGGTGAATGAAGCCCCGTGCTACACTTTGAGCTCTTCGTTTATTGCTAACCTTTCAAACTGGGGATATTCCTTTCAATCCAATTTGCTTGATGAACGAAAAGTGCAGCTGCACTCTCTTGAAACCCTGCACTCCCTAACATCAATGCATGTTGATGCAAAAAAGGGAAACTCTTTATTACTTTCTTCGTATCAATTATTCTCAGGGCCGGTGCTACCATAGAGGCCACTCAGGCAGCCGCCTAGAGCGCCAAGGCAAGGGGGGATTCCAGGCGCACCATTCCGAAGCCGCCCGCCCACCCCAGCTTCCTGGCTTCACTTTGGCCGGGCGCCCACCCAGCTGAAGTGAAGCTATGCCCGCCCCGCCCCCCCCACTCCAGCATCATGGCTTCGCTTCGGCTGGGTGGGCGAGATGGCGCTCCACGCCCAGGTACACCGAGGTGGGGGTCGGGTGGGTGGGTGAAAGCAGCTCACCTGCCTAGGGCGCAAAATAGTCTGGTACCGGCCCTGATTATTCTCTGTAAATAATCTCAGCACACCAGCCCGTGTCACACGCTGCCTGATTCCTGATTATGGACGAATTCCAGTGGGGTACTGAACTGACTCATGACAGTACACTTCTTATAGCTAACAGTCATGGCCTTCGGGCTGAGCTGTCCATGTGAAAGGGAGATATACCCCCCGCCACCCAATTAGAGCTGCAGTCATAAACTTATCTGGGAGTGAACTGTTTAGATCTGGAAACACGGCTGCCAGGTAATTCTAGCAGATTTGTTCCCATAGGAAGGTGTGGGGGGATCATTATTATTATTATTATTATTATTATTATTATTATTATTATTATTTATATAGTGCCCCATAGCCGAAGCTCTCTGGGCGGTTTACAAAGATTAAAACACTGAGCATTAAAACGTTGAGGGGCCAGGTGTGCAAATGCTTGCACGAACCAGACAAGTGTGCAACCCACTGAAAACACTCAACAACATCAATATTTGAGTATGGAGGTACATCCAATTTACAGCAGCTGTTCCTAAAGGCAAGGGGGTCTGAGACACTCCGTGGGGCTTCCACAGGTATCCAAGGCCACAGCTAGACCTAAGGTTTATCCTGGGATCCTCCAGGGTTCGCCCCTGCCTGAGCACTGGATCCCCTGTGTGTCACCTAGATGAACAGGTTTGACCCCTGGATGATCAAGGGATAAACCTTAGGTCTAGCTAAGGCCCAAGACTGGGGTGGAAAACATGGAAAACCCTGGAGATGTAATAGGATGGGTTTTGCATATCCGCATTGAGGAACCTTTGCCTCAATATGTAATGTTGTGCCTATTTTAGTTTTTTGGATACCTCTATTACAAGAAAACCTCCTCAGTTTGGATCCTTATTTAAACTGGATTGACTGTGCTGGCAGAAGTGAAAATCCTCACCCCCTTCCTTTCCACAGCAGCCTTTCCAACCTCTTGAAAATGCAACACAGGGACCTGGTTCACATGATCACCACAACTCACTGTGGCTTATTTAAGCCAGGGTGCATTGCTGAGCCCACAGGCATGTTGGCTATTCAGGCCCCAGCCATGACGTATCGTGTCATCTGAACCTGGGCAGCAGGGCTTGCGTGAGGGTTAAACAGCCCTCAGATCATCCATGGACTGTTGTAAGGTTATTTGAGGGCTGTTTAACGATTAAACAACCCTCAAATAACCTTACAAAAGACCTGCTGCTCGGGTTCAGACAACATGACAAACCATGTTAGGCCACTGCCCCCGAAACTGGAGGATGAATATTCAAAATGGCTGTCTACGTGCGCCGCAACCCACCGTGGCTTAGATAAACCACGGCCGGTGGTGATGATTGTGTGAACCAGCCAAGGGAGTCAGGCGATACTGCTGAACAGGGTGAGTTGTGTGGGGGAGGGGGGCAGGGAGATATCCCAAAAACAGGCTGGGATGCCTTCCTCTCATGGACCCAACTCCTTGAGTCCGACCACCTCTGAAAATCTCCCAATTGTGCCACGTCACCGAGCAACATTCCTCTCTGCCTGGCTTGCTCATGAGAATCAGCAAACAACTTGAAGTTTAAATGTGTTTGGTTGGGGCTGATGAACAAGCCGTGCTTTTCTCCTGCCCCACAGAAGGCTATGGGAGTAGCCCCCAATGCCTCTCGACCATGCACACTGTGGTTATTTGTGACGATGAACCACTCCTAGTCCTGGAAGGAGCAGAACACTACTCAGTCTCCCTGTAGGAGGATGGTTGTTAAGGTCCTGGATTGTGCTGACTGAGGAGTCTATTTGTTAATGCATGCCTTCCGGTAGCCATTTTGCAGGATTGTGTTAAGGGCCCTGTGAAGCCAGAAGCAGCGTGGTTTGCGGCTGGGCTGCCGGCGTTGCATTCAAAGCCCAAATACCTTTGATTAATAATTTAGCAGAGGATATGAGGGGGCCGGCTCTGAAGGTCACAATCCCTGAATCATTAGGCCCCAGGTCCTTTAGGGTCAAAGTATGCTTTTTCCCGTCTTGCACAGAGATTTCGTTCACGGAGCTGCTCTGAAGAGGGGATCCGTCCAGCCACCACTGCGCATTTGGCATGCCGGCGCGAGAGAGCTCACAGGTGAAAGTGGCGGATTCACCCGCAAAGACGTCCGTGTTCTTTAAACCAGAAACTATCTGCACTTCCTCTTCTACGTAACAGAGTAAGAGAACGTGAAGAACAAAGGTGTAAACACTCTCACGTCCTTCTGCAACACTGACAACGTCCAGCAATGGACTTATAGAATCATAGAATCATAGAATAGCAGAGCCGGAAGGGGCCTACAAGGCCATCGAGTCCAACCCCCTGCTCAATGCAGGAATCCACCCTAAAGCATCCCTGACAGATGGTCATCCAGCTGCCTCTTGAAGGCCTCTAGTGTGGGAGAGCCCACAACCTCCCTAGGTAACTGATTCCATTGTCGTACTGCTCTAACAGTCAGGAAGTTTTTCCTGATGTCCAGCTGGAATCTGGCTTCCTTTAACTTGATTGTAAATCCCCAAATGAAGTTAAACTTCCTTTAACTTCATTTGGGGATTTACAAACTAGCCTGCAACTTTATCCTGAAGAACATTTCACACTTACATAGGAACACACTCAATGCCAATTATATCCCAAGTCATGGTTCATGGTGAAAGGATTATGGGATGACACCTCCCTGCCATGTACCCTTGCAATGTTGGCATTGTGTAGCCACCTCTGGGAATTGCCTGCCACATCCTAAAAACTTGATGGAAACTTGATGTTGTGAGCCACGATTTGGTTCAGAAGATAACATTTAATTAACCATGGGCCCACACTGTACCTGCAAAGGGTTCCAACCTGTTGGGACCCCGTCATGTTTAAAACAAAAAAATAGTGATGAGAACTTTACATTTTGCTAGGGCCAATTCGGAGCCTTTCATTCATATGATAAGCACTGGCACATCTCTACGCAACTGCAGAGATCAGTTAGGAGAGATTCTTCATCAAGAATTATTCACGGGTCACATCATCTAGCCTTCTAAGGGTCACAAAGCACTCACCGATGTGAGCGGCACCAGCTGATCTGTCACAAATGTTCAGTGATTTAACAGACAAACAAATGCATAAAAAACAGATATGAGATTTTGGTTTTACATCATCAAACAATGAATGCTCTTTTTTTTTTTATCCCAACGGGGAAATATTAAGCCCTAATATGCAGACGTATCAGGCGAACCAGTTTTTCTTAGCCGGAGGTTGCATTTAGTCGACGTAGTTTAGAACTAAGATAGATTAAAACAATGGTGTTTGATGACCCGTCCAATTGAGCACAGGCGTGATTCGTGGAGAGGACAACCCTGTTGGCAGTTTCTTAGCGCATTGCTAGACCACCTGGCTTTCCGGGAGGGAGGGAGGAGGATCTTGCGGTATTATGCTCGCAAGATCCACCCCCTCAGTCAACACGCAGCACGCGACATCACGGGAGGACGGAGGACACCACGCCCGCCATTTTGTTAATTTTTTTAAATTGAGAAAGAGCGCAGGAGTGATCCACCGAAACAGTGTTTTTTTTAAAAAAAAAAACCTCCCTCTCCCCCCATCCCACCCACGATGGGCCCGAGTCCCAGCTCCTCGTGGTTACTCGCAAGAAGTCAGGACGAAACTGCGACGGTGGGCCACACGTCCCATGGTCTCAGGATCATCCATGCCCTTAGACCCAAATGACTCGGGGGAAGTAGAAACAGTTGTTTTTAACCTGAAAAGCCGCCGTGGGAAATCATGAGTCTCATGTTGTGAAGGAGGCTGCTTCACCCTTTCTTCTCCCACCATTTGCTCACTCAAAATCACCTTCCTAAGTTGCTTTTCTCCCCAGAGGAGAGAATATAAAGGGGGGGGCCATACCTTCTTCTGCACAGGTAGGGAAGGAGCTGGGGGAAGGTGGATTTTGAGTGGGGCAATGGCAGGATGGAAATGGGTTATATAGTCCCTCCCAGGCTACTTCCACCAATCATCAGGAGACTGTCGGCAGTAGTATTGTGGGTATGGGTTAGTTTGGTCCTTGCAGACGCATAAAGTGATACCTGGTTGCAAGTAGCATCCATCTATATATGCGAGGCTCAGGAGAAGGCCCTGGCTTTTTATTTTCCTGTTTATGCTTGAAATGCTTTGTAAATACGGGCGATGAAGCACCCTACTTTCATAGATCTGAGAGTGCAGCATTGTGATGGTGACTTCCATGCATGCATGAGCTTTCAGAGTTCAAACACCACAGATAGGTCTTTGAGGTCACCTCACATAACCATAGAACATAACGCCTGTCAATGAAGCCGGTTTAGGCATTCAACTGGAAGTCACAAAGTGCTGAATCATCATAGAACCATAGAACGTCGCAGGGGACCCTGGTGATCCTCTAGTCAAGGGGGTATTGATCCGCAGGCCCAGGAGCCAAATGCAGCCCACCTGGGAACCTAATCCAGTCTTCCAGGGTTCCCCTGATGTGGGGTGACCCTATGGAAAGGAGGACCGGGCTCCTGTATCTTTAACAGTTGCATAGAAAAGGGAAATTCAGTAGGTGTCATTTGTAGGCATGCAGCACCTGGTGAAAGTCCCACTTCATCACAACAGTAACAGCTGCAGGAGCCCTGCCCTCTTGACCAGATACAAAAGAGGGCAAGGCTCCTGCAACTTTTAACTATTGTGACGAAGAGGGCATTTCACCAGGTGCTGCCTGCATACAAAGGACACCTGCTGGAATTCCCTTTTCTAGACAACTGTTAAAGATACAGGAGCCCTGTCCTCTTTTCCATACGGTCACCCTACCTGATGGCCATTCCCCTTCCCCATGTCACCAGGTGGTTTCTACTCTCTCCCCACACACACACACACACACACTGGTGATTTCCCCAGCTTTTGAATATTTTGCCCCCGCCCCCATTCTGGATGGCTGAAAGACTTCTCCTACAGCTTCGTTACTGGCAGTCAGTCCTTTAAGCTAAAATAGGCCATTGTGTAGGTTATTTTGGGCCTCTTTGCCCTCTGCCCAGCCCACTGCTGGAACGCAGCCCCGAAGAGCTCCTCAGAAAATGAACTCAGCCCTTGGGATGAAAGTGGTTCAATCCCCCTAATCTTGTCCAAGCTCCCACTCAGTGCAGGTTCTGCAATGCAGGAGGAAGCGACCACATGCCAGGCAGATGGCCCTCCAGCCTCTGCTTAAATGCCTCTAGTGAAGGAGAGCTCACCATCTCCCAAGGCAGTCTATCCCCACTACCCAACGGCCCTTAGCGCTAGAAATGTCTCCTAACGTTTAGCCGGAAGTAACGAGAACTAAGAGATATAAATACACACGGGAACAAGACTTTCACAAGTACTGTAAAACTGTTTTACAGAATGTAACGTAAACTTATGTAGCATTAGCAGGAATGTCCATTATTTTGAAATCCGGCCATTTGGGGGCTCAACAAATCCCTGCTACTCACACGGCTCGAGTTGCCTTTGTGGGCTTTTCCTGGAATAGGGGAACATTTCTCTGGGCGTTTCTTTTTCTTACATCGACACCGGCATAAGTCACAGGTGCAATTTGTGCAAATTGCGGCCATAATTTGCTTACTTTTGGAATTCGCAGGTAAGAGGGCCAAAGTCTGTGGCCCCGAGCTGATAAAAGCTCGGCCAACTTCACCCTAACCCCCACCCCCTAGATGGATTCCTCTGACATCCCTAACATCAGCGCATGTCTTGGTGCTAGGTATGTCTAATCCCTTGGAACCAGTGGGGTCTGCGATGCCACATAACGTACCTATGTTCGGCCTCAAGGCTTACACAACCCAGCCCAAAGGAGTATGGTGGACGCACCTTGTACATAAACAGAGCCTGTAGACAGCTCATCTCCGGTGCTGCAAGTGTAGGGTCCACAATCTTCAGGCTCCAAATCGTGAATGATCAGCTCAACACTGACGCCTCTCTGCCGCATCTCATACTTGGCGCTGGGCTGAAGAACCAGGGTTCCTTTCCTCCACTCAACTGGAGCGTCAGGTTTGGAGATCTCACAGTGCAGGACAGCTGATCCACCTGTTTCTGACTCCACGTTCTGCAGTTCTTCTTTGAAGAGCACGGGCAGAACTATACAGGGAAGAAAGGATTAGAGCCACGAGCTGTCAAAATGGAGGGCCGGCATGCACCAGTGGGTTGTAAAAGATTCATGGACATTGATTATGGCTATAGGAGCCTGTGGCAGGGGGCACCCCATCCATTCCTGGTGAAATAAGCATGCTGGCTGAACCTAGGGTAATTTTGTAGGGATGGTCCTCTTCATGTGTGGAATAGCTGCACCAATTGAATTTGGCTAGTACAGATGGGTGAGAATTCATTTCAGCTCGTCTTTGATCAGAATTTACCCAACTTCACAAAGTTCATATCAGGGAGAGGAAGAACCTGACATTTTAAAAAATTCCAAAGGAAGAGAAAGCCAAAGTGACAGATTTTCCGGGGTGGGTGGGTGGGCGCCATCCTATTGGATAAGGGGCATCCAATCTTGAATGTGGCTGCAGGATTTTCAGCACTGCTCAGCAACCACAGAGTTTAAAATTGATAGCCGAAGCCCAGAGAGGGTTCAGGTGGGAAGCAGCTACGAAATATATCCCTCATGGCCCCAATTGCAATTTTATCTAGGTGTGGTAAAAAAAAATTCACCTGAAGTTTTGGCCATATGGAAAAAGGAATTGTTAATGGCAGACATTAATCCCAGGCACAGCAGAATGGAACTGCAGGGTTGCTCTAACGATGGCTTTCCCACTGATACAAGATTACGTTGATGAGAAAATAAGAACTTATTTATTTATTTATTTATTTATTGCATTTCTATACCGCCCAATAGCTGGAGCTCTCTGGGCGGTTCACAAAAATTAAAAACATTCAAAGTATAAACCAACAGTATAAAACCATAATATAAAATACCATATAAAATTACAAATTTAAAACACCAAGTTAAAATTTATTTATAGACTGTTAAAATGCTGGGAGAATAAAAAGGTCTTCACCTGGCGTCTAAAAGCATAGGTGCCAAGCGAACCTCCTTAGGGAGCTCATTCCACAGCCGGGGGGCCACAGCAGAGAAGGCCCTGCTCCTGGTAGCCACCTGCCTCACTTCCTTTGGCAGGGGCTCGCGGAGAAGGACCCTTGAGGACGACCTTAGGGTCCGGGCAGGTACATACGGGAGGAGGCGATCCTTCAAATAACCAGGCCCCAAACCGTTTAGGGCTTTAACTGTTAATATCAGCACTTTGAATCGGGCCCGGACCTGGACTGGCAGCCAATAAGAAGAGCCCTGCTGGATCAGACCAAGGGTCCATCTAGTCCAGGACTCTGTTCACACAGCGGCCAACCAGTTATTGACCAGGGACCCACAAGCAGGGCACAAGTGCAGCAGCACCCACCCACCCATGTTCCCCAGCAACTGATGTACATAGGCTTACTGCCTCTGATAGTGGAGGTAGCACATAAACATCCCAACTTTGATAGCCTTCTCCTACAGGAATTCATCCAACCCCCTTTATTATGAGGATGATAATGGTGACGATACAAGACAAGCAATTGTTCTAGCACTGATAAAAGGTCATTTAAAAAATTGCACATCCCCAACTGGTCCCCAAGGACAAGCAAGCAGATGGATTTGGAACTCGGACAAGCTTCTCTCACCTTTGACCTTGACTGTGGCAGTTGTCTGTTGGTCTCGTGAATCGCAGGTGTAATCGCCACCATCCTGAGCTTCCAAATCATAAATGAGGAGCTCTGCAAAGTTCCCTTCTTGCCTGATGTCATACTTGTTACTTGGCTGGAGTATCACATTCCCTTTCTTCCAGACCACTGGAGCCATGGGCCTGGACAGCTCACAGCGCAAGGACACTGTGTGGCCTGTCTCAGCTTCCTTGTTTTGGAGGCCACGTTTGAAAAGCACCGGGAGAGCTGAAAGGCAACGTAAAAGCTAAGGAGAGCCCATTTCTGGAAGCACATTTCTGCGCTTTTGGGAGGCAAAGAACACGTTTCTGAAATCAGCAGGCCAAATGCTGACCAGTTGCATGGGACGATTTGCTAAGTAACTAGGAAGACAATGGCCATAGCTAGACCTAAGGTTTATCCCTGGATCGTCCAGGGGTCAAATCTGTTCATCTAGGTGACACACAGGGGATCCAGTACTCAGGCAGGGGCGAACCCTGGATGATCCCAGGATAAACCTTAGGTCTAGCTGTGTCCAATGTGTCCAAAAGCTTATATGCCCCCACGTTGTGAGACTCTTCAATTTTAAGTTGGAAATGCCATTTTTGCCCCAGTAAGTTTACATGCCCACTCCCAGAACTCGGCACAGTTCCTCCCCAGGCAAAGCGTCCAAGAGAAGATTTGATAAAAGCAAATTTTCTTATGAAATTGGAGGCTTCAGACAAAACATCTGAGGATCTTCAAGGGAAATCAAAAGCATTTTGATCAATGATTTCTCAGGATGAGGTGTGTGTGAGTGTGAGTGTGTGTGTGTGTGTTGCACTTCCTACATGATAAAGAAGGCTGAGAAAGGATCACACCTTGTTCACCAGAGTCCAAGCGTAACCACAGTAATTAATAATCAAGCATAATATATTTTCAAAAATAGAGGACCTACAATTGCATGTTTCTTCCTCCCTCTTGGTGGCCTTCGGGACACTGAAACCTGAACCATCGCATCACCTGGCAGACCCCAATTTGAAATCTGCAAACCCTCCTCCTCCTCCTCCATATCACCTTAAGACTCTAGTGATGCAGACAGCCTGATGACAACATCCGGTCAGCCTTTCCCCTGCCTCTTATTCCCACCCCCACCCTGCTTTTTATAATATCTTGCCTGATTAAGAGATCTGGAAAACTCGAAAGCTTGCACATTATTATTATTTTTGGGGTGAGATCTTTGAGTTGTCCTAATACAGCTATGGATTTTGGAATTTTGCTTTTGGCCCACATGTCTGCCTTTGTTTTCAAACATAGGGCCTTGCTAGACCTGGTGGAAAATCCGGGGGAGAGGAGGGGAGACCTCGCATTATGAATAACACGAGATCTCGCCCTTATTCACACGCAAGCTGCGATGAGCTGTGGAGGAGAGTCGTCGCCGCTGCCATTTTTTTTATTTTTAAAGCAGCAGTAGCAGTGCAGGAGCTAGGAAAGGTAAGTAGGGTTTTTTAAAAAAAATTCTCCTTCCCCTCCCCCATCTGCGATCTCCCCCCCCCCCCCGGCTCCGTTCTCCTTTTCCCCCGTCCGCGATCTCCCCCCTGGCCCCGTTCTTCCCCGGCCGCCCCGCCCACGATGTCTGCTTCCCCACCTGCTTCCCCGCCCACGATGTCCGATCCCCTGCCCGATGTCCTCCCCCCCCCCACGATGTCAGGTCCCCCGCCCAATATCCCCTGGGCCGTGATTCCCCCAGATCTCCCCGGCCTCCGTTCCCCCCCCCCATGTCCACACAGTAGCCCTGATGGCCGCAGCTTTTCCCAGCTACTCGGGAGTAAATCTGGTAGCCGGGAAAAGCGGCAGACCTGGCTACACGCCTGTGGTCTCGGGCTCAGGAAAAACCGGGCCTGAAGCGGTGCCAGTTACCCTGGGCCCAGGGAGGGTTCACCCCTGCCTGAGCCCGGGATACCCTGTGCATCATCTGGATGCACAGGGGTGAGCCCGGGGCTCACACCAGGCTAAAGCCCCGTCTAGGAAGGCCCATAGTCAGTTATAGCCATCTTTTTCCACAGTATTTCCCTGTGTATAACTTTATTTATTTATTTATTTATTTATTACATTTCTATACCGCCCAATAGGCGGAGCTCTCTGGGCAGTTCACAACCTGAACCATCGCATCACCTTGCAGACCCCAATTTGAAATCTGCAAACCTTCTCCTCCTCCATATCACCATATCACTCCTCCTCCTCCATATCACCTCCATATCACTCTAGCGATGCAGACACCCTGATGACAACATCCGGTCAGCCTTTCTCCTGCCTCTTATTCCCACCCCCACCCTGCTGGGCATTATTATTATTATTATTATTATTATTATTATTATTATTATTATTATTATTTTCTCCCAATAAACTGGTGGATAAGGGTCACCTTGTTCTTTGCACTGCTGCACTGCTGGGCTGCTACTTATTTCAAGGACAAATTCTCACCTTTAACCTTGAGTCTGGCGGTGGTCGCCCTGTCGACTGTACTGCAGCTATATTCCCCCGAGTCTTCAGGAACCACATTCTGGATGATCAAGCTGTGGGCAGTCGCTTCTGTCTTGATGTCAAACTTCTGGCTGGGCTGGATCGCAGACGCCCCCTTTTTCCATTCCACGCGGACGCCGGGTTTGGAGATGTCACAGCGCAGGACGGCCGTGCCGTTCTCGTCCACTTCCAGGTTCTCCAGCTGCTTTATGAAGATTACTGGTGCAGCTGTACGGAGGGGAATAAATACCTTTGCTGGACTGACATAATTTTGAACGGCTATCAGCGAGCACGGAATTGTTCATAAGACGTCATGAGTTTACTTTTGTATTGTTCGCCTGTTACCCATTTTTTTCCCCCATTAGGATATGCTGAAAGTTTTGAGGAATCCCCGCTGCCTAATGTCATATTCTAACTCTACAGCATTTCCTTGGCTGTTTTCCCCATCTCTCCATGCATGAAGAGAGACTGTTTCACCAGAATCACATAGGAACAGGTGTACTAGAGCAGTGGTCCCCAACCTTTTTGGCACCAGGGACCAGTTTCGTGGAAGACCATTTTTCCACGGACCGGGGGGGTTGAGGGGATGGTTTTCGGAAGCCCCCCCGCCCCCCCACTCCAGCGTCTTGGCTTTGCTTCAGCTGGGTGGGCTCCCAGCCAAAGTGAAGCCAGGACGCTAGGGTGGGCGGCTTCAGAACGGCACGCCCGAAGTCACTCTCCCAGAGCGGCTTCTAGCTAGGCGCGCCATTCCGAAGCTGCCCCACCCCACCCCAGTGTCCTGGCTTCGCTTCGGCTGGGCAGGTGAGATGGCGCCCTGCGCCCAGGTATGCTGGTGTAGGGGTGGGGTGGGTGGGTGTAAACAGCTCACCTGTGCGGCCCAGTTCCTAAAAGGACACGGACCGGGACCGGTCCATGGCCTGGGGGTTGGGAACCCCTGTACTAGAGAATTGTACCACAGCTTCCCATCACCACTAAATTCAGGCATCTCCAAGCTTTTTGGGTCAGTGGGCACATTTGGAATTTTGAGAGTCATAAGCACTCTCACAAAATGGGTGCCATCAGGGGGGAGCTTGCTCATTCATAAAATGGCTGCCGTGGCGGTCATAAAACATTAATTTCTCAGAAAGAGAAACTGGTGAGTTGAAAAGGAAAGTAACTCGCCCAAGAATCTAAGTCCAATTTAGAGCTCCAAAACACAAAATCACTCTTCTGAACTGATTAAAGATGGCGCTGGAGGCCATTACTTCACATTGCAGCATGCACACCTCCCAGCTTAAAAGAGATAATAATTTTAAAAATCTTGAAAAACAAAATCAGGAGGGGCAGGAAGTCTGGTGGGTACCAAGAAAAGAGTCTAGAGGCATGTTGGTCTCCATGGAGACACCTTCTTCCTTTTTTGGCTTTACAGGTATGGGTTCCTCTGAGCGAAATATTAGAATTTTACAGAATTTAGAGTATTTTGTGGAAGGCCAACATTCGAGTCTCATAACTTCTCTAAACGTCCCCTACGTGGCACAGTTGGGGGGATTCCACACGTCGATTCCACCGCCGCCACCGCCACCCACCTACTTCCTCGCCGGCCGGGTCGGAGAGCTCGGCGGAAGAAGGCGGGGCTCTCCACCCCGCCTTCTTCTGCCGAGCTCTCCAACCCGGCCGGCGAGGAGCTAGGTGGGTGGCGGCAGCGGCAAGGACGCCTCTTCCTTGTCTCTTCTCCAGGCAAGCTACACGATCGCTTTGGGGTCGCACTGGGGACGCATGGAAGCACTCTCAGTACGACGTGTAGAATCCCCCTTAGCTGGGCTTTGTTTGTAAATGATACAGTGGTTGCGGGTCCCAGAACTGAAAGACTCCCTTCTGAAGGGCTGGTTCACTTACATTGCACAGTCAGCTGAGCCTCTGAAGAATTCTGTCCCACTCGGAAGCTGACGGAGCCGCAGTCTTCCAGTGCCACCTTCCGGAGGGTGAGAGTGTGAAGTTTCCCTTGAACCTCAATCTCATTCATTTCATTGGACTGGAGGGGCACCCCAGCCAAACTCCACTGCACGTCCTTAGCTTTCTCTCGAGAGACCTGGCACTGGAATACTGCATCCTCACCTTCGTACAAGGTGATGTCTTTCAGTGCTTCCACAACGGTGACCGGCGGTTCTAAAACGGAAAGCAAAACTTCTTCAGATCCTTTTGCTTTCCAAACTTCCCACCATCGTACTCACAAGCAGCTGCTCAACCGTATCACTTACATTCATCAGCTGCAGGTAAGACATTAATAATTACGAGTCGGCTGTTTAAGAGGGAATTGACTCACAGGGGCCTGATACTTAGAGCACTCCACGGCCATTTAAAACACACACACACACACACACACACACACACTCAACCAAACAGGGGCACAGGTGAAGCTCTTTCACTCTGAAAGCCCAAATGAAATAAAAACGTTGGAAAGATAAAATAAACGACGATAGTAAGAAAAGGTAGAAGAAGCAATGTTATAATTTAGGACTCAACTCATGAGTGAAAGGGGTCCGAAGACAAGCTCATTCTCAACGAAGCTGCTGCAGTAACAGTCAAGAAAGAACTTCGGAGCTATAGAAGTTCCCGAATCTGGACATCAGGAAAAACGTCCTGACTGTTAGAGCAGTACGACACGACCTAGCAGCCCACGATCTCCCCAGGGCCGGATTAAGGCCAGCTACTGCCCTAAGCACAGCCCCATCATGGTGCCCCCTTGGCCCTTCCATTGCTTACCCAAAAAGACATTAAGGGCCTTGCTAGACCTACCTGATAATCCGGTGGGGAGTAGGGGCGACGCCGCGCTACAGCTAGCGCGGGCCGTTGCCCTTTTCTACACGTAACACGCGATGGGGTAAGGGAAAGCCCCGTCGCGTCAGCCATTTTCTTTTGGACTTAAAGGGCCATGTGCACAGGAGCGCACCAACGGAAAAGTCCTTTTTTAAAAAATAAAATAAAGGGTTCCCTGCTCCCCCTGCCCCTGATTTCCCCCCGCAATGTCTGATGCCCCCCTGCCCGCTCACTCGCCCATCCTTCCCCCGCTCGCCATGCCCGTCCCTGCTCGCCATGCCCGTCCCCGCTCGCCATGCCCGTCCCCGCTTGCTATACCCTGGCCCCGTTCTTCTTCCCCCCCAATCCGCCATGTCTGATGCCCTCTCCGCGCGCCCCCGTCCATGATCTCCCCCCCCTGGCTCTGCTCTTCCCCCCCTCCCATCTCTCCTGCCGGGTCCGCTCTTTCCCCCGGCCCCCATCTCCCCCCCCGGCCAATGGGCACAGTGCTCCTATGGAGTGCTGTGCCCAGTGCACGGCTTCTCCCGGCTACTCGCGAGTAAGCGAGCAGCCAGGAAAAGCCACGGAAGTCGCTAGCCCGGGGCTGAGCCCGGGGCTGTGGAAAAGCCGGGCCATAAGCGGATCCGGTTATCCCGGGTCAAGGGAGGACTTAGCCCGGCCTGACCCCGGGATCCCCTGTGTGTCATCTGGATGCACAGCAGGGAGCCCAGGCCTCACAACGGGCTAAGTCCTTGTCTAGCAACGGCCTAAGACTCAATAAGTGCTGAAGGTGAAATAAGACATTAAAAAACTCAGTTTTCTTCAAGTTTTTCCCACGCCATGATGATAAAAAACACTGAAATTCATGCAGAAAACGTTGGTAAGACAGTCAAATATACTGAATTCTAGGTATATGTTGAGACAAAGATTGTCAGAAAGTTATCTCAGATGTCAGATGACGTCGTGGGACACATAGAGCCTAAAGCTGATAGATTAGGTGTAATAAAATAAAGGACAAATAATAATAAATAAATGCTGCTCTTAGAATATGGCGCTAGGCACTTTCTATGAATCTGGAATTCCTTAAAATTAGATGGCTACAGCTATGGTACCGGTACTCTGTGGTGCCGCCTTCCCCAGTGCTCTAAGCATGTGCTTATATTGCTTAAAGGTTAATCCAGGATTGGCTCTCCCACCCTAGAGGCCTTCAAGAGGAAGCTGGCCAACCATCTGTCAACCCCATTGAGCAAGGGGCCCCTTCCAACTCTGCTATTCTACAATTCTATGAAGCTCCATGCAGCTGTAGAGCACACATGTGTGATGCACAGAGACCACAAAGAAGAATCACCGGGGCGCCCTGTCCAAGCACCTCAGCGACCGGCCAGGCTGATAAGGGAGAAGTCAGTCTCTCAAATATCCTGGTCCCAACTTGTTGAAGGCTTTATAGAATCACAGAATCATAGAATAGCAGAGTTGGAAGGGCCTACAAGGCCATCGAGTCCAACCCCCTGCTCAATGCAGGAATCCACCCTAAAGCATCCCTGACAGATGGCTGTCCAGCTGCCTCTTGAAGGCCTCTGGTGTGGGAGAGCCCACCACCTCCCTAGGTAACTGATTCCATTGTCGTACTGCTCTAACAGTCAGGATGTTTTTCCTGATGTCCAGCTGGAATCTGGCTTCCTTTAACTTGAGCCCCTTATTCCGTGTCCTGCACTCTGGGAGGATCGAGAAGAGATCCTGGCCCTCCTCTGTGTGACAACCTTTCAAGTATTTGAAGAGTGCTCTCATGTCTCCCCTCAATCTTCTCTTCTCTTACACCAATTTTCTATACACCAATAGCAAAGCCTTAAACCTGGCCTGGTAGGAAATAGGCAGCCAGTGCAGTCCCCTCAGCAAAGGTGTTACATGCTGAAAAGGGGCAGCCCCCGACAACAGCCGAGCTGTTGAGCATTGTTACCCCACTCATCCCTCACTGTTATACCACACCGGCTCTAGTCCTGCCCAGTCCTGCTAGAAACAGTCTTCCCAAAGGACGACGCAAAGCCCCACCTTTCACCAGCAGCATGGCCGTCGTCTTGTGGTCTCCTGTGTTGCAGCTGTACTCCCCGCCATCGCCAGCACTCAGCTTGCACACAGTCAGTTCCACCACAGCGCCTACTTGCGTCATCTTGTACTTGTCACCGGACCGGAGCGGCTGCCCGTCCTTTTCCCACTGCACAGGGGCACCGCGTTTGGAGACCTCACAGCTCAGGGTGACGGTGCCCCCTTCTTCAGCCTCCTGATTCTCAAGGGACTTGATAAAAAGCACGGGCAAAGCTGAAGGAAGAGGAAGGGAGAAATCAAACATGGTGATTGGTAACCGTTCCTTGCTAACTGGGGTACTCTGATTCAGTCCGCTCATTCTAGGGGCGTTTGGGAGATCGCAAAGGATCGCTCCTCTTAAAGGCAGCCGAGAAAGGATTTTAAGATTTAGACAGGCTACAGGAATGGGGACTTCATGTGGGTGCATGCAATGGGAGAAGGAGGAGAGTGTGTGATATGTGCATTTCCCTGATGAGGCCCGCCTAGCGCCAACATTGTCATCCTTTCGGCGCCGGGTCAAGACTGCGTGAGGTACTAGTTCCTCTCTTAGGCCTCATCTAGAGTATTGCGTCCAGTTCTCGGCTCCACAATTCAAGAAGGACGCAGACAAGCTGGAGCGGGTTCAGAGGAGGGCAACCAGGATGATCAGGGGTCTGGAAACAAAGCCCTATGAAGAGAGACTGAAAGAACTGGGCATGTTTAGCCTGGAGAAGAGAAGATTGAGGGGAGACAGGATAGCACTCTTCAAATACTTAAAAGGTTGTCACACAGAGGAGGGCCAGGATCTCTTCTCGATCCTCCCAGAGTGCAGGACACGGAATAACGGGCTCAAGTTAAAGGAAGCCAGATTCCAGCTGGACATCAGGAAAAACTTCCTGACTGTTAGAGCAGTACGACAATGGAACCAGTTACCTAGGGAGGTGGCCTCCCACACCAGAGGCCTTCAAGAGGCAGCTGGACAGCCATCTGTTAGGGATGCATTAGGGTGGATTCCTGCATTGAGCAGGGGGTTGGACTCGATGGCCTTAGAGGCCCCTTCCAACTCTACTATTCTATGATTCTATGATTCTATGACTTTTCTGTTCTCCCAGCCATTTAGCAATATGTAATGAGCCTGGGTCTGTTTTTTGGCTCATCATTTGTAAAGCTGTTATAGCGGTTTTCAATGTATGTGCATTTTGCATGTTTTTGTGGTTTTTAATTTTTGCATATTGTTTTTAGGTGTTTATCTTATGTGAACTGCCCAGAGAGCTTCAGCTATGGGGCGGTATACAAATGCAATGCAATAAAATAAAATAAATAATTCTTCCCACATGCAAGACCAGTGCTAGTAGCAGAGTTGACCGGAAAGTACCCACCCACCCTCCTCACCTTTGACAAGCAACGATGCTGTGGTCTGCTGGTCACCTGAGTCACAGGTATAGTCCCCAGAGTCCTCCGGTTGTGCATCATGAATGAGGAGCTCCACGGTGGAACCCCTTTGCCTCATCTCGTACTTTTCGCTGGGCCGCAGTTTGGCCGATCCTTTTGTCCACTTCACAGGCACGTCAGGTTTGGAGAGCTCAGCCAGGAGGTTGACCATCGAGCCTTCCTCGGCCTCCTGGCTCTCAAGATGGACTTCAAAAAGGGCCGGGGTGGCTGAACATCACACAGGGAGAAAGAAAAGGGAATGTTGAGCTAACGACAAATTTCTGGTGGACGCAGTTCTCAATTATGGATGAGAAGCAGGTTGGCAATCATTCGAGTCTAACAAATATGGAGATAATAAAAAAACCCAGGTTAACATACATAACCAGGTAGTTCACAGTTATGAACGAAGAAGGAGAATGCCTCCGTTCTAAGCCTCTCCCATTACTTGCTCTGCGTTCCCGGGCGTCACAGGTGATGGGGTGTTACACTTGAATGTCTCACAATCTCCTAATCTGTCCTCATCAATGGAGAACCTACAAGGGGGGGGGGGGGAGATGGTTCCTACTAGTGCACACACGCTTTTTTGCACTGGTGGTTGGCAGCTACAGCAGCCGCTGGCATTGCAAAATAAAAGGGTGCCCTCCTCTCCCAGTCCCAGAGCAACACAACAGAAAAATGTCATGTTATTTGTGTTGTGCTGACATAGGCAAGGAAAAGTGTAATGCTGATGGGTGGTGTCCCCTCCAGAAGCCCCCTGGCATGACATCCTACAGGACTTCCAAGGCCTTCAGAGCCCATTTGAGATTGGCAAAGAGCACCTTTTATCAGCTTCGGTTGATATACCAACTGCGCCCTTATCTGGATAGAGATAGCCTAGCTACAGTGATCCATGCTCTGATAACCTCTCGTTTGGATTACTGCAATGCGTTATACGTGGGGCTGCCTTTGGAAACGGTCCGGAAGCTTCAGCTGGTACAAAACAGAGCAGCCCGTTTACTAACAGGGACTGACCGGCGAGATCACATTACGCCAGTCCTTTTACAACTTCATTGGCTGCCAGTCCAGGTCCGGGCCCGATTCAAAGTGCTGGTATTGACATTTAAAGCCCTAAACGGTTTGGGGCCAGGTTATTTGAAGGAACGCCTCCTCCCATATGTACCTGCCTGGACCTTAAGATCATCTACAGGGGCCCTTCTCCGTGAGCCCCTGCCAAAGGAAGTGAGGCAGGTGGCTATTAGGAGGAGGGCTTTCTCCGCTGTGGCACCCCGGTTGTGGAATGAGCTCCCCAGAGAGGTCCGCCTGGTGCCTACACTGTACTCCTTTCGTCGCCAGCTGAAGACCTTTTTATTCTCTCAGTATTTTAACAATTAATTTTAACTTAAATTTAAATCTTACTGTTTTAACTCTGTATTTTAATCTTATATCAATTTTGCTACGTGGTTTTATCCAGGTTGTGCTTTTTATATTGTATTTTGTATTTGTGCTTTTAACCTGTTGGTTGTTTTATGATGGTTTTAATTTTTGTGAACCGCCCAGAGAGCTTCGGCTATCGGGCGGTATAAAAATGTAATAAATAAATAAATAAATAAATTGTGCAACCTAGTGCTGACCTTAAGAGGAAGGAAAAGGTAGAAGTGTTTGCCTAGATGTTTCTGTCTTCCTATTACTTTATTTATTTATTTATATAGCACCATCAATGCACACGGTGCTGTACATAGTAACAGAATAAAACAGCAACACCCGGCCCCATAGGCTTACATTCTGATAAAATCATAATAAAACAATAAGAGGGAAGAGAATGCACCAGATAGGCACAGGGGGGCAATAAAACTAATAGTGTGGAAGAAAGAACAAAGTCAAGTTCTAAAAGCTGTAGGGGGAAAAAGAAACATTTTCAATTGAGCTTTAAAAACAGTAATTGAATCATAGAATCATAGAGCTGGAAGGGGCCTATAAGGTCATCGAGTCCAACCCCCTGCTCCATGCAGGGATCCACCTCAAAGCCACAGTCATGGTGCGTGTCATGCTACCTGCTTCTACCGTCCCCACCTACCAGTGATCAATAGGCCAAGGTGGCATATTACAGGCAGAACTGGCCCAAGACATTTTTCTGCCTGTGGCAAAGGACGATACGACCTCCTTTCCCATTGCATGTGCAGAAGCTGACTGGACTAAAAATTACATCAATCCTGTGGATGGGCTAGCATCTTCCACCATATCTGAGGGCCACAGGGCAGTTGAGGGGATGCAGGACGGGCTGCATGGCACCCACAGTTCTGTCCTCCAATATCGGCCACCTAAGGTGACCACTTCATTCCGCTTAATGGTAGTTCTGGCCCTGATTACAGGGCTGGAGGTGTGAATAGATATCCATACACTCTACCCCTTAGAATCTAAGACTTATGGTTGTCAGGTGCCCATCTGCCCAGGGGCACTATAACTGAAAGCTCATCGTGAGAAAGTTTAGTTAGTATAAAGAACAATCTGGGTTTTTTAGTTGAAAGGCAATTAAGGAGAACTGCATGATTGTGACTGTACAATTGACGAGACCTTCTTGCTTAGTAAATCCCTACCTTCCACAGAGACAGTTGCTGTGGTTTTCTGGTTCCCGATGTCACAGGTGTATTTGCCAGAGTCCTCTGGCTTTAAATTATAAATCTTTAAAGAATGTATTGTTCCTTCTTGCTTGATTTCATATTTGGAGCTTGGAGAAATCACTTGGGCGCCCTTCTTCCACGTCGCAGAGACGTTGGGCTGGGAGACTTCGCATTTCAGGATAGCTGTGCTGTCCTCTTGGAAGTCTTTGTTCACTAGTTCCTCTTTAAATTTGGGAAGCGGTGCTGAAAATGCAAATATGAAGGGTTTTTTATATATATATATAAAAAAAGAACAGCAAGGAACTGGAAGAAAATAGGGTTCACCATTCTGCCTTAGGCAGTAGGTTCTAGACTCAAGATGAAATTGAGGGTTTTGCATGAATGATGGGATGCATTTTGCAAATTTAGAATTCAGTGTTACTTTCTAAACGTTGCTTTATTTACATTCAGTCTTATAGAATCACAATGCTTGTTCTAACATGTCATAAGAAGAGCCCTGCCGGGTCAGACAAAGAGTCTATCTTTGCTTTAGGTGTGTATGTTCTGTGTTTTAGAATTTTAAATTTTGTATACTCGTTTTTATCTTAATTTTTTAGAATTTCTGTAAACCACCCAGAGAGCCCTGGCTATGGGGGCGGTATATAAGTAATAATAATAATAATAATAATAATAATAATAATAATAATATCATCTAGTCCAGCGTTCTGTTCACACAGTGGCCAACCAGCTGTTCGTGAGAACCCCAGAAGTAGGACATGAGTACAACAGTGCCTGTCTGCCCATGTTCCCCAGCAATTTGTGTACATAGGCATGCTGGCTGTGATGCTGAAGGTAGCAGGTAGCCATCAGGGCTAGTAGTCATTGATAGCCTTATCCATCATGAATTTGCCCAATCCCCTTTGAAAGCCATCCAAATTGGTGTCCATCTCTACTTCTTGTGGATCCCATAGTTTGACTATGCTCTGTGTGAAGAAGTCCTTCCTTCTAACTTCGCTCTTCGCTCCTCTGATGCCATGTTTCTCACCTGCCCAAGGGTCTCTCCTTCCCTTGCTCGGCTTCGTCCATTTTCTTCCGCTGCCCCTTACGCCTAGAACGCTCTTCCAGAACATTTGAGAACTACAAGTTCAATCGCAGCTTTTAAAGCTCAGCTAAAAACTTTTCTTTTTCCTAAAGCTTTTAAAACTTGATTTTGTTCTGACTTTATACTGCTAGTTTTACCCTACCCTGTGCCTGTTTGGTGCCTTCTCTTCCCCTTCTTATTGTTTTATTATGATTTTATTAGAATGTAAGCCTATGCGGCAGGGTCTTGCTATTTACTGTTTTACTCTGTACAGCACCATGTACATTAATGGTGCTATATAAATAAATAATAATAATAATAATAACTGTCCTGAATGGGATGACCCTGGCTTCTAGTATTATGAGAGAGGGGGGAAATGTCTCCCTATCCACTTTCTCCATGCACCATGCATAATTTTGTACACCTCTAAACTCAACCCAACTGTATGAACAAAGGTCTCTTCTCTGTAGATTTTTGTGCTGAACACACAGCAGCCAGGGAAGCGGAGGGCTAATGAACATGAATGACAGCTGGGGCAGAGCTGTGCAGCATCCCTTGCTCATGAGCTGGGTAAGAGTAACACCTGCACAGGGCTTCATTCTCTGTGATCATCTCAGATCTCATGATATCAACCCTGCCTATAACAATTATGCCAGTTAATTCTCTTATATGTGTGGCCCATTCCTTGAAAAGAATGTCAAAACATCATTTGGCCTCCTTGTTGGTAGTAAGCTACGTAGTGCTGTATAAATGGGCCATGGTAGGTAATAGGTCTTAGGGTGGCCACTCAGAAATTAATGTGCTTGAACTCAGCCTTTTATTTTGGTTTACCCCTGTATAATTTTATGACATTAAGACATTTTAGGTAACCAAATGAGTTCATTTGCTTAATAGTGAAGAACATAAGAACATCAGAAGAGCCCTGCTGGATCAGACCAAGGGTCCATCTAGTCCAGCACTCTGTTCACACAGTGGACCACCAGCCGTCGGCCAGGGACCAACAAGGCAGGACATGGTGCAACAGCACCCTCCCACCCATGTTCCCCAGCAACAGGTGCACGCAGGCTTACTGCCTCGAATACTGGAGATAGCACGCAACCATCAGGGCTAGTAGCCATTGACAGCCTTCTCCTTCAGGAATTTATCCAATTCCCTTCTAAAGCCATCCAAATTGGTGGCCATCACCACATCTTGTGGTAGTGAGTTCCATAATTTTAACTCTGCTCTGTGTGAAGAAGTCCTTCCTTTTATTTGTCCTGGATCTCCCACCAATCACCTTCATGGGATGGGGTTCTAGTATTTTGAGGGAGGGAGAAAAAATGTCTCCCTATGTTCTTGATATCAACCATATGGTGGGGTGGTCAAGCTCAGAGTTAAGGGTAGGTATGGTTGGGCAGCCGCCGAGATCCCACACCCCAGCAGGTGGCCAATGAGAAGAGCCCCCGGGAGTTGTTCCTCCTCTCCACTATTGCAATTTGCTTGTTCCCCTGCCTCTCACCCTGGCCCAGACGGCGGAGGCAGCGGAGGAGGAGGCGGAGGAGGAGGAAGCGGAGAAGGAGGCGGAGGAGGAGGAGGAGGAGGAGAAGGAGGCGGAGGAGGAGGAGGAGGAGGAGGAGGAGGCAGAGAAGGAGGAGGAGGAGGAGGAGGAGGAGGAGGAGGAGGCGGAGGAGGAGGAGGAGGACGCGGAGGAGGAGGCGGAGGAGGAGGAGGTGGAGGAGGAGGCGGAGGAGGAGGAGGCGGAGGCAGAGGAGGAGGAGGAGGAGGCGGAGGAGGAGGAGGAGGAGGAGGAGGAGGAGGAAAAGGAGGAGACGGAGGAGGAGGAGGCGAAGGAGGAGGAGGAGGAGGAGGAGGAGGAGGAGGCAGAGAAGGAGGCGGAGGAGGAGGAGGAGGAGGAGGAGGAGGACGCGGAGGAGGAGGCGGAGGAGGAGGAGGTGGAGGAGGAGGCGGAGGAGGAGGAGGCGGAGGCAGAGGAGGAGGAGGAGGTGGAGGAGGAGGAGGTGGAGGAGGAGGAGGAGGAGGAGGCGGAGGAGGAGGAGGCGGAGGACGCGGAGGAGGAGGCGGAGGAGGAGGAGGTGGAGGAGGAGGCGGAGGAGGAGGAGGTGGAGGAGGAGGAGGAGGAGGAGGCAGAGGAGGAGGAGGAGGCGGAGGAGGAGGCGGAGGGGGAGGAGGCGGAGAAAGAGGCGGAGGAGGAGGAGGAGGTGGAGGAGGAGGAGGAGGAGGAGGAGGCGGAGGAGGAGGAGGAGGCGGAGGAGGAGGCGGAGGAGGAGGAGGCGGAGAAGGAGGCGGAGAAGGAGGAGGAGGAGGAGGTGGAGGAGGAGGAGGAGGAGGAGGAGGAGGAGGAGGCGGAGGCGGAGGGGGAGGCGGAGGAGGAGGAGGCGGAGGAGGAAAAGGAGGAGGTGGAGGAGGAGGAGGCGAAGAAGGAGGAGGAGGAGGAGGAGGAAGAGCAGCTGGTGGCAATGGCGGTGAGAAGACAGACTAACAGAGGGAGGAGACCCATGCCCAAGGGCCCTCCAAAACCAGGGTCCAGCATCCATGCTTCTCATTACCTTTCACTTTGAGCTGTGCTGTGGAGGTATACGGTCCCACTCGGAAGGTGACAGTGCCGGAATCTTGCTGAGTGACCTTCTTCAGCCTCAGCGTGTGGATCCTGCCTTTCTCGACCGAGATCTCGTTCATCTCGTGGCTCTGGAGAACGGCATCCTCTAGCTTCCATTCCACGTCCCTCGCGTTGTCGTGGGAGACCTTGCACTCGAAGGTGACGTCTTCCTCCTCAAACACCTCAGCGTTCTTTAGCCCCCTGAGGATGGTGACGTCGAGTTCTGCAAGGGCCACAGTGTGTCATCAGTGACAGGGGAGAAGTGAGGGAGCACATGCCTTACAGTAGGACGGGATTAGACTAGCAAATTATTGTAATGACCGTTGCAACATAGGATCCTGCCTTATCCATCGCCAGACCATTGGTCCACTCAGCCCAGTATTGATGACATTGACTGGTAGCAATGGGTCTCCAAGGTTTCATGCAGAATTCTTTCCTGGCCCTACCTGGAGATGCCGGGGATCGAACCTGCCACCTTCTGCATGCAAAGCAGAGGCTGTACCACTGAGCTACGGCCCCTCCCACTGCCTCTTACCCTTCACTGCAAGTGTTGCAGATGTGGTTTGATCTCCAGTGATGCAGGAATACTCTCCACTGTCTTTGGGCTCCAGGTTGCGAACAAGGAGCTCATGGCTGGCCCCTTCCTGTCTGATTTCATATTTGGGTCCAGAGTGAAGCGCCACGCCATCTTTCTTCCACTCCACCGGGGCCTTCACGACTGTTACCTCGCAGCGGAACCTGGCTGTCCCACCTTCTTCTGCTTTCTCGTTCTTCAGCCGTTGCTTGAATTCAGGCTTGAGGGCTGTGAAGTCAAGAACAGGCAAAACATTGGCCACTGTGCTCACATGCGAGAAGAGGAACCTACGAACCATTCCGGGAAGGTGAAAGCCTGGAGCCTTCGTACTGCAGAGCAAATTGCTGATCGTTCGATCCAAGAGGCAAAGAAAGCATCAGCGGTAATGCTATGGAGAAGAACGTCGCTTGCAACGTTATAGAGTTTACTGCAAGGTGAAGAACTGTTATTATTAACTATACGGTGACGGAGAAGAGGTGCATGCTTCTAGTAGGGCTGTGCTCCGCTTCTCTTCGGTTCAGAGAAGCAGGAGCGAGGTGGCCTGATTCGCCTCCAGGAAAGGCGGAGGCGAAGAGAGTTGGGGGGACTGCAGATCGAGGCGAAGAGGATCGCCTCAATCCGGAGCTCCGCCTGCAGGTAAGTGGGGGGGAGGGGGACTCATCTGCCGCTGCTGGCACCGCCATCCAATTTTGGCTCATCATTGAGCTGCCAGGGGTACAACCCACAAGCCATTCTGTTCTCAGCTCCAAAATGAATCAGTCTTCCATAGGGCTCATCTACCCGGGCACTTTGCCCCTGGATTGGTGGCAGATGATCTACCATGACGCAGCCGCCACTCCAAAGGGATCCAGGGGCAAAGCCCTAAAGCTCCGCGCTAAAAAAGTTGGGTGCTTACCCTAACTTGTTTAGCTTGGAGCCAGGCTCTGCGTCTCTGCAGAGCCTTTTTAAGAAAAGAAAAGAAGAAAAGAAAAGAAAAATTAAAGAGGGTGTTGGAAGGGGGCGGACAGGGAGCTCTGGGCTCCACACTGTAAATAAATAAATACATTTTAAAGAAACGGGGGGTGGGAGGAAAGGAATGGGGCAGCCGGGAGTCAGCAACTGCTGCCGGGATACGCACCGGGGAGGGGGTAGGAATGAGACAGCCGGCTCTCCTCCTTCTGAGCTTGCTCTGGCTGCCCCATTCCTCTCCCTCGCCCCCCCTGTTTTTTTTTTAATCTGTAGATGCGAACCTTCACATATTAAAAATAAAAAAATGGGGGACAGGAACGGGGCAGCCAGAGCAAGCTCAGAGAGAGGAGAGCCATGGTTCTGCCATTGGCAATTATGCAGATGCTGAAAGGAGCACCAATTCAGGAGCCTGGGCCACAGACCCGAGGCCGTCAAGATGGGGCCTAATTGCATTTTCCTCCCATAGGCACAGAATTGAAGCTGCTCACCGGACAGCGACCTCCAATAAGACATTACCTTACACTGAGTGAACCTAGGAATGAATGGGGTTTTTTATTTCAGTTCGCAAAACATCCAGACTTGCCCCAGTCAAAACACCGAAAACAAACAGGCCTGAATTATTTATTTTTTAGTGTTCGCACATGCCTGAACTGGAGATCAAGTTTGAAAAATGCAGATTATTTTTTTTAAAAAAATGCACACTTTGAAATGTGAGTTTCCCAAAAATATTTTCATGTTTTAGACAATGGTGCACTTTTACTGTGGATACACTTATATTAACATGCAATCCCCTTCCCCTGAAAAGCGTTACTGGGTTTTTTAAAGAACCAATTTCAATAATTCCCGCAAGATGGTTTATTCCAAATTAAACCTTGCTTTTAGAGAGTATTTTTCTTTCCTAAATATTTCTGCAGTTCTGGGACAGTATATGGGGTTTCTAGGTATGTTCCAGTCTTTGGAGAATCCAAAATTGTCTTTCAGGTTTGCATTTATTATATTTAAAACCTCTCAAATGTAAATTTTGGTGAAATCTGTTCAATGGTCTCCCAGAATTTGTGGGAGTGAGGAGATGAACCCTAAAAACATTTCTTAGATCCACTTTTGCTGAAGTTGTATACACACATTGAAAGGAAATCTGGTTAAATATCTATTGAGGAAATGTAGTTAATAAGGTGAAATTTATAAATTATAAGTCCAACATGTTATTTTTAATTACAAGCTGCAAAACTGCTTTAGTGGGGATGAAAAAGGAATCTGAAATGAATGAACGTTTCAAATCTAGTTCAAACGCTTCTAAATTTGAATTGAAATGTGCCATTAAGTGTTTCCCATTTCAGTGTTTAGAACACTGCAATTCTTAACATCGTACAAGTCTTCAACATTCAAAATGTCAACACAAAATACTCCAAATCCTTGTGGCTTTAGTATTCTGAAAATAAAAGTTGTTAAAAGTATCAAAAACAAATGATAAATCGCCAGAAACTGGTCTTATAATACGTATTAATTATTTTTAATCACATAGTCCTGGTTTGCCACACACATATCTTCATCACTTGATAACTGTACCATTCAAGTGATGACGTGTATGTGTGAATGGCGCCATCTTAGGCAGAACTTTCCGGACAACCGATGTCATCGTTGGCCCAACACTGATCAAGCATTCTGCTGCTAGTGCAATCAATCAAATGCACTGATATCAAGTGAGGCCTATGCATGTGTGAACTGGCCCATAGAATATGATCCAAAGATTTTCAGCAGAAACATAAGTAAGCCTCATTCACATGCCTAGTATTTAACCATCAATACATTAATTAGCTCATTCTATTTCACACGTTTTACCGTTGACCGTTAAGACTGCCGTGGTATTCTGGTCTCCACATGTACAGGTGTAACGTCCGGTGTCCTGAATGTCTAAATCACGGATCACCAATTCTGTAACAGTCCCTTCCTGTCTGATTTGGTATTTGTCACTTTCTGCTAGTTTCTTCTCCTCTTTCTTCCACGCCACCGGAGCGACTTTGGTGAGCTCACAGCGTAGTGAAGCCGTTCCGTTTTCGGTGGCTCCCACGTCCTTCAATTCCGTTTTGAACTGTGGTGGGAGGGCTGCGGAACACAAAATAAATGCATGAAGGTCCCACAGGGGCAGCTGGGTGGTGTGGCAGGAAGGAAAATCAGGGAGAAAGTGGAGGAATCGGGAATAGTAATGGAAAATACTGTGGGGAATTTGTCCAGTGCCTGCTGAATTTTAATGGAGAGACTTCCATTCACTTCACCAGGCATTGGCATAACACCGTGAAAGGGAGACAGCATGATGGAACAATGAAAGGTAATCTCTACATACACTTTCTCAAAAAATAAACAGACATAGACATCGATGCATGCTACAGAAACGTGATGAAACGTGAACACAGACAACAGAAAGATTTGAAACAGGAACACAGCTATAGCCACCTCGTGTGCCATTCTTCTTGGGAGAAAGGCAAGGGACAAATCGAAGGAATAAATAATAGTGATGATGATATAAAATGTGTTTCAGGAATGACTTGCCGTGGAATGATAGGGCCACGATCTCTTCTTGATCATCCCAGAGTGCAGGACACGGAATAATGGGCTCAAGTTACAGGAAGCCAGATTCCAGCTGGACATCAGGAAAAACTTCCTGACTGTTAGAGCAGTACAACAATGGAACCAATGACCTAGGGAGGTGGTGGGCTCTCTCACACTAGAGGCCTTCAAGAGGCAGCTGGACAACCATCTGTCAGGGATGCTTTAGGGTGGATTCCTGCATTGAGCAGGGGGTTGGACTCAATGGCCTTATAGGCCCCTTCCAACTCTACTATTCCATGACTCTATGATAGAGTTCAAAGCCGACAGTAATAACCCAAGGAAATACTCGTCCCGCATCATCTGCGTGGTACGATTTTACCACGAACTGTTAAGGAGCCTGACATCTACTGGTCTTCCAAGGTGCAAGGGTATTCTCCAGCCCTGTTCAGATCGATATCAAAGATCAGGACTTCCTGCTTCTTCCTCCATTCTGCCAAGGCATCAGGACTTTCTCAACTGTAACCGCACAGCGGCCATTTTACCCTCTGTAACATCCTGACTGTGCGTTGTTTGAAAAGCCCAGGCAAAGCTGGAGGATGTGATACAGAATGCAAGTACAGAGTTACAAACGCGTGTGTGTAATCTTGAGATGGATGTAGAGAAAAACAGGATGAAAGAGACAAATCAGAGAAGACCATAAACGGGAGGAGAAAGTTCAGAAATAGAAAAAACCATGGGGAAAGTATACCTTGACTAAGTGATAAACCTAGAAGGGAGGTCACTTGATGCCTTTTGAAAAGAGTTCAACAAATCCGTGGAACATAGCTGTCTATTTACAGCTAGTAGCCATAAGAAATAGGTTTCCCCCACAACCGTCAGGGGTCATTCTGTGGCCACTGAGGACTCAGTCTTCATTGGGCTGCTTTCAGTGCCCTCTCCCAGGGCTTTCTCCCTAAATATTTTTATTACTACTGCAAACCTTTGGGTTCCCCAAAATTGCCGATATTTCTCTTATGCATGGGTGGTGCCATTTTGGCTACATAATCCATAGCACTTGCAGCCTGAACACTGGAAATTGGGGAAATAATGGCTAAATGAAATCTCCATGTATAGAAATAGCACACCTCTAAATAATACTGGACGCTGGGGGAAAAGTGACCAAGGATGGCCATCACTATCGTATCCTGGTTGTGGACGTCCTGAAGTCATCTGGCCGGCCACTGTTGGAGCAGAATGCTGGCCTGGATGAACCTGCCTTGATCCAGGAAGAATTCTTAACTTCTTACGAAACTCGGCCAGCAGAAGATTATGCAAGGAGCTTTTGATCCACCTTCTTAGCGATGGAGAATGGCGCTACCAATGGCTACTAGTCATTATGGCTATAGGTTACCTCCAGTATCAGAGGCAGTACGACTCGCAATACTAATCTGTGTGGAAACATGAGCCAGAGGGTCTTATTGCCCTCATGTCCTGCTTGTGGACTTCTCATTTGGATCTCTGGTTGGCCGCTCTGGGAAGAAAATGCTAGACTAATAGGTCTTGGGTCTGATCCATCAGGGCTCTTCTTATGCCCTTAATGCCATTGAAAAGTCAAGCTCTGTTTCTTGTTGTTTCCATGTAACCGAGCCTGCCTGAGTTGGCAACCATGGTTTCCCATTAGAGCAGTGTCAAGATGCTGGACTCCTTCAGACAACACAATTCCACCTGATTCCCATCTCCTTGGTGGCTGCAGAAGACATTGCTTGCTTGTGTATGTCTGTATGCATGGATCCAACCTATGTTGCTCAACAGTGAAACATAAATAAACATAGATATATACAATACATACAGGGTGCAAAAATGAACGACAGACATGGTACAACCAGAACTGTTCCATGAACTACCAGTGGGTCACATGCAGAGACACACACACACATGAGATTTAAGCAAGGATAGAGGTGAGGAACAGAAGAAAGACTCTCTGGAAGACAGACACAAAGGACCCAAAGTAGTTGGTTTAAGGAGGGTCAGATGACATCAAGATGATGACGAAGGGGTCTTCCTCTATATACATAGCCATCAAAGACGGATGATATTCCAAAGGAAAAGGAAGTGGAGTCACAGGTGAGACAGATTAAAGAAAGGCAAATGCAAAAAGGGGAGGAGCCTCATTCCAAAATGGTTACTTTGCAAGCCAGTGCAAAAAGCCAGAGGGTTTTTCAAGAATTGTTTACCATTGACTCTTAAGGTGGCGGTGCTCTGCTGGTCTCCACAAACACAGGTATATTCTCCTGCGTCCTTTTCATCTGGATTGTGGACCACCAGCTCTGAAATGGTGCCTTCTTGTTTTACTGTGTATTTCTCGCATTCTTTGAGGACAAGTTGCCCTTTCCTCCAGCCAACTTCCGCCACCTTGGTCAGGTTACAGCGAAGAACAACAGTTTTGCCTTCGGTGACTTCCTGGCTCCTTAGGTCTTCTGCGAAACGGGCAGGTAAGGCTGAGGGTACAACACATAGAGGGGACTGTAAGCATTTGCAAAGGCGGCTGCTCTGAGCCCCAGGAAAGGGGAGGAGAACTAAATAAAGGATAAAATAGAAAACTAAGGGTGAAACAGGCTTTTTGTAATAGGAACTTGTACAATATTTTGCTCTTCGGAATTTTATTCGGGAGAAGAAGCCCTATAAACGAAATCTACAATAGAACCAATGAGGCACCCTTTCAGGATTAGAGTTTGACTTTGATCTTGATGTTTTAAGCTCCTACAAATCCCGAGATCCAGGTTTTTTTATTAGCATTGGAACAGTCTCAAAGTAAATGGGACTTTGAAAAGAGCAATAGGGGCGGCAGAACTGGGAAAAAACCTGGCTGGTCTTGACCTATTTGTAGAGAAGACAATGAAAATGGGTGTGGGGAGGAGTAAAGTCAAATTAAAACATAAAAGCAAGGCTATAAATATATAAATAAAAAGTGAAAGGTTGAGATATGCAGTTATTGCACAAAACGTTCAGGTTTCAGAGGTGAATGCCTAGAGCCTCATGTGGCACAGAGTGATAAAGTGGCAGTTTCTGCAGCTGAAACTCTCCCCACGGCCTGAGTTCAATCCCAGTGGAAGCTGGTTTCAGACAGCCGCCTCGGGTCGACTCAGCCTTCCATCCTCCCGAGGTCGGTAAAATGAGTACCCAGTTAGCTGGGGGAAAGGTAATCACGGCCACGGAAGGCAACGGCAAACCACCCCGCTATAAGGCCTGCCAAGAAAACGTCAGCGAAAGCTGGCGTCCCTCCAAGAGTCAGTAATGACTCAGTGCTTGCACAAGAGGTTCCTTTCCTTTCTTCAGAGGTGATACAAGGAAGGCATCTAATCAAAATTATCATGGGTTTTTACCATGTACAGTTAAAACAGCTGTTGTTTTCTGGTCCCCGCATACACAGGTATAATCTCCCGCATCCTGTGGTTCTACAGAATGGATAATCAACTCTGCAGTAGCCCCTTGCTGCATCATGGTGTATTTGCCACCTGCTTTAAGCAGGCTGTGCCCTTTCTTCCACACCACTGGGACATTTTTGCTCAACTTGCAGCGTAGTGTCACTGAGTCCTCTTCCGTAACTTGCTTGTTCTTTAACTCTTCCTTGAAAAACGGAGGGAGAGCTAAGGGATATTAAAAAAAAAAGTATGAAAAACACCACACAAAAAACACCACTGGACCAAAAAGCGCACTGTGATTGTGCTTGGCGTAGGATGAGCCAGGATGCTGAGACCTCCAAACAAGATATATTTTCAAGATTTTGTGGAGCTGAGGTAAGATGGAGTCTCGTGGGAAGGTTCAGGACTCACGGACAGGGACAGAATGCAAGATGAGAGCTTGGGACAAGCAGGCAAAGCCAGCACAGGATTTGTACGTAAGATTTGGGCTCAGGATACAAGCTAGCTGCCAATCCTAAACAGAGATGGGAAATATGGATTGCTAAATTGCAAACTGAAGCTCCTGTATCTTTAACGGTTGTATTGAAAAGAGGATTTCAGCAGGGGTCATTGTTATGCATGCAGCACCTGGTGAAATTCCCTCTTCATCACCACAGTTAAAGCTGCAGGAGCCCTGCCTAGCATGACCAGATACAAAAGAGGGCAGGGCTTCCGCAGCTTTAACTGTGCTGATGAAAAGGGAATTTCACCAGGTGCTGCATGCATAACAATGGCACCTGCTGAAATTCCCTTTTCAATACAACTGTTAAAGATACAGGAGCCCGGTCCTCCTTTCCATAGGGTCACCCTAGTTTTAGTGAACCTCCATATGCTTGCGACCCCTGCATCTGACACATACACGTCAGATCCACTGGCTTAGGGCTTTTGTACCGTCATTGACTACTGCATCTACTTTTTAATTTGGAGTGGGGTACACAAGAATTATAGCTATGCTAGACCAAGGGTGGGCAGAAGGTAGATTCCAAAATGTTTTGGACTTCCAGCTACCAAAAGCCCCTCCCATGAATGCTCCCATGAAATTCAAAACATCTGGAGATCTCCTTTCTCTTCGTTCCAGCTGTAGGACATAGATGACCCCACTGGACTAGGGTTTTTGTACTGTTACAGACCACTGCATCTACCTTTTTGATATGGAGGGAAGGCTATAGGATAATGACCTGCCCGTGTCACAAGAGCCACAAACGGCACAGGCGGAGGAAGTTTGTGACACATGGGACAGGAGCAGGACTCTTGGGCTGGACTAAGGCACCAAGTCAGGCCTGCTCTGCTGCCATCTGTTCCACATCAAAGTAGACTGGAAGGAAAGGAACCTCTCGTGCAAGCACGGAGTCATTACTGACTCTTGGAGGGACGCCAGCTTTCACTGACGTTTTCTTGGCAGGCCTTATAGCGGGGTGGTTTGCCGTTGCCTTCCCCGGCCATTATCACCTTCCCCCCCAGCTAACTGGGTACTCATTTTACCGACCTCGGGAGGATGGAAGACTGAGTCGATCCGAGCCGGCTGCCTGAAACCAGCTTCCGCTGGGATCGAACTCAGGCCGTGGGGGGAGTTTCAGCTGCAGAAACTGCTGCTTTACCGCTCTGCGCCACGCGAGGCTTTCTAAGTAGACTAGAGGGGGGGGGAATGCTGCATTCTAGGCCCAGAGTGGCCCCGTTTCATACATGAGCAAGGGATGAGGGCTATTGCTATTTAGAGTAAAATGAGTAAAAGTTATTACAGTTTGTGATGCACTAATTCGCAACACATAGTTTACCATGGACTGTCAAAGATGCCGTGGTCTGTTGGGCTCCACACACACAGGTGTAGCTTCCCATATCCTGAAGATCTAGTTCGTGGATCACCAGCTCGACCGTGACACCGTCTTGTCTCACGACACACCTTTCGCTTGGCTGGAGCACCTGGTGCCCTTTCTTCCATTCCACAGAGGCAACCTTGGTCAGCTCACAATGCAGCCTGACCGCACTGCCTTCTGTGGCTTCCACGTCCTCCAGGTTGCATTTGAAACGTGCAGGCAAGGCTGGGGATCACAGAAGGAAGACGCTACATTTACAAACGACGGGCAATGGCTTGGGGGGGGGGGACACTTGGGACTGCACAGTGTGAGGGAATGGAAATGTTTATGCTATAAAGATAAATTAAAATATAGCATAAAGCTTTAAAGGCAGGAAGCTGAGGACACTTTGTGGCATTCAGAGCTTTGTGTCCTCATTATCAACAAGACTACCAGACTCAACGGAAAGCGTCCCCAGACAGAGGATGTATCTTATGGAAACACCACTGAAATGAATTGGGAATACACGATATATATTTTTTCAACTTGTGCCGGAGACATTTTAATGGGCCATGCCCAACCATTACACACAACATCACAGAACTGATACAAATCTGAATGACAAATACAAACACATTGACGTTAGAGCCAACAGGAGATAATGTGCAGTTAATGGAAAAGCTAAGTGACAACGTATTTCTTTACCATGCACGGTCAAGGAAGCTGCTGTCTTCTGGTCTCCACAGAGGCAGGTATATTCAGCAGCATCCGTCAACTCCAGATCTAGGATCACCAGCTTCACAAGAGAGCCTTCCTGTCTCATTTTGCATTTATCGCTCTCTTGGAGCAAATGTTGCCCCTTCATCCACTCCACCGGAGCGGCCTTGGTCAGTTCACAGCACAGAGTGGCTGTCCCACCTTCTGTGGCTTCCTCGCTCTTTAGGCCTTCTTTGAAGAGGGCTGGCAGGACTGAGGGATGCAACATTGGAGACGGTTAAAACGCAGAAACTCAGCCAAGATGCCCGTTGTAGTCGACACCACACAGCAGTTGGGGGTGGCTTCTGAGACAGCCATCTCCCACGCCACCCTCCCTGCTCAAATGTGCATGCAGTTTTTTCAAGAAGTCAGGAGATTGATCATCGAACCCCCCTGACCTAAGATGCACTTTGACCTGAAAGCCAAAGTGGAGCAGCTCATCCACCTCAGCAATCTTAAGGCTATACGGCACAGAACGTGAAGCCTTTATGGCAGATAATATTTCGGCAGGGTGGAGAAAGCTAGCACGTAACTAGAAAAAGAGAGAGCGCGCCAACGCATTTAAAATCTCCAAAACATGCAAAATAGAGAGGGCATTCTCCTAAAGACAAGCACATTACATACAAAGAACATTCAGGAGAAGGAATGGTGGGTAACGCTGTAGTTCTGTTCAGACACTTGATATTACCATGTACTGCTAAGGCAGCTGTGGTTTGCTGGTCGCCACACACGCACGTATAATCGCCAGAATCCTCCTCTTCTAGGTTACGGACTACCAGTTCCGCCGTGGCGTCCTTTTGCCTGGTGACGTATTTTTCACTGTTTTTCAGCAACCGGCTGCCCTTCTTCCATTGCACAAGAGCAGCCTTGCTGAGCTGGCACCGCAGGGTTGCAGTATCACCTTCTGTGGCTTCTGTACTTGTTAATCCTTCTTTGAAAAGCACAGGGAGGGCTAGGGAATAAGGAAGGAGCAAACACTCTCAATATCCCTGCGCTCTCTCAACACGCGTGGACAGAAGAGACCACTATCGCTGCCGTTCAACGTGTGGCATGCCAGAAGCGAGAACGCAACACAAAGGACACAGACTGAACACAAAAATACGAATGCGCATCAGACCGACCATTGACCGTTCCCCGTCTAAATAGGAAGGAGAGGAAAGGAACCTCTCGTGCAAGCACTGAGTCATTACTGACTCTTGGAGGGACGCCAGCTTTCGCTGACATTTTCTTGGCAGGCCTTATAGCGGGGTGGTTTGCCGTTGCCTTCCCCGGCCGTTATTACCTTTCCCCCAGCTAAGTAGGTACTCATTTTACCGACCTCGGAAGGATGGAAGGCTGAGTCGACCCGAGCCGGCTGCCTGAGAACCAGCTTCCGCTGGGATCGAACTCAGGCCGTGGGGAGAGTTTCAGCTGCAGAAACTGCTGCTTTACCGCCCTGCGCCACACGAGGCTCATCCGTCTAAATAGGTGACTGATAAACAAAGCAAGAAGAAGGCACAAGACCCTTCGATGAGGCAAACCATTTAAGGATGGTGGTTTTAAAACCTTTTACCTTTGGGGAATCTGTTCTGCATCAATGCGTCTGCTGCGTCAAACCTATTAGTCTGCCGCAGAACCCTCGTGTGTTTGCAGAGATTCTGGAAAGTGTTCACCGTCGACACTGATCAGGCCCTTTGGGGCCGTATTGCCATCCCCAAGTAATCCAAGAGTGTGATCAAGCAAACATGGGACGTTCCCCTGCAACTCAACGTTGCAACAGAAGGGCGGTGGTGTTTTTCAGAGTCCTTTTCCTGCCATCACAGATCTTCTCATGGAAGAGACCTTAATAATCTGCTGCAGAGCCCTAGGGTTTCCCCAAACAGTCTGAAAACCAGCGCTCTAGAATTAGAGGTCATACGACAAATAGACCACAGGGATGTCCAGTGAATTAGAGGGAGACCATGAGGCACACCACAAAGGAGAATCTGACAACAATGAAGGGGAAAGGAATACCAGGGTTTTCCAGACATTGAACGCCGGACACACTGATTTACCGTGCACTGTCAGCACTGCCGTAGCTTTCTCGTTGCCGCACACACAGGAATACTCCCCGGCGTCATTAAGTTCTAGGTTGAGGATCGCAAGCTCCGAGACAGACCCTTCCTGCCTCATTTTGTATTTGTCATTTGGTTTGAGTGACTTATGCTTCTTCCTCCACTCCACTGGAGCGGCTTTTGTCAGCTCACACTGGAAAGTAACAGTCCCATCTTCTGATGCCTCTTGGTTCTCCAGGCCTTTCTTGAAGAGGGCAGGGAGCGCTGAGAAGTTTAGAAGGAACAGGGCACGGTCAATGCTAACATCTGGGCAATGCTAAAAACCTGGCACAGGTTTAAAACACAGATAGGGAAGGGACTAGGCCCAAGTGGCTATCATGCTGTAGTCCATGGGCCATAACCTCCTTTTGCCTAAACCTTCCAGGCTGCAAAATTTTATCTCACACAGCAGGAGACCGGGAGATTTAAACATGTTCCTCCACCTTTCTTTGCCCGGGGTGATCCACACTGGACCAGCAGAATCAGTAAAACTTGTATACAATGGAACCAACGTTACTTCAAGGCACATGGCCACCTAGGCATATAAATTATAGAGGACAGGTAAAAGATACACAACAAAAATGACATTCTACAGAAGTTCATTTAGCTAAAATCCACCGTATGTACCTTTACATATACTTCTATGTTGTCTGCATCTTTGCAGAAATAGAAGTCTGGTTTCTAAACATTCGGTTGCTACCTGGAGTGATGGAACGCAAGAGATATTGCTCAGTCTATAAGGGCTGTAAACTACTTTGGGCCTCTTAGTTACACAGAACAATCAAGGACAGATAGCTAGGGATGGCTGTTCTCCTTGTTTTGCATGCATTGTACCTGACAAAGGGAAAAAGAACCTTAAATGTACCATTCACTGCTAAGGAAGCAGAGGTCTTCAAATCCCCAAATGTGCAGCTGTAACTACCAGCATCTGCCAGTTCCAAGCTGCAAATGACAAGCTCAGCGAGGGCACCTTCCAGCTTCATTTCGTATTTATCGCTTGGCTTGAGGACCTGATTGCCTTTCCGCCACTCCACTGGAGCTGCAGCCTTGGTCAGCTCACACCGTAGAGTAGCTGTTCCACCTTCTGCAGCCTCCAGGCTCTTCAGCTCTACTTTGAAACGTGGAGGTAGGGCTGAAGATCACAAAGAGCACATTAAAAGTCACAAAGTCATCACCGTCGGGAGATGCCAGGACATCACCCTTTTCCAGCAGCCTATTTACAGCCGGGCTTATCTGATTTTCAAGGAGGTGACAGCTCAAGGGGGGAAACTGACACAACCATGTCTTGAAACTTAAGTGCACCATATCACTGAGAAGAAAGGACTATCTACAGACGGGCTGCAATTTCGGCTCTAGCTCCCTTTGCTCCTTGAACATATCACATGAATGTGTGGCTGGAATTGCCCAACAAACTGGCATTGTGTGTGTGTGCGGGGGGGGGGGGGGCGGGGGTTCGCCTAAAATAGATAAACATTATAGCTCAATGTTTTAACCTGCATAGGAGTGTTCCATAATTCTGTATATTCTACATAGGTTCCCGGACATGAGTTACCAACAAGATGCATTTTCACAGTTCTTTGCAAATGGGAAAATGCGGGAAACTTGACCGTATAATTTGCGGTAGACAGTCAGGAGATGTGATGTTGTGGATAAAAACTGAGAGAAAGTGCATCCTGTCCTAAAATGTACTTATATGCCCAGCTCTTAATTAGGAGAGCCTCGTGTGGCGCAGAGTGGTAAAGCAGCAGTTTCTGCAGCTGAAACTCTCCCCACGGCCTGAGTTCGATCCCAGCGGAAGTTGGTTTCAGGCAGCCGGCTCGGGTCGACTCAGCCTTCCATCCTCCCGAGGTCGGTACCCAGTTAGCTGGGGGAAAGGTAATCACGACCGGGGAAGGCAACGGCAAACCACCCTGCTATAAGGCCTGCCAAGAAAACGTCATCGAAAGCTGGCGTCCCTCCAAGAGTCAGTAATGACTCAGTGCTTACACGAGAGGTTCCTTTCCTTTTCCTTAATTAGGACTACGGCCTAATCTACACATGGAGGCCTTCCGGGAGTAGGGAGGGATGAACATGGGATTTTGTGCTTCCGGGATCATCCCTCAGGGGGCACACAGCAGCGACTTTTCCCAGAAGTAAAGGAGGGCCATTCCGGGGTGCCGGTGTTTTTTTGGGTTTTTTTTACAAGTGGAGACATTTGTGAAACCTCGCGGGTGCGATACTGTGCAAAGGTATGTGTGTGTGTTTTTTAAAAAAAACAACACCAAACTCAGTACTGGAAGGAGCTGAGAGCCCATGGACTTCCTCCACACAGCTCCATGCCTGTTTCCCGAGCCCCGCTACTTGCAGGGAAGTGGGAGAACCCCAGGAGAGAGAGCCACACCACCAATGGACCTCAAGGTGGTTCCAAGACTGGAGAAAACACCGGGACAAAAGCTGTCCCAGATATCCCGGGAGAACTGAGTGGTTGTCCCTAGTTCACCCCAGGATCCGATGTGCATCATTTGGACCCGCAGGGATGACCTCGAGTCCACCCCGAGATGCTGGACACATGTAGATTAGGCCTAGGTTAGCTTAGGAAAGGAAGGAAAGGAACCTCTCGTGCAAGCACTTGAGTCATTGCTGACTCCTAGAGGGACGCCTGCTTTTGCTGACGTTTTCTTGGCAGACTTTGTAGCGGGGTAGTTTCCCATTGCCTTCCATTGCTTAGAGAATTTAACATATCCAACAGTAAAGCCTTACACAGCTTGGGACCACAATACCTGATGGAACGCCTCTCCCGACATGAATATACCCAGTCACTATGTCCAACATCTAAGGTCCTCCTCCGGGTGCCTACTCCAAGAGAGGCTCGGAGTGCGGCAACGAGGGACAGGGCCTTTTCGGTGGTGGCCCCCAGACGATGGAACGATCTCCCTGACGAGGCTCACCTGGCGCCAACGCTGCTATCTTTCCGGCGCCAGGTTAAGACTTTCCTCTTTGCCCAGGCATATGGCGGCACATCTTAATCACCCATATGTTTATTTTTTTTAATGGTTTTTAATGCTTTATGTGTGTATGTTCTGTGTTTTAAAATTTTAAATTTTGTATACTTGTTTTTATCTCAATTTTAGAATTTCTGTAAACCACCCAGAGAGCCCTGGCTATGGGAGTGGTATATAAGTGTAATAAATAGATAAATAAATAAATAAATAAATAAATAAAATAGTAGTCTAAAACGGCATTCTTTTCCCAATGATCTGTCGAAAACAGAGTGCAACCCACGCCCAACAGGCTCAGCGCTGCTTCGGGTTTTTAAGCAATTAAAGCCACAATTAATTCTCTCCGACCAGCCACCCCAGCAAAATTGCATTCCTTTCTCCATCCTCCAGGCTGTAGAACATCTGTAGTGCCCTCCAGATATGATGGACTGCAACTCCCATTATGCCCAGCTAACATGACAAGGTTAGCACACAGAGCAATGGTGTGCATACACAGAGAGACAAAAACATGGGATCCGGGGGTGGGTGGGGTGGGGGTGGGGGGAGAATTAGGACAATTGCCACTATAAATAGAAATCCACTCTAGAATGGTGGACTATTCATAAGGCGACCTGAAAATCAACCTAGACAGAGATTAAGAGAGAACGTTGCCAACACCCCACTTTTATATACGTCTGTGATATTTACCATGCACGGTTAGGGATGCAGAAGTCTTTTGCTCTCCACATATGCAAGAGTATTCCCCAGCATCTTCCTCAGTGATGTCATGGATGGTCAGCTCAACCACATTATCCTTCTGTTTGATTTTATATTTCTCACTCAGTTTGAGGGCCTTTCCAGCCTTCCTCCATTCCACCGGAGCAGCCTTGCTTAGTTCACAGCGCAAAGTGGCCGCCTCACCTTCCTTCGCTTCTTTGCCTTTGAGCTCTTCTTGGAAACGTGCAGGCACAGCTGAGGAACATAATTTTAACAGAGAGTGCGTCATGACCCAGATATTCTAGCCCCCCACGAAGGGTCCGCCAAGCACAGCTCCTGGGGAAGCCCCATTCAGTTCAATGGTGGCTTTTGAGAGAGCTGTACTTCGCAGAAAGTGCCTTTTGGCTTCCTTTCCCCAGCAACTGAACAACATGTAAAGCGTTTAAAACTCTTTCGACAGACACCAAAAACCAATAATCAAAATGCCAAAAAGTTCTGAAATGTAAAACGTCCACATTTTAAATTTCAATGCGATCTTCATGTTTTGAACTTTAAAATAGAAATACAAAAAACACCCGAAACAAATGTGTTAACCCTATCATTTGCTGAAATGAAATAATTAATTAATTG
Source organism: Elgaria multicarinata webbii (assembly GCF_023053635.1). Classification (NCBI taxonomy): domain Eukaryota; kingdom Metazoa; phylum Chordata; class Lepidosauria; order Squamata; family Anguidae; genus Elgaria; species Elgaria multicarinata. Next base: position 6,940,926 of record NC_086171.1, on the reverse strand, counting down.
AGATTTCATTTCATCACGTTTCAGAGCACGGCTCTTTCAGACAAACAAGGACAGACAAATATTTCTCATCTTAAGACATTTGTCACTCATCTTTAACGTCCCCATAAACATAATATACATATAAGCAACATCGCACAAACAAACAAGATATAAATGTAAACATCAGACATAGAGGATTTTCAGACGGGAGGGAAATCGCATTTCCTTGCCGTCGCTCCGCTTCCTGGTTCTCTTCCACAATAGGGACGAGCAGAATCACAAGGGGAAGAAAGCAGTGACCACGTGGCCCATTCAGTTTAGTGGGACAGTGCCCACTAGTGAGCATTTTATGGTGCAATTTCTCCTGCACATAGCAGGAAATAGCAACAGATACCGCTAACTCAGAAAAATTGGGTTTTCGGGGTCTTATTTTGTGACGGAAAAAAGAGCAGTTGCGGAAGACGTGCAGGAGGATCACTGCGTCATCAAAATGGCTGAGAACTTCCTTGAGCAGCCAGTCACAAGCGTGCTATAAAACACTCCTCTGAAGAAGCTCGTAGAAAACAGAAATACAAGAAGAGAGCAATTCCATGGTCCACAGACATCATCCCAGGGACCATAGGATGGACAGGAAAAAGACTTCAAAGGCTTTATTCAGAGATGCTACCTCAGAGGGCTTTTCTGATGTTGGAGCCCATTCACCTGGCTCTCCACAACCACTGCTGAAGTTCCTGCAGTGGCTCCTGCTTCTGACCTCGTAGGGAGGGAGGAAGAGGCATGTTGTAGAGGGGGTGTCCATAAGCAAGGAGGGGGTGGCCATGGACCAAAAGGAACCACAGACGTCTTAACACTGGCCATGCCCCCAACAAAAAGAGGAATTTTGATAAGCTCCAAGTCTCATCTAACTGATTTTCTATTTGGATGGTGGTGGGGGGCGGCAAAACTATGCCTCTGGGTTTCCTTGTGCCCTGCTGGCAACAACCTGGCAGGGCTTTGGACAGAAAGGAAGCTCTAAGACCAGCACGCTCCATCCTTTGGGCTCCTTGCCCATAGCATGGGCTGTAAGACGACTGAATGCTGCCAGGCCAAGAAAAACAATCAGATTTCTTCCTCGAAATAGGGGAAATGGAAATAGCATGAGCTCTAGAAAGTTCAGTGAAAAACATTATTAAGGAAGGATTAAAAATTCTGCATAGAATCATGGAATCATAGAATAGCAGAGTTGGAAGGGGCCTATGAGGCCATCGAGTCCAACCCCCTGCTCAATGCAGGAATCCACCCTAAAGCATCCCTGACAGATGGTTGTCCAGCTGCCTCTGGAAGGCCTCTAGTATGGGAGAGCCCACAACCTCCCTAGTTAACTGGTTCCATTGTCGTACTGCTCTAACAGTCAGGAAGGTTTTCCTGATGTCCAGCTGGAATCTGGCTTCCTTTAACTTGAGCCCGTTATTCCGTGTCCTGCACTCTGGGAGGATCGAGAAGAGATCCTGGCCCTCCTCTGTGTGACAACCTTGTAAGTATTTGAAGAGTGCTCTCATGTCTCCCCTCCATCTTCTCTTCTCCAGGCTAAACATGCCCAGTTCTTTCAGTCTTTCTTCATAGGGCTTTGTTTCCAGACCCCTGATCAACCTGGTTGCCCTCCTCTGAACATGCAATAAATAGTCGGCTGATAAAATAAAATTGGAAGTAAGAATGCTAAAAGCAGAGAGTGTGGGAAACAATCAAGATGTAAGGACAGAATTGGATGGAGAAAAGATTAGTCTTACACTGCAATGTTAAGTGCACTTGAAAGGGAGTTCTACTGAACTTAACGGGGCTGGGGACTGGGTAACCATGCACGTTGCCTACAGGTTTAATGACTGGGACTTAAGTTGAAAACATGGCCATAACATTCCAAGTGAATTTGTGATGCTTTCACTGACGCTGGAGACAAACATGGTAGAATATACTTTACACAGCCACCAACGAGGAGACAGACAGATCAAAAGAAACAAAAAAGAAAACAAGGAACCAAGACAACACAAAACCAGGCATCTCCAGAGAAGGTAGATCCTGAAACATCACCGATGTAATGTGGAATGTTTGGTTACCATGAACGGTCAAGGCAGACGTCGTCTTTTGGTCTCCACAAAGGCAGGTATAATCTCCTGTATCCTCCACCTGAAGCTCTCGAATCAAGAGTTCGGCTACAGCACCTTCCTGCCTCATTCTGTACTTGTCACTTGGCTTGAGGATTTGGGGTCCCTTTTTCCACTTCACCTCCGCACCAGCTTTGGTCATTTCACAATGCAGAGTGGCCGTCGTACCCTCTACGGCTTCCCTGTTCTTCAGGCCTTCTTTGAAAAGCACAGGCAGAGCTGAGAAGATGGCAGGAAGGGTAGAATGAGATAGTTAAGTAGTGGAAGAAAAAGGGAAAATGAATCCATTGAACTTTTACCCTTTCATGCAACCACTGACATTCCGTCACTTGGAGACAGCAAAAGGTGTTACCCACTGAGGTAAACACTGCTTGTCTCAGCCTCCCAAGGAGATGTTTCCCCTTAGAAGAGATGTATGGAGAGATGATAGGTGGACTTTAGAAAGGGGTGGAGGAATGAGGACAAGTGAGGGGGGTACCTGAGACACACTAAATTCCAAGCTACCTAAGGAAGACTCCACCCTCCTAAAACAATAATTTCATGGGTCCCTGAGGACCCATTTGAGCTTATCATTCAGACAATGTCCTGCCGGAGAGCCTGCATTCCAAAGAATTACCCTGCTAACAAATAATTATATCCTTTCTCATTATGTTATTTGAAAGCACAGATTAAGCGGAGGTGAAGCTAGCACTCCCTACACTGTATCTGTTTGCATAGAATATTTTATAGGTTATAAACATTGCTACCAGCTCGGGGGTTGGGGGTAGGGCCTTATATGTCTGGTTGAGCATCCTTAAAATTAAGAATCATAGAATCATAGAATAGCAGAGTTGGAAGGGGCCTACGAGGCCATCGAGTCCAAGCCCCTGCTCCATGCAGGAGTCCACCCTAAAGCATCCCTGACAGATGGTTGTCCAGCTGCCTCTTGAAGGCCTCTAGTGTGGGAGAGCCCACAACCTCCCTAGGTAACTGATCCCGTTGTCGTACTGCTCTAACAGTGAGGAAGTTTTTCCTGATGTCCAGCTGGAATCTGGCTTCCTGTCACTTGAGCCCGTTATTCCGTGTCCTGCACTCTGGGAGGATCGAGAAGAGATCCTGGCCCTCCTCTGTGTGACAACCTTTTAAGTATTTGAAGAGTGCTATCATGTCTCCCCTCAATCTTCTCTTCTCCAGGCTAAACATGCCCAGTTCTTTATTTATTTATTTATTTATTTATTTATTTATTTATTTATTTATTTATTTATTACACTTATATACCGCTCCCATAGCCAGGGCTCTCTGGGCGGTTTACAGAAATTCTAAAATTGAGATAAAAATTTATTTATTATATATAAATAAATAATAATAATAATAATAAAAACAAGTTCTTTCAGTCTCTCTTCATAGGGCTTGGTACGGCCTGGAATACAGTCAACTAATAACATTTTGGCTGAGTTCAGAAGCGCCAATGACTCTAACGCTAGTACTTTCAAAACTATCAAGGCCAGATCTACACTACGCGGGATATAACACTTTGAAAACATTGTGAAGACTGTATAGGCAGTGTGTCCTGGGCCCCAACAGTTGTCACTACTGTTATAACCCATTTTAAAGCAGTAGTGTAGATCCTGCCCAAGTTTATGACATTGGCCCTCCCAGTGAAAATGAAGCTACTATAGAAAAAGGGAGCCGCAGCTCAAAACATTCATAGGTCTTGTGTTTTCTGCAATGAGGATCAAGAGGGCAAGCAACCCTACAAGGCTGAGAAAGGCATGGCAACAGGACTCGAAGCAATGGAGTCACCAGGAGAACGACATGGTTCTTTTTTTTACCCTTGACTTCTAAAGATGCCGTGGTCTGCTCTGCTCCACACACACAGCTGTAACTGCCAGCGTCTGTTAGTTCCACGCCTTGGATGACCAGTTCAGCGACGGCGCCTTCACGTCTCATTGTATATTTCTTGCCCGTCTTCAGGGTCTTGTGGCCTTTCTTCCACTCCACGGCGGCAGACGATTTGTTCAGCTCGCACCGCAGAGCGGCTTCTTTGCCTTCCGTAGCTTCTTCGTCCTTCAGGGCTTTGGTGAAAAGCGCAGGCAGAACTGCAGAGTGGAGGTAATACGGGACAGGAATCCATCAGCACCGGATGGACCGCGAACTAATGTTCTGCCAAAATCTGTACTCCAATTTCCCAACCGTTTTCTTCCCCTTGGTAAAAGAGGCTTCCGTTTTTCTGCCTCATCCTCAGGACACTTTAGAACAGCATTTCTCAACCTGTGGGTCGGGACCCCTTTGGGGTTCGAATGACCCTTTCACAGGGGTCGCCTAAGACCATCGGAAAACACATATTTCCGATGGTCTTAGGAAACTGTATTGACTGAACTATGTCATGTATCATCTTTTGTATTATTAAAGCTATTGTTATGTATTATTTTCATTAGCAAACCATCCCATGACAATGGATCGTGTAGAGAACAATGAAAATAATTTCATGGTTGGGGGTCACCACAACATGAGGAACTGCATTAAAGGGTCGCGGCATTAGGAAGGTTGAGAACCACTGCTTTAGAACTTCTTTTGAAGTTTTTTTGGGGGGCGTGTTTTTGAGCATACTGTATCTTTGTGAGGTGGCTGAGGGTGCTGTGTGCGTTTCTTCATCCTTTTACACATCTCTTCATCACTCTGCAACCTCCCTGGCTACCTACACTTCCTGATCTGGAAAAGGTCTATGGAAGATAGGGTGACCAACTGTCAGGATTTCCCCGGATTTGTCCTGGTTTTTGTTCTTTCCATGGTGTCAGGGGGGATTTTCTATCATTTTCAATAATGTCCTGGAATGACACACCTTCCTCTTTAAGGCTGCCATTAGCATGGCAGGAGGGAGTGACATGCTTTCTTGAGGCACATCATTCCCCCACCCCGAGCTCCAATTGAGGTCTTAAAGGGGAAAGTGGGTCATTCGTGGACATTATAGAAAACGCCCCAATTGGAGTGGATGGTGGTGGTGCAGAATGAAATCCTTTCCCCTCCTCCACTCCAATCGGGTTCTTTAAGGTGGCGGGGGAATAACGTACTTTCTGCAGGACTCAGAAAGCTGCTTCCCCCACACACACGCTAGGTGTCCTCTTTTTTGGTTTCCCAAATATGGTCACCCTAATGGAAGAGAAGTAAACTCATGACACCTTTCCCTGGATTTTAATTGAAGCGTAGAAATTTGGGAAGGCTACAGACTAACAGAGAGATTATTGTACAATGAAATGCAAGACATTTACACACACCCCTCATCTACCTCATGATTAGAGTAAGTGCGCAAGAACCCCACCCTCCGCTCATAAGAATTTTGCAGCAATTTTCTTCTCCTCCGAACACTTTTTCAAAAGCAGTTTCTTGAAGAGTAATGAGAAGAGTTGAAAATAAGGTGGAAGAAAATGCCAGCACAGCTCTATCAGGAACTATTATTCTCTTAAGTGTGCTGTCAGTGTAAACAGTGATTTATCTGGGTCTGAGTTGCTGTTATATTCAGTTATTCCATCCTGGTGAAAATTTAGACCATTCAAGTTCACAGTAGTCATGTGCAGTAAAGCCTGACACGCTCCCGACTTGTTCAAAGTCACTATCTGACTCACAAGGCTGAATATGAAGGGAAAAAAACCCATTCCCTATTTTAACACATAGAGCTTTATCACTCCAGCGTTATACTGTGCCATCACTGCGAATTGCATGCAAAGGACTCAGACGTTTTCCACCTTATAATCTGCTTTGATTGTGAAGTGCTCCCAGGCATCCTGCCTTAATTGTGCAATAAAGCCAAAAGATTCGCCGTATTTAGCCCCTACTTTTTGAGCGTATCTTCCGAGCCACCGCTGGGGCGCAGGAGCAGGATTTTAAAGAAATGCTTACATCTGCGTAAGCTTTAAAGATAAAGACATCAGAATTGGCACAGTCATAGATATTAGGGAGAGCTTTAAGCATACCAAATTTGAATTGAATTGGGTCATCTGTTGATTTTTTTAATGATTTTTTACACTTCTCCCCTTAAACTCACTTCCTGGTATGCAAAGGATCGCTGTCGCCCAGTAGCAAAAACAACAACGGCGAAAGCTTAGCGCTACGGGGATAATCCGAGGGAAGCAGGGACGCGGGATGAAGTTTATCATCTACTACATCACACACATACTATGGTTAGGGTGGGGCGGGGGAGGGGGGACATTATTCTTCATTCCCAAATGAAGACTCCTCATTTGGGTGTCATTCAATGGACTGGTAACCGGTGGTTCAGGCTGTGGACTTCCTGAGGGAGGGAGTTAAAGAAACAAGACACTTTCAGCACTGTCATTGTGGAATAATAATAATAATAATAATAATAATAATAATAATAATAATAATCCTCTTCCACCAAAGTACCCAGAGTGGTGTACAACATCATCTTAGCTTTTCTCAAATATGACACACAGATAATCTGGGCTGAGGCCTCACCGAACCAATCCTGGGTGAAAAATTCATGACTTTTTCTCTCAGGAAATAAAGTTTTATAAAGCTCTGATGAGGCCAATGTTTATGAGCCTGTTACATTGCAACTGACCTGAGGAAAACGTGGTGTGTGTGTTTTTTTCCGTTGTGAGGAGAAAGTCCCAGAATCCACACCAAAAATTATTTTTAAGAGGAGGAAGAAAGGAATGTCAGACATGCAGTGATACGTGGGGATAAGAGAGCGGGGTGTTTGGGGAATGGGGGGGCGGAGGTCGGACATGGAAGAGAAGACTCTAAGATAATTTCATTTGATTTAAGCCATGTATTGTATATATATATCTTTTCTTTTTTTTTACCATTCACTGTCAAGCTAGCTGTAGTCTTCTGGCCTCCACATGCACAAGTGTAGTCTCCAGAGTCTTTCACATCCAAGTCATGGATCACCAGCTCGGCACACGGACCCTCCTGCCTTATTTGGTATTTGCCACTTGGCTTGAGTGCCTGTGGACCCTTCTGCCACTCCACAGGGGCAGCTTTGCTCAGCCTGCAGTGCAGTGTGGTTGTCTCACCTTCAGTAACCTCCTTACTTTTCAGTTCTTCTTGGAAAAACACAGGCAGCGCTGAAGAACGCAATACGGACAGAGAGACAAAGTCAAATCGTTGGAGGGCTTGGGAGTCTGACAGATTATTATCATGTAAGAAAGTTCCATGTTGCTGGGAAGCACATGGCAACAAAACTCTAGAAAGAAAGAAAACTTATCCAAAGTTTAGCTGTGCGTAATTTATCCTAGAACAAGGAGCATCTGCAGCAACCGATCGAAGAAAGAGCACCCTGTATAATGAAACAAAGCAGAAACTGGGGCATTTTGCAGTTTCCCAAACTGTTTGGTGTATCGAGATACGGGGGAACAGCAGGCAAGAAGAACAAAACTCTAGCAGCCCAGTGGCAATAGATCTACAAAGATATAGAGCAACAGCACTTAGGGCGTTACTAGACGAGGCTCTAGCGCGCGTTACCTTCCGCAGTCACGTCGAGGCTTCCAGATGACGTTCACGAGGATCCGCCGTTATCCTGCGGTGAAGCCTCTTTCTCCCGACTTTAAAAAAGTGAGTTTTAGGGCGCCTTTTCCTGCCGTCCCGCGGTAATTTGGAGTACGTGTGGGAGGATGTGAGGTCACTGCGGTCCGCACTGGGCAGGAAAAGGCGTGCTAAGGGGGAGTGGTCAGTGGCTTCGGTCAAGCCGCCTCCGCCATTTGCGCGCAGTCCGCCAGCTGGGGCAGCGCGGCGGAGCGGCTTTTTTTTTTATTCCCCCAGTGACAGTTTGCGCAGGAACGGAAAAGTGGCTAGTGTGCTGCTGGGGTGTGTGGGGGATGGGTGGGGGATATGCGCCTGTTCTAGTGGTTTTTTTTTTTTATTTCCCCAGTGACAGTTTGCGCAGGACCGGAGGACCGGAAAAGTGGCTGGTGACTCCTTGCGGTGGGCAGCTACTGTGGCCGCATAATGGCGGTGCTGTACGCTGCCTGTTAGTGTGGGTACCAGGCTGGCAGAGGGCAGAGCTGTTTGTGGGCTGCTGCCATGGCTACGGCCAGATGTGGGTTGGCTCCTTGGGATGGGGCAGAGGGCACAGAGGCGATCATCGCCGCCGACACCTCAGAGGCATGATGGGAGATGTAGGCACAGAGTGGCCATGCAGACGATTGACCTCGGGTCATATGACACCCGCCACGACCCCCATCAGGAAGTGAGCGCATCAATGTTGACCCTCAACAGCACCAGCAGCACTTCAGCTGGCACTGGCACTGCCGCCGCTGCCGCCGCCAGGGCCGGTGGCGGCATCGCTGACGGCTGCGCAAGTTTGCGGTCTTTCGGACGTGCGCAAAGCGTGCAGCGAGCGAAAAAAAAAGCCGCGGCAATCAGGCCGGTGTGGCTGCGCAACCGTGCTCGCGGCGGCAGCAGCACAACCGGCGCAAACTTCCGCCACAAATCGAAGGCAGGTGTGGATCATGAGGCGTCACGGCTGAACGGGAAAAGCCGCTTTCACCGCTCCTCAACGACGGAACACCCGGTAGGTCTAGCAACGCCCTTAGAGAGCTCAATTAAGCTTGTGCGTTAACAGGCTTTTACTCTGGATGTGAACTTTATTACCATTCACTTTCAAAGCTGCGGTGGTCTTCTGCTCTCCGTACACACAGGTGTAATTCCCAGCATCTGCTGCTTCCAGATCTTGGATTGTGAGCTCCGCAAAGCGGCCCTCTAGCCGCATTCTGTACTTGTCGCTCGGCGTCAGCACCTTTTGGTCCTTCATCCACTCAACTGAGCCCACGGCCTTGGTCAGCTCGCACTGCAGAGTGGCCGATCCGCTCTCGGTTGCTTCCTCGTTCTTCAGTTTTGTTTTGAAGTGCGCTGCCACGGCTGAGGGACGCAGAACGAACAGATACTGCATCAACGGCCACAAGCTACCGGGAAGCCCCACCCTCCCATCCCCTCTTTCTTTGACAGGCTCTCCGTAACGCTCCTGTGCAAATCCTACCAATTTCCAACTTTGGAAGACGGACGCCAGAATAGATTTCTCTCTAGAAATTATGGGTCCCATTAAAAGAAGGTTGAACAACAGATAACTGGGGAAGCTACTGGCAGATGTGACCATCAACCTTTTCTTAACGAGGATGTTAGGACTACAGTATATCCCCTACCTCGTGCATGCCATATCGAGTTGGACTCTCCAAATCACATACGCATGCAACGGTGACGCCTTGAATCCTGTGGAACCGGAGAAGAGTAAAGCAGGGAGCGTCCATGCCAGCGAGACAGAGCAGGCCAGCACAAAGGCAAAGTAGAGCAGAAAGCAGAGCTTTGTCAGGACATAAATAAAAAGGTGAAGGAACCACTCCCAAAGATTGGCAGTAGTTGAGGTTTTTACCATTCACTGTTAAGACAGCTGTTGTCTTCTGGTCTCCAGAGGTGCATGCGTAATCTCCGGCATCCTTCAGGTCTAGATCGTGGATGGTCAACTCAGCAACAGTGCCTTCTTTCTTCATTCTGTATTTGCTGCTGGGCTTCAAGCCCTTCTGCCCCTTCGTCCACTCCACTGGAGCGGGCTTATTCAGCTCACAGCGCAGAGTAACTATTCCGCCTTGCGTGGCTTCCGTGTTCTTTAGCGCTTCTTTGAAATGGACAGGCGTGGCTGAAGGATGAAGGAGGGCAGGGGTTTTTTTTAATAGGAAGATCACTTACCAGCATTAACATGTGACTGCATTATGCATGAGACCACCTGTGGCAGCCCAAGATTTGTCTGGTCATTTCCAAACAAGGTGTGGAGTGGGTTCAACCTTCCTCACCTCTGCAGCTCCCGGCCTTTTCTACCTCTCCTCTCTACTAGTTTTCATTACCTTCTCCTTTCTGACCCTCCTTCCTGATCCTCCTTCTTCTGAACCACTTCATGTTCCAATCCTCCTTCCCCTGTGTAGTGTATCCCAGATGTGGCCCCTAAAAAGTTCATGCACCCCTGGCCTAGGCATTCCTGCCAGGCCCCATCTCTCTCTCTCTCTCTCTCTCTCTCTCTCTCGGATCTGAGCAGTTCAACCCACAGTATCCAGAGGCCCTGCCCAGGCCACAGTGGCAGCCACAGTGGCACTCAAAAGGGCTTCACTCATTTCAATATAGATACAGGCCCCATTCAGAAGACACCTTAAACCACAGCTTTAACCATGGTGGCTAAGCCAAAAAGCTGGGCCGTGTTCAGAAGACACCTTAAACCACGGCTTTAACCATGGTGAATAAGGCAAAAAGCCTTATTTGCCGTGGTTTAAGGTGTCTTCTGAACACGGCCCAGCTTTCTGGCTTAACCACTGTGGTTAAAGCTACAGTTTAAGATGTCTTTTGAACGGGGCCATAGATTTGTTTTAAAAACAAATTGCTGATTGAAAGGGTGCTGAAGTTTTGTCTACCACCATGACATTAAAGTGGACTTCCTCAACCTGATGTCCTCCAGTTGCATTGGGCTGCAACTCCCATCATCCTCAGCCAGCATGGGCAATGGGGGTGATGGGAATTGTAGTTAAACACATCTGGAGAGCCTCAGCTTGCAGACAGCTGCCTTAAAGGACAAAGGCAAGGATACAAAAATCCAAGCCAACGTTGCAAGACAAAAAACACAATGAACTGCCTGAGATTATCACATTAGTCGAATTTTGTGCCACGGCTTTGCTGCGTAACGTCGGCGCACTAAACTGTGAAGGCGATGCATGCGAAGGGAGAAGGAAAAAAAGAGAGGGAGCAAGACAAACAGATCCGCATTCACCCTACCGTGAATTTTGACCTGAGCCACGCTCTGCTGATCCCTGACGTTGCAGGAATATCTCCCAGCATCCTCTGGCTCTGCATTGCGAATGACCAGTTCAGCCACACACCCGTCCCGCTTCATCTCATACTTCTCACTAGCCCGAAGGATGGTTGTTCCTTTCTTCCAGGTAACGGGGGCGTCGGGCGCAGCGAGCATACAGCGTAAAGCTACCGTGCCCCCTTCTTCCTTTTCCGTATCCATCAGCTCTTCTTTAAAAAGAGCCGGTGCAGCTAAAATGTATAACCGGGGTGGAGGGGGAAAGGTGAAATATAGGTGCGGTGAGAGGGAAAAACTGCACACAGCTACACAAAGTGGCATGCAACAAGGATAGCCCTTATTAGGGTAGGCAGGAACAGGCCTATGAACTCAGGCCATTTCCCTTGAGTCTCTAAAGTCATAGCTAGTTCCCTAAGGTTTATCCCAGGATTGTCCTGGGGTCAAACCTGTTCATCTAACTGCCACACAGGGCATCCAGTGCTCAGGCAGGGATGAACCCGGGATGATCCTGGGATAAACCTTAGGTCTAGCTACAGCCTAAGTCAGGCAGTCTCTAAGGCCTAGTTTTCCCGGCACATAGGAGGCGACCATGTCAGGGAGAAGGCCAGGCTGTAGTCCAGGAGTGGGAAACACATTGCCCTACAAAGCTATTCAGCTTTAGCCAGCATTGCCAGTGTTGAGGGATGATGGGAGTTACAAGCCAAAACATTCCAGAGGGCTACAAGTTGCCCGTTCTTGCTATAGCCTTTCTCTCTGGTATTTCGCATTCTACACACATGGGGATGTTTTGATAGGTAAGATGATGCAATCCTGCAGTCTGTAGTGACTGGAAGAACCAGGCTTAAGCGTATGGCTTACTTGGAGGTATTTAAATAAGATCTCATGGGAGCCACCGCCTCAGGGTATAGTGAGTGCAGTTTCCTCACATAAGAAGAGCCCTGCTGGATCAGACCAAGGGTCCGTCAAGTCCAGCATTCTGTTCACATAGTGACCAACCAGTTGTCGACTAGGAACCCACATGCAGGACACAGATTCAACAGCACCCTCCTGCCCATGTTCCCCAGAAATTGGTGTATATAGGCTTACTGCCTCTGGTACTGGAAGTAGCACATAGCCATCACATGTGGGGGTCCAACTAGGGTGACCAACTGTCAGGATTTCCCCGGATTTGTCCTGGGTTTTGTTCTTTCCATGGTGTCAGGGGGGATTTTCTATAATTTCCAATAATGTCCTGGAAAGACACACCTTCCCCTTTAAGGCTGCCATTAGCATGGCAGGAGGGAATGACATGCGTTCTTGAGGCACATCATTCCCCCACCCCGAGCTCCAATTGAGGTCTTAAAGGGGAAAGTGGGTCATTCGTGGACATTATAGAAAAGGCCCCCATTGGAGTGGATGGTGGTGGTGCAGAATGAAATCCTTTCCCCTCCTCCACTCCAATCGGGTTCTTTAAGGTGGTGGGGGAATAACGTACTTTCTGCAGGACTCAGAAAGCTGCTTCCCCACACACACACACACTAGGTGTCCTCTTTTTTGGTTTCCCAAATATGGTCACCCTAGGTCCAACCAACTTAGGGTCTCTCTACACAGGCTTAAGAACAGAAGAACTTAAGAAGAGCCCTGCTGGATCTGACCGAAGGTCCATCTAGTCCAGCACTCTGTTCACACAGTGGTCAACCAGCTTTGTGAACAGAGTGCTCCAATAGATGCCAACGACTGAAAGAGGTCCTTCCAAGCACTGGCAATAAGGAACGATATGCGTAGGGTTGAATGCCCTCCCATACACCGGCACTACGGGACAGAAACCAAGCAATTGGGATTGCGTGTTGCATCCATCCGGCATGCTCTTGCAAGTGAGCTAAATCAGCGCACCCGGTATTACGAAGGGCCGTGATGAAATCACAGCAAACAGAACTGAGCACCGCAGAATGAGCGGCTCCTCCCTACCCGTCACTTCCACCTGAGCAGAGGTCTTGAGCTCGCCGGCGCTGCAGGTGTACTTCCCGGCATCAGTAACCTTTGCATCCAGGATGACAAGTTCTGCCACAGCGCCGCGCTGCTTGAACTCATACTTGTCGCCGGCTTGCAGAACTTCGCTCCCCTTCATCCACTGCACCGGCAGGTCTGGCTTGTTGAGTTCGCAGGTGAGCCGGACCTTGCTTCCCTCCTTGGCTTCCCTGCTTTGCAGCTCTTGTTTGAAAAGAACCGGCAGGGCTAAAATGCAGAATTAAGAACATAAGAACATAAGAAGAGCCCTGCTGGATCAGACCAAGGGTCCATCTAGTCCAGCACTCTGTTCATAGAATCATAGAATAGCAGAGTTGGAAGGGGCCTACAAGGCCATCGAGTCTAACCCCCTGCTCAAGGCAGGAATCCACCCTAAAGCATCCCTGACAGAGGGTTGTCCAGCTGCCTCTTGAAGGCCTCTAGTGTGGGAGAGCCCACAACCTCCCTAGGTAACTGATTCCATTGTCGTACCGCTCTAACAGTCAGGAAGTTTTTCCTGATGTCCAGCTGGAATCTGGCATCCTGTAACTTGAGCCCGTTATTCCATGTCCTGCACTCTGGGAGGATCGAGAAGAGATCTTGGCCCTCCTCTGGGTGACAACCTTTTAAGTATTTGAAGAGTACTCTCATGTCTCCCCTCCATCTTCTCTTCTCCAGGCTAAACATGCCCAGTTCTTTCAGTCTCTCTTCACAGAACTTTGTTTCCAGACCCTTGATCATCTTTGTTGCCCTCCTCTGAACCCCCTCCAGCTTGTCTACATCCTTCTTGAATTGTGGAGCCCAGAACTGGACACAATACTCTAGATGAGGCCTAACCAGGGCTGAATAGAAAGGAACCAGTACTTCACGTGATTTGGAAGCTATACTTCTATTAATGCAGCCCAAAATAGCATTGGCCTTTCTTGCAGCCATATCGCACTGTTGGCTCATATTCAGCTTGTGATCTACAACAATTCCAAGATCCTTCGCGTTTGTAGTATTGCTGAGCCAAGTATCCCCCATCTTGTAACTGTGCATTTGGTTTCGATTTCCTAGATGTAGGACTTGGCATTTATCCCTATTCAATTTCATTCTGTTGTTTTCATCCCAGCACTCCAGCCTATCAAGATCACTTTGAAGTTTGTTTCTGTCTTTCAGGGTATTAGCTAGGGGTGTGCACGGACCCCCCAATCCACTTCGTGGCCCAATCCTCTTCGCACTGCTCCACCCATCTCCCGCTCCGCTTTGCAGAGCAAGATCCGGCTTCGCCGCCGTCACTGTATGGTCAGCGGTGGCAGCGGCGGCGCAAGAGAAACCACCCACCCTGCCCCCTTATCTTCCTCCGTTGCGGGATTCAATTGAGGCCCCGGTTGAAGCCGGAAGAGGCCTCGGCCTTCACTTCCAGCTTCAACCGGGGCCTCAATTGAAGCCGGCGACGGAGGAAGGTAAGCGTCCCTCCTCCCTGCTCCCTTACCTGGCGCCGTCACTGGCGCCGCTGCATGGATGGCGGCGCCGGCGGTGCCAGGTATGGCAGGCCCCGCCCCAGCCCCTGTCCCAGCCCCCGCCCCCTTACCTTCCTCCATCGCGGGATTCAATTGAGGCCCCGGTTGAAGCCGGAAGAGGCCTCGGCCTTCACTTCCGGCTTCAACCCGGGCCTCAATTGAAACCAGCGACAGAGGAAGGTAAGCATCCCTCCTCCCTGCTCCCTTACCTGGTGCTGCCGCCGCCGCAGCCGCATAGATGGCAGCGCCGACAGCGCCAGATGAGTCCCCCTCCCCCCCACTTACCTTCAGGCGAAGCTCCGGATTGAGGCGATCCTCTTCGCCTCGATCCGCAGCCCCCTTGACTCTCTTTGCCTCCGCCTTAAGGGTAGGCGAAGCCCCCCGCTCTGCTCCTGCTTCTCCGGTTCGAGGAGAAGCGGAGCACATCCCTAGTATTAGCTATCCCACCCAATTTTGTGTCATCTGCAAATTTGATCAGCGTTCCCTGCACCTCCTTGTCCAAATCATTAATAAAAATGTTGAAGAGCACTGGGCCCAGGACTGGGCCCTGCGGTACCCCACTCGTTGCCTCTCCCCAGTTTGAGAAGGTTCCATTGATAAGTACTCTTTGAGTCCGATTCTGTAGACACAGTGGCCAACCAGCCATCGGCCAGGGATGAACAACTGGTGCACACAGGCTTACTGCCTCTGATACTGGAGATAGCACACAACCATCAGGGCTAGTTGCCTTTAGTGAACATGAAGTGGGGAGGAAAATGAAGAAAAGCTGGGTGGGTGCCAAAGCGAAGCCAGGACGCTGGGGTGGGGGTGGGCAGCTTCAGAACGGCACGCCCGGAAGTCACTCTCCCAGAGCGGCTTCCGGCTGGGTGTGCCATTCTGAAGCCGCCCCCACCCCCAACGTCCTGGCTTCACTTCGGCTGGGCGGGCGAGATGGCGCCCCACACCCAGGTACACTGGGGTGGGGGTGGGGGGGTGAAAGTAGCTCACTTGCCTAGGGCGCAAAATAGTCTGGCACCGGCCCTGCTCTCTTTCTTGCGCACTCTCTCTCTCTCTCTCTCTCAACATGGGTCATCATGAGCTGCTGTTCCACCTGGACTCACATGTTCTGTTTCCAGAAACCTTGCCATCTGCAACTTCACGGGGGCAAAAAAAAATTCCAAATAAATAAAAAATGGGCAAGTACTCCAAGAACTGTTGGGGGGAGGGGAAGCTTCTTCTCAACAAAGCTTCAATTCATTGACTTTTGCACCACGGTTACTAACAGGAGTTTGACCCAGAAGAAAAGAAAAAAAAAGCTTTAAAAATGGACAGATAAAAATTAATGAGATTAAAAATGAATAACATTAACAACCTAAAGCTTCTTTTGATTGTGGAGGCAACATCCCATGTACCAGCTACGGACCACATGGATTCTTTCCAGTGCATGGAGTTTTCAGGGGAAGTTCTTCAAAGTTCTGGATAAGCTGGTAGAGTACATCTATTATGCATAGGCGAGAAAGGGGATTTTCTTGCAAGCATGAAGTCCTGAATCCTGTTTACGACTGGAATGCTATTCATTCAAAGGGGAATCTTCACCTGATTTCCTATTTTGCCACACTGTTTGAAGTTGACGGATGAAGCCAACTGGTTAACAAAATCAGGAAGAATAATCGGAACCAGCAAGAGATCAACCCAGCTGTTAAATTAGTACCACTATTTGGAGAACCATCCAAAGCATCACAGTTCCATCCATAGTACTTTTCACTGTAATGGAAATCTCAACCTTACATTCGTATCTTCTGCTAGATCTCACTGTCCATTCTGTATATGCCAAGGATGGCTTCAGACCCTGACTGGATGTTCTTGCTGTTAAAGATGAGATTCTCAATGATGGTTCGGAATTCTCTGGGTTGGAGATTTACACACCGATGCCTCCGATTAGGCCTTTAGATGTGGGGAGCTAGACAGCCTTGGATAGTTCATGTGATGACACAAAACGTGGTTCAGCCTGCTTGTTTGAGTGGTCCAAATTTATGGTCTTTGGGTCAGAATCTAACATCAGAAGTCCTGACAGAAAATAGCTGTAGCTCCACATAAGAAACATCTCACCTCTATCCCATTCTGGGGTCCTTTGAGGCTTGCAGAGGAAGCTGGCAGTAAGATCAAGGCAGGAAGTCATATCAAGGCAGGAAGGAAGTAGGACCTTGGATAGCTCCTTGTGAATCAGCTGGCTGGAACTCTCTTCTGCCATGCTGAGGATGTTGTCTCAGCAAATAGCTAAAGCCAACTGAAGTCTTATGTAGGCTGACAAGACCTGTAGTGTGATCAGCTCTGATCCTCCTGGAGTCACTGATGGGATTGTTAAAAGACCCTTGGCTGCTTTTGTCACCTGAGATTTCTGCAAAGCTGGGGAGATGGAGGATCTGCTGGAGACTCATCTTCTGAGGTAGTGGATGATGGCAGGTGTGTGTCCTCTGGTTGGGGGACCCTGAAAAAGCACTGACTTGTGCTATCCCTGAGAATGTAGACTGTGACATATCCTTATCAGAATCCTCTGCTACACACTGGGGCGATTGAGGTTCATGACAATCACCAATGAGACAGTGGCTTTTTTAGAAGATTTGGACTACAAGGCATGCCTTCATCTATTGTATCCTCTATTGCAGTGGTTCTCAACCTGGGGCACTCCAGATGTGTTGGACTGCATCTCCCAGAACGCCCCAGCCAGAGCTGGCTGGGGCATTCTGGGAGTTGTAGTCCAACACATCTGGAGCGCCCCAGGTTGAGAAAGGCTGCTCTATTGCATACTTCACATCTGAAATATTTGATAAGAAAACTAGAGATGAAAAATGATTCAAAGTAAATAATCCTTTGAGTGGTGGTTGCAACTAAGAGTAACATCCTCCTGGTTGAAAATAAATCCCATTAAACCTCTTGGCAAAGACAAAAGTTCTGTTCCAAAATCCAAATGCATTGCTCTATTGCATTGTAATAAATCTATCTATCTATCTATCTATCTATCTATCTAAAATTATTTTTAGGCTACCTTTAACGATGGAACCCTCTCAACCGATTCACCACTTGAACATTAAAGACACATATTCATGTCCTAGGTGTTTTGTTAATGGCCTAAAAAATGGAACAGCAACATACATGAACACACAAGAAGACAGCAAAAATTCAGTTGCTAACCCTTGTGATGAGTAAGTGTCCAACTGGGAACAAGCTGCTATAGTATTGAGAAAGAGACGTGGATATATCTCTATGCTTGTTGATAAAGGAATTAATGTAAAAAAATTACATGTCACAATAAATACAGTGTATTACTACCCGTATGCAAATATAGCAGCTCACTATGCAGATAACTAGTTTAATTAGACAAAACATAGTCATAATTCACAGTGGCTTGGGAGATTTGGTACACCAATCCCATCTTATAACAGAGAAAGGACGTTACATTAATAGAAGAATCACTCCAGGGTTCTGGTCTTCTTACCTAAATAAGAAGGAAATCTAAATGTTGGTTTATTTACTAAAATACTTCTATACCATTTTCAGCCAGTGGTTATCAAATATATGAGAGTGGGACTAATAACCAGCTCTTCAATTTTACAGTTATTGAGCAAAACAAGACTTCACTGCTCACCAAAAGGCAAACAGTGCAGGAGGTAGTCTGATCCCCCTAGAGAGATTTCCTTAAATGAGGGGCTGCCACAGAGAAGGCCCTATCCCATGTTCTCACCAATCTAGCTTCACTTGATGGTGGAACACAGCAGGGGCTCAAATGAAGATGGTAAAGGACAGGTAGAACTATATGGAAGCAGTGGTCTTTCAGATATCCTGGGCCTGGGTCATTTAGGGCTTTTGGGGTAAGAACCAGCACCTGGACTTGGGCCTGGAAACAATGAAACTCTGTAACACCAGTGTATGTTATAACACACATCAGACAACAGTCTGGCTGCCACATTTTGCACCCGCTGACATTTCTGAGCATTCTTCAAAGGCAGCTCCACATAGAGTGCATTGCAGTAGTCGAATTAGGATGTGACTAAGAAATGTTGAGCCTCGTGTGGTGCAGAGCGGTAAAGCAGCAGTTTCTGCAGCTGAAACTCTCCCCACGGCCTGAGTTCGATCCCAGCGGAAGCTGGTTTCAGGCAGCTGGCTCGGGTCAACTCAGCCTTCCATCCTCCCAAGGTTGGTAAAAGGAGTACCCAGTTAGCTGGGGGAAAGGTAATCACGGCCGGGGAAGGCAACGGCAAACCACCCCGCTATAAGGCCTGCCAAGAAAACGTCAGCGAAAGCTGGCGTCCCTCCAAGAGTCAGTAATGACTCAGTGCTTGCACAAGAGGTTCCTTTCCTTTCCAAGACATGCTGGGATTGTACTCTGATTTTCCCCCTCCTACTAATCTGTTCCTGCTCCTATGAGACAAACTGTGTGACATCCATACCTTGCACGACTAGCTTTGCACTTGACTGGGTATCGCCAATGTCACAGGTGTAGATGTCAGTGTCATTTTCCTTTAAGTCGTTCACCGTGAGTTGCAGGACGTTCCCCTTCTGGCTGATCTCATATTTCTGGCTTGCCTTAAGATCAGCAATGCCTTTCCTCCAGGTCACAGCAGAAGCGGGCTTCTTGGTTTCACACGTGAAAACCGCTTTTTTATTTTCATCCAATTTCAGGTCCGAAAGATCTTTGACGAAGTTATTTCCTGCTTCTGAAAGAAATTGAAGTAAAGAGATATCTCAGGTCAATACTCCCATCAAATGTAGCAAAAGAGATAAATTTAATTTATCTTAATTTTAATTAACTTAATTAACGTAATTTTAACTTAAATTTAAATCTTACTGTTCTAACTCTGTATTTTAATCTTATATCAATTTTGCTGTGTGGTTTTTATCCTGGTTGTGCTTTTTATACTGTATTTTGTATTTGTGTTTTTAACCTGTTGGTTGTTTTATTATGGTTTTAATTTTTGTGAACCTCCCAGAGAGCTTCGGCTATTGGGCGGTATAAAAATGTAATAAATAAATAAATAAATAAATAAATTTTGGATAATGGCTCAGAGATAAGCTGCCTGTCCTCAATTGCCTTCATGTGGTCCCGAGTGTTCTCGCTAAGGATGGGGTCCCGGGGAAGTAGCTGGTCAATCAGAAGTCTATGGTTGAAAGAAACTATAGCCAGCAAAACATGTGCAGCTGTCAGTTATGTCCAGAAAACAAGAGCTTAGCAAGGCAGAGACTACTAGTACCTTGGACAGCACTCTGCAAGAATGTCAGGATCAGGTACTGTTGATGAGTGCTCACAGGATCCAGGTCCGAGCTCAAAGGGCTGCTCTGCTGCAGAGTGCTGGCAGAACTCAGGCCCCGGACAGCAGCAGCTCACGATAGGGTAATTCAGTGCAGCTGGGAGCAACTAGAGTCAGGGCTATTTAAGAACCACATTGTGACTCCAGCTTTTGCCACAACAACACTGTTTCTGTGGTGCTAGGCGCCTGGTCCTGTGTGCCTTGTTTCTTGATGCCTTCATAGAATCATAGAATAGCAGAGTTGGAAGGGGCCTACAAGGCCATCGAGTCCAACCCCCTGCTCAAGGCAGGAATCCACCCTAAAGCATCCCTGACAGAGGGTAGTCCAGCTGCCTATGGAAGGCCTCTAGTATGGGAGAGGCCACAACCTCACCAGGCAACTGATTCCATTGTCGTACTGCTCTAACAGTCAGGAAGGTTTTCCTGATGTCCTGCTGGAATCTGGCTTCCTTTAACTTGAGCCCCTTATTCCGTGTCCTGCACTCTGGGAGGATCGAGAAGAGATCCTGGCGCTCCTCTGTGTGACAACCTTTTAAGTATTTGAAGAGTGCTCTCATGTCTCCCCTCAATCTTCTCTTCTCCAGGCTAAACATGCCCAGTTCTTTCAGTCTCTCTTCATAGGGCTTTGTTTCCAGATTGTCTTTCCAAACAATTGCCTTGTCTGTTCCTGACCTCGGACTGCTCTCTGGACTACGCTCCTGCTCTTGCCTCTGCCACGCCTTGATTATTTGGACCTTGGACTGTGCCCTGGACCATGTCCTTGCTTCTGGCCCTGTCTGGACCCAGGTTTGACCTTACCCTTGAACCCTTGATCGGCCCTGGACTTGCTACTACCACGGGCCCTGTTGGACTCTGGTCTCCACCACTTGGTTGCCTACAGAACCTCGCCCCTGCCTCTTGCTCCCGCCACATCATGGTTATATCAGTAAAATGCTCTATCCTAAACAGCTTGTGTGTATGTGTTAGTCTCTGTACACCTTTGCTGTCTTGGGTCCCGGCACCCAGTCTGCGCTCCCAGCCACCCACGTCCCAGACTATTACAAAGAACTACTGGGCTGGGGAGGCAAATGCTATTTTGGGCTGCATTAATAGAAGTATAGCTTCCAAATCATGTGAGGTACTGGTTCCTCTCTATTTGGCCCTGGTTAGGCCTCATCTAGAGTATTGTGTCCAGTTCTGGGCTCCACAATTGAAGAAGGATGCAGACAAGCTGGAGCGTGTTCAGAGGAGGGCAACCAGGATGATCAGGGGTCTGGAAACAAAGGCCTATGACGAGAGACTGAAAGAACTGGGCACGTTGAGCCTGGAGAAAAGAAGATGGAGAGGAGACATGAGAGCACTCTTCAAATACTTCGAAGGTTGTCACACAGAGGAGGGCCAGGATCTCTTCTCGATCCTCCCAGAGTGCAGGACACGGAATAACGGGCTCAAGTTAAAGGAAGCCAGATTCCAGCTGGACATCAGGAAAAACTTCCTGACTGTTAAAGCAGTACGACAATGGAATCAGTTACCTAGGGAGGTTGTGGGCTCTCCCACACTAGAGGCCTTCCAGAGGCAGCTGGACAACCATCTGTCAGGGATGCTTTAGGGTGGATTCTTGCATTGAGCAGGGGGTTGGACTTGATGGCCTTGTAGGCCACTTCCAACTCTGCTATTCTATGAGTCTAGGACTTCCTCATAACTGGAGCTGTTGTTCTAGCAGCAACTGAGGGTTTCGATAAGCTGGTCAGCTCAAATTTCTCAGAAACTCCACCTGCCACTGGCTACTGACTGCCACAAGAGAGAGGTCCTTCTCGGTGATGGCACCCAATTATGGAATGATCTCTCTGACAAGGACTGCCTGGCACCAACATTACTATCTTTTCGGAACCAGGCTGAGACTTTTCTCTTTTCCCAGGTATTTAGCAGCATGTGATGAGGTGTGTTTTTTTTAATTTATCTCGGATTTGTTTTACGGTTTGACTGGTTGCTCAAATTTGCTTTTAGATGTATGTTGTCTCTGTTTATACTGTCTGTTGTGTGTGTCTTTATATTTTTAAATTTTGCATATTGTTCTTAATGTTTTAGTCTTTGTAAACCACCCAGAGAGCTTCAGCTAAGGGGTCTGTATAGAAATGTAATAACTGATGATTTATTTATTTATTACATTTATATCTTGCCTTTTTTCCTCCAAGGAACCCAAGGCAGCATACATAATCCTCTACCTCCTCTCCATTTTATCCTCACAACAACAACCCTGTGAGGTGGGTTGGGCTGAGAGTCTGTAACTGGCCCAAAGTCACCCAGTGGGTTTCCATTGCCGAGCGGGGACTAGAACCCGGATCTCCCGACTCCCAGTCCAACACTTTAGCCACTACACCACACTGGTGATGATGATGGTGAGATTAAAGGACCCATGCTTCTTTCCATAGCCTTAATGTTCTATGTGGCTGAGGAACATGAGTGTCATTTCTATAGACTGAGGTTGATGGGGAGGCTGAGTCCTTGGGTCTGAAGGGTGCGCCAAGGGCCCTCCCTCGAGTGGGTTGACCGCTGCCTTGCTGGACTCAGAGCACTTTGGTGGCTGACGCCAAGCCTCCAGTTCTAGGACCATGACACCAAGTTCTTCTTCCACCATCCTGACACACCTGCATTATCTCTTCATTTGTTTGTTACGCCCATCAATCACGTTCCCTCTGCTAGTAGGCTTCAGTGACCTCCATGTTTCACCGCCAGCACCACCACCACCACTGGACAACTGACTTAACCCCTTCTCCACAAAGACCAACATCTTTGCCTTTCTATCCTCAAAATTTTGATTCCTCCCCCCCCCCCCGATCAGCTAAAAGTCTGGAACATGCTGCTACTATAATGATCAATTTAGTCAAAAATTGTGCAAAGTTTAAGAAATAGGTAAAGCGGAACAAATTATGCACATTTGCACAGAGGCACAATTAAGGCTTGTTTGTTTTTGCTGGGAGAGCATTAAGAAGAGGAACACATTAAATGCAACAAAAAGTATGGCAAGCAAACCATTGGTGGGCGATCCAGGACAAATAAAAGGAAGGACTTCTTCACACAGCACATACAGGAGTTAAATTATGGAACTCACTACCACAAGACATAGCGATGGCCACCAATTTGGATGGCTTTAGAAGGGGGTTGGATAAGTTCCTGGAGAAGGTGATCCGTGGCTACTAAACCTGATGGTTCTGTGCTACCTCTAGTATTGGAGGCGTTAAGCCTGTGTGCACCAATTGCTGGGGAACATGGGTGGGAAGGTGCTGTTGCACCATGTCCTGCTTTGTTGCTCCCTGGTCGACAGCTCAGCCACTGTGTGAACACAGTGCTGGATTAGATGGACCTTTGGTTTGATCCAGCAGGGCTCTTCTTACGTCCTTATCTAACCATTGGCTTGTTTGTTTATATTTTTAGAAATATTCTATTAGGGGGCTGATTATTTTGGAGGAGGCCTATATATAAATAATAGAGTTTTAGAGCTGGACCATAAGGAAAGCTGAGCGAAGGAAGAGAGATGCTTTTGAACTGTGGTGTTGGAGGAAAATTCTGAGAGTGCTTTGGACCGCAAGAAGGTCAAACCAGTCCATACTCCAGGAAATAAAGCCAGACTGCTCACTTGAGGGAATGGTTTTAAAGGCAAAACTGAAGTACTTTGGCCACATAATGAGAAGACAGGATACCCTGGAGAAGAGGCTGATGCTAGGGAAAGTGGAAGGCAAAAGGAAGAGGGGCCGACCAAGGGCAAGATGGATGGATGATATTCTGGAGGTGACGGACTTGTCCTTGGGGGAGCTAGGGGTGGCGACGGCCGACAGAAAGCTCTGGCGTGGGCTGGTCCATGACGTCACAAAGAGTTGGAAGAGACTGAACGAATAAACAACAAAACTTGTTGATGCACTCCTTCCTAAGAAGGTCCCTTTCAGTGAACAGCTAGGAGGTGGAACCAAACTGCACTGCTTGATCAACCCTAACCTGCCCACTGGAGGCATCTTTCATGGGCCACTGCCACTTACCTTCCACCGTGAGTGTTGCTTTTGTTTTGGAGATTTCCGTCTCGCAGGTATATTCGCCGCTATCCTTGACCGTGGCGTCGTGGATAATCAATATGGCCCGGGTTCCCTCCTGACGCAGGTCGTACTTCTGGCTTCTCCGAATGGTTTTGCCGTCCTTGTACCACTTGACGTTGCCGTCCCATTTGGACAAGTCGCAGCTCAGGCTCACCTCCTGCCCTACCGCCGTCGTCTTGTCCTCCAGCTGCCGTGTAAATTCTGCTGGCTTTTCTGTGGGGAAGGAAGCAAAAGAACCTCCCCGTTATTTTTGAAAAATAAATCATCCTCGAAGTGTTGTGTCTTTTTAATTTGTCGGAGAATGGGAAAAAGTATGTTATTTAACATCTATATGAAGCCGTTGGGAGCGGTCATTAGGGGATTTGGAGCTAAATGCCATCAATACGCTGATGACACGCAGCTCTGTCTCCCTGTGACAACTGAATCAGGTGAGGCTGTGCAGGTCCTGGACCAGTGCCTAGACTCAGTAATGGGCTGGATGAGGGCCAATAAACTGAGACTGAATCCTGGCAAGACGGAAGCCCTGTGGGTGAGTGGTTCCCGAGTCCGGGAGACAGGCTCATGGCCTGTTCTGGATGGGGTTGCTCTGCCTCTGAAAGAACAGGTTCGTAGTTTGGGGGTACTCTTAGACCCATTTCTGTCGTTGGAGGCTCAAGTAGCCGCCACGGCTCGGAGTGCCTTTTACCATCTTCGGTTGGTTCGCCAACTACGGCCTCTCCTGGACAGGGATAGCTTGACCGCGGTGGTACAGGCATTGGTAACCTCAAGACTGGATTACTGCAATGCGCTCTATGTGGGGCTGCCCTTGAAGCTGCTCCGGAAGCTGGAAGCACGTGGCCTGGAGCTATATCTCTCTCACTCCCAAGTTGTTCACAAGGTATGGAAAAACCGGGAGGATGGGCCCTTTGAACAAAAAGGGAGCACTTAGCGCAAACAGCCTGAACGTACAGCGCACACGGGAACTGCATTGCTCGGTTTTATCCTGGTTGTGCTTTTATATTGTGTGTTTTTAATACCGTGGTTTGTTTTATACCTTGAATTGTATTTGATGGTTTTAATTTTTGTGAACCGCCCAGAGAGCTTCGGCTGTTGGGTGGTTTAGAGGTGCCATAAATGAATAATAATAAATTGATTATAGGAAAGGGACATTTTGACGGCAGCTGGTGGTGTGATATGATTCCATCATGTCATGCGCACACAAGAACTCTCTTCTACTTGCCTTTCACAATTAGGGAGGCTTTGGAGTTTAAGTCACGGACCGAGAAAGACACTTCTCCGGCGTCGGAAGCTAGGGCTTTTTTGATAGTGAGGGTGTATTTCCTCCCTTTGTTGAAAGCTCTAAACCGTCCATCATGGCTCACTTCATTCCCATTGACGAGCCAATGGCAATCTTCGACACTTTCGTGGGAGAGAACACATTCAAAGCTACAGCTCTCCCCTTCCAGGACTTCGGTGTTCTTTAGGCGTTTCGTGATGCCGACATTCAGCTCTGGCGTGGAAAGAAGGAAAGAAGGCGGATAAAACAATTATCAAAGAAATGTTGTCACCTTCACATCAATAGTGAAAAAGCAGCCTTAACCCCAACTTGGTGTCCTCCAGATGTGTTGGACTACAAATCCTATCATCCCCAGCCAACCCTGGGGGACCGTCTTTCCCTGCTCCACACATGGTATGAAAAATCCATACTGGGTTATGGAAAAAGCTGGGGGAAAGATGAGGTGCATTTTGGTTGATTTTAAAAGCACACACACCCCAGCACACACACACAACTTTTCTACTTGCTGCTATGTCGGAGGGTGTTTGCTTTTGTGCTCTGCTTGTGGTATACTGAAGAATGGATTATGTGGTTTGATGGGGGGGGGGAATGGGGCAAGACTATTTCAGGGGTCTCCAACCTGGTACTCATGGGCCCTGAGATGCACGCAGACACCTCCCTTAGCATCCGGCAGGCTACCTGCTCCTCCTGACTTTTGTTTTATTTCTGAAAGATTTTTAAATTATTATTTTGACTGGAAGGCCAGCATATTGCAAAGCAAAGCACTGTCCCTCAGGGCCGTCTTTATTTGGTTTCAAAAGAGTGGGTGGGTGTTTTAGAGCTCAGCTCCCCTCTCTGTCTTGTACTTCTGGGCAAGATAATTTTCTTTTAGTCCCACCAGGTCACCATTTGGGAAATTAGTGTTTTGTGACTGGCCATGCTCACCAGGGCAGCCATTTTGTAAATGGGCACGCCCCTCCACATAGCCGCCATTTTGTGAGAGCACCCATGACACCCTCCATATTCCAGATGTGCCCACAGTTCCAAAATGGGGACTCATGGTGTATATACTGTCTCCCTGAACTCTACAGTTCTGGATTTCACAGTGCAGCATCCCCTACCTTGAACACTGACTTTAGACTTGGCAACCTCTGTACCGAGATCACACGTGTACAAGCCAGCATCCTTCTTGTCGAGATCATGGATGATGAGACCCAATGTCTTTCCAGCCTGCAGCATCTCATACTTGTCTCCTGGAGTAAGCGCCGCGCCCTCCTTTTTCCAGACGGGTTTGACCTTTGTCTTGGAGACCTCACACTCCAGAGTGACTGTACCACGCTCCTCTCCAACAACATCATCCAGGGATTTCATGAAGACCACGGGCTTCTCTGAAGAACATGGCAACAAAGAAAGAAACAGAAGTTTAGATCCAACTTCCTGAAATGATTTGACTCAAGTCCATAATACAGGAATAGGCCATGGTCTGCGTGTACCTGTTCTTCTGACTTAAAACAGGTGGTTGATCTTGTACATATTATTATAAGAAGAGTCCTCCTGGATCAGACCAAGGGTCCATCTAATCCAACACTGTTCACACAGTGGCCAACCAGCCATCAGCCAGGGATGAACAAGCAGGACATGGTGCCATCCCACCCATGTTCCCCAGCAACTGGTGCACACAGGCTTATTGCCTCAAATACTGGAGATAGCACACAACCATCAGGGCTAGTAGCCATTGATAGCCTTCTCACACAGGAATTTTTCCAACCCCCTTTAAAAGTCATCCAAATTGGTGGCCATCACTACATCTTGTGGTAGTGAGTTCCATAATTTAACTACTGTATGTGCTGTGTGAAGAAGCCCTTCCTCTTATTTGTCCTGGATCTCCCACCCATCAGCTTCATGAGATGACCCCATTGGGTTCTAGGATTTTGAGAGAGGGAGAAAAATGTTTCCCTATCCACATTCTCCACACCATGCATAATTTTGTACACCTCTATCATGTCTCCCCTTAGCCTCCTTTTGTCCAAGCTAAGCAATCCCAGTTGATGTAACCTTCCCTCCTAGGGAAGATGCTTACGTTCTTATGTTTCCCAAGACCTCCCGCCTTCTTGGGAGACAATAATGAGGTCTGGTGAGTAATCCACAAAGCTTTATTCAAGCAATAAACATCTCTTCCCACCTGAAGGGAGTCTAATCTCTAGGAACTTTCCTCTAGGCAAAACTATTCAAACTAAGTGAGACAATTGTCCTGTCAAGAAGAATGAAAAGCCTTTTCCCAAAATGCATTAACTGGTTGTGATGCAGCTTCTGACGAGATGCCAGCCAGGCTGACTTTCTCTCACCTTCTTTTAGCTCCACCCATTTTAGTCTGCGGCGTACTCTAGGATTGGCTAACCTCTCTGTGCCCTCCCCTTCGGAAGAATACTGGCTTCCCACTGAGTGTGTATTGTTTGCCCTTGAGGAGAGAAGCTCTGGAGAAGGTTCACTCCCAGCTGGTGAAGAGCCCATGAGAGCTGCCTCCACCACTAGTATAATCTGGCCTGTTTTTGGCACCGTCTCCTCTACTTTAGAGTCTGATTCTGATTGATCACCTGAAACACCTTCCCTCAACCCAAGGGGAGCAGGGCTAGACATGAGACATGGGAAGAAGAACATTTCTCCCCCACCCACCTGCCCCCAAAAAGCATGGGCAAAGGAGGACCTTGACCCAGTGAATGAGAGAGGCTCACCTTTCACCTTCAGCCGAGCGCTCTCGGACACCTTCTTCTGAACCTTGACTGTCACCGTCCCGGCATCTTCTGTCATGACGTGCTTGAGTGTCAAGCTGTGAGACGTGCCCAACCTCTTGATCTCATTGAAGTTGTTGGGGAAGAGATGTGTGTCATTAAGGAACCATTCTACGTCATCGCTGTCCTCAGCTAGCTCACAGGAGAAGACGGCACAACCCTCCTCATCGATTTCCACATCCTGCAGGTGTTTGGTGATCTCCACTTTGCGCTCTAAAGAGAGGCAGAGAACGAGGCGCCTTCGCATTAAAATGTAACCCCCTCTTCAAACTCAGAAAATGCCTCAGCAAATTAAGGATTAACAACACAAAGTTCACAACCCAAAAACAAACAAACCATGGGTTCTCTTCATGGGTTGCTTATGATTAACAAACCATGGTTTGTTAGCGCAGCTGGGTTCAGAAAACATGATAACGCACGTTTCAATGACAACCCACACTCAACCCAAACTCAACCCTTGAGTATGGACTATCGTGTTGCCTGAACCCAGGCACTGACTGGCAACAACTCTCCAGAGTTTCAGGCAAGAGTTTTTCCACCACTAACCAAAGGCTCCTCCCGGTTTGGGGCCAGGTTATCTGAAGGAACGCTCCTCCCATATGTACCTGCCCGGACCCTAAGGTCATCCTCAGGGGTCCTTCTCCGTGAGCCCCTGCCAAAGGAAGTGAAGCAGGTGGCTACCAGGAGGAGGGCCTTCTCTGCTGTGGCACCCCGGCTGTGGAATGAGCTCCCTAAGGAGGTTCGCTTAGCACCTACATTATATGCCTTTAGACGCCAGGTGAAGACCTTTTTATTCTCCCAGCATTTTAACAGTCTATAAATTAGGGCGACCATATTTGGGAAAACAAAAAAGAGGACACGTAGTGTGTGTGTGGAGAGGCAGCTTTCTGAGTCCTGCAGAAAGTACGTTATTCCCCCGCCACCTTAAAGAACCCGATTGGAGTGGAGGAGAGGAAAGGATTTCATTCTGCACCACCACCATCCACTCCAATTGGGGCGTTTTCTATAATGTCCACGAATGACCCACTTTCCCCTTTAAGACCTCAATTGGAGCTCGGGGTGGGGGAATGATGTGCCTCAAGAAAGCATGTCACTCCCTCCTGCCATGCTAATGGCAGCCTTAAAGGGGAAGGTGTGTCATTCCAGGACATTATTGAAAATTATAGAAAATCCCCCCTGACACCATGGAAAGAACAAAAACCAGGACAAATCCGGGGAAATCCTGACAGTTGGTCACCCTACTATAAATAAATTTTAACTTGGTGTTGTAAATTTGTAATTTTGCATTGCTGCTGTTTTGATCTGGTTGAGCTTTTATATTGTATTTTATAGTATGGTTTTATACTGTTGCTTTATACTTTGAATGTTTTTAATTTTTGTGAACCGCCCAGAGAGCTCCGGCTATTGGGCGGTATAGAAATGTAATAAATCAATAAATAAATATAAATTTGCACCTGACAAAATGGCTCCTTTCTCTTTTTGTACAAGACTACCACCACCCCTTACCCTTACACACACACGCTGCACTTTCCACGTACCTAAAACGGTCAGCATGGCTTTGGTCTCTGCACTCCCAGCTTTGCACTTGTAAACGCCAGAATCACCAATATTCAGTCTCAGGATTTTGAGCTCTGCTGTGTGTTTTTCCCTCTTGGGCTTAAATCTCTCTGAGGGTTCGATGAGGGTGTGGTCTTTGTACCATTCCACTACTTTGGGAGAAGGCTTGAAGTCACAAGACAGGACAACGGAATGGGTTTCCTGGACGATCTTGTCTTCTAGCTGCCTGGTAATGGTCACCAGAAGATCTACAAAGAGAAGGTTAAAGGTGGAGAGGAGCCATCAGGAATGAAGAAGGGGCACTGAACCAGATTTAAGGGGAAGCGCACACTGTTGATGCCAGAAAGACAGGGAACCAGTTCCCACTGATCAAAGCTAATTGATGTAGAGAAATCCCAACGAAGGGCAATAAAATGCCAAATGAAATTAAAGAGGAACAGAAACAGATTGGACAGCTGTCTTCCACCCACTAAGGGATGGAGAGGAGAAGGCTTGGGGGAAGGGTGGTGTCAGGATCAGGCCTCTTCTCCCTAGTGTGGGGCAAGGGGTTGCGGGAGGTCAATCAGACTCAGAATCCGAAGAAGAAGCAGGACCAGAAATTCACCATCCACCACAGGATGCGGGAGAGGAGATTCTCCAAGACTCTTCAGGTGTCAAGGATGAATCTCCTCCCCTGCTTCCTGTGTTGCCTGGTAAATTTCTGGTCCTGCTTCTTCTTCGGATTCTGAGTCTGACTGACCCCTGCAACCCCTTACCCCACACTAGGGAGGCCTGATCCTGACAGGTGGGAGGCTTCTGCGCTGGACATACCCTCCTATAACTAACTCTAAGGACGTGTAAGGATGTAGGAGCGATTTGTTTCAGCTTGTTTCGGAGCAGAATTCACCCAGTCTGCACCTTCCTGAATGCAATCTGTGGTAGGAGTCCATACACTTCCGAGTTTGCAATGCGATTTGCAAAACGAAACAAAAAAAATGCATTCAAAGAAACCGATACATCTGAAAAACGTGCATGATAAAAATTCATACTTGTGAAAAACGCACACAAACACGCTTTAATGAGAGATAGTGTGATGAGGCGTACGTTTTGGGAAACGCACACTTTTTTGTGTGCAAAAAGAACAAAACAAAGCTCACAACCTGATAAGGACGCAAGTCAGAACGGGCTTCGGGGTGGAATCAGGAGAATCTGAAGGAGCTTGCATTTTGCTGAACTGCCCATTCCTGACAGCGGAGGCTAGTGAATCCGTTCCAGGTTTCAGCCAGAACCAGTCGGAACCCTAATGGAGCTATCCGAGGTGCAGACGCTCCTTGGAGAGCTCCTTTAGAGTTCGCACTGGTTCTGACTGAAACCTGGAACGGATTCACCGCCCCACTGGCATCGGAGCCACCAGCCTCCACTGATCCCTCATTACATATAAATGAAATAAATGGATAATCTTCCCCTGTCTGCTCCATTTCCCCAAACTCCCTCCTCTTCCTCTGTTATTTCCCCTATGCTGAATTTTAGATTGTAGGCTCCTCAGGGCAGGGAACCTAGCCTCTGACATATTCCGATGCACCGGGCCCACTGATGGCCCACTATAAATAATAAGCCTCCCTCGCCTCTTCCACGCTTGAGAGTGACTGCCCTGTGTGTGAAAGGCATAGGATGCTTCCAGCCAAGGCTTCTGTCCCTCCATCACCCTGCCTCATTCATGGAATTTTACGAGGGGAGCACTCGTAACCCATGCAGCTGCCATAACACAATGGAAATTGCTGTTGAAGGGTTTTGTGAACAATAATATTTTAGATTGTGCTTAATACAATGACTTTATGGATTTTATGTCACCAGTACACCTAGGGGTGACCATATTACACCAGTTTTAAAATCGCTTCACTGGCTGCCAATTAGTTTCCGGGCGAAGTATAAAGTGTTGGTTATTACCCTTAAAGCCCTACATGGTTTGGGTCCAGGTTACCTGCAGGCTCACTTTCCCCCATACATTCCACCACCCACAGTCCGATCCTCTGGGGAGAACTTACTTCATTCAACCACAACTAGGCTGGCAACTGTTACCCAGAGGACCTTTTCTTCTGCCTCCTCTGGATTGCCAAAGGAAGTGAGGCAGGTGGCTACTAGGAGGAGGGCCTTCTCCGCTGTGGCACCCCAGCTGTGGAATGAGCTCCCCAGAGAGGTCCGCCTGGCGCCTACACTGTACTCCTTTCGTCGCCAGCTGAAGACCTTTTTATTCACTCAGTATTTTAACACTTAATTTTAACTTAAATTTACATTTTACTGTTCTAACTCTGTATTTTAATCCGATATCAATTTCTGCTGCGTGGTTTTATCCTGGTTGTGCTTTTTATACTGCATTTGTGTTTTTAGACTGTTGGTTGTTTTATTATGGTTTCAATTTCTGTGAACCACCCAGAGAGCTTCGGCTATTGGGCGGTATAAAAATGTAATAAATAAATAAAAATTTAAAAAATGAATAAATTGTGGAATGGCCTGCCAGAGGAGATTGGTTTTATATGCTCCTTTAACCAGTTTTATGTATTGTTGCATTTAATGTTGTTCCTCGCTCGATCCAGAGGGAGAGGAGGGTAAGAATTATTAGCATTATTATTATTATTATTAATGTATTTTATCGCATGTATTTTATCATGGGTTCATAAATCATAGAATAGCAGAGAGGGAAGGGGCCTACAAGGCCATCGAGTCCAACCCCCTGCTCAAGGCAGGAATCTACCCTAAAGCATCCCTGACAGATGGTTGTCCAGCTGCCTCTTGAAGGCCTCGAGTGTGGGAGAGCCCACAACCTCCCTAGGTAACTGATTCCATTGTCGTACTACTCTAACAGTCAGGAAGTTTTTCCTGATGTCCAGCTGGAATCTGGCTTCCTTTAACTTGAGCCCGTTATTCCGTGTCCTGCACTCTGGGAGGATCGAGAAGAGATCCTGGCCCTCCTCTGTTTATTATTATTATTATTATTATTATTATTATTATTATTGTTATTATTATTATTGATGTTTTCTGCTGTACTGGTCCATGACCGAAATGAATAAACTAAAACACTTGTAACCCTCTCGTCTTTTCTCCACCACTTCTGCTACATTTCTTTTCTTACCTTAGAAAACCCATTAAGGGACAAAAGCGGGGATGGTTCTTGAGTGGACAGGGCCGAGGAGGGACCAGGCCAAGGACGTTTGCCCATCCTGCTAGGCAAGGGGCTCTGGCAAACGGCCTCCGTCGTGATCTCAAGCTCCGGGGAGGCAGCGACTTACCTTTTACCACCAGGTTTGCCAAGGACTTGGCTTTGCCGATGGCCAACTGAATGGTGCCCGTCATGTCCATGTCAGTCTTCCTCAGGATCAAGCGGTGGATTCTCCCCTCTTGCTCTATCAGGACATCCTTGCCGGCCTGCAGGACCTCTCCGCGGAGGGACCACTTGGGGGGCTTCACAGATTGAATGGAGATCTCACATTCAAACCTGGCTTCTGCCGGCTCGGTCACCTCCACGTCTCTCAGCCCTTTCACAATATTAATGGATTGTTCTGAGGAGAAAGAGCAGAAGGAGCCGAAGAGAAAAGTGAGCTACCACTCCTGCTTCAACTTCATTTGAGAAGCCCACCTCTAAATCAAGAATGACCACCTGGTCATCATGGGAATCGATCCCCACACAAATCAATTTGATCTAAGATGAGGGAAAATGCAATTAAAACAATATATGCGTGGCATCTCACGCCAGTAAATATCAGCTATATTTACAAGGGGAGCAGCCCACAATGCTAGAGAGGTTGCCCTCAGAGAGAGAGAGACCTTTAATCACATGTGGTGGGATTGCAAAGTCATAGAGGTGATGTTTGCCCTGTCCTGGACGGGGTTGCACTCTCCCTAAAGGATCGGGTCCGCAGTTTGGGGGTGCTCTTGGATCCAGAACTGTCACTTGAGGCACAGGTGAACTCAGTGGCAAAGAGCACCTTTTATCAGCTTAGGTTGATATACCAACTACGCCCTTATCTGGACAGAGATAGCCTAGCTACAGTTATCCATGCTCTGATAACCTCTCGTTTGGATTACTGCAATGCGTTATACGTGGGGCTGCCTTTGAAAACGGTCCGGAAGCTTCAGCTGGTACAAAATAGGGCAGCCCGTTTACTAACAGGGACTGGCCGGCGAGATCACATTACGCCAGTCCTTTTCCAGCTTCATTGGCTGCCAGTCCAGGTCCGGGCCCAATTCAAAGTGCTGGTATTGACATTTAAAGCCCTAAACAGTTTGGGGCCAGGTTATCTGAAGGAACGCCTCCTCCCATATGTACCTCCCGGACCTTAAGATCATCTACAGGGGCCCTTCTCCGTGAGCCCCTGCCAAAGGAAGTGAGGCAGGTGGCTACTAGGAGGAGGGCTTTCTCCGCTGTGGCACCCCGGTTGTGGAATGAGCTCCCCAGAGAGGTCCGCCTGGCGCCTACACTGTACTGCTTTCGTCGCCAGCTGAAGACCTTTTTATTCACTCAGTATTTTAACACTTAATTTTAACTTAAATTTAAATTTTACTGTTTTAACTCTGTATTTTATCTTATATCAACTTTGCTGTGTGGTTTTATCCTGGTTGTGCTTTTTATACTGTATTTCGTAATTGTGTTTTTAACCTGTTGGGTGTTTTTTGTGGTTTTAATTTTTGTGAACCGCCCAGAGAGCTTCGGCTATTGGGCGGTATAAAAATGTAATAAATAAATAAATAAATAAATAAAATAGAAAGATTCTGGGTAGAAGTGTTTCATTAGGTAAGAAAAGCTACAGATCAGATACAGGTTTTACTTATGTAAAACAGCAAAACTGGGAGTACTGCCCCTCCTTGGGACAATATCTTCTGTATAAGGATTTACTAATGTCCTTCTGGACTGCAGCAAGAATGTAAATCATATTCTATGATTCTATGATTCTATGAAATCCTGTTAGCCTGGAAATCTACAAGCAAATCATCAATTGAAAGCTGGAAATGGAGACGCTGGGATATTGCCTTACTAGAAAAATTAACCAAAGAGCTAAGAGCCATGCACAATGATGCAATTGGAACTGTTTTTTTACACATACTAGCAACCCTGGATTTCTTTAGCCAAGCAGAGCAATGGCTTCTAAAGATTATTATTATTTGTTCTTACATTTATATATGGTTTGTTTCCTCTTGGAAGCAGCTAACATGACGTTCTTCCTCTCCAATTTATCCTCACAACAACCCTGAGAGGTAGGTTAGTATGAGAGTCAGTAACTGGGTTTCCCAAGTTCCAGTCTAACACTCTAACCATGACAATGGCTCTCGGGAAAGACCTAATGAATACTCTCTAGCTAAATCTAGATCGGTAGACCCCCAAGAGGAAGTTTTATATATCTGTATCGCTCGATGCAGGTCATTGTCAACAGGTTTTTTCAAGTTTGGTGTCAGTTGTGTTTTCATGTTGTATTGTTTGTTGATGAAATAATAAAACATAAAAATAGAAAACAGCGGCCATCTGGCAACCTGCAGATTAAAACCACCCTGCAAAGTGTTTTTATCCAACGGACATCTCAAATTTTAATCAGAGTGTGGTAAATAATTTGTCTGCCTTTCCACAGGTGCATAACCAGAAAAATACCAATTCTACAAAGAATCAAAGTGAATGAGCAGGTGTGCATGGCCACATCCTGAATTTCCACAAGCTGGGAACATGAACAAGACTTTCAAGTGGCCACCACCATGTATCCAAATGACTGTGCAGATCACTGTTTAAAAAACACACACAAGTAAACAAATTTATGCAAAATAAGCAAACATAATCAAAATTCTATTTTGGGAGCTCTGTCCAGTATCCCAACCAAACCATGTGATGGTACCTTCCACATAGAACTGAGCGCTGCTTTTATCATCGATGGCATCGCAGGTGTAAATGCCTTCATCTTCAAACTCTGTCTCATTGATGAGGAGCTTCCTGTAGACCCCGTCACTCACAATCTCATACTTATTGCTAGGATGGACCTCCTGGTTATCCTTGTACCACTTGACCACAGCATTGGGACGGGATACTTGGCATTCCAGAAAGCCTCGGTGCTTCTCAATGGCGATCTTCACACGGAGAGGTTTCACAATCTTTACGGGCAGTTCTAAAGGAGGTCAAAGAAAATCATCACCATCGTCATCATCATCATCATCATCTATGGCAACAGGGGAAGGTCACAATTATTCCGTTAGTCACATCAGTCACTGGCATCCCATCAAAAAACTATACAGAAAAACTTCAGAAACTGGGCCTACCAAAATACATCCACACCAACATCCGGAAAGCGGCCATACTTAAAACATGTGCTATAGTCAGGAAATTCCTGAATCAGTAAAAGACAGCATGACTGGGCAAATCCCGTAACATCCATCTAGAAAAACCACCACGAGTGAGAAAAGGGAGATCATAATAAAATAATTTGCATATAAGCAAATTATGAACTTTGGGGAGTTCAAAACATTTCACATTCATTATCTCAGTGATCTATGCAATTACCCCTGTAAGTAGACCAGTATTACTATCTCCTAGTTCAAATAAGGGTCCAAGTGGCTTCTTCAATGTCACCTAGTGGGCAAACAGGACAAACAGGATTCCCTTGTCGAAAACTTGACCTCTTAATCATTATGTTACACTAGATGAAAACAAAATCTGAGGCCGCTGGTGTCAAATAAAATGATCGAACAATTCTGTATTCCATGGAATACAATTATATATTCTATGGAATGACCAAATGCAGGATACAATTATGTATTCTATGGAATGACCAAATGCAGGATATGTGAGCCACATCGCGTCATAACACCGGCATCATTACCTTTTACTTTAAGTTTTGCTCGAGATTCTGCCGTTTCTGCCACAAATTTGATCTCTGCAGAATCTTGCACTTCCACACTTCGGTAGACTAGCGCATAACTCTTTCCTGTGAATATAAACACACCCTCCCAGTTACAGGCCATTCTGCTACACAAAACAGGACTCAGAATTCTCTCATTCTATGGGTGCAATCCTTATCTTGGGGGCTTACGATCATCATATGCAGGATGGGAGAAGCAGCCCTGCATTTTTTGCTAGATGGGCATTTTTTGCTAGATGGGCATTTCTTGCTAGATGGGCATTTTTGCCTGTCTAGCAAATACATTTCAGAGGGGTAGTGAAGGAACCTGGAGAGGCCTCAGGATAGCTCATATCCTGGCCTCTTCAGTCTCCTCCCCTCCTTGGCCATCAAAACACCCTTCCCCCCCCTCTCCTAGGTCAACTTCCCAGCGAGGTTCTTTGCATGCCAGCTGTGAAGATCTCTGATTTCCCTTATGAGATTGGAGCACTATCTCCAACCTCAGATTCAAGCTTCCAATCTATCCTATGGTCCCTCAGACACAGTCTAGCTTGTTAACAATCCTATACCTGGGCGGTATAAAAATGTAATAAATAAATAAATAAATATTTATGATCAAAAGGCATGGTTTCTCATGTTGTCCAAACCTGGCAAAGGTGGCTTGTTGGCATGGTTAACAAACCACCCATAGCCCATGGCCTATTGTAGGGTTGTTGAGTGGATTGTTAACCAGCCCAAAAAGCCACCCTTACCAGGTTTGGCCAATACAAGAAATCGGGGAGGCGGGGAGCTTGAATCAGCAACCTGGCACACGCGGTTGCCACAACCCACAGTGGCTTAAATAACCCATGGTGGGCTGCAGCGTTCATGTGAACCCAGTAATTTCCTCACTCCAGGTGACCCCGGGAACTATCGCTCTCTAAGGGGACATGGGTCATCTGACAAAGAATACCCACCACCACCATGGGCAAACTACAATTCCCAGGACTCTTTTCAGGGAAAGCCACAACAGCCAAACTTGTATATCTGATGTATAGAATCATAGAATCATAGAATAGCAGAGTTGGAAGGGGCCTACGAGGCCATTGAGTCCAACCCCCTGCTCAATGCAGAAATCCACACTAAAGCATCCCTGACAGATGGTTGTCCAGCTGCCTCTTGAAGGCCTCTAGTTTGGGGGAGCCCACAACCTCCCTAGGTAACTGATTCCATTGTCGTACTGCTCTAACAGTCAGGAAGTTTTTCCTGATGTCCAGCTGGAATCTGGCTTCCTTTAACTTGAGCCCGTTATTCCGTGTCCTGCACTCTGGGAGGATCAAGAAGAGATCCTGGCCCTCCTCTGTGTGACAACCTTTTAAGTATTTGAAGAGTGCTCTCATGTCTCCCCTCAATCTTCTCTTCTCCAGGCTAAACACGCCCAGTTCTTTCAGTCTCTCTTCATAGGGCTTTGTTTCCAGACCCCTGATCATCCTGGTTGCCCTCCTCTGAACAGGCTCCAGCTTGTCTGCGTCCTTCTTGAATTTTGTAGATATTTCATTACATACTTTCATGGATGGATCATGAAACCTCATTTTCTTTAAAGGTGTGGTGTTAAATACCCCCCAAGCAAATGGCAGTTATTGAAGCAGGCTTGTTAAAATTATAAAGTCACAAACTATCCTATTTTTAACCTGAAATATTAGGAACATCTTTTTTTGTTGTCGTTGGACTTCTTTTAATTTTTTAGCAACAGTTTGTTTCAAACTCCCCATCCGTCAACGGCTTATTCAAAAGCAGACCCCCAAAATTAAATGTTGTCCCATGCTGTTTGGAGTTGAGCAGGAGGTGGGTGAAGCAGAAATTAACAGGGCAGTCCTATGTCTTTCTAATCAGAAGTAAGCCCTGGCACCACTGAGTTCCGTGGGACTTACTCCCAAGTAAATATACTGATGAATCAGTGAAATGATTTGGTGAAACAAAGTTGGAGGTGGATTTCATGAAACCATTTTTCCTTGAATTACTGGACCAATTTCAACTATTTTTGGCCGAATCGCTGTGGAATCTCTTACCCACACGCCCAAAATGATGAGAAGTCGCACAGGAGCACAACTGTATGGTTTTATCCCGGTTGTGCTTTTTTATATTGTATTTTGTATTTGTGTTTTTAGACTGATGGTTGTTTTATTATGCTCCTCATGGTTTTAATTTTTGTGAACCGCCCAGAGAGCTTTGGCTATTGGGCAGTATAAAAATGCAATAAATAAATAAATAAATAAACCTCCCCGCACCTTTTCCATCGTCTTTCCCACATTCCGTCAACAGCAAGCAAATTCCCAATAAGTGAACCCTGCCCCAGTGCCCCACCCCGCCCCCAGCTGACCCCCTCCTACCGTCTTGACGTAGTTTGACGTTCTCTCCAGCCCGGATTTTGCTTTCGTTGCTGAACCACTGGGTTTCAACGTCATCGTGGGAAATCTCGCAGGAGAAAGAAGCGCTCTCTTTTTCACTCACTTCCACGTCTTCCAACGGCTTCACGATTTTGATGTCTCGGGCTAAGGAATCACACACACACACAAAAAAAAGACAGTTGCAGGACGCTGATTCCTTCTCACTTTTCCTTTTAGCTAGGAAGGCAAAGGGTAGCAGGAAACGTGAAGGGACTTGCTCTGAAGCTGGTTGGCCCACGCTGGCTGTTCTCATTGCCAGTCACTGGCCTCCTGTTTCTATTATTTTGGCTAACGCTAAGAGGGAGACGAGAATCCTATTTGGCATCCTTTGCCTACTGTACCCAGGCCCCACAGATGCAACCCATAGCATAAACGGCTTGGGGCCAGGCTATCTGAAGGAACGCCTCCTCCCGTATGTGCCTGCCCGGACCCTAAGGTCATCTTCAGGGGTCCTTCTCCGCGAGCCCCTGCCAAAGGAAGTGAGGCAGGTGGCTACCAGGAGGAGGGCCTTCTCTGCTGTGGCACCCTGGCTGTGGAATGAGCTCCCTAAGTGTCAGGATCTGTGCTGGTGCAGAGTATTTGCAGGACCCAGGTCCACTGTCAGGAGCTGTTCTGTTGTAGAGTGCTCGCTGGACTCAGGCCCTTTGCCAGCAGTACGCCACCTGGGCTGATGTGGATCAGCTGGAAGCAGCTAGGGTAAGGATTATATAAGACCAGCATTTCTGCTCTAGCCTTTGTCTCAGCAATGTGATGTCTTGGATCTGCTGTAGCCTGTTCTTGCTACTCTGAACCCTGCCTGAACCTCTGTTTTGTTGTGACCATGTCCCTTGCCCTGCTGGAATCCTGCTGCTCTGGGACTCGGACCCCTGCTCGAACCCAAGTTTGCCTTTGGCCTCTGAAACCTGCTTCTTTCTGGACTTTGCCTCTCGCCCTGCTTGGTGTACTCCTGGACTCTGAATCCTGCTCACGCCTGGACTTGACTGTTGCCTTGGGCTTTGCCATACCTTCCTAGTATTAAAGTGAGACCTTTCCAGACTACCCATCTTGTGTGGGGCTCTGTTATGTTTTAGTTCTCCTGGGTCCCGGTGGCCGGTGGCCTAGCCCTAGAGTCCGGCCGCCCACGCCTCGGATCATTACGCCAAGGAGGTTTGCTTGGCACCTACATGATATGCTTTTAGACGCCAGCTGAAGACCTTTTTATTCTCCCAGCATTTTAACAGTCTATAAATAAATATTAACTTGGTGTTTTAAATTTGTAATTTTGCATTGCTGCTGTTTTGATCTGGTTGAGCTTTTATATGGTATTTTATATGATGGTTTTATATTGTTTTATACTTTGAATGGTTTTAATTTTTGTGAACTGCCCAGAGAGCTCTGGCTATTGGGTGGTATAGAAATATAATAAATAAATAAATAAATAAAATAGTGATAATGGAACAACAGCAGCAGCAGCTGACTCCCCCCCCCTTCCCCAAACTTCCACCTGGTCAAGATCTACACTATTGCTTTAATAATAATACTAATACTAATAATAATAATAATAATAATAATAAATTTATTTATTTATTACCTGCCTCTCCCTTTGGATTGAGGCGGGGAACAACATTAGTACAGAATCAATACATCTTAAAAATTCTTGATTTTACATTGATCTGGGTAGGCTTGCCGGAAAAGGCTAGTCTTCAAAGCTGCCTTAAAATCACACAGACAGTTAATATTATGAATCTCTTCCGGCAGGCCGTTCCACAATCCGGGGGGGCGACAGAAGAAAAGGTCCTCTGGGAAACTGATGTCAGCCTAGTTTTGTCTGACTGAAGTAAGTTCTCCCCAGAGGACCTGAGTGTGCGGGGCGGACTGTATGAGAGAAGGCGATCCCGCAGGTAACCTGGACCCAAACCATTTAAAACAATAGTGACAACTGTTGGGACCCAGGACCACACTCCATATACAGTTTTCAAAACATTTTCAAAGTGTTTTATCCTGCTAGGTGTAGATCTGGCCCGGGGCTCAGTATCAGAACAGTGCAGTACAAGAGGGCGGCCGCTGTAAACCGCCCAGAGAGGTTCGGCTATGGGGCGGTATATAAAATTTAATGAATAAATAAATGGACATGACAGGGCATGAGGGAGTAGAAAGATTAGAGGGATAATGACTAATGGTATTTTAATTATTTTATTTTATTTATTTATTATATTTATATCCCGCCTTTTTTCCTCCAAGGAACCCAAGGTGGCGTACGTAACCCTCCTCCTCTCCATTTCATCCCCACAACAACAACCCTGTGAGGTAGGCTGGGCTGAGAGTATGTGACTGGCCCAAAGTCACCCAGTGGGTTTCCATGGCCAAGCGGGGACTAGAACCCGGATCTCCCAACTCCCAATCCAACACCTTAGCCACAATGGTATAGTGGAGCCAGGGCTCACTGGGGCACATGTCAGCACTGTCACATCATCTGTCACATCCTTAGAGCTTCTCTACATTTTTTTTTAAAAAAAACCTCACTGCTTTCTGCTTCCGTTTTTGTCCCGAGATTGCAATCGGTTCATTACACAGGCGGCCACATGGTTTGAATGGAATACTTCCCATCTCTGCCTTGAGTTTGAACTTCCATTCAAATCCCTAAAACATCACCATCTAGTGGCGGAATGATAGCGCAACCCCACCAATACATGGGGCTGTTTGGCGGACTTCTTTTTTTAAAAGCTGATTATGTCTGTGTTTCTGACAGTGGAAAAAGGAGAGGGAAGTGACAGGAGACATCCCGCCTGATGACAACATCATGCAACTGTCCCACAAACTTCCATGAGTGGCCAGGCATGAGTGTGCTATAAATCGCTTGTTTACAGACAGCCTTAGATGTCCCTCTTCCCTCTGAACTTAGCTGCGATTGTCACAGTAGCTGGGGAGAAATGAATTTCCTCAGCAACAATACATTGTTCCCTATTGTCGCAAAGATTTTTTTCTCTCTTCCCTTTGAAACATACCGTGGATCTCCAAGGTCGCCGAGCTCTTGTCATCAACAGCGTCGCACATATATTTTCCTTGGTCTTCATATTCACATTTGTGAATTGTGAGGCTTCTCGTAGTCCCTCGGGACACGATTCCAATTTTTTTATTTGGCCGTAGCTCGACTCCATCCTAGAAGAAAAAAGCCCAAATGGGTATTGATCATCATAAGTTCTTAGCAGATTGGCCATGCTGCCTGGGGATGATGTACCATGTACATCACCATGTACATTGATGGTGCTATATAAATAAATAATAATAAATAATAATAATAATAATGATGTTGGTTGCAATTCAACACATCTGGAAAGCACCAGGCTGGAGAAGGTTGCCTTAGCATAGGGCTCTGTTGTTCTTCAATCTTGTTCTGATTATTAGATTAGGTCCAGATTGATAGAAGTGGATTTATCCACCCCCTTCTTCTATGGTGGCCCCTCCAGCCCCCAGAAAATGCTAAACAGAGAGTCAGGCGCTTCTATGGAATGTGGTGAGCTGTGGTGTGGGGTAGAAGGGGAAGAGCCCCCTAAATCACATGGAGGAACTCTAGGAAATCATGTGGAGGGACCCTCCACAATCACATGGATGGACCCTTTCTCTTGCAGAAGGCAGATCTGACAACTTCTAATAAATAAAGAGACTTAGAATCATAGAATCAACCTATAAGGCCATCAAGTCCAACCCCCTGCTCAATGCAGGAATCCACCCTAAAGCATCCCTGACTGATGGCTGTCCAGCTGCCTCTTGAAGGCCTCTAGGGTGGGAGAGCCCACAACCAACCTAGGTAACTGGTTCCATTGTTGCACTGCTCTAACAGTCAGGAAGTTTTTCCTGATGTCCAGCCGGAATCTGGCTTCCTTTAACTTGAGCCCGTTATTCCGTGTCCTGCACTCTGGGAGGATCGAGAAGAGATCCTGGCCCTCCTCTGTGTGACAACCTTTTAAGTATTTGAAGAGTTAAGTATTTGAGGAGTTAGTATTTGAGGACTTAGTAACAGCAGCAGCAACATTTTAGTATCTTTCCCCACCTGATTAGGCTCCTCATGTATCTGTCCAACATTTTCATCCTCCTTTTTCTGCAACGCGCTCTATGTGGGGCTGCCCTTGAAGCTGCTCCGGAAGCTGGAGCTAGTGCAGAATGCTGCAGCTCGGCTGTTGTCTGGAGCTGCCCCTTTCCAGCATGGAACTCCTCTGCTGAGGGAACTGCACTGGCTGCCTATTCGCTACCGGGCCAGGTTGAAGGTTCTGGTACTTGTGTACAAAGCCCTAAACAACTTGGGACCAGGATACCTGAGAGAGCGCCTTCTCCCTTACCAACCTGCCCAGTCACAGGTCATCCGAGGGTCTGCTCCTGGTGGTCCCACATAGGTCCATCCTCAGATTGGAATCCACCAGGGGAAGAGCCTTCAGTGTGGTGGCCCCCCTCCTGTGGAATTCCCTGCCCTTGGAAGTCAGGTAGGCACCAACTTGGTATTCCTTTCGGCACCTCCTGAAAATATTATTGTTCAAG
This sequence comes from Elgaria multicarinata webbii, assembly GCF_023053635.1. Classification (NCBI taxonomy): domain Eukaryota; kingdom Metazoa; phylum Chordata; class Lepidosauria; order Squamata; family Anguidae; genus Elgaria; species Elgaria multicarinata. The sequence continues at coordinate 6,897,794 of NC_086171.1, read as the reverse complement.
GAAGACTTTCCTTAATCACCAGCCACGGTTCACAGTTCACCTTTCATTTTGCTTTTAAAAAAATCTAAGGTGTTTTATTCTGTTTTTATTGAATTTTATCTTGTGCACCGCTCTGAAATTTTGAATGGGGAGTGGTATATAAATATGAGCAAACAGTGCGATATGGCTGCAAGAAAGGCAAATGCTATTTTGGGCTGCATTAATAGAAGTATAGCTTCCAAATCACGTGAGGTACTGGTTCCTCTCTATTTGGCCCTGGTTAGGCCTCATCTAGAGTATTGCGTCCAGTTCTGGGCTCTACAATTCAAGAAGGACGCAGACAAGCTGGAGCGGGTTCAGAGGAGGGCAACCAGGATGATCAGGGGTCTGGAAACAAAGCCCTGTGAAGAGAGACTGAAAGAACTGGACATGTTTAGCCTGGAGAAGAGAAGATGCAGGGGAGACATGATAGCACTCTTCAAATACTTAAAAGGTTGTCACACAGAGGAGGGCCAGGGTCTCTTCTCGATCCTCCCAGAGTGCAGGACATGGAATAACAGGCTCAAGTTAAAGGAAGCCAGATTCCAGCTGGACATCAGGAAAAACTTCCTGACTGTTAGAGCAGTACGACAATGGAATCAGTTACCTAGGGAGGTAGTGGGCTCTCCCACACTAGAGGCCTTCAAGAGGCAGCTGGACGACCATCTGTCAGGGATGCTTTAGTGTGGATTCCTGCATTGAGCAGGGGGTTGGACTTGATGGCCTTGTAGGCCCCTTTGAACTCTGCTATTCTTTGATTCTATTGTAAATAATTAAAATATATATTTCCTTATTTGGCACCTGCTCCCCTCTTTTCCGCCATCCTGTCTCACCCAGGTGCTATCCTGTTTCACCTGGTCTTCTCCTGTCCCCTATCTTCTCTATAGGTTTGAGCAAATAATTGGCAATACCATCTGAATGCTGTCCATGTATGTATTCTGTCTATTTTTGAAATAAAGCATATACTGAGGCACCCTCAACTCCAGCCTGTTGTCTCTTCATTCCTTCCCTAAGCTGGGCACCATAATTCCTGCTGCACCACTCTGTGAGTTTAGGTTAAAAATCCCAACCCCAATACGTGCTGTTTAGGCGTGGGTGTGTGCTTGACAATACACACGTAAGCAAGGACACAGGGGTAACAGTGCCCATATCTGATTGTTACACGTCGATTTCAACTAGCCAGCAGAATAAAGGGCAGCTGGTCTCTAATTAGGATAATGAATAGCTTGAAGCATTGTGGGCCCATAGAGAAATATCTCCTATCTGGATACCACCAGCACCCGCCACTCACACACAAAGGACTCCGCTGCACTCTGGGAATCTATGACACTCTGCCTGGAGCTTTGGAATTAGCAGCCATCAAAAAGACGGAACTGGCAACAGATGATGATGATGATGATTAAAGCCCTAAACGGCTTGGGGCCAGGCGATCTGAAGGAACGCCTCCTCCCGTATGTACCTGCCCGGACCTTAAGGACATCCTCAGGGGTCCTTATCCGTGAGCCCCTGCCAAAGAAAGTGAGGCAGGTGGCTACCAGGAGGAGCAGGGCCTTCTCTGCTGTGACACCCCGGCTGTGGAATGAGCTCCCTAAGGAGGTTCGTTTGGCACCTATGTTATATGCTTTTAGACACCAAGTGAAGACCTTTTTATTCTCCCAGCATTTTAACAATCTATAAATAAATTTTAACTTGGTGTTTTAAATTTGTCATTTTGCATTGCTGCTGTTTTTATCTGGTTGAGCTTTTATATTGTATTTTATATTATGGTTTCATACTGTTGTTTTATACTTTGAATGTTTTTAATTTTTGTGAACCGCCCAGAGAGCTCCGGCTATTGGGCGGTATAGAAATGTAATAAATAAATAAATAAATAAATAAATGATGTCCTACCAAATATATGTAATTCGCACCTACAAAATACACCCAGGGTGCAATCCCATACATGTAACAATCCCCACTTGGAGACATTAAAGTAAGGCTGGAGCTGAAGGCTTTATTTCTCTCCTTCCATGGTTTGTTTTGCTGTACACGTGGATTTAGTATATTTTGAATATTATTGTGATATTGTTGATTTGTACATTGTTGAATATTGTTGTAGTTTTTAATTTTTGCAAACCGCCCAGAGAGCTTCAGCTATTGGGTGGTATAAAAATGCAATAAATGAAATGAAGTGTTTAGACAGAAAAAAGGTCCTACAACTTCCAGCGTACCCCATGTTTTGTAGGACCTTTTTCTGCCTAAACATGTATAAGATTGCACCCTCAAATACCCGTAATTATATCTAAAATTAGGGATGTGCTCCGCTTCTCCTCGGACCGGAGAAGCAGAAGCGGATCGGGGGGCTTCGCCTCCCCTTAAGGCGGAGGCGAAGAGGGTTGGGGGAGCAGTGGAGCATTGCGGAGTGGATCGAGGTGAAGGCAGATCCTTCACCTCGATCCGGAGCTCCGCAAAAAAGGTAAGGGGGGGTTACTTGGCCCTGCCACTGTCACTGTCGCTGCCGCCCATGCGGCGACGGCAGCAGAGCCAAGTAAGGGGGAGGGGGGGGTCTTATCTGCATCCATCCGTGGTCCCGCGGCCTGGTCTTCCTGTTTGAGTCCTTGGGCTCAGTTGAAGCAGCCGCGGGTCCGCGGATGGACGCTGGTAAGGGGGAGGAGGGAGGGGGGTTTACCTGGCCCTGCATTCGCGATGGTGGCAGAGCCAGGTAAGGGGGAGGGGGGTCTTACCTGCGTCCGTCGCAGCCTGTCGCCACCTTCACTAGAGCCCACAGCTCAACCAGGAAGTGTAAGCCTACAGTTCCTGGTTGAGCCGCGGGCTCTAGTGAAGCTGGGATGGGCTGGGATGGACACAGGTAAGGGGAAGGAGGGAGGGGGGCCTTACCTGGTGCCACTCCCCGCCGCTGCAGAGCTCCGATTCGGAGCCGGAGCTCCACAGCGGAGCGCACCCTAGGCAGATCGAAGCGGGGCGGATCGGGCACGAAGAGGATCGGGGGGTCCGTGCACATCCCTATCTAAAATGTATACCACCCCTTAACAATATTTGTTTCTAACTAAATATACCTTTAATCATCACTGTATATTTATTTTTTAAAAAAATCTGATATCCTTTATATTCCTTAGGCATAAAGTGAGACAGTGGTCCATAATTTATATGAATTCAGTCACCTTACATTTACTGATCATCTGACTTTAGCAACCACAGCTATCTGGGTTTATTCCAGGCAACAGCGTAAGAAATAAATTTCCCTTCATCTTCTGCAAGAGTTGGAGGTGCTAGAGAATGGGCATCAGTCCCCATTCCTTAATTAGGAAAAGTCACCTGGTAAATAAATTCAGTACCTTACGCCACTTCACATCTGCATTAGGCCTGGAAAGTTCACACTCAAAGGTTACTTCATCCTTGTGCGAAGCTCTGATGTCTTCCAAAGGTTTGGTTATTTTCACCTTTGGTTCTGCCAAAAATAAATAAAGGTAATAAACAGAGAAGTGTGTTTGCGTGAAACGTTAACTGGACAGGATGACTTTGTGTTGCCTGGTAACACATGCACATTGTGAAACGACACCTGTGCGGAACAAACCAGGGTCCTGGACTCATAATCAGACCTCATGAATGTGGTTTTTGGTGTCGCACCACGAGACCCGTAGAGGGAGCCTGTTCAGTTTGGAAGAGGTAATAGTCTATGGTTAAGAGCACTGAGTCTGAATTCCGTTCTTTGTGAAACATCACGTAGGCAGCTAGATACGCATAACTACAAGCTTCAAACACAGAAGCCCTATGCAGGCATTCTCCTTGCATGTAAGCTCTAGATGTGAGGCAGGGTGGGTGGGGCCAAAATCTGGCCCCTCCCTCATCATTCCAGTTGCCCTCTACACATGGATGTCACCCAGGGCTGGTGCCAGACTATTTTGCGCCCTAGGCAGGTGAGCTGCTTTCACCCACCCCCACTCCAGCGTACCTGTGCACTGGGCTCCATCGCGCCTGCCCAGCCGAAGTGAAGCCAGGATGCTGGGGGGGGGAGGCGGCTTTGGAATGGCGTGCCCAGCCGGAAGTCGCTCTGGGAGAGCAACTTCTGGGCGCGCCGTTCCGAAGCCACCCGCCCCAGCGTCCAGCCGAAGCAAAGCCAGGATGCTGGGGTAGGGGGGCGGGTGTGGCTTCACTTCAGCTGGGTGGGCGCCCAGCCGAAGCAAAGCCAGGACGCTGGGGCAGCCGGCCGGCTTCGGAATGGCGCACCCGGAAGCTGTCCTCTCAGAGCCGCTGTGGGAGAGTGGCTTCCATGTGAAGCGTTCGGCGCCCCTCTTACCTTGGTGCTCTAGGCGGCCGCCTGAGTGGCCTCTATGGTAGCACCGGCCCTGATGGCACCTGCCTGCAAAAGAGGGCCTCCTCTATCTGCGCAAGCTGTCCCCAAAATTTTAGAACCGTGGAAAATCAGAATTCTAACACCTTTGGGAGAGTGTCTCCATGGATAAAGGAAGTTCTCCACTGCAGACAGTCATCTTCTACATGTGGTGGGGTGATGAGAACGGTGGGCAAGGTGGTGGAGCTATTGTGCTCGTCCCTGCTCGTATGTAGGGCTTTCATGCAAGGAGAACACCTGCATAAAGCTTGATTCACTTTGTGGGAGATTCAGGACAGATAAAAAGAAGGACTCCTTCACACAGCGCATAGTTAAACTATGGAATTCACTACCACAAGATGTAGTGATGGCCACCAATTTGGGTGGCTTTGAAAGGGAGTTGGACAAATTCCTGGAGGAGGAGGATATCCATAGCTACTAGTCCTGATAGCTATGTGCTACCTCCAGTATCAGAGGCAGTAAGTCTATATGCACCAATTGCTGGGGAACATGGATGGGGCCAAGGTGTTGTTGCACTGTTTCCTGCTTTGTTGGTCCCTGGTCAACAGCTGGTTGGCCACTGTGTGAACAGAGTGCTGAACTAGATGGATCCTCGGTCTTATGTTACGTGGTCAGCAAAATGGCTAGCTAGAAGCGACACACATTACCCCTTGTAGGACCTGTACTTCGGGCAAGTATCCCATCTGCCCAATGGACAGAATGGCACTGAAGAGACATCCATAATTTAATTGGGGTGCCTGTGTGCAGCGGATGCTTACCTTTCACATTAAGTCTGCCTGTTGAGTGAAGACCTTCAGCCTTGAAAGCCACAAGGCCTGAGTCCTCTTGCCCAAGGGAGGAAAGAGTCAGTGAATGCTTCTTCCCCTGCTCGCTGATGCGGCAGTTGCCCTGAGACTTCAGCCGCAAGCCATCTTTCATCCAGGTGACTTCCACATTCTCGTGCGACAACTCCACCTCGAAGGTGGCTGACTCTGTTTCGTGGACGTCCACCGGCTGCAGGCCTTTCACCAGCTTGATGGGCCTCACTTAGAAACAAAGTGATGTTATGAAGAATTAGGTGTGCCTGGGTCAGAGTAAAGCTTCTGCTTCCCGCTCTCCCATTCAAGAGAAAAAAGAACATTCCAACACCCAACAGGAAACACCCAGCAGGAAACACCCAACACCCAGCAGGAAACACCCAACACCCAACAGGAAACACCCAGTACCCTTATACATGTTGCCCTTGGGCAAGCTTATTCAATCTCATGGCCTCCAATATCATCTGTACGCCGATGATACACAACTATATCTCTCATCTCCGGAACTTTCTCCTGATGTCCACGATCGTATCTCGGCATGTCTTTCAGATATCTCAGCCTGGCTGCTTCATCGTCGTTTGAAACTCAATATGGCAAAGACTGAATTGCTCGTTTTTCCTCCTAAACCTTCTCCTCATCTCTCATTCTCTCTTACTGTCAATGATGTTACGCTTACTCCGGTCAAGGAAGCTCGTAGCCTTGGCTTTATATTTGACTCCTCGCTCTCCTTTATTCCTCATATTGAGGCAGTAGCTAAATCTTGTCGATTTTTCCTGTATAATATTGCCAGGATTCGATCATTTTTGTCTGTCTCTTCCGCCAAGACTCTTGTTCATGCACTGGTTATTTCACGGTTGGACTACTGCAACCTTCTTCTCTCTGGCCTTCCTTCCTCTCACATCAGTTCGTTGGTTTCTGTTCACCACTCTGCCGCAAAGATCATCTTCTTGGCTTGCCGCTCCGACCATGTTACTCCACTTCTGAAATCTCTTCATTGGCTTCCAATTCACTTCAGAATCCAATATAAACTTCTCCTGTTGACCTTCAAAGCTTTTCACGGTCTAGCTCCTTCCTATCTCTCCTCTCTCATCTCACACTACTGCCCCGCTCGTGCTCTTCGCTCCTCTGATGCCATGTTTCTCGCCTGCCCAAGGGCCTCTACTTCCCTTGCTCGGCTCCGTCCATTTTCGTCTGCTGCCCCTTACGCCTGGAACGCTCTTCCAGAACATTTGAGAACTACAAGTTCAATTGCAGCTTTTAAAGCTCAACTAAAAACCTTTCTTTTTCCTAAAGCTTTTAAAACTTGATGTTGTGCAGACTTTATACTGTTAGTTTTACCCTACCCTGTGCCTGCTTACCCTACCCTGTGCCTGTTTGCATTCTCTTCCCCTCCTTATTGTTTTACTATGATTTTATTAGATTGTAAGCCTATGCGGCAGAGTCTTGCTATTTACTGTTTTCCTCTGTACAGCACCATGTACATTGATGGTGCTATATAAATAAATAAATAAATAAATAAGAAGAAGAAGAAGAAGAAGAAGAAGAAGAAGAAGAAGAAGAAGGAAACACCCAACACCCAACAGGAAACACCCAACACCCAACAGGAAATACCCAACACCCAACAGGAAACACCCAGTACCCAACAGGAAACACCCAACAGGAAACTACAGCAATGACTTGATCAACAACAAAAGTGCCTGAATTGACCATCACGTCACGGCTTCCTTTTCTGACATTCCACTCTCTAAGCCACGATTCCAAAAAATCCAGCATCCCTGTTCCAGGGATGACCTTTGGGCTCAGTCAGGGGATATTCCATCACTCGAGCCTGAGGTATCTGCTTGCAGGCATACCAAGGTTATTTTGGGGGGAGCGCAGCAAGGCGATGGATTAGCAAAAGCACCAACTCAACACCCAGGAGGATTGCAGAAGCAGGTACTCATGTTGCAGTACAGCAGGAGTCCAGAGAGGCCAAAGCACTTTTTGTGCCAGGGACCCAACTAGCCCACTCAGCACAGTGGGTCAGTTCCCAGGACCAAATTGACATAGGGTGAATGCAACTAGACAGAGCTAAGCGGTAGTATGGCTGCTTTGCCCATGAATTAAAGAGCTGCCTTGTACTGCAGGAGGCTTTGCACCAGCAGAATCTGGCCTTCATTTGCTCTGGTTCAATTGGTTCGGTATTATTATTCTTTTTCTATTACCCGTACACTATGTATATATCCAGACTTCCGTTTGGCCCGTTCATACGTTACAGTTTTAGGCGTACGCTTAGAGAATGTCTACGTACTCCTGAAAAACGAAACGGTCCTGAAGATGTACAATGTAAAATTGTATATGTGCATGCCATTAACTGGAGATGCCCTGGGACCTCCTGCATGAAAGCATGTGCCCAGCCACAGATCTATGATCCCCTTCCTCTCTGGTGTTCCAATGCCAGATGGATTTTAAGAGGCTTTGCATTCCCAAAAGGCCTCCCACACACACACACAAGGGAAGACTTGGAACTTGTACTGACTTACTTTCCACCGTTAGCTTCCCCTGGGTCTTGTCATAGAGGGTCTCACAAGAGTAAAACCCACGGTCCCCACAGCTAGCACTCTTAATCACCAGGCTGTGTTTGGCCCCATTGGCCTTGATCTCCATTTCAGCGCTTGAGTGGAGCACGCTGCCGTTCTTCGCCCATTTCACCTCTGTGGTTGGCTTTGACAGCTCTACCTCGAGAGTCACGGTCTCCTTCTCCTGAACGGTTTTGGTCTCCAGTTTCTTCACAAATAACACCGGTGCCTCTGCACAAAACACAAAGGCAAGGCAATGTGGAAAGAGCACAGGAAATGGCCACATTCAGAGTTGCTCTACATTAAGCAAACATCCTCCACTTTTAATGGGCTTTCTTCTTCCAGAATCCTTCCAGGTTTACAGTGGGTTCCTTTAAACGGTGAACATGTGATTTGAAATTGAGAACTTCCCTTCTCAGCAACGCTCTATTTGTTCAATGAAATCACCATCTAGCAGCTATATTACAGCGCAACGTGAGCATCACACAATATGGCGCCATTAACTTTCATTGCTGCTTATCTCTGATCTTTTTGAAAGCGGGTTAAAGGGGGGGAGGTGCGGGACATGTCCTAGAGGTTGACAACATCATGTAAAGAATCTGCAAACGTTCGTGAGTGACCAATCACGAGTGCGCAATAAATTGGTCACATAAAGAAGCTCTTGCACAAGGCTTAAAATTAGTTGATGGTTATCCACAAACAATAGGGTGGGGTAGCAGGTGGTCCTGAGGATGTGATAGATCAAGAAGCTGTTGCTGTTATGATCACCCTGACAAAATGTGACATTTCAAGAGTGGTCACAGTAGGACTTCACTGATAGTGTGGTCTAACTTTGCAACCTGCCTGACATACATACATGAGAGTCAAATGCCCATCTGGTTATTTTAGTCTTGCTCTCATCCATTAGACAGAAGTCTGGAGCTAGACAGCTAAAAACTGTAGCTGGGAGACTGCATTTTTGAATGCTTCCTCACATAAAGAATTCCCTGCATGTTGCAGAATTGGATTATTTTCCCCTGCCCCCTTAACCTGTGTCATCGAATAGCTGTAATATGAACGGCTTCCTATTGCAGTCCTTGAAGGAACAGGTATTGATGGAGAACTATCCTTTTTTAATGCATGTGTAAGATGAAATTCATCCGGGGTTTTACATGGGAAATAATGGTATTTGAAGATGCAGCCTAAACTACCATTGATTGTGCTTAGTGTAACACAGCCGTGGAGTTTGTGACTGGCACCTGTTAAGGAACTTGGCTTTTGAGATTAATGACAGTGCTGGCTGTATTGTGAACTTTGTTTCGCTAATCATAACTGAGCAGCTGCGTGTTACTGCTTAGATTAATGTTTCAAAGCACTGGGGCAGTCTCATTTCTAACTTGCAATTACGTTTGCCAGTTACCTGTTTGTAAAGTTTGTGTGTGAACAGCTTATTGGACAACTGTTGAATTGTACAGATATAAGGCTTTGTTATTGGGAAATATGCTTAAATTAGGGTGACCCTATGAAAAGGAGGATCCAGCTCCTGTATCTTTAACAGTTGCATAGAAAAGGAAATTTCAGCAGATGTCATTTGTATATATGGAGAACCTGGTGAAATTCCCTCTTCATCACAGCAATTAAAACTGCAGGAGCTATACTAGAGTGACCAGATTTAAAAGAGGGCAGGGCACCTGCAGCTTTAACTGTTGTCATGAAGAGGAAATTTCCCCAGGTTCTTCATATATACAAATGAGACCTGCTGAAATTTCCTTTTCAATACAACTGTTAAAGATACAGGAGCCCTGTCCTCCTTTCCATATGGTCACCCTACATAAATAAATAAATAAATAAAAGAACTCCCTGCATGAAGGAAACTAGCATGTTAGGAAAAAAGGGTTAGTGTAGCCCTCTCACAGGTGTGCTAGTTTACTACATGGAGAGAGTTTTTCATATATGGGAGCTGAACATTCAAAGATACACCTTTACCACTCCCATCTAGAATCTTAAGAGGTACTGTCCAGAATTCCACCACCTCCGTCTACCATCTTATACTGTATTTACCAATATGCAAATCGTGTTTTTTGTCTCATGCATCTTTTGCTTCTTTCCACTACTCACCTTCCACCTTGAGGGTAGCTTTGCTCTCAGCCCCTTCTGCTTTTGCTGAGATTTCAGCCGAATCCTTCAAAGTCAGGTCATTAATGGTGAGGCTGTGGTTTGTGTCCTTCTGAGAAATGGCATATTTCTTACTGGCTTCGATTTTGGCTCCATTTTTGCTCCACGTGACGGCTGCATCGCTGGGGGAGACGACACACTTGAAAATGGCCTCCTTGCCTTCTTCAGCTACGATGTTGTGGAGGCCTTTGACAAACTTCACCACTCTAGCAACTGGAAGAGGAGGCCACTATTAACAGTCGTAATAATTTAACTGGGTGCAATTATTAATACCAAACATTCACCCTGTCTGCCAGTGTGATTAGAGTACAGGTCTACAACTCAGGAGTGGGGTTCCAGTCTCCACTCAGTCATGAAGCTCACTGGGTGATGTTGGGCCAGTCACAGCCTCTCAGCCTAACCTACCTCCCAGGGTTGTTGTGAAGATAGAAATGGAGAAGAGGAGGATTATGTAAGCTGTCTTGGGTTCCTTGCAGGGGAAAAAAGCAGGATATAAACAAACTAAATAAAGAAATCTCCCCTAAAGATGGCTTCTCTAACAGCTTTATTTGCGTTGAGTCTGGGAGCATGAGTTAGTTAAGGTAACATCTAGTTCTGCCCTATGCTTCTCCATGTTACCTCCAGTATCAGACACCAGTAGCTGGGGAACATGGGCTGGAGGGTGCTGTTGCGCAGTGTCCTGCTTGTGGGTCCCTGGTCCACAGCTGGTTGGCCACTGTATGAACAGAGTGCTGGACTAGATGGACCCTTGGTCTGATCCAGCATCAGGGCTCTTCTGATGTCCTCATGCAAGGCCTCAGTCATGAACATCCTCATGCCGGGTCTCCATCCTGGAATCTTATTGCCTGCATTACTCTTCACCCACTGTTCCAACACAACCCCATCTTTCCTTCCAGGAGGGGATCTACACTGCGTACTGAAAGCGCTTGTGTGCGCCTGCAGTACACCCCCAAAGCGACTGTGTAGATCCTGCCCTAAGAGGCGGAGGAAGAGGAGGCTGGGGAATCCAGCCGCATCCTTGCTGCCACCGCCCACCTCCCCGCCGGCCTCCTGCTGCCAGCAAAAGAGCCACCCGGGTCGGAGAGCTTCTTCCACTCTCCGTCCCACCTTCTTCTGCCGAGTGGCTCTTTCGCCGGCAGCAGGAGGCCGGCGGGGAGGTGGGCGGCGGCAAGGACGCGGCCGGATTCCCCAGCCGCCGCCTCCTCTGCCCTTTCCTCCGCCTCTTAGGGCAGGATCTACACAGTCACTTTGGGGGCGCACTGCAGGCGCACGCAAGCGCCTTCAGTACGCAGTGTAGATCCCCTCCAGGTGGCCCAGCCAGCAATAGAGCCCGGAAAATGGCATCGTTTTCCTGTGAGCACGTCCCCAAAGCACAGGAAAGGGCTGCTGAACCTTTTTCAATCCATGGGCTAAATTCACTTTCGGAGACGCTCTCGGGGGGCTGCATTCCAAAAGGCAAAGGAGGCGGAGCTGAAGGCAAAAAGGGGTGGAGCCAAACATATATTAGCATAAAGCTTTTACTGCCAGTAACTCAGCCTCATTGCAACCTTTTAGAAAGCGGGGGGAGGTGAAATAGACAGGAATCCACCCAATGATTGGCAGCCAGGGGGGAAGGGGGAGGCACCAGGGGAAAGAGGGCTGGTCAAATTCAGCCCCAGGCCTGAGGTTCAATGCCCCTGCCAGAGCAGATACCTCAGGGAATGGAACCCCAGATGCTCACCTTTGGACCAGCTACCAAACCACACCTTGACACTCATGCTGTTACCATTAAGGCCAGGCAGTGGAGGCTGGGTGGCTCTGATTTCAGTGGGGCAGTGAATCTGCTCCAGGTTTCAGTCAGAACCAGACAGAACTCTAATGGAGCTCCGTTAGTGTTCTGGCTGAAACCCGTAGCGGATTCACCACCCCATTGACAACAGAGCCACCAGCCTCCACTGGAACCAAGACCCCAACCCATACCTGCGGGGGCGACGTGAACGCTGCACTTCTCATCCTTGGTTTCACAGTAGTATTCGCCCTTGTCTTCTGCCCGGAGCCCTGTTATGATCAGGACACGCTTTTCCCCCATCTCACGCATCTGGTAGCGCTTGTCGGCTTTGAGTTCCACTCCATCCTTGCGCCAGACCACCTTGCCCCCGGGCTGGCTCAGTTCGCAACTCAGAGTCAGGGTCCCTCCAATCTCAGCTTTAACAGGCTCCAGCTTCTTGGCAAACTTCACGGGGATTTCTGAAGTGAATTGGCATGAGGCAAAAGGACATCAATACCCACCTTTTCCCAGGCTCTTTGAGAAGAAGGAGGACTGGACATTTCTGCTGCTGCTTCAGTTTTTGACTGTCCCTCCTCGTGTGGCACAGAGTGCTAAAGCAGCAGTTTCTGCTGCCGAAACTCTCCCCACAGCCTGAGTTCGATCCCAGCAGAAGCTGGTGTCAGGCAGCCGGCTTGGGTCGACTCAGCCTTCCATCCTCCCGAGGTCGGTAAAATGAGTACCCAGCTAGCTGGGGGAAAGGTAATAACGGCCGGGGAAGGCAACGGCAAACCACCCCGCTATAAGGCCTGCCAAGAAAACGTCAGCGAAAGCTGGCGTCCCTCCGAGAGTCAGTAATGACTCAGTGCTTGCACGAGAGGTTCCTTTCCTTTCCTTCCTTGTATGTACTAAACAGGCGTTTTTATTTATTGTTTATTTATCTGTTGGGATTGTTCCCTGCCTTTCTACCAAGAAAAAATGGCACTCAGGTTCTCAAAGTCTGATGCAGCCCTCAGTCTTCCTCAGCGGGAGGGAAGCCAGAAAATAAAGAACACCAAAAGACAAACTGTGGCCGCACTGAACATGCGCACCTCGCTTAGCATCTAAGGCCCTCCTCCTCATACTTCCTCAAAGTGAGTCTCGGGGGATGGCAACAAGTGAGAGAGCCTTCTCGTTGGTGGCCCCCCAATTATGGAATGATCTCCCTGACGGGGCCCGCCTGGAGCCAACATTGTTATCGCTTCAGCACCAGGTTAAAACTGCCCTCTTCACTCAGGCATTTGGCAGCCTACAATACGTTTTAAATTAGAAACTCCGTTAGACGAGCGTTTTATTGCACGCTCATTACTGGGCACTCACGGATTTTTGTGGGCCCCTCTCATGACGATGTCTGCCTCCTGCACACCTTCCGCCTCTTCTAGCTTTCCTTGTGGGTCAAAAAAACACCCTAGTAACACCCCAGTAAGTCTGACTTATTTTTTGAGACGGAACTTGCTGCTCTTTTTGTAAATTGTACATCTCAACACTTCTGTTATGATTTTTTTGTCGTGTTTCTGTATGATGATTTCTGTTGCTGTTAATCACACTGTCTCTATCTCTTAGCCTTGAGAGATGGCAACTTTGGACATGGTTCTCATAGTAGCCCCCACTTAAGGATGCTTCCCTTGTTCCTATTAACAGCTCAAGAATGTTCTTTGTGTCCTCAGTTTTCAACTTTCAGCTTAATAGTATAGGCGACCCTGATTGGCCAAACGCACATCACATGCTAAGCAAACTTCTAATCCTATATGTATCGCTACCAGCTCCGTTCTAACTTACTCAGGGCTTGCCTTTCAAGCCTGGGTCTACTTGTGCACAAGAATAAAGTATTTATGTCTTTTACCCCAGCTGAGGTCAATTATTGGACTTTGTATCTTAGTTGAATCACGAACCAAAAGAGGTTTTTCTCTTTTACCACACTATCTCCTGCTGTGTGCAGGAGAAGAGGCTGGATCAAAACAGCCCACTGAATGGGACATGGACACGTCATTTACTTCCTCCTTCCTCTTCCTTGAGAATGAGGAAGCAATCGGGGAGAAACGTGAGGGTGGAGAAGCAACGGTAAGGAAACACGATTTTCCCCGTGTGATTATGCTCTAGGTCTTGGACCTTCTTGGAATAGAGGAGAACCAGTACTATAGTTTGACCCTTCTGTGCCCCCCAAGAATTTTTTTTTTCTGGTGCCGCCACTGCCTTGCCATCAAGCTAGGATGGAGTTGGGCTTGCATTTACGTGGCTTGGGTTTGGCCTGCAACGTTCTGCATTTGGAGGCCCTAGGATGGAGAACATAGAATCACAGAATCATAGAATAGCAGAGTTGGAAAGGGCCTACAAGGCCATCGAGTCCAACCCCCTGCTCAATGCAGGAATCCACCCTAAAGCATCCCTGACAGATGGTTGTCCAGCTGCCTCTTGAATGACTCTAGAGTGGGAGAACCCACAACCTCCCTAGGTAACTGGTTCCATTGTCATACTGGTCTAACAGTCAGGAAGTTTTTCCTGATGTCCAGCTGGAATCTGGCTTCCTTTAACTTGAGCTATGGTCTTTAACATGATCTCTGGTCTATTGTTCAAACTGGCTGTGTCAGGCTGTGTTACTCCATTGCTACGGGAGGGCGCATCGAAGGCCTGGCCAGCATTTCTTGGGCATCACAGTCACAGTTCTATGAACAGCTGGCCAGGTATAAAACATGTCCAGAATCTGCAGCTAAGTTCTACCTTCTAAGGTAGTGCTATCAACCTGCTTTACGACCAGGCTGACCAGTTTTCATCTCTCTCTCTCTCTCTGTGCATTGATTCCTATCTATTTGTGCCTCCTAGAATTCATAGAATCATAGAATAGTAGAGCTGGAAGGGGCCTACAAGGCCATCGAGTCCAACCCCCTGCTCAATGCAGGAATCCACCCTAAAGCATCCCTGACATGTTTCTGAGATATTCTGAGAAGTTTTTTCTCACCTTGAACTTGCACTTGGAACTGCTGCTTATCACTCTTGGTCTCACAAGTGTACACGGCAGCATCTTTGACCTCAGCATGTTTTACAGTCAGGGTCCTCGTGGCGCCCTCTTTTCTGATCTCATACTTTTTTTCGTCTTTGATCTCCGCTCCGTCCTTGAACCACTTGACCTCAGCGTTATCAGGCACCACTGAAGTTGACAGGATGATGCTCTTGGCCTCTTGGACAACCAGCGGTTTCTCCTGGGCAACTTTCTTTTGGAATTTTGGCTCGGTTTCTGTAGGAGCAAATAGTAAAAAATAAAAACAGCCCCAACGGCGATATATAAGAACAGCCAGATTTCTTCCAAACTCAAGAGATTCTCAAATGAAGTAAAGAAATTAAAATGGAAGGGAAATGCGCACACAAATTCACCACCACAGCAGACGGTAGTGTCTGAGAGCACAGCTTTGTTCCAAAAAGCATTGGAGTGGCTAAACAACCCAGGATTCTCCATCCAAGGGTTGCTTAGTGTTGCATCTGAAACTGGACCTCCAGCTTGTCTCTCTTCCAACAAGCCAGAGAAAGAATCCGTGGTTTGTTCTGAGGTTCTTTCTCTGGCTTTTCAGGGGAAAGACAAGCCAGACGTGCAGGTTCAGACACAACACTGAACTACCCAGGAACAAAATGTTGTTTATTTATTTTTTATTTATTTATTTATTACATTTTTATACCGCCCAATAGCCGAAGCTCTCTGGGCGGTTCACAAAAATTAAAACCACAGTAAAACACCCAACAGGTTAAAACACAATTACGAAATACAATATAAAAAGCACAACCAGGATAAAACCACACAGCAAAGTTGATATAAGATTAAAATACAGAGTTAAAACAGTAAAATTTAAATTTAAGTTAAAATTAAGTGTTAAAATACTGAGTGAATAAAAAGGTCTTCAGCTGGCGACGAAAGCAGTACAGTGTAGGTGCCAGGCGGACCTCTCTGGGGAGCTCGTTCCACAACCGGGGTGCCACAGCGGAGAAAGCCCTCCTCCTAGTAGCCACCTGCCTCACTTCCTTTGGCAGGGGCTCATGGAGAAGGGCCCCTGTAGATGATCTTAAGGTCCGGGTAGGTACATATGGGAGGAGGCGTTCCTTCAGATAACCTGGCCCCAAACCGTTTAGGGCTTTAAATGTCAATACCAGCACTTTGAATTGGGCCCGGACCTGGACTGGCAGCCAATGAAGTTGTAAAAGGACTGGCGTAATGTGATCTCGCCGGCTCCTGCTTAAAAAAAAACAACTGGTGGGAACCATTGTGGGAACTGGGCCATTGAGTCATAGGGCTCATCTACACCAAACAGATATTCCGCTATGAAAGTGGTATGAAAGCGGTATATAAAAGGCAGGAGCCACACGACTGCTTTATAGTGCAATTGAAGTGCACTGACAACTGTTGGGGCCCATTGACACAGACCATGTACCGCTTTCATAGTGTTATATCCTGCTTCGTGTAGATGTGTCACGGGCCCCAACAGTTGTCAGTGCACTTCAGTACCACTATAAAGCAGTAGCGTAGATCCTGCAGCACACTTCAATACCCCTATAAAGCAGTCGTGTGGCTCCTGCCTTTTATATACCAGTTTCATACCACTTTCATAGTAGAATATCCTGCTTGGTGCAGATGAGCCCTTAGAGGCAGCCATGCCACACCTTCTCTGAGGTCATCCCTAACCTATCCCACAAACATTTCTGTTCTACCCTATCCATTTCTTTATAGAAGGACCACCAGCTTACACTGGATCCACTTAATCTCTTACATGATCATTTGAAGGAACAATGGAAGCTACTCAAAACAGAGTATCATTCTCCCCATCGAATGCCTGGAGGATGAAATGGGATGCCTCCGAGCAGCTGCCCAAACGGCATCTCCTACAAGGGCATCTGTTATTTGCAGCCCATGTCTTCCACTCACCGAAAGGCAGAAGCCTTTTTCACGTTAAAGACCTGACAAGATGCTGGGGCCTGCAAGGTGGTACCAGATCTATAAGAACATCATAGAATCATAGAATAGCAGAGTTGGAAGGGGTCTACAAGGCCATCGAGTCCAACCCCCTGCTCAATGCAGGAATCCACCCGAAAGCATCCCTGCCAGATGGTTGTCCAGCTGCCTCTTGAAGGCCTCTAGTGTGGGAGAGCCCACAACCTCACCAGGCAACTGATTCCATTGTCGTACTGCTCTAACAGTCAGGAAGTTTTTCCTGATGTCCAGCCAGAATCTGGCTTCCTGGAACTTCAGCCCATTATTCCGTGTCCTGCACTCTGGGAGGATGGAGAAGAGATCCTGGCCCTCCTCTGTGTGACAACCTTTTAAGTATTTGAAGAGTGCTCTCATGTCTCCCCTCAATCGTCTCTTCTCCAGGCTAAACATGCCCAGTTCTTTCAGTCTCTCTTCATAGGGCTGATGTTCTTCATCAGAACATCAGAAGAGCCCTGCTGGATCAGACCAAGGGTCCATCTAGTCCAGCACTCTGTGGCCAACCAGCCATCAGCCAGGGACCAACAAGGCAGGACATGGTGCAACAGCACTCTCGCAAGAGAGATGGTGAAAGCAGGGCTGGCGTCAAGTGTAGGAATGGTTGGGCGCCTGCCGAGGGCCCACACCTCATCAGGGGCCCACTGACAAGAGCCCCATGGAGTTGCTCCTCCTTCTCTTCATCATTGCAACCTGTTTGTTCACCTGCCTGTTCGCTGGCTCTCTGCCAGTCAAGCAAGCAATGATGAGAAAGAGGAGGAGGAGCAGGAAGAGGAGGACCAAGAATGGTGGTGAGAAGATAGATTCCTGAGGGAGAAGGCCCATGGAGGGTGTCTTGCCTGGAGCTGGCACTAGGTCACTCAAGAATGGCTCATTCCAACGCAAGCCCACATTTCACACATTCCTGCTTTCCCCTTGTACAGGTGAATGGAACTTACCAACTGCTTCAACCTTGAAAGTCAGCTTCTGGCCAACAGCTTCACAGGTGTACTCCCCGGCATCCTTCTTCTCCACCTGCTCCAGGAGCAGTTTTCGGGTGGTGCCCTCAGACTGCACCTTGATTTTTTTGCTGGAGCTGAGGGGTTTCCCGTCTTTGTACCATTTCACCTCAGCCTCAGCGGCGGTCACCTCGCAGACCAGAGCAGCGCTCTCCTTCAGGACAGCCACGACCTCCTTCTGTGCCTTCTCCTTATTAGCAAATATAGTCACAGCCTCTATCATGGGGAGGGAAGCAACAGAGAAGCAGTGAGCAGGAGGGCGAAAAACCTATGTTGCCAGTTTAAAGCAGTTCGTGAGCCCCAGCATTCCCCCAGGCATAGCTGGAGGATTATGTCCACTTCATAGGCCACAAATTGTGTCAGCCTGTGGAAGAAATTAATGAGCAGCCTGACCTGGTTTCCCTCAATGAACTCTGGGAATTGTAGTTTCCAATGGTACCGAAAACATCTTTCCAATGGTACCGAAACATCTAGCCACTTCATGCAAGTACCATTCCCAAAGTTCCTTGGACAGGACAGTTAAACAGGTCTGAAAGTGGTTTATATATGATCAGTGTAACACTGATGCTTCTTTGGAGAAAATGCTTTAGCTCTTCTTTCTTAAAAACTCACACTTCACCATTACTGCTGTGGTAATGAACTCCAAAGCATTGACCAAACACAGAACAGCCCGCTGCCACACCTCTCCCCCCACATCGACCCTCAACATTCAGAGGCCACAAGTAGAGGGCAGGAGCAAAACAGGTGCACCACACTAAAAATAAATACATTCCTTGGAATAAATAAATGCCCTATGAAGAGAGACGGAAAGAACTGGGCAGGTTTAGCCTGGAGAAGAGAAGATTGAGGGGAGACATGATAGCACTCTTCAAAGACTTAAAAGGTTGTCACACAGAGGAGGGCCAGGATCTCTTCTCGATCCTCCCAGAGTGCAGGACACGGAATAACGGGCTCAAGTTAAAGGAAGCCAGATTCCGGCTGGACATCAGGAAAAATTTCCTGACTGTTAGAGCAGTATGACAATGGAACCAGTTACCTAGGGAGGTTGTGGGCTCTCCCACACTAGAGGCCTTCAAGAGGCAGCTGGACAGCCATCTGTCAGGGGTGCTTTCGGGTGGATTCCTGCATTGAGCAGGGGGTTGGACTTGATGGCCTTGTAGGCCCCTTCCAACTCTGCTATTCTATGATTCTATGAAATAAATAAATAAAGTACCGACAGAGCAGATGGATCAAGCAAATAATTGAGTCATGTGCTACAGAGGAGCAGGGGGAGAAGAAACACCAGGAACGTCGTCGTCATCATCATCAATTTATTTCTTACCCGCCTTTCCCTCTGGATCGAGGCAGGGAACAACATTAGTTGCAAATACCATAAAATACATAAAACTGATTAAAAACATATAAAACATAGGGATGTTCCCACCACCACCACCCATTTTATCCTTACAACAACCTTGTGAGGTAGGGCATGCTGAGAGAGAGGGAGCGGCTACCCCAAGGTCACAAAGTGACCTTCATGGTTGAGTGAGGATTCGAACCTAGCTCTCCCCAGCCTTAGTCGACACTCCAACCACTACCTTTCTAGCAATGGCCTGGAGTGAAAGTCATGCCGCCTGAGACTCTGCCGCCTTTGCCATCTGTCAGGGATGCTTTAAGGTAGATTCCTGCAATGAGCAGGGGGTTGGACTCAATGGCCTTATAGGCCCCTTCCAACTCTACGATTCCAGGATTCTAGGATTTTATATACATTGCTTGGAACCCTGCTAAGGCTGTCACTCTAGAGCAACGTTCCAGGGAAATCTGGGGTCCCACTGCAGCTTATCAGAGTTTTGTCAATGAGATGATCCATACAAAATAGGCAGGATCCTGTGAAAGACACATTTGGATAGGGTGACCCTATGGAAAGGAGGATAGGGCTCCTGTACTTTTAACAGTTGTTAAAGGGAATTTCAGCAGGCGTCATTTGTATGCATGCAGCACCTGGTGAAATGCCCTCTTCATCACAACCGTTACAGCTGAAGGAGCCCTGCCCTCTTTTGCATCTGGTCAAGAGGGCAGGTATCCTGCAGCTTTAACTGTTGTGATGAAGAGAGAATTCCACCAGGTTCTCCATATATACAAATGACACCTGCTGAAATTCCCTTTTCTATGCAACTGTTAAAGATACAGGAGCCCAGTCCTCCTTTCCATATGGTCACCCTACATTTGGGGCCTGCAGAGGCGGTCCTGCAATACTCTGGTGTAAGCAACCTGACATTTCCAGACCATGAATCCATGAGTAACTCCACCCTATGACACAGAGCCCACTTTTATTTATTTGAATACTACAGAATTGAGAAATTTGTAAAGGTGTTCCGGTGCCATTAGAAACTACAATTCCCAGAGTTCATTGAAGGGAAACCAGGTCAGGCTGCTCATTAATTTCTCTCCCAGGCCGACACAATTGGTAATGGTACATCACATTTCAATCCTGGGTGCTTATTTTAGAATATTTATAGATTCGTTGTATTATTTATTTATTTATTTATTTATTAAGAATATTTATATACCGCTCCCCATTGAAAAATTTCGGAGCGGTTTACAAGGTAAAATGAAAATAAAAACAGAATAAAAACAGTTTAAACAAAATTTAAAAAGAAGCAATAACAGTAATCCAAGGCTGCATGTTAGAGAAAGACTTCTTGGAATAAAGATGTTTTCAGGAGGCGCTGAAAGGAGTACAAGGTTGGCACCTGCCTGACCTCCAGAGGCAGGGAATTCCACAGGAGCGGGGCCACCACGCTGAAGGCTCTTCCCCTGGTGGAATCCAATCGGAGGATGGATCTGTGTGGGACCACCAGGAGCAGGCCCTCAGATGACCTCAGTGACCGGGCAGGTTGGTAAGGGAGAAGACGCTCTCTCAGGTATCCTGGTCCCAAGTTGTTTAGGGCTTTGTACACAAGTACCAGAACCTTCGACCTGGCCCGGTAGCGAATAGGCAGCCAGTGCAGTTCCCTCAGCAGAGGAGTTCCATGCTGGAAAGGGGCAGCTCCAGACAACAGCCGAGCTGCAGCGTTCTGCACTAGCTCCAGCTTCCGGAGCAGCTTCAAGGGCAGCCCCACATAGAGCGCGTTGCAGTAATCCAATCTTGAGGTTACCAATGCCTGTACCACCTTGGCCAAGCTATCCCTGTCCAGGAGAGGCCGTAGTTGGCGAACCAACCGAAGATGGTTGTATGTTTACACAACTATATTATTCATGTAAGTTATGTGTGCTTTAATTTTTAAAAAGTGGCAAAAGGAAGCTGACAACTGTATTTATTTATAAATAACAAAATAAAAACAAATTTGCCTTGACGGAAAGAGCTTTTTAAATTTGCTGTGCCAACCCGAAGTAACTCACATTCTGCCCGTTCACTAAACTTTGAGACACTGAATGTTTTTTGCACATCCAGTGAATCCCGTAGTTTAATTTGCATACTTCCCCTCCTTCATTTTTGCTGGCCATGAGGAAAGGGCAAGTAACTGGGCAGATACTCAGAGAAAGTCATACAAAGCCATGGGTATAGAAAGCAACCAAATTTAGTCCTCCTGATGCAAAGTTCCTCTGAAAGCATCTCTCCTTCCAAAGAAATCTTCCTTTTTTCCCTTTTTTCCTCACCTGTAACATTAAGTTTGAAGGTCAGTTTCTGGCCAGCGGCCTCGCAGGTGTACTCGCCCCCATCCTTCTTCTCCACCTGCTGCACAATCAGCCGCCGGGATTTGCCGTCAGCTTCCACCTTGAATTTCTTGCCGGAAGTGATCACTTTCCCATCCTTGGACCACTTCACTTCTGTCTTGGCCTGGGCCACCTCGCAGCTGAGGGAGGCGTTACCCGATAGGACTGCCTTGATCTCTTTCTGTATTGTTTCCTTGTTGGCAAACACGTCCTCAGCTTCTGCAACTGGGCAGAGAAGAGGAGAAGCAATGTACGATCATTCCATTTGCCCTTTCACGTTTTCCCATTAACAGCTGAAACCCATGGCTCACACACTCAACGTTCCAGAAAGCCACATCTTTGTCCATCACAACCTCCTTCAAAAGAACCCACAAATCACCTATATTTTGCATGGCAAATAATGCTCCGAACTAGGGCTGTGCTCCGCTTCGCTTCTTAGAACTGATAGCAGAGCGGCCTGATTCGCCTCCGACAAAGGCGGAGACGTATCGGGTCGGGGGAGCTGCGGATCGAGATGAAGCAGTTTAAGACCAAGCAGATCCTTCGTCTCCATCCGGAGCTGTGAAAAAAGGTAATTTTGGTGGGAGGGGGGCTTATCTGGCAGCGGCACAGTCCCCGCGGTGATGCCGGCAGAGCCAGGGAAGGGGGCAGGAGGAGAAGGGGGCTTACCTGCCTCTGACATGGTCCAGCAGCAGCTTCAACTGAGGCTCAGGCCTCAAACCAGAAGACCAGGCCGCTGCGGCCTGGTCTTCCGGTTTGAAGCCTGGACCTCAGTTGAAGCTATCGCTGGACCGCGATGGAGGCAGGTACATGGGGAGAAGGGCCTTACCTGGCTCTGGATGCTCGAATTTGCTTCTAAGCTCTCATGTTGCCGATTTTGAAGTTTCTAACATTAAAAGTAAAAAAGTTATAGGTGTTTGATTTTCAATGCAAGTCTAGGCGGGAGAACATGGAGCTCCGATCCGGAACCCCGCAGTGGATCGACTGGAGCATAGGCAGATCAACGCAGGGCGGAGCGGACCCGATCTGGAAGTTGCAGATCGGGATCCAGAGCGGATCGGGGGGTCTGTGCACAGCCCTACTCTGAACACATATGGCCCGGGAGCTTTTTCAGGCCCCCAGGGGTCACAAACATGGTACACAGTCCAGAAATGTTATGACACACCCTACAGAGCAAAGAAATGATGCCAAAGTAAGGCAGAGCAGCTGACCTATTGCTGCTACTTTAGGCCTCAACACCAGCTTCCCTATTATTCCAGTTCACTTGGCAATATATGCGCAATTTGTCTGCACTGGCAGCCAAGGGAAGGAATGGAAGTGGTGACCTTTGGTCAGTGGAAAAGGCAGAGCCAAATATATGATAGGATATAGGGGGAAATAGATGAACCTTTTGGACTTGTCGCAATGACGTTGAAGGTCAGTTTCTGGCCAGCGGCCTCGCAGGTGTACTCGCCCCCATCCTTCTTTTCCACCTGCTGTACAATCAGCCGCCGGGATTTGCCGTCAGCTTCCACCTTGAATTTCTTGCCGGAAGTGATCAGTTTGCCATCCTTGGACCATTTCACCTCCGTCTTGGCCTGGGCCACCTCACAGCTGAGGGAGGCGTTCTCCGACAGGACCGCCTTGATCTCTTTCTGCACCTTTTCTTTGTTGGCAAATGCCTCCTCAGCTTCTGCATCTAGAGGGATGGGGGGCAAGAAATGTTCAATAACTTCACTTCCGCTTTATTTATTATTTATTTATTTATTGCATTTTTATACTGCCCCATTGCTGAAGTTCTACTTTAAGGGGTTTGTCATTAAGAGTTGCCATTAACATCTGAAATCCTTGTCTCACAGGGCAAAGCTGCTGAATTTCCTTCACCCCAAGGGCCGAAATCCATTTGGGAGAAGTTCTCGGGAGCCACATTCCATGGGTGGGTGGAGCTAAAGGCAAAGAGGGCGTGGCCAAAATACCAGCTTATTTAACTTAGAGCTCTTGCCGCAAGGAACCGAGACTTAGAAGAGGCATTTCAGCCTTTTTATGTGCAAGAATTCTTGTGAGTAAAGCTGCTTCTCTTTCTTCACTAAAGAAAGGTATGGTTGCTCTCTCTCTCTCTCTCTCTCTCTCTTCTTAGCCTTTTGTGTGCATGTGAGACTGGTAAGGAAAAGGCAAGGAACCTCTCATGAAAGCACTGAGTCATTACTGACTCTTGGAGGGACGCCAGCTTTCACTGACGTTTTCTTGGCAGGCCTTATAGCGGGGTGGTTTGCCGTTGCCTTCCCCGGCCATTATTACCTTTCCCCCAGCTAGCTGGGTACTCATTTTACGGACCTCGGGAGGATGGAAGACTGAGTCGACCCGAGCCGGCTGCCTGAAACCAGCTTCCGCTGGGATCGAACTCAGGCCGTGGGGAGAGTTTCAGCTGCAGAAACTGCTGCTTTACCACTCTGCGCCACACGAGGCTATATGAGACTGGTAAACACTCTGCTAATTGCCTTTCTAACAAGGGGCAGCAATACAAAGTCCTGAAGTTCTGCAACCCTTTCACAGGGAGTCGGGAACATAAAATCACACATTCAGTGATCTGTAAGACAGGGTCTTCCCCCATCACAACCTCTATCACAAAATTCATCCTATGACAGATCACAAGCAGAGACCTATAGGGTGATCTCCAACTGTGGTTAGAGAAGATGGTCCCCATATTGTCTTCTTGAGGACTGGATCACTGTTAGGAATACTTAGTATGGACAACTACTTTGAACATACTGCATAGCACGGCTATCGCATTGAGGCCCGTGTTTGTTTTCACGCCCTCTGGAGTCTAAAACAGAATAATAATTACTATGAAACCACCTCCAGACCAAAGAGTTGATGCTGTAGTAAGGCAGGAGGGCTGACCAGTGGTGACTACTTTATGTCCCAGGACCAGCATCTTCTGTATTCTTTTAAAATTTAAGTATCAAGTATAGGATATGCAGTTTTTCAGCACTGACAGCCAAGTGGGGAGGGAAAAGCAATGTGAGTTGGGGGCTTTTGGTCAGTATAAAAAGCATCTCCAAATATATAGTAGAGTATAAAAAGAAACATGCAAACTTCCTGCATTGAGCAGGAGTTGGACTCAACAGCCTTATAGGCCCCTTCCAACTCTACTATTCTATGATTCTGTACCTGCTACAACGACTTTGAAGGTCAGTTTCTGGCCAGCAGCCTCGCAGGTGTACTCGCCCCCATCCTTCTTCTCCACCTGCTGCACAATCAGCCGCCGGGATTTGCCGTCAGCTTCCACCTTGAATTTCTTGCCGGAAGTGATCACTTTCCCATCCTTGGACCACTTCACTTCTGTCTTGGCCTGGGCCACCTCACAGCTGAGGGAGGCATTCTCTGAAGATACAGCCTTGATCTCTTTCTGTATTGTTTCCTTGTTGGCAAACACGTCCTCAGCTTCTTCACCATTAACACCGGCAAGGAATTTTAAATAAACAAAACACCAACACTTCATTAATTTCAGGTTTCTATCAAATTTGTGTCTTGACCCATCACTGATGCAATTTCCCCCAAGTATGCAGATCATGCAAGATTCCCAGCTACATGGAGCTCTTTATTAAGCAAAGCAGAAATGTAACACATTCCAGATTCCATACAGGGCAAAACTGAGTCATTTCATGGTGGTACAATTACAAAACTTTTTAAGCCACTGACTAGGAGACCTGAGGGCTGATCTATACGATGAGTAAATATGGTAGAGACCCTCTAATGCTACTTGCAGCCCCAAATATGCTAGGATATAAAGGAAAATATGAAAACATTGGTACCTTCTGCAATGACTTTGAAGGTCAGTTTCTGGTTGCCGGCCTCACAGGTGTACTCGCCCACATCCTTCTTCTCCACCTGCTGCACAATCAGTCGCCGGGATTTGCCTTCAGCTTCTACCTTGAATTTCTTGCCAGATGTTATCATTTTCCCATCCTTGAACCATTTCACTTCTGCCTTGGCCTGGGCCACCTCACAGCTGAGGGAGGTATTCTCCAATAGGACTGCCTTGATCTCTCTCTGTACCTTCTCTTCGTTGGCAAACACATCCTCAGCTTCTGCATCTAGCAGGCAAAAGGGCAAGAAACATCCAATAATGTCACCTTCCCTTTCAAGGCACATTAAGGTTTCTCTTCTGACACACACACACACACACACACCATGGATCACAGAAGAGTTATAATGGGCTCAAGTTAAAGGAAGCCAGATTCCAGCTGGACATCAGGAAAAACTTCCTGACTGTTAGAGCAGTACGACAATGGAACCAGTTATCTAGGGAGGTTGTGGGCTCTCCCACACTATTATTATTATTATTATTATAATAATAATAATAATAATAATAATATAGCACCATCAATGTACATGGTGCTGTACAGAGTAAAACAGTAAATAGCAAGACCCTGCCACATAGGCTTACATTCTAATAAAACCATAATAAAACAATAAGGAGGGGAAGAGAAAGCAAACAGGCACAGGGTAGGGTAAACAGGCACTGGGTAGGGTAAAACTAACAGTATAAAGTCAGAACAAAATCAAGAGGCATTCAAGAGGCAGCTGGACAACCATCTGTCAGGGATGCTTTGAGGTGGATTCTTGCATTGAGCAGAGGGTTGGACTCGATGGCCTTGTAGACCCCTTCCAACTCTGCTATTCTATGATTCTATGAACCCACAAACTGCCTGCAGCTGCAACACACCACACAGAGTGCAGTAGTGTGGCCATCCACCTTTATTAATACTGAGCAAATCCTTCTATTTAGCTCATGTCTGCAGCCATATCTTTTCCTTAATTTACGTTTTATTACTTGTAGTACACACTTGCCCACCAATTCAAAATCGTTTAAAACATCACCATTTGTCGGGGCGATAGCTCAGTGGCAGAACAACTGCTCTGCAAGGGGCCTGGTCTTCTCCAGGTTCACTCCTTGGCATTTCCACTTAAGAGGACAAGCAGAAAGTGATGGGGAATCAATCTTGGTTTGAGATCCCGGAGAGCTACTGCATAGGGTGACCATATGAAAAGGAGGACAGGGCTCCTGAACCTTTAACAGTTGTATTGAAAAGGGAATTTCAGCAGGTGTCATTTGTATATATGGAGAACCTGGTGAAATTTCCTCTTCATCACAACAGTTAAAGCTGCAGGTGCCCTGCCCTCTTTTAAATCTGGGCAGGATCTACACTACTGCTTTAAAGCACTTTAAAGCACTTTATAACAGTTTTGACAACTGTTGAGGCCCAGGACACACTGCATATACAGTTTTCAAAACGTTTTCAAAGTGCTTTAAAGCGCTTTAAAAGAAGTAGTGCAGATCCCCTCCTGGTCACAGTATAGCTGCAGTATAGCTCCTACAGCTTTAAATGTTGTGATGAAGAGGGAATTTCACCAGGTTCTCCCTATATACAAAGGACACCTGCTGAAATTCCCTTTTCTATGCAACTGTTAAAAATACAGGAGCCCTGTCCTCCTTTTCATATGGTCACCCTACTACTGCCAGTCTCAGCAGGCAGTACTGAGTTAGATGGGCAAATGATCTGACCTGGTATAAGTCACGTTCCCTGTGCTCCTATGTAGAGTTTTGTACCCCCGTTTAATTCCGCAACATCTGCCTCCCCCGTCCTTTAAGCACAGCCCTTGCAAATTAAAACCCTTCATAAAACCTTCCTCCCAAAATGCGCTGGCAGCCAAGTGGGCAGGTTCTGAAAATGGGGTGTGGTGGCCTTTGGGGAATGGAAAAGGGACTTCATAGCAAGGGGGGGGGGTTCCTGAAGGCAGGGGAGAGAGGGGCAGTGGACTGTAGAGGGCGAGATGTGGGAGAGGAGCCTAGATGGTGCGTGTTTGTTCGTTTATTACATTTCTATACTACCTAATAGCCGAAACTCTCTGGGCAGTTCACCAAAACATTGCAGAGTTAGGAGTTCATAGAATCATAAAATAGTAGAGTTGGAAGGGGCCTATAAGGCCATCAAGTCCAACCCCCTGCTCAATGCAGCGTTATAGTGGGGGAGCTCAGGTTCACAGCTGGCAATTTAGAGGCAGCTAATAATACCCTATTTCTTTGATTCTAAGACACACTTTTTTCCCCATATAAACATCTAAAAAATGGGGTGTGTCTTAGAATCGCAGATGTGTCTTGGGTTTTTTTTTCTCTTGGTGGTACTGAAATTAGTGTGCGTCTTACAATCAATGGCGTCTTACAATCGAAGAAATACGGTAGTAATAATAATAATAATAATAGCAGCAGCAACAACAACAATTATTCTGTTAGTCACATCAGTCACTGGCATCCCATCAAAAAACTAAACAGAAAACCTGCAGAGACTAGTAGGCCTACCAAAATACATCTACACCAACATCCAGAAAGCATTTCCCTTGGAGTATGCAGACCAAGGGAGATTTTCAATACATGGAGCTCTTAAGCAGAACAAGAATGTAACTTATTCTCAGGTTCCAGACAGTATAAAAGGGGTCTAATGCATGCAAATCTGACTCATTTCAGATATATGGTGGCCCAATTCCAAAACTTGCATTGGCATTTATTTATTACATTTATATACCGCCCCATAGCCGAAGCTCTCTGGGCGGTTTACAAAATAGTTGTTTTAAGCCAACTATGAGGAGATCTCAGGGCTGAAACAATCAGCAAAAAATAAATAAAAAGGATTTATTTTGCCATGGTAGAGATCGTCTGATGCCACTTGCAGCCCAAAATATGCTGGGATACAAAGAGAAATTTGAAATCATTTTTACCTGCTACGACGACTTTGAAGGTCAGTTTCTGGTTGCCGGCCTCACAGGTGTACTCGCCCGTATCCTTCTTCTCCACCTGCTGCACAATCAGCCGCCGGGATCTGCCTTCAGCTTCTAACTTGAATTTCTTGCCGGAAGTGATCAGTTTCCCATCCTTGGACCACTTCACTTCTGTCTTGGCCTGGGCCACCTCGCAGCTGAGAGAGGCGTTCTCCGAAGATACAGCCTTGATCTCTTTCTGTACCTTCTCTTTGTTGATAAACACATCCTTAACTTCTGCATCTAGTGGGGAGGAGGGCAAGAAATGTTTAATACCCTTTGATACCCATGGGTCACAGAAGCGTCAGGACCACATAACCACACGCCAAATGCTCCCTAAAGCATGGTCTTTACACTTCAGAGAAATGCCCACAAACTGCACGCTACAACCCACCTCACACGGAGTGCAATAGTGTGGGCGTCCATGTTTACTAAAAGAGAACAAATCATTCATTTATTTCACGTATGCAGCAGCATCTTTTATTTTAATTTACAATTTCCCATCGGTATTCAGATCATGTAAGATTTAGAGCGAAATGTAAGTCTTCACTAGGCAAAACAGAAATGTAGCTTATTCACAAGTCCTAGACAGAGCAAAGCCAGTCACACACACTCACACAAATATCTAAGTCATTTCAAATGACTTAGCCTGCCTACCAACAGGGACTGGCTAGTGAGATCACATCACGCCGGTCCTTTTACAACCTCATTGGCTACCAGTCCAGGTCCGGGCCCGATTGAAAGTGCTGGTATTGACATTCAAAGCCCTAAACGGCTTGGGGCCTGGTTATTTGAAGGAACGCCTCCTCCCATATGTGTCTGCCCGGACCTTAAGATCATCCTCAGGGGTCCTTCTTTGTGAGCCCCTGCCAAAGGAAGTGAGGCAGGTGGCTACCAGGAGGAGGGCCTTCTCTGCTGTGGCACCCCGGCTGTGGAATGAGCTCCCCAGAGAGGTTCGCTTGGCACCTACGTTGTTTTCCTTCCGTCACCAGCTGAAGACCTTTTTATTTTCTCAGTATTTTAACATCTAATTTAACTTAAATTTAAACTCTGCTGTTTTAATCTCATATTTTAACCTATATCAATTTTTGCTGTGTGGTTTTATCCTGGTCGTGCTTTTTATATTTTGTATTTTGTATTTTTAAATTGTTGGTTGTTTTACTATGCTCTTCATGGTTTTAATTTTTGTGTACCGCCCAGAGAGCTTCGGCTATTGGGTGACATAGAAATGAAATGAAATAAATAAATAAATGTACAGTGGCCCAGTTGCACATCTTGTGTCGGCACAGCCTTAATCCATCTTTCAGGGGTTCTGAGAACTGATGTATGTAATCAGCTGAAAATGTAGTCCTTCTGCCACATCCAAAAGCCTGTGGTACCACAAGCAGCCCCCAAAATATACTAAGATACAAATGGAAATACGAAAGTATTTTACCTGCTACGACGACTTTGAAGGTCAGTTTCTGGCCAGCGGCCTCGCAGGTGTACTCGCCCCCATCCTTCTTCTCCACCTGCTGCACAATCAGCCGCCGGGATTTGCCGTCAGCTTCCACCTTGAATTTCTTGCCGGAAGTGATCACTTTCCCATCCTTGGACCACTTCACTTCTGTCTTGGCCTGGGCCACCTCGCAGCTGAGGGAGGCAATCTCTGAAGTTACAGCCTTGATCTCGTTCTGTATTGTTTCCCTGTTGGCAAACACGTCCTCAGCTTCTGCAACTGAGCGAAGAAGAGGAGAAGCAATGTACGATCATTCCATTTGCCCTTTCACGTTTTCCCATTAACAGCTGAAACCCATGGCTCACACACTCAACGTTCCAGAAAGCCACATCTTTGTCCATCACAACCTCCTTCAAAAGAACCCACAAAACACCTATATTTTGTATGGCAAATAATACTCCAAACTAGGGCTGTGCTCCGCTTCGCTTCGGTTCTTAGTACCAATAGAGGAGCGGCTTGATACGACTCCGACAAAGGAGGAGACAGATCGGGTCAGGGGAGCTGCAAATCGAGACAAAGTGGATTGAGACCAAGTAGATCCTTTGCCTCGATCCGGAGCTCTGAAAAAAAGGTAATTTTGGTGGGAGGGGGGCTTACCTGGCGGCAGCGCAGTCCATACAGTGACGGCAGCAGAGCCAGGTAAGGGGGCAGGAGGGGAGGGGGGCTTACCTGCTTCCGTCACGGTCCAGCAGCAGCTTCAACTGAGGCCCAGGCCTCAAACCGGAAGACCAGGCGGCCTGGTCTTCCAGTTTGAAGCCTGGGCCTCAGTTGAAGCTGCCGTCGGACCGCGATGGAGGCAGGTACGTGGGGAGGGGGGCCTTACCTGGCTCTAGATGCTCGAATTTGCTTCCATAAAGCCACATCTTTGTCCATCACAACCTCCTTCAAAAGAACCCCCAAAATACCTATATTTTGCATGGGAAATAATTCTCCGAAGACATGTGGCCTGGGAGATTTTTCAGCCCCCAGGGATCTGAAATGTGGGCTGGAGCAATGTTGGTACCCAGTCCAAAAATGTTATGACACCCCCTCCAGAGCAAAGAAATGATGCCAAAGTAAGGCAGAGCAGCTGACCTGTCGCTGCTACTTTAGGCCTCAACACCAGCTCCTCCCATTATTCCAGTTCACTTGGCAATATATGCACAATTTATCTGCACTGGCAGCCAAGGGATGCGGAGAAGGAATGGAGGTGGTGACCTTTGGTCAGTGGAAAAAATAGGAAAGGAAAGGAACCTCTCGTGCAAGCACTTGAGTGATTGCTGACTCCTAGAGGGACGCCTGCTTTCGCTGACGTTTTCTTGGCAGACTTTGTAGCGGGGTGGTTTGCTGTTGCCTTCCCCAGTCGCGGTTACCTTTCCCCCAGCTAGCTGGGTACTCATTTCACCGACCCTCGGAAGGATGGAAGGCTGAGTCGACCTGAGCCGGCTGCCTGAGAACCAGCTTCCGCTGGGATCGAACTCAGGCCGTGGGGAGAGTTTCGGCTGCAGTAACTGCCGCTTTCCACTCCGCGCCACACGAGGCTCTTTTGGTCAGTGGAAAAGGCAGAGCCAAATAGGTGGTGATGATGATGATAATGATGATGATGATGATGATGATGATGATGATGATAGTAATAAATTTATTTCTTGCCCGCCTCTCCATTTTGATCGAGGCGGGGAACAACAATAAACGATAAAATACATAATACTCAATTATGATAGGATATAGGGGGAAATAGATCAACCTTTCGGACTTGTCACAATGACGTTGAAGGTCAGTTTCTGGCCAGCAGCCTCGCAGGTGTACTCGCCCCCATCTTTCTTCTCCACCTGCTGCACAATCAGCCGCCGGGATTTGCCGTCAGCTTCCACCTTGAATTTCTTGCCGGAAGTGATCACTTTCCCATCCTTGGACCATTTCACCTCCGTCTTGGCCTGGGCCACCTCACAGCTGAGGGAGGCGTTCTCCGATAGGACCGCCTTGATCTCTTCCTGCACCTTCTCTTTGTTGGCAAACACCTCCTCAGCTTCTGCAACTAGGGGAAGAAGAGGAAAAGCAATGTTTGTTCATTCTATTTCCCCTTTCAAGTTTTTTGATTAACACCATAGGGCAGCGGTTCTCAACTTGTGGGTTGGGACCCCTTTGGGGGTCGAATGACCCTTTCACAGGGGTCGCCTAAGGCCATCGGAAAACACATATTTCCGACGGTCTTAGGAAACTGTATTGACTGAACTATGTCATGTATCATCTTTTGTATTATTAAAGCTATTGTTATGTGTTATTTTCATTAGCAAACCACCCCATGACAATGGATCGTGTAGAGAAGAACGGAAATAATTTTATGGTTGGGGGTCACCACAACATGAGGAACTGTATTAAAGGGTCGCGGCATTAGGAAGGTTGAGAACCACTGCCATAGGGGGTCAGGAACATAGAAACATACACTCAATGCTCCATGACTTCCCCCATCACAACCTCCTTGAGAAAAACCCACAAAAACGCATGTGACAACACAGCGCTTGCAGTGGACAATAGAGTAGCCAACCTTCTATATTTACAGAGGATCACCCCTCTTTATATCATGTGGGCAAAGTCTCCTTGAAGTTGGTAAGGAACAAGTAGTATTTTGTACCACAAATTCTTTGCTCACTCTGCACTGCAGGACTAATCAGACATATGGCCCCAGGAGCTTTTTCGAGCACCGGAGGCTCAAAACTGCTTGGATACACTTCAAAAATGTTATGACACACACACCCCTCCTCCAGAGCAAAGGAATGGTGCCATGGCCACTACTTTATGCTTCAACATCAAAGGAAAAGGAATGAAATTATGGCGGTGGCATTGGGCAGTGGAAAAGGCAGACCCAAATATATGATAGGGTAAATGAAAAGAGAGCAATGACAAATATATAATAGGGTAAATGAAAAGAGAGCAATGAATTGAGCAGGGGGTTGGACTCGATGGCCTTGTAGGCCCCTTCCAACTCTGCTATTCTATGATTCTATGATTCTATGAAAAGAGAGCAATGACAAATCTCAATAAAATAGTTAAGAGCAGAGACACCACACTGACAACAAAGGTCCGCATAGTTAAAGCAATGGTATTCCCCGTAGTAACCTATGGCTGCGAGAGCTGGACACATCCCCCTCCTCCTCCTCCCTCCCAATCCCCTTTCCTTTTGTGTCATGTCTTTTAGATTGTAAGCCTGTGGGCAGGGACTGTCAAGAAATACTTTTGTAAGCCGCCATGAGAGCCTTTTTTGGCTGAATGGCGGCATAAAAATCCATAAATAAATAAATAAATAAAATAAATAAGGAAAGCTGAGCGAAGGAAGATAGATGCTTTTGAACTGTGGTGTTGGAGGAAAATTCTGAGAGTGCCTGTGGACTGCAAGAAGATCAAACCAGTCCATACTCCAGGAAATAAAGCCAGACTGCTCACTTGAGGGAATGGTATTAAAGGCAAAACTGAAGTACTTTGGCCACATAATGAGAAGACAGGATACCCTGGAGAAGAGGCTGATGCTAGGGAAAGTGGAAGGCAAAAGGAAGAGGGGCCGACCAAGGGCAAGATGGATGGACGACATTCTGGAGGTGACAGACTTGACCTTGGGGGAGCTAGGGGTGGCAATGGCCAACAGAAAGCTCTGGCGTGGGCTGGTCCATGAAGTCACGAAGAGTCGGAAGCGACTGAACGAATAAACAACAACAACAACAACAAATAAAAAACTACATCAACCTTTTGGACTTGTTGCAATGATGCTGAAGGTCAGTTTCTGGCCAGCGGCCTCACAGGTGTACTCGCCCACATCTTTTTCCTCCACCTGCTGCACAATCAGCCGCCGGGATTTGCCTTCAGCTTCTACCTTGAATTTCTTGCTAGATGTTATCATTTTCCCATCCTTGAACCATTTCACTTCTGCCTTGGCCTGGGCCACCTCACAGCTGAGGGAGGCGTTCTCTGAAAGGACCGCCTTGATCTCTCTCTGTACCTTCTCTTTGTTGACAAATACCTCCTCAACTTCTGTGGCTGTGGAGGCAGAGCGGAGGGGAGGAAAAAGGACATTCCAGCTAAACCAACAAAACATCAACACTTCATTAATTGCAGACTTCATTAACTGCTACAATCTTTTTGGCTTGGTCTACCATTGATGATTATGCAGGCTCTCTTTACAAGGCAAAGCCGAAATGTAGCTTATCTACAAGTTCTAGACACAGCAAATTAGCCAACTCATTTCAGATGTACAAGCTACAAAGTTGCATTGGCCCAGTTACAAAATTTGTGTTCAGCCATCTTTCAGGGGTTCTGACAGCTAAAAATGTAATCCTTCTGCCGTGGCCAAAAACCTGTGGTACCACAAGCAGTCCCCCCAAAATTCTAGGATACCCATGGAAATACAAAAGTATTTTACCTGCTACAACAACTTTGAAGGTCAGTTTCTGGTTGCCAGCCTCACAGGTGTACTCGCCCCCATCCTTCTTCTCCACCTGCTGCACAATCAGCCGCCGGGATTTGCCTTCAGCTTCTACTTTGAATTTCTTGCTGGAAGTGATCAGTTTCCCTTCCTTGAACCACTTCACTTCTGTGTTGGCCTGGGCCACCTCGCAGCTGAGAGAGGCGTTCTCCGAAGATACCGCCTTGATCTCTCTCCGTACCGTCTCTTTGTTGGCAAACACATCCTCAACTTCTGCGGCTGTGGAGGGGAGAGGAAAAGGAACATTCTATAAACCCACCTTCCTTTTCAAGGCACCTGAAGGTTTCCTATTAACATCTGAAACGGTGGCTCATATTCACATAACAAACTAAGGTTCCATCAGCCATCTTCTTCCAATGTCTCACAGATCAACCCTCAACATTCTCTTCCGCTTCCATTTTGAAGAGGACTTCAAACAGAGCCAGGACTTCCTGACTGTTAGAGCAGTATGACAATGGAATCAGTTACCTAGGGAGGTTGTGG
Source organism: Elgaria multicarinata webbii (assembly GCF_023053635.1). Taxonomy (NCBI): domain Eukaryota; kingdom Metazoa; phylum Chordata; class Lepidosauria; order Squamata; family Anguidae; genus Elgaria; species Elgaria multicarinata. The sequence continues at coordinate 6,863,241 of NC_086171.1, read as the reverse complement.
GCTCTCCCACACTAGAGGCCTTCAAGAGGCAGCTGGACAACCATCTGTCAGGGATGCTTTAGGGTGGATTCCTGCATTGAGCAGGGGGTTGGACTCGATGGCCTTGGAGGCCCCTTCCAACTCTGCTGTTGTATGATTCTATGATTCTATGTCCTTTCCTTTGTGTGCTCCCCAGATTAATAACAAAAACCAGAACATCCATGACCTTTAAAAAGATGGCAGACCTCTTTCCAGACTATGCCCCACCATTATTATTGTTTTTTCCACCTGCACTGCCTAGAAGTGATGCCCAAATAAATCAGAGGGGCTGACCTACTAATGGCTGCTATTTGATGCCTCAACATCACCTCCCTCGTTCCATTTAGTTGAGGGCCAAATTCGGTTTTTCACATAATTTGGCCCATAGCAGCATAAACATCAAAGATTCCATTTTAGTCTTTGGGAGGTTCGATGTTTCAGCATTAGCAGCCAAGGGAAAGAGACCAGTATTTGTGCTGGCCAATGAAAAAGGCAGCCTCAAATATACAGCCAGTGTAGTCTAGTGGCTACGGTGTTGGACTGCGTGTCGGGAGATCTGGGTTCTAGACCCCACTCAGCCATGGAAACCCACTGGGTGACTTTGGGCCAGTCACAGACTCTCAGCCCAGTTCACAGGGTTGTTGTTGTGAGGATAAAATGGAGAAGAGGAGGATTATGTACGCTGCCTTGGGTTCCTTGGAGGAAAATGGGTGGGATATAAATGCAATAATACATACATGCATACATACATACATACATAGCGGGAAAATTTATCAACCTTTTGGACTTGTCGCAATGACGTTGAAGGTCAGTTTCTGGCCAGCGGCCTCACAGGTGTACTCGCCCGCATCTTTCTTCTCCACCTGTTGGACAACCAGCCGACGGGTTTTGCCTTCAGCTTCTACCTTGACCTTGTGGCTGGAGGAGATCAGTTTCCCATCCTTGAACCACTTCACTTCTGCGTCGGCTTGAGTCACCTCGCAGGCAAGAGCTGCGCTCTCTGAAAGGGCAGCTTTGATCTCTTTCTCCACCTTCTCCTTGCTGGCAAATACCTGCTCGGGCTCTGCGGTGAGAAAATTAAGCAAAGAAACACCACAGCAGCGTTGATTGGCACCGTTGCCATTTTTTGGGCTAGTTGAATAGCAAAGAATTGTTGACCAGTTAAAGATTTATTTATTTGTACACGCTTTTGGAGTATAGGCCAGTGTTTTATGTTTTCCGGTGTTGTAGTGAGGGTTTTATTATATCTTATTGTGTTTTTGTAATGTTAAAGTTATGATTTTAATGGTGTTCGTGTAATGTTTTGGTTTTATATGGGTTTAGCTGTCTTTAGCTCCTTGCAAGGAATATAGCCGGTGTGGTGTAGTGGCTAAAGTGTTGGACTGGGAGCCGGGAGACCTGGGTTCTAGTCCTCACTCGGCCATGGAAACCCACTGGATGACTTTGGGCCAGTCACAGACTCTCAGTCCAACCTACCTCACAGGGTTGTTGTTGTGAGGATAAAATGAAGAGGAGGAGGATTATGTATGCTGCCTTGGTTCCTTGGAGGAAAAAGGTGGGATACAAATGCAATAAATAAATAAATGCAATATATATATATGTATATGTGTAATGGTGGTTTCCATGTAACAGTAAAGTTGTTTACAGTTGCAGTTTCTTTTCCCCTCAAACAAAGGAATAGTTTCCCTCACATCATGCCTGATGTGTTCTAACTGTCTTCTTGGAAAGCCACCCTTCCCTGGAAGCAACTGTTCCTCCCTATACGACCGATCAGATAATGTCCAAGCCATGGGAACAGGGGTGCTTATTCTGACACAGTCTAGGGTGACCCTATGGAAAGGAGGACAGAGCTCCTGTATCTTTAACAGTTGCATAGAAAAGGGAATTTCAGTAGGAGTCCTTTGTATGTATGCAGCACCTGGTGAAATTCCCTCTTCATCACAACAGTTAAAGGTTGCAGGAGCCTTGCCTTTTTTTGTATCTGGTCAAGTGGGCAGGGCTCCTGCAGCTTTAACTGTTGTGATGAAGAGGGCACTTCACCAGGTGCTGCCTGCAATCAAAGGACACCTGCTGAAATTCCCTTTTCTAGGCAACTGTTAAAGATATAGGAGCCCGGTCCTCCTTTCCATATGGTCACCCTATGACACACAATTCTTCCCTCAGACAGCTGACTTGGTGGCATATGGATCCCTCACAGGACTAGTGAGGCCTTTTTTCTGCCCCTAACTATGACGCAGGAGTTTGGTGGAGGAAAGAATTAAAGCTGCCCGTGTGTTACAGTCCTGATCCTGAGGGCCCTAAATGTAGGGTGACCCTATGGAAAGGAGGACAGGGCTCCTGTATCTTTAACAGTTGTACTGAAAAGGAAATTTCAGCAGGAGTCATTTGTATATATGGGGAACCTGGGGAAATTTCCTCTTCATCACAAAAGTTAAAGTTGCAGGTGCCCTGCCCTCTTTTAAATCTGATCATTCTAGTATAGCTCCTGCACCTTTAACTGCTGTGAAGAAGAGGAAATTTCACCAGGTTCTCCATATATACAAATGAGACCTGCTGAAATTCCCTTTTCTATGCAACTGTTAAAGATACAGGAACCCTGTCCTCCTTTTCATATGGTCACCCTACCTAAATGCTTACTTTTGGGTAAAAAAGAAAAAAAACATTGCTTAAACATAACATTTAGTTTGACCTTCTGTTCCTGCTTTAAAGGAATACCACAACACTAAGAACTAGTACATTTAGGCTGCAATGCTAGAGTGATGTACCTAAGAGTCAGCCTTACTGAAATCAATGGAAATTACTACTGATTAGATATGTGTCTGCTTTTTATTTGTTTTCCTGTTTGTGTTTTATTTTTACGTTTTAGTTTTTATACTTGTAAGCTACCTCAGGTTTTGTTTTTTGTTTTTAATCAAAATGGCAGACTACAAAAATAAAAACAGCAAGCACAACAGCAATAGTATATATACTATTGTAATCACCCACATGTTTAGTTTTTTAACAGTTTTTAATGCTTTATGTGTGTATGTTCTGTGTTTTAAAATTTAAAATTTTGTATACTTGTTTTTATCTCAATTTTAGAATTTCTGTAAACAGCCCAGAGAGCTCTGGCCATGAGGGCGGTATATAAGTGTAATAAATAAATAAATACCTATCTAACGTTTCACCAACATGTTATAATATTTTGATTTCTGGCTATCTACCCAAATCGCCCTTAGCAACAGCATTAAAAAAAGAAATCCCTTGCAAGTCCTGTTGATCTTGTTCACGTAGCCCCTCTCTGCCTCTTTTAAAGGTACCCATGGGTAGGGTGACCATATGAAAAGGAGGACAGGGCTCCTGTAGCTTTAACAGTTGTAGAGAAAAAGGATTTTCAGCAGGTGTCATTTGTATGTAGACAGCATCTGGTGAAATTCCCTCTTCATAGCAATAGTTAAAGCTGCAGGTGCCCTCCTCTCTTTTGTATCTGGTCAAGAGGGCAGGACTCCTGCAGCTTTAACTGTTAGGATGAACACAAAATTTCACCAGCTGCTACATGCATTCAAATGACACTTGCTGAAATTCCCTTTTCTATACCACTTTAAAGATACAGGAGCCCTGTCCTCCTTTTCATATGGTCACCCTACCCATGGGGCACCATTCAGCCCCTCCTGTGTCCATGCTCCTGCCTCAAAGAAACAACTATAAAGTATTATATAGCATGGGGGAATGCCTCTGAGCATGTAAAGAGTGCTTCCCTTCATCAGTGAGAAACTGCAGCCTGTGCAGTTTCCCCACACATAGAACTGAAGATAAGGAATCCCTTCCAGGTAGGGTGGCCATGTACAGAAGCAGTCCTCTATTTGAAGGCATTTTCTGATTAAAGGGCTGTTTTCTCCAGTTTAAAGATAAAGAACTATAAGAGGAAGGGTCTTGAAGTTGCTGTGCAACAGTTTTTATGATCTGGCCGGCAGACTGAGCAAGGCATATCGGTCACATGGTCACAGGGCATGTCTAGCTGGGGCGATATCCTAGGGATCGTCCTGGGATTGTCCCTGTGCATCCACATGACACGCAGGGCAACCCAGGAGCAGGGAGGGACAATCCCTCCCTTATTTATTTATTTATTTATTTATTACATTTCTATACCGCCCAATAGCCGGAGCTCTCCCTTGGCCCAGCATATCGCCCTACCCTTCAATTCTGATTTTTCCCTTGGTCTTGGGATGATCCCGAGACCATGTGACATGTGGCCAAAACTAGGCTGACAATTATTACCCAGAGGACCTGTTCTTCTGCCAACCCCAGACTGTGGAATGGCCTGCCAGGAGAGATCCACCAGCTCAATAGTCTTGCTGAGTTTAAGAAAGCCATAAAGACTGATCTCTTCCGGCAGGCCTACCCAGACATCTTTTTTTATATGGCCAATTGTTATTTTAATATCGTATCAGTTTTATATGTTTTTAACCAGTTTTGTGCATTTTATGGTGATTTTGTATTTAATGTTGTTCCTCGCCTCGATCCAGTGGGAGAGGCGGGTAAGAAATAAATATTCTATTCTATTCTCTTATCCTATTCATGGAGAATGTAAATGCTCCCAGACAGAACTGAACTCTTTTTCTCCTCCCCCTCCTCCTCCTCCTCCTCCTCCTCCTCCCCCTCCTCCCCCTCCCCTCCTCCTCCCCCTCCTCCTCCTCCTCCACCTCTCCCTCCTCCTCCCCCTCCCCTCCCCCTCCTCCCCCTCCCCCTCCTCCTCCTCCTCCTCCTCCTCCTCCTCCCCCTCCCCCTCCTTCTCCTCCCCCTCCTTCTCCTCCCCCTCCCCTCCTCCTCCCCCTCCTCCCCCTCCCCCTCCTCCCCCTCCTCCTCCCCTCCTCCCCCTCCCCCTCCTCCTCCCCCTCCTTCTCCTCCTCCACCTCTCCGTCCTCCTCCTCCTTCTCCCCCTCCCCCCTCCTCCCCCTCCCCCTCCCCCCTCCTCCCCCTCCCCCTCCTTCTCCTCCTCCTCCTCCACCTCCTCCTCCACCACCACCTCCTCCTCCACCACCACCTCCTCCTCCTCCTCCTCCTCCTCCTCCTCCTCCTCCTCCTCCTCTTCTTCTTCTTCTTCTTCTTCTTCTTCTTCTTCTTCAAGTAAATAGCATTGCCCTCCACCTCTCTTGAAAACACAGCTTTTGGTTCCCTGTATCTGAATGCATCAGAGCATTTTCACCACTAAGCAGCCGGCTTTGTCACGGCAAAAGGAATGAGACCCCTGCTCACCTTTGACCTCAACTTGGAATGTTAATTTGTCATTCATCGTTTCACAGGTGTAGACCCCTTCGTCTTGCTTAATTGCACTTTTAACGATGAGCTTCCGCTGCATTCCCTGAGAGGTAAACGTCACTCTCTGGTCTGGCTTAATATCTTTCTTGCCCTTCTTCCATATCACGGCCTCAGTCGCTGATGACACCTCGCACACCAGCTCAAACTTCTCCCAGAGCTTGACCGAAATTCCAGGGGCCGATTCGTTGACAAAGTTTGACACTTCATCTAGAAAAGAAAGTAGGGATGCAACAGGGCGCAGGAGCACAAACAATTCTGAAGGCATCACAAACACTTTGCATTTGGCGTTGGGAAAGATCGTTTGTATTCGACCACAAAGCACCAGGAGCCAGCTAAAGAGTTCTTTCACTAAAGAATACAAACCACAATAAAACACCCATTTGCTGACTACTTGAAGAGAGAAGAGAAGATTGAGGGGAGACGTGAGAGCACTCTTCAAATACTTGAAAGGTTGTCACACAGAGGAAGGCCAGGATGTCTTCTCGATCCTCCCAGAGTGCAGGACACGGAATAACGGGCTCAAGTTACAGGAAGCCAGATTCCGGCTGGACATCAGGAAAAACTTCCTGACTGTTAGAGCAGTACGATAATGGAATCAGTTACCTAGGGAGGTTGTGGGCTCTCCCACACTAGAGGCCTTCAAGAGGCAGCTGGACAACCACCTGTCAGGGATGCTTTAGGGTGGATTCCTGCATTGAGCAGGGGGTTGGACTGGATGGCCTTATAGGCTCCTTCCAACTCTACTATTCTATGATTCTATATTCAGGCCGTTTCTACACCAGTCTTTTTTCCTGGGGTTTGGATGCACAGGACTCCCGGGGCAGGGGTAGATGGGCAGGGGTTTTCCCAGGGATAAAGAAACCCTGGGAAAACCCGATTCTTCCAGTGGTCCCAGGATGATCCCAAGGACCGCAGGTGGTGTGGCACCCATCCCAGATTCATCTCTCCTCCCCACAATTAGTGGGGGTCAGCAGAGGGAAGGAGCTGGGATGGGGGAAATCCAGGGCAATCAGGGGTAGGGTGGGGTGGGGAGCAGAGTTGGGGCTTTTTTAAAAAAAACTTATGTTTCACCGGAGTGCAAGAGCTCTCCGGCTCCTGTTACTTAAAAAAAATGGTGGCCATGATGGGCACAATGTCCCTCTTCACTTCCAGGATGTCACAGGGCTATCTGGATGCAGGGCGACAATCCTGGAAGCTGGAAATCCCAGGATTGTCTCACCTGCATCCCTCTACACACTTAGGTGTAGAAAGGGCCTCAGAGTCTAGGGCAGCTAACCCTGCTCTGGTGCCTTCAAGATGCATTGGCCTGCAACTTCCATAATCCCCCACCAGCATGGCAAATCCAATACATCTAGAGGGCCAGGTTACAAAGGCTGGCCTAAGCCCAGTTCAAAGTTACTAATCTCAGTTTAGTAAACCATGGTTTATTAAACTGAGAACCAGCTTAGGGCCTTGGTCTGTTTAAAGCAGTTTCCCGATACCTCTGAACCAGGGAATTGTGGTTTAATTCCAGCTTCCTAGCCAGCAGATGAAACCAGAAAGTGAACGTTTTGTCTGCATGCTCTGAAATTCAGTTCTATGTTTCTCTCACCAGAGCATCAGGGCTGGCGTTGCCATAGAGGCAGCTCAGGCGGCCGCCTAGAGCACCAAGGTAAGGGGCATGCCGAACAGCGCGCCTGGAAGCCGCTCTCCCACAGCAGCTCTGAGAGGGCGGCTTCCGGGTGCACCGTTCTGTCAGAGTGTAGGACACGGAATCCTGGGCTCAAGATACAGGAAGCCAGATTCCAGCTGGACATCAGGAAAAACTGACTGTTAGAGCAGTATGACAGTGGAACTAATTACCTAGGGAGGTTGTGGGCTCTCCCACACTAGAGGCCTTCAAGAAGCAGCTGGACAGCCATCTGTCAGGGATGCTTTAGGGTGGATTCCTGCATTGAGCAGGGGGTTGGACTCGATGGCCTTGTAGGCCCCTTCCAACTCTGCTATTCTATGATAAATATAAAAAAAAATACCTTTCAGTCTGATCTTGGCAGTGCTTTCAATATTATTGGTGACAAACTTCACCTCTGCTTCTTTGAAAGCACTTGTGACCCGCTTGACAGTGAGGATGTGGGTCGTTTTGATTCTTGTAATGATGTATTTATCGCTGTTCTGTACAACTTTGCCATTAATATACCACGAGCCGGAGGAAGCGTTAGTGAGGTCAACCGTAAAGGTTGCATCCCTGCCAGGTGCTACTTCCACATTTCTTAGGGGGGTTTTCACAGCCAGAACTGGTTCTATGGGTTAAAAGGGGAAAAAATGCAGAAGTTAAAATGACCAAATCTCAGTTGAAAAACAAGGGAAACATAGCTCAGGTCAGCCCCATCATTAGGTAACTTCTGAGTGACCTTGGATTACGTGTAAGAGATAAATCCAATATTTCAAAATCTGTAAAAATCCATTCTTTTGCATTAAAATTTTATTAAAACCCCTGCTTCCCTGAAAGTAATGGCTAATTCCCTTAGGCACTGCCACAATTCTGAAACTGATTATTATACTAATGCGAGAGAAAGCCACTTATCGGGAAATAAGTTTGTTGAAAAAATGGGTAATGTGCGTCACATTCTGGAATGATAAATTTCAAGGTAACATTTGTCCGTGCTCTCTTTGTTCATTCATATGAGAGGATATCTTTGGGTTTATATCAGAAGGAAGTTATTGTTTTTTCTTAGATTTTGTATATTTTCAATGTTATAATAAATTTCTGTTTTTTTAAAAAAAGGAAGGAAGGAAGGAAGGAATCTGCTCCCACCTTCTGTTGTTCTGATCGATGAATGCAAAGGAGAGAGAATGAAAGAACTGGGCATGTTTAGCCTGGTGAAGAGAAGATTGAGGGGAGACATGATAGCACTCTTCAAATACTTGAAAGGTTGTCACACAGAGGAGGGCCAGGATCTCTTCTCAGTCATCCCAGAGTGCAGGACATGGAATCATGGGCTCAAGTTACAGGAAGCCAGATTCCGGCTGGACATCAGGAAAAACTTCCTGACTGTTAGAGCAGTGCGACAATGGAACCAGTTACCTAGGGAGGTGGTGGGCTCTCCCACACTAGAGGCCTTCAAGAGGCAGCTGGACAACCATCTGTCAGGGATGCTTTAGGGTGGATTCCTGCCTTGAGCAGGGGGTTGGACTTTATGGCCTTTTAGGACCCTTCCGACTCTACTATTCTATGATTCTATGAAAGGCCCTGGGTAACCAACAAGCACATGGCTAGGTTTTTAGGAATTTTATTAGAAGTCAATTGTAAATGTTTATTTATATATTAAACCTCTTAGAATACTTGGCTTTAAGTGTTCACTGTTTTGGATTGATTTATAACACCCCCTTCCAGTATACTGTAATTCCCTCCTTCCCAAGTACATAGGAGTGCATTTGCACAGTTAAAGCTAGTGCGACAACTGCGCCTGTTCCTTGAGATGTCAGACTTGGCCACGGTGACACATGCCTTAGTTACATCCCGATTAGATTACTGAAACACACTCTACATGGGGCTGCCTTTGAAGACTATTCAGAAACTTCAGCTGGTTCAAAGAGCTGCAGCCAGATTGTTGACCGGGGCTGGTTACAGGGAGCACACAACTCCCCTGTTCAAACAGCTCCACTGACTTCCAGTCCACTTCCGGGCACAATTCAAAGTGCTGGTTATCACCTATAAAGCCCTCCATGGCTTGGATCCAGGTTATCTGAAAGACCGTATTCTCCCATATGAGCCTGCCCATGCTCTGAGATCTTCTGGGGAGGCCTTTCTCTCAGTCCCACCAACTTCCTAGGCACGCCTGATGGATACGCAGGACAGGGCCTTCTCGGTGGCTGCTCCAAGGCTCTGGAACTCCCATCCCAGGAAGACTAGGCTGGCTCCCTCTGTGCTACAGTTTCGGAGGCAGGCAAAAACTTTTTTCTTTCAGCAGGCTTTTGGAGCTACTCTGGACCTGTGCTAATGTATTGGATTCCCCCTCCCCCCCCCTTTTTTTTTTTTTGGTCTGTTACTGTTTTAAAAAATTTTAACATGTTTTTAATTTTACTGTAGGTTTAATTCTATTTTAACTTTTGTAAATTTATATGTATATGTTTAAACTGTACATGTTTTAATCTTGTAAACCGCCTTGAGTCCCAATACTGGGAAGAAGGCGGGATATAAATAAATAAATATAATAATAATAATAATAATAATAATAATAATAATAATAATACATAGGGGCCTACAAGCCTGTTCTGAATCAAGAGCCTGCCCATAATCCCAACATGGCAGACATTTGCTCGTTCTGGACTCACCAAGGTGCAAAGTTCCAGGGAACTCAAGGTAGTCACTCTGCCCATAGTTGTTGAGCGCAGATACTCGGAATTGGTAGTCGGACTCTTCCGTGAGGTTGCTCACGGTGAACTCAGTTTCGGGGACGAGAGACTCATGGCACCGCAGCCAGGTGAATCCCGTCAGTTTCTTACGTTCCACTAGGTACCCATCAATGGGGATGGGGCGGTCCATCTTAGGAGGGGACCAAGCTAACATCACTGAGGTTTCTGTTTTATTTTTCACCACTGGGTCAATTGGCGGATGAGATGGAGGCTTCTTTGGAGCTAGATAGGATGGGAAAGAGGAAAGGACAAGCCGTCAGACTGAAGAAACACCGTGTTCAAGGATACTTAATTTAGAAGTAATTTGCAACCTAATTCCTTTCCTTAAAAAGAAATTCAAAGGAACTGACAGTATGGTCAAAGAATATTTATTTATTTATTTATTTATTTATTACATTTTTATACCGCCCAATAGCCGAAGCTCTCTGGGCGGTTCACAAAAAACTTGTTTTACTTGTTTGCTTTACTTTTTGTTCACCGTGATAGACAAATGGAAACAGAGCATGAACCAATGCAAATTACTCTAGAAATCATCAAGAATCCAGTTTGGCAGAATTTTGCAACTGTCAATGAATCAAAATCCCCCCCCCCCTTTCTTCTTTCTGGAAAGGGCTTTGAACAAAGAATATATCAGGGAGTGTCAAGCTGTGATAGACCCAAAACAGGGTGAGTGAGAGCCAGGGTGGTGTGGCGGTCACAGCATTCGACTATCTATACACTTTGAAAGCTCTGCACCACTGTGGCACTGTGTCAGTTATATGACGCAGTAGCTACCTCGCAGCCATTGTGGGGCTTTCCCGCAAAGCTGCAAATTAAAACACTCAGGGACTTACCCTGACTTTTTTGCTGCAGCGAAGAAAGTACGGCTCATCTGCTATCTAACCTCACTCTGGCGTCATAGCAGTGGCGTTCCCAGGTGGATGGCAACCTTTGAAGGGTCACCATCCACCCAGGTAGGGGGTGCGCCCAGCAAGCCAAATGGCCATGCGAAAGCCCATGTCCTCCCTCTGTGTCAGAATTAGTCACTGCCACTACCCCGCAGCAGAGGAAGTGCAGGGTTTCCTTTTTTTTCTTTTTTTTTAATAATTTTTATTCATTTTCAACACTATATAAACATAGATAAACATTTCCAAAATATAACTAAAACAAACACAATAAGAAAAAAAATACATCAAATATCTGCTGTATACATATTGAATAATTGTTGAGTACAAATATCAAAAACTATTACATATGCCTTATCACACTACAACATCTTCGTTCTTACCATAAAAGTGCACCCCCCACCTCGGGATCATTCTTGAGTCCAAAATCTAATCGTTTCTTCTGCTGGTGGTTTCCCACTTCCCTTAGTAAACACAAACACTAGGAACTGTTTCCAGATTCCTTCGAACTCATTTATTTTAGTTACGCCTTTTCTCCACTTAATATTACATGTCAGTTTATCATTAATGGCTATGTCCCATACTTCTTTATACCATTCCTCAATAGAATATTCCCCTTGAATCTTCCAGTTCCTAGCTACCATCAATCGTGCTGCAACCAGCAAACTCGATATCAGCTCTATAGTTTCTTTTTCACACTTTATATCTTCAAATAGTGACAGCAATGCAATCTTTGGCGTTTGTTCTATTTTCATTCCCACTATTTCTTCAATTTCTGAGAACACCATCTTCCATAATCTTTGTACATATTTGCATTGCCACCACATATGTAAATACGTTCCTTTTTCCCCACAACCTCTCCAACAATTTGCTGAATGTTGATCACTTATCTTATTCAATCTAACCGGGGTTAGGTACCACCTCCATAAAATTTTAAAATAATTCTCCTTTATTCTTACTGATAAACTTCTCAACACTCTTTGTTTCCATAGTCCCTCCCAGCTCTGTCGCCCTATTTGTATCTTCAAATCTGATTCCCAAACCATTTTCTCTGTATTCTCTCTAAACTCCTTCTCTAACAATATTTTATATATTTCACTCATTAATCCTTTTGAAACTATACTACCTCCTTTTCCTTTCTCCTTACTTACTACTAATTCTTCAAACCTCGTCATCTTTCTGCACATTCTATTATCTTTAATCCACTTTTTATTCCATTGTTCTAATTGACCATATTCTAGCCAAGATAGCTTCTTCTCCTTTAACAAATTTTCCATATCCTCTCTTGTTTTAATATCTCTTACCCAATCCTTTAATTTTATTTTATTTTTCTCTTTTAATATTTTACATAATCTGCCCTTTAGATCCTCTGGGAAATTCTTTAACATTATTATCGGTGCTAAGGGAGAGTTGCTCGGAAGCAGCTTCCCTTTAAATTTACTCCAAATTTCCCATTGAGTCCTCAGGAGTGGATTATCTATACTTCCAACCCACTTTCTTCCTCCATCTTTAAAAAAAACATTCTCCAAATTCATCTCTACCTTACTTATGATTTTTTCCTCCATCCAATATAAATCTCCTACTCCCATAATTGCTTCTACAACATGTCTTAATCTATTTGCTACGTAGTATAATTTTATGTTTGGGAGACCCATTCCCCCCTTTTTTTGGCTTAGGTACCAATTATTTTTATTCACTCTTGCTCTCTTTTCTCCATTACAATATTTATTAATAATATTTTGCCAACTTTTTATCTCGGTTTCTGATATTTTTATAGGTAGCATCCTAAATACAAAATTAATTTTAGCTAATATCTTCATTTTTATCAAAGCTATTCTCCCAAACCAAGATAAATTTAATCTTTTATATTTCTCCAATTTCTCTAGTACCTCCTTCTTTAACCTCATTAAATTTTCCCTTTCTAAATTCTCTAGATTTTTTGTAATTTTAATTCCCAAATATTTAATCTCGTTCTTAACTTTCAATTCCATTCCCTTAAATTCCCAATCCTTTTCTTCCTTCTTAGTATAGTTAAACAACATCATCTCTGATTTAGACCAATTTATTTTTAACCCTGTAATTTCCTCAAATTCCCTCAACTGATATTTAATTCTTTCTAATTTTCTTAATGGATTCTTAATGGTCAATAAAGTATCATCCGCAAACATGTTTAACTTTATTTCCCTTACCTCTCCAATTCCTTCTAACTCTTTATCCTCCCTTAGTGCCTTCGCCAAAACTTCCATAACCATTACAAACAGGACCGGCGAGAGCGGACATCCTTGTCTTGTTCCTCTGGCTAGTCGTATCTTTTCAGTAAGTCCGTCATTTACCACCACTACCGCCGTATTTTGGGAATATAGCTGTTCTATTACATTTTTAAATTTATTTCCAAATCCCAATTTATCTGTAATACTCTTTAGTGCCTGCCAGCTCACACAATCAAAAGCTTTAAAAATATCTAATGCCATAATACCTGCCTTAATATTTGCTTTTTTTATTACATTTATTACATTTAAAACTCTACCCACTAAATTATGCATATGCCTTCCTACCACAAACCCACATTGATCTGCTCCTATATATTCTGCCAAAAATTTATTTAGTCGTTTGGCCATAATAGATGTAAAAATTTTAGCATCCTGATTTATTAAAGAAATAGGTCTATAAGAATCGGGATTAGTCAAGTCTTTATCTGGTTTTGGGATCAGAATTATCACTGAATGTTCCCATGATTCAGGTATCTTCTCTCCTGATAATATCCTATTATAAAGTTCCATTAATTTTGGAACTAAACAATCTTTGAAGACCTTATAATATTCTGGACCCAAACCATCTGCTCCTGGTGATTTACCCACTTTTAACTTATCAATAACTTCTTCAACTTCTCTTTGAGTTATTACTGACTCCATTAACTCCTTATATTCTGATTTTATTTCCTTCTTTATAAACCTTCCAATATACTCCTCCACCTTTTCTTGTTGAATTTCTTTACCCTTGTACAATTCCTGATAAAATTCCTGAAAAATTTTTATTTTAACTTTCATTGCATGACAATAATTCCCTCGGCTATCTTTCAACGTTTCTATCCCATTCCTCCCTTTTTCTTTTTGTGTGAGCTTGGCAAGCAACCTCGAGTTCTTATCACTGTTTTCAAAAAATTCCCTTTTCATATACATTAAATTCTTTTGAATCTCTTCTATATTTAAGTTTTCTAATTGTTTCTTCTTAGCTTGTATTTCCACTAATTTATATTTATCTTTACCTCGCCAATATCTTTCCTCCAAGTTTTTAATTTCTATCTCTAACTTTTCCTGTTCTGCACGTTGTTGTCTTTTTAAGCTACATGTTTCTCTAATACAGATTCCTCTTGCTACAGCCTTCATGGTGTCCCAAATGACTGACCCAGCTGTTCCTCCTTTTTCATTAATTTCCCATGACTCCGACAATTCCTTCCGAATTTTATCTACTATTTTATTGTATTTCAATATCTTTGTGTTCAGCTTCCATCTATATGCCTCTTTATAATCTTTCTTAACAGTAAATTCTAAACTTAACAAGGCATGATCAGTTACTTTTATTACCCCCATTTCCATTTTACAAATCCTCGTTGCAAAGTCTTTTGAAACAAATATATGATCTATCCTGGAGTATGTATGATGAACTGGGGAAAAGTATGAAAATCCAGGCCTATTCCCGTTAAGTAATCGCCACGAATCTAAATAATCATTTTCTTTTACTAATTTATTCAATATAGTCATATTGTTCCTCTTTTCAGCATTAGTGGGATTTGACCTGTCCCATTTATTATCCATAACCATATTAAAATCCCCAGCTAATATAGCATACCCCTCCTTAAATTCTTCTATTTCTTTAAACAACTTTATAAAAAACTCTCTATGCCTCTCATTTGGGGCATAAACATTAATCAAAGTATAGACCTTTCCCTCAATTTTACCTTTTAACATAAGATATCTACCCTTATCATCCTTCTTTACTTCTTCTAATGTAAACCCACTTTTTTTTGAAATCAAAGTGGCCACTCCATTTTTTTTCGATGTCCCTAATGACTTTTCATAATAGGCTAACCACTTTAATTTTATCATATTCGAATTCTCGGAGCCTTGGTGTGTCTCTTGGATCATTATAATATCTGATCCCTCTTTATTAAGCATTTGTTCTATTCTCTTCCTTTTCACGACTGCCCCTAAACCTTTAACATTGAGTGTTGATACCTTTATCTTTTTATCCATAATCACCCTTTTGAAATCTCTTCCGATCCCTTGTGCTCAGCAATTCAAACTTACTTACATAAAAACACAAACTCCATACATAGAACCCCCACCCTCCTACCCCAATCCCTCCTCCCCTACCTTCCCCCCCTCCCCACCCACCCACTCTAATCCCCCCCCATATCCCCGTGAGTCTAGTACTCCAGCCATCTACTTTAAAGGGGGGGGGGAGGCAGTGCTGTGCCTGGCCGGCAGGTTTCTATATTAGCATTTCTATTTGCAATTATCTCCAAACATGATTAACAATTCTCTTACTCTCCAGATGTCCCAGCCTCATTCCCTCCCCCACCCACTCCAGCCCCATTTGCTTCCCCATCCAGACCCAGCCTCTTCAGCAAATCTTTACCTTGATCCAATGAGGTTACTCTGTGTTCCCTCCTCCCATATGTAAATCTTAAAAAAACCGGGTAACCCCATGCATAAGGAATTTTATTCTTCATTAATGTTTCCGTTATTGGTTTAAGACTACGTCTCCAATTTAATGTGTGTTGAGAGAGATCATTGTAAATTTGCACTGGTTTGCCTTTATACTGTATCTGAACCTTAGATCTCAATTCTTTCATAATTTGCTCTTTTTTGTAATAGTTACCAAATTTCACCAATATGTCTCTAGTCCCTTTGTAGTTTTGCCCCCCCACACGGTGGACTCGGTCCAGATCCGATCCATCTATTAGTATGTCAGGCATCAGCTCCTTGAACCAGTTCACGATAATTTCTCTAAGATCTTCTCCTTGCGTCTCCTTCAGCTGCTTTATTCGAAACGAAGATCTACGAGATTGATCTTCCAAGGCAATCAAACGCAATTCCCATTCTTTAAATTGTATATTAATTGATTTTTCAAAAGCCTCTTGTTTCTTCTGGTCCAGATCCGCTTTAGCCTCTATCTCTTTGATCTTATCCGAATTTTCCATCGCTTTATCCGCAATAGTACGCATTTGTTTTCTGAATTCACTCATATGCTGATCCATTTTTTTAAAAATAATAATGTTATTTTCTGCTATAATAGCCTTGATTTCCATTAAAGAGGGAGGGTTACTACCACTTTCTTTTCCCCCTTCAGCCATGTTTTTTTCTTTATTTGGTATTGTATCCAAAGAGACTGGGTCTATATCTTCCTCTTCCTGTTCAACTCCAGGGGCTGTACTTTCCAGGAAGGAGAGGTGAGCCAAATTATGATTTGAAGGTTTCTTTTTTTGTATATTAAGCTTTTCCCAACTTTTGATCTTCCTTTTAACGTTTGGCATGGGACCCTTCTGAGTAGGGCATAAATCTTAGAGTAGCTTACTTCCTTAGCAACTCATGCTGGCTTCTCTATTGTATAGCAAACTGACTTCCTTCTTCACGAGGGGGGGAATATCCAGTTCACAACAGCATTCACTAGAGGGGATCAGATTTAATCATTCACAGTCTCTCAGCATCCCACATCTCCCTCACCGAATGCCAAATGCAGCTTTTTTCGCCCCTTCACCCCCCCTTCTCGCCACGCCAATAAATCCAATCAACAACTTCCACCTTAGAAAGCCAGCATTTCAATCGTTCCCATGTGAGATAAAGATGAAAGGTTATAACACAAATCAATGTCCGGCAAGCGTAAATTCCTTCTTTTTAAACTGCGTCAGAGTCAGCGTTTACTTTCACTTTTGAGAGTTGCCGTTTAGACAGACATTGCATTATTCATAGTTCATCTCACCTCCCTTCTTCAAATCTGTCCACTTTCCCAGCTCCTGTTGGTTTTATAATCATTTTCTGTCGGTTGCTCAAAGATTTATGCCCATTAGAAGAGAGATAATTGCCTTTTCCGGCAAGCGCCGTTCAGAGCCTCAGAAGAAACCCGCCATCGCTCAGGCTGCCAAGCTCCGCCCCAGTGCAGGGTTTCCTTAAACACAGTGGCAACCCGGCACCATCAAGGCAGGGCCTGGGACTATGGAAATCCAGATTCTAGTCCCCATGAAGCTCACTGGGTGACTTTGGCCTAGTCACTGACTTTCAGCGTAGCCTACTTCACAGAGTTGTTATGAGGAGAGGAGGACCACCATGTAAGATGCTTTTGATGCCTTATAAGAGGGGGAAGGCAAGATATAACTGCAATAAAATGAATAAGTACATATTTGCATTTGTATTCCCCATTTCCAGGTGGACTCAGCTTATGATAAAGAAGTACAGTAGAAATCACTTAGAGGAAGCATCACTAGATCCTCCTAGGGTACAGATGATTGGCAGAGTTAAATTTCCATCTCTAGGAGCTGTGCAGTCCCCATAGGAACACCTGTATTGTGAATACTTTTCTTGGTGTCTGACAGGTTGGTAAAGACAAGCCCAAGCCAGGCTTTCAGGTGGGTACCATCCCTTCCCCCACCTGAAAGCTCTTTGGCTCAATGATTCTCTGGTTTGTAATAAGTTTTCATTGGCTAAAAGTTTATGTTCATTTTATTTTAAAGCAACTATTTCTCAACTTTTCTCCGCTTGGCTCTTGGATTGGAGAGTGTCTGGCCTAGGCTCAGGTTGGCTTTATCCATGTACTGGACAGCTCATCTGGTTTGAAAGAGGCTCTGAAACAGGAATCTATCTTTCACTACATATAAAAGGCGTAAGTGCACAGAAAAAACCCTACAACTCCCAGCATTCCCCAGCCAGCCATGCTGCCGTCAAGAACACGTTCCAATTCTTGATGATTAGTTGAATAAGAGCTCCCTACGAATGACTGACATTGCTGCTTACATTCTCAGTGGAACATAGCGCTGTGTGCTCCATGGGAAGCCCTTCCCCTATGGACAAGAGTGCACACCGAAGACTTACGCATTTTTTTCTAATTTTTCATTCGTTTACGAATGTACATGTGAACTAGGTGTGGGCAACTTTCTCAGCCCCAAGGCCCTTGTGCAGTGCCGGGTAGTGGGCAGGGGGACTGCACATGTGTGTATGCACACACAGACACAGATGCATCCATACATGGATGGGATGGGATTGCTGGGGGAGGTGAAAGCTTCACCCTCACCCACATCCTGATTAGGATCACGGTTTTCCTGCCATTATTGGCACTGAGGAAACAGTGGCCCTTTCTACACCTAAGGGTTATCCCAGGAAATGGAGGGATCTTCCCTGCCTGCTCCTGGGATCCCCTGTGTGGCATTTGGATGCACAGGATCCAGGGACAATCCTGGAATTTAGGGCTGGTGTAGACATGCCCAATGATCCCAGCTGTATTGGGGAGACGGGGGACCAAAGCCTTTTCCCACCTCCCAGCAAACGGGATTTCTATCCGGTATTAGAACCATCTTGATCATGGACTCTGGTTGCCCCACTATGCATGATATGACCACCTCTTCCTCTACCCTGTAGTTCACGTAACCTTTGATCACAGCACCTCCTGACAGTCCCAGGTGTTTGCTGTTAGGTTCACCCGACCACCATTCCAAAAGGGGTTGGGTGAACCAACTTAGATAATGGAAGTGGTTTGTTCCCTAAGCGTCCAACAGCGTCAAGGATTTTTTAAAAAAACAAAAACTATGCAAGCAATCACTGCAAGCGCTCAGTCGTAGTGCACTGGTAGAGGTGGTATTTAACGCCAATAAAATTAAACTTAATAAATAAAGAGAACTTGATACTTTGTTGGAGAGGATGTCAGGAGAAAGGAACGTATATACATATGTGGTGGAATTGTGGACATGTACAAAAATTATGGGAAATGGTGTATAGAGAAATAAATGAAATAACTGGAATGGATTTAGAAGAAATACCAAGTGTAGCATTACTATCAATGTATGGAAATTTTAAATGTAATCAGATGGGAAAAGAATTAATAACAAACCTGTTAACAGCTGCAAGGTTAATGATATCCAGAAATTGGAAGGTTCAAGGAGATTATGATATAGAGAAGATTGGTATAAAGAAATATGGGATATTGCTATAAATGATAAATTAACATGTAATATTAGATTTAGAAGGGGAATAATAAAAAAACAATGATTCTGGAGAGATATGGAAATTGTTCCTAGAACATGTATTCTTAAAAGGGAGAGGAACACCGTCAGAAGACTCAATGCAATTTTGGAAACTAGAATAAGATCCCGAGGGTGGGGGGCACTTATTAATGTGAGTTAGTTAAGAAGTAGAATGTATAGCTAAGAAATGAAGAGGAATGTTATGTTTGTATATGATTTATTATGTGTTGTTGTTAAATAATAAAAATTACATTAAAAAAAAAAGGTCACAGATTCGATCCCTGGCACACCTGGTTTAAAAAAGATCAGGTAGCAGGTGATGAGATGTATCTGGGACTCTGGAGAGATATTATTATTATTATTATTATTATTATTATTATTATTATTATTATTATTATTTATATAGCACCATCAGTGTACATGGTGTTGTACAGCGTAAAACAATAAAATAGCAAAACCCTGCCGCATAGGCTTACATTCTAATAGCATCGTAATAAAACAATAAGAAGGGGAAGAGAAGGCACCAAACAGGCACAGGGTAGAGTAAAACTAACAGTATAAAAGTCAGATCAAAATCAAGTTTTAAAAACTTTAGAAAAAAGAAAAGTTTTTAGCTGAGCTTTAAAAGCTGAGATTGAACTTGTAGTTCGCAAATGTTCTGGAAGAGCGTTCCAGGCGTAAGGGGCAGCAGAAGAAAATGGACGAAACCGAGCAAGGGAAGGAGAGACCCTTGGGCAGGTGAGAAACATGGCATCTGAGGAGCGAAGAGCATGAGCGGGGCAATAGTGTGAGATGAGAGAGGAAAGATAGGAAGTAGCTAGACAGTGAAAAGCTTTGTAGGTTAACAGGAGAAGTTTATATTGGATTCTGAGGTGAACTGGAAGCCAATGAAGAGATTTCAGAAGTGGAGTAACATGGTCAGAGCGGTGAGCCAAGAAGATGATCTTAGCAGCAGAGTGGTGAATAGAAACCAACGAACTGATGTGAGAAGAAGGAAGGCCAGTGAGAAGAAGGTTGCAGTAGTCCAACCGAGAAATAGCCAATGCATAAACAAGAGTCTTGGCAGAAGAGACAGACAAAAATGATCGAATCCTGGCAATATTATACAGGAAAAAACGACAGGATTTAGCTACTGCCTCAATATGAGGAATAAAGGAGAGCGAGGAATCAAATATAAAGCCAAGACTACGAGCTTCCTTGACTGGAGTAAGCGTAACATCATTGACAGTAAGAGAGAATGAGAGATGAGGAGAAGGTTTAGGAGGAAAAACGAGCAATTCAGTCTTTGCCATATTAAGTTTCAAATGACGACGAAGATACTGACAGTACTGAGCAACAGCAGGGTAGATGGAGAAACAGCCTGACTCCGAGGGTGGGATTTGCATCCCCCACCCTGCTGGGCCTGAGGTTCTGCATCGCTGCCGTCGGAGTAAGACTTGGGATGACAGCAAACCTTTGGTTCTATCACAGCATGCAAAAACGTTGGTGGCCTTGTTTCTGCACGCTGTTACTCAGTGGCCCTTAAAGCAGGCACAGCAACTGTAAGCATGGATCCACAACCGAACGCCTCAAAATCATGGCTGCCATGACAGGTGGGAAGGGATTATAAGAATGGACCGTCAGCCTTCCACCCAAGCTACGCCACCGTGTCCAAATGAGGCCCGTGGGATTTTCCCAGGAGCTTATGAGGCTACGTTCTAATCCAGCGGTCAAACTTGATAAGATACAAAAAGTAAAATTAGGGCACCTTGGCCTGAAACATCCTCCTTTCCTTAGCTACCCGCATAAATATATATCAGAGACCCAAGATAAGGTATCATTCCACTCCCTGCAAGGTTTAATGGGAAGGCCAAAGCTGCAGAGTGCCTGCCAATTTAACATCCATCTCAGGTTCGGTAGGTTGGCTAAATGCTGAAATCAGATATTGGGGGCTTGACACGTTAAGCTCGGTTACATTTATCTAGAAGCTCCCTCCTCTCCTACCAGATTCCCTGGCGCAAGCTCGTTATATTCAGAGCGAGGGAGGAGGACAGCATAAGTCATTGAGTCATTGTTGCCTGTGGTCAACGCCTGCATTTTCCTTGCTAGAAACCGTGCTACATAGCAACAGCTAGATTAGGCTTCATAAGAATCAACGCAGTGAACGTCCCCAAGGCAAAAAAATAATAACAACCAGTTTGCATGCCTAACGAATACTCTGCGTATATCAACACATTTCTTTTTAGAATGGTGATGAACAAGTTTTTGGTGTTTGCTTTTCTTTGTCCTCTTAGCATACTGCGACCGGAGGTGGAGAGGAGTTTGGGATCCATCCTATCATGGCACATCAAACAGAAGGCACCAGGCTCAAGAGGCAGCTGGACAACCACCTGTCAGGGATGCTTTAGGGTGGATTCCTGCATTGAGCAGGGGGTTGGACTCGATGGCCTTGTAGGCCCCTTCCAACTCTGCTATTCTATGATTCTATGACACTAAGTTACAGTCCATATCAAGTTGTGGCGTGATTATATCATGTTTGATGGCCCTCCTCTCCCTGTTAATACACAGACAGGCAATCGTTCAAGAGTTCTTCTGCATTTCATGAGATACTGTACACGCATACTAGGGCGGCCATTTACGCATCATCAAAAGAAGGTGATGTATCGCCAAAAAAGAGGACACGCTGTCATCAAAGGTGCATATACCAATGAATGTGCACAGACACAAATTTAGAAAACATGACTATAATTTAAAATAGAAATACATCTCACCACCATGGGGGAAGGCTATGGCAAGATGTATAATAAAATAAAAGGAAGGACCTCTTCACACAGCGTATAATTAAACTATGGAACTCACTACCACAAGATGTAGTGATGGCCACCAATCTGGATGGCTTTAAAAGGGGGATTGGATAAATTCCTGGAGGTGAAGGCTATCCATGGCTACTAGCCCTGATGGTTGGGTGCTATCTCCAGTAATCGAGGCAGTAAGCCTGTGTGCACCAGTTGCTGGTTTGGAAAAAACGAGGCTAAGGGGAGACATGATAGAGGTGTATAAAATTATGCATGGTGTGGAGAATGTGGACAGGGAGACATCTCTCTCTCTCTCTCTCTCTCTCTCTCTCCAAATACTAGAACCCGGGGTCATCCCATGAAGCTGATTGGTGGGAGATCCAGGACAAATAAAGGAAGGACTTCTCCACACAGTGCATAGTTAAATTATGGAACTCACTGCCACAAGATGTAGTGATGGCCACCAATTTGGATGGCTTTAAAAGGGGGTTAAATTCCTGGAGGCGAAGGCTATCCATGGCTACTAGCTCTGATGGTTGTGTGCTATCTCCAGTATCCGAGGCAGTAAGCCTGTGTGCACCAGTTGCTGGGGAACATGGGTGGGAGGGTGCTGTTGCACCATGTCCTGCCTTGTTGGTCTCTGGCCAATGGCTGGTTGGCCACTGTGTGAACAGAGTGCTGGACTAGATGGACCCTTTTTCTGATCCAGCATTAGGGCACTTTTATGTTCTTATGAGCTTTATTCCTGCTCAGCCTGCTGCTCATGTCATTAACTGTTGATGGCCAACATCAAAGCCCCTAGTTCTCCGTTCTGATGGTTTTCCAAACCCTTTCAAAGGACTGTTCTCCAAAATCCTTTAAAATACAAGGCTGTACTCTATAAAGTAGGACACATGGCCACCTCAACACACACACACACACACACACACCCAGCTGCCTATCAAAGGAGTGATGCTGGCTCGCCTCTGCTACAGAACAAGGTCACCACCTCCTCTCCTCCATGGGTCTTGCCAGTTTCCTCCCATTACACTCACAGAGAAGGGCCAGGATCTCTTCCTGATCATCCCTGAGTGCAGGACACGGAATAATGGGCTCAAGTTGCAGGAAGCCAGATCCCAGCTAGACATCAGGAAAAACTTCCTGGCTGTTAGAGCAGTATGACAATGGAACCAATGACCTAGGGAGGTTGTGGGCTCTCCCACCCTAGAGGCATTCAAGAGGCAACTGGAAGACCAATTGTCGGGGATGCTTTAAGGTGGATTCCTGCACTGAGCGGGGGGTTGGACTCGATGGCCTTATAGGCCCCTTCCAACTCTGAGATTCTATCCCAGGAAAGTCCTTCCTTTGTCCTCCCCTTGACTGAATGGACGGAAGCTTTTCATAGAATCACAGAATTTTAGAGCTGGAAGGGGCCTACAAGGCCATTGAAGGAAAGATGGTGCACACCTCCTACCACTTTTTGAGTGGTGGCAGTAGGAGCCATCCATCTGGAAGCTGCCATGCTTCCGCTTACCTTTTTATTGTGTTATTCTCACTAAGAACGTCATCAGATGGGGGGGGTATCACATTTCCTTACCGTCACTTCCCCCCCCCCGCTTCTGTCCCACAATACTTCCTCTTTCTTCACACAGGAGAAGAAAGAGGACGTAAACAATGACCACGTAGCCCATTCAGTGGCCATTTTTATTTCGCCACTTTTCCTGCACACAGCAGGAAATAATGGCACATTTCATTTCAAAACCTACAAGATACAATAAATTCTTATCGGCTCTAGCTATTTACCCTTAACGGCGGCCCTGATGGTGATAATGCCACACAGCTGCCTTGCAGTGTTATTGTAAGGGTTACTGAGAGCTCTTTTGAAAACTATTGTGGCACAGCGGAAAGAATGTTAGACATGGACCAAGGAGATTAAGTTGAAATTCCCACAAAGCTAGCTGGGTGACTTAGGGGCCAGAACTGTCTCTCAGCCTAACCTAACTTGCGAAGGTTGTTATGAGAATACAATCAGTACGATTGATCCTGAGCTCCTTGGAACAAGGGCAGGGTTAGAACAAATAATCTTTGTCAGCAGCCTGGCCGGGCTATCAAATGTCATTCTTGGCCATACGTGTTCAGCTGACAATGTCACTGGAAGGTTAAATCAAACCAACAGGATGACAGGGAAATTTCCCCAAGCGTTTCCACTGTTGGAGAAGCACTCCGGCCTGGACCTTTAGTAGCGTGCAACAGCAGACCTGCTCGTGTTCTGATCCTATGCAACAGTGCCTGACTTATCCTTTGAGAAACCCTGGTGCAGCTAACCATTGTTACCCATGGCCTGGTTTGCCACAGTGTGATTTGTTGAAATCTGGTTTGTCATTGACCCAGTTCATACGTCACCGCAGCAAAACAAGAGTTATTTAATTCGTGGTTTTTTAGGATGTGTGGCACCTGCAAGCTGCTTCCACTTTCTGTAAACAGGTTGTAAGCATAGCATGGAAAGCCAGACTGCTGTTTAGAGACTAAACAACCCATTCTTCCAGGTTCACACGTCACACTCCCAGCCTCCAATCCAGCTGATCAGAGGATGTTTACAGAAAATGGAAGTAGCTGCACGAGATGTGTATCCCAGCAAACTGTGGGTTAAATAACTATTTGTGGATTAAACTGTAGATTAAATAACCCACGATTTGCCGCCATGACTTGTAAACTGACCTGCTGTGTCTGAACCTATATCCAGAACCAAGCCATGGTTTGTTAACCAACTGCAAACAACAAATAGAAGCCCTGTTTGTTGTTGGCTTATAAAGTTGGATTTGTTTAAATCGTGGCTTGTTGTGACGTTTGAACCCTGAACTATGGCTTGTCCCAAGCTTCTTTGTACTGCTGTCTGCCCTGATACAGAGGCACCCAGCTAAAGCAGCCCAAAAATGAAACCACTCTGAAGGTTGGCAAAATGAGCAGAAAAGAAACAAACCAGAAATAGGAAGAACAAGTCATGGTTTGTTTGCTCATCTGCAAGACAATTCATGGCTAAAGCAACAAACCATAGATAACATAAACCATGACTTAGTGTTGGGTGCATAAATTGGAGAGGAGGGGGAATATGAATACCGACTTGGGCTCCTTGTAGGAAAAGGCAAGATAATTTATTATATTTTATTTAGTGTTGTTCCCCGCCTCGATCCAGAGGGAGAGGCGGGTAATAAATATAATAATAATAATAATGATAATAATAATAATAATAATAATAATAATAATAATAATGTAATAAATCAATAACTTCACATTTTTGTTCTGGCCTAAGACATAGGCATAAATCAACACAGAGCAAGCATACACTTAGTGGGCTTCACACAGAGGAAGAAGAAAAAGCAGCTCACCAGAGACAGTAAACTGGGTGGATGTTCTGCACTCATCAGCCACAAATACAATCTCTCCTGCATCCTCCATTTTACAATCGCGGATGATCATGCTGTATTCTTTGCCAGATGAGGTGAGGGAAATTCTGTTGTTGGGCTTCAGTTCCTCCTTATTCCTTAACCACCGGAAATTCTGACACTTGTTTTCCAGCTCCACACAGAATATAGTTGTGTCTTTTACGCTGACTGCAGTCTTCCTTGGGAGTTTCTTGATAATATTCCCTTTGGGAAGAGGTGGGGGGGGAGAGAGATTTTAAAAAAACACCCACCACCGTTAATGACATATTTAAATACAAGAGCCTCAAAGGCTTACAGTTGTTTGCATTGCTTCAGCTAATTCAAAACTATGAGCTGCATATGTGTACCCAATGAACAAACAAAAGAATATTGATTTGATTTGCATATTTGCAATTAAAAAGATACGTCGGAAAAGTAAAAAAAAAAAATCAGACTGAATTCTCTTAAAATGAGCGAATTTAGGCTTGATTTGGGTTGTGCCCAGATTAGCTCATTTTAAAGCATCATTCCGAACTACAAGCCCCATCAAACCCCGCAAAGATGTGACTGCAAACACACTGACACCTGGGGGTTTCCCCACTCCCTGTGCCCATATGAGCCCCCATCACATGCTCTTCCCTTTCCCTTATCTACTGAAACTAAGGGCTTCTTTAGTTTATGGGGAAATCGTGTTTCCTTACCGGTGCTTTGCCGCCTGCTTCTCTTGCGCAATTGTAATGGGGCTGCATTACTTGGGAGGAGAGGGGTGATGTGTGGTCTGTAATTGAAAACTTCCCCTCCTCTCTGTTCTCAGAATACTGAATGGGATAGCACCCTCTAGTGGGTGCTTTGTAGCACAACTTCTCCTGTACATGGTAGGAAATCGCGAAATATTTCAGCAGGATCAGGATATCACAGGGTGGGTTTTTTTAAAAATGGAATGATTGGTGGAAGAAGTGTAAGAAGTTCACGACATTGTCAAAAAGACCCACATGGGCGTGCCTTATTTCGCTCATGTGAAGAAGCCCTATTTATTTATTTATTTATTTTATTACTTTTTTATACCGCCCAATAGCCGAAGCTCTCTGGGCGGTTCACAAAAAGCCCTAAAGTATCAAGCAACAATTCACAGACGTCTTTGTGTTGGGAAAATCCTGTGGGTAAGGTTTTAAGTCAGGGGTGTCGAACCCCTTTCAACCTGGAGGACTGAATTCAATTTTGGAGACACTCTCCACAGCCGCAGTCCAGTGGTTGGTGGAACCAAAGGCAAAAAAGGGTCAGACCAAAACCAAAATAAAAGAACACCATATTTTAGCTGAAAGCTCTTAATGAGAGTAACTAAACTTTAGAAGACGCATTTCAACTGTCTCGAATGAGGAAAAGATGTAACCAACCACCCAATGATTGGGAGTAGGGGGGAAAGGGAGGGGCCAAGGGAAGGGAAGGGGCTATTTAGGGAACCTTGGAGGGCCTGATTGGACCCAGACTCTATTGTGATGGGCAGAAGTTCTCCAGATTCTCAGGCAGAGGAGCATGCTGGCTCTGATAAGAACATAAGAAGAGCCCTGATGCTGGATCAGACCAAGGGTCCATCTAGTCCAGCACTCTGTCCACACAGGGGCCAACCAGCCATCAGCCAGGGACCAACATGGTGCAGCAGCACCCTCCCACCCATGTTCCCCAGCAACTGGTGCACACAGGCTTACTGCCTCGGATACTGGAGATAGCACACAACCATCAGGGCTAGTAGCCATGGATAGCCTTTGCCTCCAGGAATTTAAATTTATCCAACCCCCTTTTAAAGCCATCCAA
The DNA here is from genome assembly GCF_023053635.1 of Elgaria multicarinata webbii. Classification (NCBI taxonomy): domain Eukaryota; kingdom Metazoa; phylum Chordata; class Lepidosauria; order Squamata; family Anguidae; genus Elgaria; species Elgaria multicarinata. The sequence continues at coordinate 6,836,426 of NC_086171.1, read as the reverse complement.
ATTGCGGGCCATCACTACATCTTGTGGTAGTGAGTTCCATCATTTAACTATGCACTGTGTGAAGAAGTACTTCCTTTTATTTGTCCTGGATCTCCCACCCATCAGCTTCATGGGATGACCTCTTTGGGTTCTAGTATTTTGAGAGAGGGAGAAAAATGTCTCCCTATCCACATTCTCCATACCAGGCATAATTTTGTACACCTCTATCAGTTCTCCCCTTAGCCTCCTTTTCTCCAAGCTAAACAATCCCAGTTGGTGTAGCCTTCCCTCCTAGGGGAGATGCTCCAGCCCCTTAATCATTTTAGTTGCCCTTTTCTGCCCTTTTCCCAGCTCTATAAAATCCTTTTTAGGTGTGGCGACCAGAACTGTACACAGTATTCTAAGTGTGGTCGCACCATAGATTTGTATAAAGGCAGTATGACAGTGGGGCGGTGAATCAATTCTGGGTTTCAGTTGGAACCAGACAGAATTCTAAAGGAGCTCTCCAAGGTGCTTCAAACCTTCTTCACACCTTGGAAGGGGCTTGAATATGCCACAGTAATAAGCCGCTTTTGCCCTTTCCAAGATGCCCATGGCCTCCACCGAGAATATAGCCTTTTGCCCTTCAGGCTACAGAACCAGGAACTCTGGGCCCTCCGTACATGATTTCATGAAACTTGACTCCCCTGAGCGAGGAAGTGCATCGTTGCTCCTTTTCTTACAATGCACATGAAACATGCGGAGCCTTTTCGGAAGAAATGGAAGGCCTTGGAGACCAACCTCTCTAGTTCTGAGATGCCAAACGTATTGCGATTCAAGCCAAAAATCGCTTTGAATTTAGGGTCTGCTCGTAAATAAGCAAAGCCCCCATTCTGAGCTGCCCCACCTCTTTCATCCCCCCCTGAAATGTACCAGCCAGGAGCAATGGGGGAGGGCGTAAAGGGTAGGGTTGCTTCTTGGGCCTCCATCAGAACTTAAAGGAGGGGTACTGGACCTCAGGGACATGGGCCAAATTTAGCTCGCATGGGGGCAGTTTTTCCTTCTATTTTAAAAGGTTGAAATGGCCTCTCCTAAGTCTCAGTTACTGGCAGTTAGAGCTTCAAGCTAAATTATGCTGGTATCTTTTGTTATCTTTCGTTGGGTCAGTCCCTTTTAGTTCAAGGGATTGACCCAACAATGCTGCCTCCATCTAAACCTGCTTTGATCCAAAAGGTTAAAAGAAGCAATTCAGTGTCATGGCTGTGGAAATGAACAGATGGTAGAAAACCTGACTATGTCCTTGATCCTACTGAACACGGCTGGTACTTGGAAAATGGCAGATACCACATCAAAATGGTACGATGGTCCAACACTCCCTGAAAATCTTGAAACGGCCACAGAAGAGGATAGTGAAAAAGAAGAAGAGGAAAGTGATTTTGACAGTGATGATAGCAGTTCCAAAGAAAGTGAAGAGGACATCTGATGAAATCTATTGGTTAACCCTTCTCTCAGAACATAGTTTTTATTTTTTAAATTGTAATTTTTTGCTGAAGATTTTAAAAACATTTGTTAAAAACAATTCAACCTAATAAATTGTCTATTTAAATATTTCATCATACTCGTCCTGTTTGAAATTTTGTAAAGAACATTTGTTCAACTATAAAAATCATGGTTGAACGTGTTCAAAATGATCTGTGCGTCAGATAGAGAGATATTTAGGGTGGATGCTTTTGAAATGAAATCCCTGTACGATAAACTGTAAAATCTTACAATCCTGACAAAGTGGACGTATAACGAGATATCAATCATAATTCTGTAAGTGTTGGGGTAAAACCCATGTTATTATACATTTTCTTGATCCTCATTAAAAAATGCAATTTTTTTGTTATTGAGTATTCTTTCAAAAGTCGTATAGTTTTTGAGTAAATCATGGTTAAAGGTCACACATAACCAATGTGAACATTAATTTTATACGTTCAAATGAAATCATCTCCAAAACTAATGGAATTAACAAAAATGTGTAATTACAAAAAGTATTTGCCATTAAATTTGAAACATTGCAGGAAAAAAAATCATCTCTGTAGCATAAACAGGTGAGCAGTAATGCATATTTAAATATGGCAACTACATAATAGTGCGGCAACCATATTGATGATGTCATCACGCAGCCCCCCCCCCCAACACTGGAATTTTGTAAGACTCACTTTTCTGAGACACTTATGTCACATATAAACAAAAAGTATCCAGAATGCAGCCCCAAAAGTCTCCCCTGAATGGATGCGGCCCTCAGGCTGAGGCAAATTCTGCACCCCTGGGAATCCACACAACCGGTTAGCCAGGCCAACGTTTCCGGCAGCCCGGCCTGCTGCTTCTTTATGCGCATTTTCTGCTGAAGTCTCCTTCTGCCTTGAAGTGAGCCCAACAGATTTTCAGACCCTCTCGTTCAGAACAGCCTTGGAAAACGTCGTAATGTGTAGCTGGAGAATGAAGGAGGATTCATAACCCAGCCCTGTCACAGAAACTACAGCTGCCTTAAGAGAAATGAACGCAGGAGGCAAGCCAGGGATTATGCTACAGGGTTCACCACTGCTTGTCATCCCAGAGCTCCACAAATGCCAAGCTTTGTGTCTCAGGAAGAGAGTTTTATGGGTCCTGCTCAGCTGTTCATGCAGCAATTGACCAAGAGAGCCAGGAATCCCTTCCTACGCCCACAGGACATCCGCTTAGGGCCTCCTAGTACAATGTCTGGATGCATTTAGTTACCAATGTCCACTGTATAGATGGCAACACCATGTAGGATGGTCAACATATTCAGGTTGCACAGAGGAGGAGGTAGGCAGACCATTTCATGCGACAACATGTTCTCATGGGCCTTTGAGGGTGTGAAATAAGAGATCCTGGAACAACAGCTCTTCTGTTAATTCAACTCTGTGATTTCATCATGTTTTTGCCCCCTCATCCCCAACGGGGTCAACACAAGACACATTGCTGCCTGAAGGACAAATTGTGTTGTGGAGAAACCGGATCGGTTTTTCTCCTTCTTCCATAATACTAGAAGCCGGTGGGGTCATCCAATGAAACTGAATGGCGGGAGATTCAAGAGTGATAAAAGGAAGGACTTCTTCACCCAGTGAATAGTTAAATTATGAAAAATGCTACCACAACGTGTGGTGACGGACACCAAATTGGATGGCTTTGCATGGGATTAGACACTTTTATGGAAGATAAGGCTATCAATGGCTACTCATCATGTTGTCTATATGCTACCTCCAGTATCAGATGCAGTATATCTCTGTACCAGTTGCAGGGGAACACAATAGACCACTGTGTGAACAGAATGCTGTGCTACAACCCTGCAGTCCACCTCTAACAGACAAATTGGCTTTCGGAGAGTACGACAATGGAATCAATGACCTAGGGAGGTCTTGGGCTCTCCCACCCTAGAGGCGTTCAAGAGGCAGCTGGACAGCCATCTGTCAGGGATGCTTTAGGGTGGCTTCCTGCATTGAGCAGGGGGTTGGACTCGATAGCCTTATAGGCTCCTTTGAACTCTACAATTCTAGGATTCTAGGATTTCACTGAAGCTACTGCTTTCCTCCATACGCTGCTATTTCTCCAGGATAGATGTTTGCGACGTAAACATGCATCTTGTATTTTACAGCAGTGGGGAAGGAGTGCTGCAGAGAGAAAACAGCAGGCAGGGGAAAGCTTAAAAAACCTTTTCCTCTTTGGCTGCTTCTTTAGTGCAAATCACCCTCTCCCAAAGTATGTGCATACATACATACATTTATGTATTTATCTATTACAGTGATGTATACGCCACAATTTCAGGATACAAATCCTACCAAGGGGGCTTACAAGTAACATCAAAATAATAACATCAAAATAAATTAACAATATTAACATTCACCTTCTAAAAGTAGCCATTGGGGTTTTACCGCACACATTGACATAAAACATATGGATCTACCCTCAGGATGCAATGTGTTTGTTACATTTTCAATGCCAAGTGGATCTTTCATATTATAAAATCATAGAATCATAGAATAGCAGAGTTGGAAGGGGCCTACAAGGCCATCGAGTTCAATCCCCTGCTCAATGCAGGAATCCACCCTAAAGCATCCCTGACAGATGGTTGTCCAGCTGCCTCTGGAAGGCCTCTAGGGTGGGAGAGCCCACAACCTCCCTAGGTAACTGATTCCATTGTCGTACTACTCTAACAGTCAGGAAGTTTTTCCTGATGTCCAGCTGGAATCTGGCTTCCTTTAACTTGAGCCCGTTATTCCGTGTCCTGCACTCTGGGAGGATCGAGAAGAGATCCTGGCCCTCCTCTGTGTGACAACCTTTTAAGTATTTGAAGAGTGCTGTCATGTCTCCCCTCAATCTTATCTTCTCCAGGCTAAACATGCCCAGTTCTTTCAGTCTCTCCTCACAGGGCTTTGTTTCCAGACCCCTGACCATCCTGGTTGCCCTCCTCTGAACACGCTCCAGCTTGTCTGCATCCTTCTTGAATTGTGGAGCCCAGAACTGGACGCAATACTCTAGATGAGGCCTAACCAGGGCCAAATAGAGAGGAACCAGTACCTCACGTGATTTGGAAGCTATACTTCTATTAATGCAGCCCAAAATAGCATTTGCCTTTCTTGCAGCCATATCGCACTGTTCCGACCATTAATTTATTTATTTACGGCATATATATTCCACCCTCTAGCCAAAATGCCTCCCAGAACAGGTTTTTGCCCACCTCCAATTGCCCTAAGCCGAGTTCCCTGCTTATCTGGAAGCCGTGATTTGGCAAGGCATGCAGGCTGGCAGAGAAAGGAGGAAAGGCTGGCAAAGAGCAGCTGCTGAGCCAGAACATTGGCACTTTCCTAGGGATAGGCCTGCTGAACCTATTAGTGCTCAGTTGGGCTTGACAGGCATGGGGCTAAAGGGATGGATCCACCAGGATGAGATCTCTCTCCTTTGTTCTCTCTCCAATTCAACCCAAGGCCCCTAAAACCAGGCCTCCTACACAGCTGCAGCATTGCAGTCACTAACTTCCCCACCCATCCACTCTGGTAGCAATATGTCTTGTAGTGGCAGTGGCAGTCACCTGTTAACGAGACCGGGAAGAAATTTTACCTGCACACCAATTGAAAAAGTCGGTTTTTGCCTTCCCCATTGCAAGATTAATTCCGTTGCAAATAAGTTGGTCTGGACTGCCAGTAAATTGTTTGTGGCTGCTTCATTTTATAACATGAGCCAAGAACGGGGAATCAGACAACAGGCAGGCTGGCCGATGACAGGATCCATACCCTATGCTTCTGCCAAGCCTATTCAAGTGAAAGTCATTGAAGTTGTGGCCCTAACTTTGGGGAACAACTGAAAAGATGTGGTGCAAGGGGATGAGCTCCCCTAGGGCATCTCATTGTGGACGTGCCCCCACTCTCTCCTGTACTTGGAAGGCCATCAGAGCCTTCCAAACAGAGTAACCCGGTGGAGCAATGCCTATCATGAGTTGAAGTGAGCGGTCTACTTCTCTTAGTGGTGGAGCAATGCCTATCATGAGTTGAAGTGACAGTTCCACTTCTTAGCGGTGGAGCAATGGCTTTCATGAGTTGAACTGACAGCCTTGCTTCTTAAAAGACTGGTTGACCACCAGTCAAATTGGCAGCTGCCAAGTTCCAAATCCATTTTTCAAGTGTGGAAGAAGATTCATATAGGTTGATCTCTACTCCCCAATTCATGGCATGTTGGCAATTCATGGCATTTCCTTTGAAATGGCCCCATTGAGAGGTCTGCAGGTTTAAGCCCCGCCAAAAAACAGGGGATGATGGGACTGCCTTGAGTCTCGGTGTGTGGCGTATGTATCCCTGGATAAGCTGTCATGGTGGTGAGTTTGAGGGGTTTTTTTAACGTGCAAATTGACGGAGCTATTGGAAAGGGGTGTGAATGGGTGTTGCATTTTCATAAATTCCCCAAAAATCAGGGGATGATGGGACTGCCTTGAGTCTCGGCGTGCGTATGTATCCCTGGATAAGCTTTCATGGTGGTGAGTTTGAGGTTTCTAACGTGCAAATTGACGGAGCTATTGGAAAGGGGTGTGAATGGGTGTTGGATTTTCAAAAATTCCCCAAAAATCAGGGGATGATGGGATTGCCTTGAGTCTCGGCGTGCGTATGTATCCCTGGATAAGCTTTCATGGTGGCGAGTTTGAGGTTTCTAACGTGCAAATTGACGGAGTTATCAAAAGGGGTGTGACTTAGGGTTATGGGTGGTGCGTTAGAGGTTAGAGCCCCGCCAAAAATCAGGGGATGATGGGACTGCCTTGAGTCTGGGCATCCATGTGGACACATGGATAAGCTGTCATGGTGGCGAGTTTGAGGTTTCTAACGTGCAAATTGACGGAGCTATGGAAAGGGGTGTGAATGGGGTGCCCGATTTTCATAAATTTCCCAAAAATCAGGGGATGATGGGATTGCCTTGAAACTTGGCGTGTGTGTGTATATGTCCATGAGGTGTCATGGTGCCAAACGTGAGGTTTCTAACTTGAACCAAAAAAAAGTTGTTTAATTTTTTAGCTTTCAATGCAACCCTATGGGGGGGGAAACGGAGCTCCGATCCGGATCCGGAGCTCCGAGCGGAGCGGAGCGGAAATGGGCGGAGTGGGGGTGGGGCGAAGTGGCCCGATCCGCAAATCACGGATCTGCAAGTGAAGCGGAGCGGGGGGTCCATGCACACCCCTACTAATTTGTTCTCTTTCCTTTGCAAGCCATTGTCAGGTTCTGTCCTACAACACCACCTGGTGGCCGCAGTGCACCTTGCCAGCCGCAGAGTAGTTGCAGGATCCATCAAGCACTCTCAGGTGGGCTGATGCAGACCTGCTGGGAGCAGCCAGGAAAGGGCTATATAAGAACTGCATTTCCACTCCAGCCTTTGCCACAGCAACACGGTCTCCTGTGCCTACTGTAGCCCGTTCCTGACTTCCTGTGATTCCAGACCTTGCTTTACCTTCTGCTTCGCCTGACCATGCCTTTTGCCTCTGGCCCTGCTTGAACCCTGTTGCTCCTGGACTCTGAACCCTGCTTGCTCCTGGACCTTGCCTTTTGCCTACGGCCCTGCCTGGACTCTGTTGCCAGTTCCACTGCCATCCATCCTGGCCCTGGCGTTCCTGCACTGAGGCCTTGCTGCCCACACCCTGGACCCTGACAGCTGTACAATTGCAAATTTTCATTGGACTCACGAATGCTGTTAGAAAGGAGCTTGGATTAAGGGGAAAGGGTGCGTGGACATCATTTCTACTAGGGGTGTGCACGGACCCCCCACTCCGCTTCATTTTAAGATCTGCCATTTTCGGATCGGCCCGCTCTGCCCCGCCCCCACTCCGCCTGTGCCCACTCTGCTCTGCTTGGAGCTCCGGATCCGGATCGGAGCTCCGGTCCCCCTCCCATAGGGGGGGTTACCGGGCCCTGCCCCCATCGCCGCCCATGCGGCGACGGCGGCAGAGCCCGGTAAGGAGGAGGGGGGCCTTACCTGCCTCCGTCCGTGGTCCGTCGCCATCTTCAATTGAGCCCGTGGTTCAATTGCGGCCCAGACTTCCTGCTGGAACCACGGGCTCAATTGGAGACGCTGACGGACCGCAGACGGAGGCAGGTAAGGGAGAGGAGGGCGGGGGGCATTACCGGGCCCTGCCGCCATCGCCGCCCATGCGGTGACAGCGACAGCGGCAGGGCCCAGTAAACCCCACTTACCTTTCCGGCGGAGCTCTGGATCGAGGCGAAGGATCCGCCTTCACCTCGATCCTCTTCGCCACGCTCCGCCGGCCCCCCAATCCTCTTCGCCTCCGCCTTAAGGGCAGGCGAAGCCCACCGCTCCGCTACTGCTTCTCCGGTCCGATTGGAAGCGGAGCACATCCCTAATTTCTACTTACCTTGGACGTTCAGTTCCGCAATGGTTCTGCTACCTTCTTTCATTTCACAGATATAGACGGCATCATCATCCATGGTAACGTCCTGGACTGTGAGCTTCCGGTATGTCCCTTGCTCTTCAATGGTGTACTTCTTGCTCTGTTGAAGTTTTGTCTCCTCTTTGAACCAGGTGGTTTCTGTGGTGTCAACCGGAACCTCACATTGGAAAGTAGCCGAGTCTTTCTCCCGGACTTCCAAATCTCTTAGTTTCGTCTTGAAAGGTATTTTCGGTTCTTGGGAACAAGGAAGAAAAACAAGAGCTTTGAAATCACAGGCACAACATGGCATTATAACTTGCTCTGAAGATTGCTCTAAACATGTGACAACTCCCTCTCTCACCCCATCAATTGCCAAAAATTATTCCTCCATTACCTGTGCAACCTGCTTCCTTGCCCCGCCCCATTGCAGCTATCTATATCTAATTTCAGCTCCTTCTACATGACCCCCCTTTCTTAAAAAAATTCACTATGCCTATAACAATCCCAGATAGAGGTAGAACGTACTCTATCTTGAAAAGTTCATAACAATCAGATGTACGGTTTTAGAGTCCCTCAAGGACATACAAACACTTCTGTTTATATATAGAGAGAAGAGAAGATAGTCCACTATTTGAAGGGCTGTGTGAGGATAGTGCAGTGTAGCGTAGTGGCTAAAGTGTTGGACTGGGAGTCTGGAGATCTGGGTTCTAGTCCCCACTCACCTATGGAAACCCACTGGGTGATTTGAGGCCAGTCACAGATCTCACTGGGTGGTTTTTGTGAGGATAAAATGGAAAGGAGGAAGATTATGTACGCTGCCTTGGGTTCATTGGAGGAAAAAAGGCGATGTATAAATGCAATAATTAATAAATAAATAAATAAAATAATTGAAAGGGTCCACACCCTCGTGTGGCGCAGAGTGGTAAAGCAGCAGTTTCTGCAGCTGAAACTCTCCCCACGGCCTGAGTTTGATCCCAGCGGAAGCTGGTTTCAGGCAGCCGGCTCGGGTCGACTCAGCATTCCATCCTCCCGAGGTCGGTAAAATGAGTATGCAGTTAGCTGAGGGAAAGGTAATAACGGCCGGGGAAGGCAATGGCAAACCACCCCGCTATAAGGCCTGCCAAGAAAACGTCAGCGAAAGCTGGCGTCCCTCCAAGAGTCAGTAATGACTCAGTGCTTGCATGAGAGGTTCCTTTCCTTTATTTGAAGGGCTGTCCACTCCACCTGCAACTCCAGCTTAAAGATAAAGCCCCATAACTAGGGAGAACAGGGGGCTTTGAAGTTGCCCGTCCACAATTAACACCAGGACAGCAGACTGAGTAGGCACCCCACACAGGTCACCTGATCACAGTCTCCTCTACTAAGGCAAGATGCCCTACATTTCTATTTAAATTCTTATTTATTTATTTATTTATTTATTGCATTTCTATAGCACCCAACAGCCGAAGCTCTCTGGGCGGTTCACAAAAACGATTTTAGTAATGATTTCTTCATTTGCACCTAGACGTACTAATTAGCATATGCAAACTTTATGCAAATCAGTGCCCTTTTTTTGTCCTCTGTTTGGGTGATGCATAAATGGCCACCCCAGTTCCACATCCAGTGCTTCTCCACAACATGCTGGGTGTTGTTGTTGTTGTTGTTATTATTACTCCTGAAACATTAAGTGAGCACCTGCCGGAAAGAAGCTGTTCTGTCTGCAACTCTGAGTACCTGAACGACCCATGTGCAGAAAACCACAGGATTTAATGCGCGGAGTGTGCAAGCTAGGCACGCCCCGGTCCTCCTCAGTCTCCAGGCGGCGGCAGCAACTTGCACTTCCGCACCACTGCTACGTCGCAGATTTTGCCTGGGCGAAGAGTCACTAGCCTGTGTGCAGAATGTTGGCTGAACTAAACCGCTTCAGTCCGTGCCAGTTCTGAAGGGCCATAAGCGAAGCGTTTACCAAGTGAGAGGAACCAGTACCAAATAGAGAGGAACCAGTACCTCACATGATTTGGAAGCTATACTTCTATTAATGCAGCCCAAAACAGCATTTGCCTTTCTTGCAGGCCTATCGCACTGTTTGCTCATATTCAGCTTGCGATCTACAACAATTCCAAGATCCTTCTCGTTCGTAGTATTGCTGAGCCAAGTATCCCCCATTTTGTGACTGAGCATTTGGTTTCTATTTCCTAAATGTAGAACTTGGTATTTATCCCTATTAAATTTCATTCTGTTGTTTTCAGCCCGGCACTCCAGCCTATCAAGATCACTTTGAAGTTTGTTTCTGTCTTCCATTGTATTAGCTATCCCACCCAATTTTGTGTCATCTGCAAATTTGATCAGCGTTCCCTGCACCTCCTTGTCCAAATCATTAATTAAAATGTTGAAGAGCACTGGGCCCAGGACTGAGCCCTGTGGTACCCCACTCGTTGCCTCTCCCCAATTTGAGAAGGTTCCATTGATAAGTACTCTTTGAGTCTGATTCTGTAGCCAATTGTGAATCCACCTAATAGTTGTTCCATCTAGCCCACTTTTAGCTAGTTTGTAAATCAGAATATCATGGGGCACTTTGTCGAAAGCTTTGCTGAAGTCAAGATACATGACGTCCACGGTATTCCCACAGTCCACAAGGGAGGTTACCCAATCAAAAAATGAGATCAAATTAGTCTGACAGGATTTGTTTTCCTGTCAGCAGTCTGGAGTGGTACGGTTCCAGGAGGGCTGTACCACACATGATTTTCTTTTTCGGAAAGCGTAGACCAAGCTTTGATTTGAAATGCAGCGCATTCGTTTCTAAAGTAACCGATTGTTTAAGTACTCAAACTATTCCAAACAGAGGGGAGAACAAGGAATGCTGTGTGTCACACTGGAAGGCCTGCATGCGATTTCCAAACAGGTGGCCTGTCAAAGCAGTGATTTATAACTCTCCTACCCACTGGCAACCGTCTTGCAGGGCTTTGGGAGTGGCACAACTGATTCCTGACCTTTAAACGTTCAGGAGCAGGACATCTGGGGAGAAACAGCCCTCAGGAGGTGGGATCACAAGCTAAGGCTGACGGTGCAATGAAAAGCCCTCAAACGAGTTTGAAGGAGATGATTTTGGACACCACCCTTAAGTGTGTTGGAATGCAACTCCCCAAGAAGTTGAGTATTGCGTCCAGTTCTGGGCTCCACAATTCAAGAAGGATACAGACAAGCTGGAGCGTGTTCAGAGGAGGGCAACCAGGATGATCAGGGGTCTGGAAACAAAGCCCTATGAAGAGAGACTGAAAGAACTGGGCATGTTTAGCCTTGGGAAGAGAAGATTGAGAGGAGACACGATAGTACTCTTCTAATACGTAAAAGGTTGTCACACAGAGGAGGGCCAGGATCTCTTCTCGATCCTCCCAGAGTGCAGGACACGGAATAATGGGCTCAAGTTAAAGGAAGCCAGATTCCAGCTGGACATCAGGAAAAACTTCCTGACTGTTAGAGCAGTACGACAATGGAATCAGTTACCTAGGGAGGTGGTGGGCTCTCCCACACTAGAGGCCTCAAGAGGCAGCTGGAAAACCACCTGTCAGGGATGCTTTAGGGTGGATTCCTGCATTGAGCAGGGGGTTGGACTCGATGGCCTTGTAGACCCCTTCCAACTTTGCTATTCTATGATTCTATTGAGATCGCACTTCACCACATAAGGAAGGAAGGTGTGAGAAAGTTGGTTCGATTTCACCAGAACCTGCCTCCGCACCAGGCTCTCTGAAGTTATGGGCGTTTGGGAAGTAGCTTCCCTGTCTTCTTGAATGGACAATTGTCTTGCTTAGTTTGCATAGAGTTAGAGTTAGAGGTTAGACTCGCTTCAGGTAGAAGAGATGTTTGTTGCTAAATAAAAGCTTTGTGGATGACTTAGCAAGCCTCGTCATTTGCCTCCCATCAAAAGCATTAGTGTTCTGAGAATCATGATTCTCTCAGCCCAACATACTTCACAGGGTTGTTGTTGTGAAGCTAAAAACAGAGAAGAGGAGGTTTATGTACGCTGCCTTGGGTTCCTTGGAGGAAAAAAGGCGGGATATAAATGTAATAAATAATAATAATAATAATAATAATAATAATAATAATAATAATAATAATAATGGCTGCAGAATGTTTCCTATCAGCCTCCAGTATGTAATCCGACTAGGTCATGACGATGACAGCACCTCCTTTGTCAAACCCCTTGACTACAATGTCAAAATTGTTTCTGGGGCTTGACGGCATTACGTTCCACACAGCTGAGATTATAAAGTCAAGCAATCCTGCTTGTTGACAAACTCAGCATGATGACAGAAGAACTCTTATGGACAAGCCGAGTCTTGTTCTGCAACCAACAGGAGAGGTCCACACATTTTTCTTCCTTCCTTTCTTTCTGAAACACTGAGAAGAGAGTTGCTGAGCACCGGTGCCTTGTTTAGTCACAAGGTGGAAATACTCCTTGGGACGGACGTCGTGGGAGTAGGCCAAAGAACTGCATGCTATATGTGAATGTGGTAGGCCAAAGCCAGACTTCAGGTCTGGCCATGTTTATCATGCTTTTTAAACTATGCAAAGGACTGATGTGACTGGGTGAGGGGGAGTATTGGTTTAATGTGTGAGGGGCGCATCGGATGAGCGTTTTATTGCACATACGCTACTGCCAACTCGCGGTTTTTCGCGTGTCCTTCAGACGCCGCCATCCGCCTCCCGCCCACTTCCCGCTCCTTCATGCCTTTTTTCTGTGACAAATAGCCTCCCCCAAAAAAAACCATTTTTTTAATGGAAACAGAATGTGCCGCCATTTCCTGCTGTGTGCAGGAAAAGCAGCGTGATAAAAATGCTCCCTAAATGGGCCACTTGATCTTTGTTTACTTCCTCTTTCTTCTCTGGGACGAAAGAGGAAGTATTGTGGGACAGGAGCGGGGGTGGAAAGGCAATGGTAGGGAACCGTGATTTTTCCCTTGTCTGATGATGCTCTGAGTGTTACTCCAAAGGGAAACTCAGGTAGCTAAATTTGATTGAAGTGATCCTTTCTTCCATCTCATTTAAATCACAGCGTACCTGCAATTTCACTGCTAACTACCTTCTGAATTTTGAGACAAATTCATTTGAGAGGATGTTGTGATTATTATTGACATCAAAACACTACACTGTTTAAAACCAATTTGATTTCTGTAAGCTTTTGAAAGATCTTTTCAGCTTTTGAAGCTGGCAAGAGTGAAACCACCCATTTCCCGAGCTTGTAGCATCTTCGCAGCCTATGCAAGCTTGTCCTCCAGATTTCTAAGCTGTGCAACATGAAACCAGGTTATGTGGCCACTGTTTCGGACTTGAGCTTCACATTCTCAGCTTTGCTAAAATAACCACACTGGTTACGCCAGTCCTGTCAACCCTTTCCTGCGCCTTGTCACAGCTGCTCAAATATATCTTAAACGGGAGACAAGATATTTGATTTCTCACATACCCATGAAGAGAAGTTCTTTGTTGCCCGTGGAACCTCCCTGCAGTGTTTCCAACAGAGCCACAATCTGTCCTTACACCCCTACGTGTATTATGAGTTCTGAAAGGTGCCTTTAGCTGGGAGCAAAAATTTAAGGTTGTTAACAGTGATCTTATTAGTGGGTGGGACATCCTGTAAGATTACAATCTCTTGTAGGCCTGGCCTTAAATGCTTTTGGGTCACAGGGGAGAGATTTACATTGGATCACCATGCTTTGTTGGGGGCACTACAAAATCCCAAAGATTCTATGCAACTCGGGAGGGGGGGCGCTGAGATATAAGGATGGACCATAGCTCAGTGGTAGAGCAGAGGCTTTGCATGTAAATATTACAGGTTCAATGCATGGCATCTCCAGGTGGGGGTGGAAATTATTCTAATCCGAAACCCTGGAGAACTGCTGGGAGTCAGACACTAGGGGTGTGCTCCGCTCCGTTTCAGAGCCCCGAATCCGGAGCGGGCTGATCCGGACCTACTAAAACCTCGCTCCGAAGCGGGTCGGGGGAGGTCTGGATGGACCTGAATCGATTCGGACCGTTCCAAAGCTTCGGAGGCAGGTAAGTGGGGAACAGGGGGAGGGGGGCTTACCTGGTTCTGCCACCGCCGCGGTCCATGTGGCGATGGCGGTGGAGCCAGGTAAGTGGGGGAGGGGGATTACCTGGTTCCACCCCCCCACTGCTGCAGTCCATGAGGCGATGGCGGCGGAGCCAGGTAAGGGGGAGGGAGGCTTATTCGGACGCCATTTTTGTCCCCCCTTCCCCACTGCCTCCCTGCAGAGGCAGGTAAGTGGGGAAGGAGGAGCAAAATGGTGTCTGAATATCGATCCGGACTTCTGGATCTTGCTCCAGATCCAGTCGGGGGGGTCCAGATCGACCCAAACCAGTTCGTGCCTGATCCGGAAGGTCCAGATTGGGATACGAAGTGGTTCAGGGGGGTATGCACAGCCCTAGACAACACTGACTTAGATTCAAAGTTCTGGTATTAGCATTTAAAGCCCTAACCAGCTTGGGGCCAGGCTATCTGTAAACCACCCAGAGAGCCCTGGCTATGGGAGTGGTATATAAGTTTAATAAATAAACTTATATATTTATTTATCTGAACGAACACCTCCTCCCATATGTACCTGCCTGGACCCTAAGGTCATCCTCCAGGGTCCTTCTCCGTGAGCCCCTGCCAAAGGAAGTGAGGCAGGTGGCTACCAGGAGCAGGGCCTTCTCTGCTGTGGCACCCCCGGCTGTGTTATGAGCTCTCTAAGGAGGTTCGCCTGGCACCTACCCTATATTATTTCAGATGCCAGGTGAAGGCCTTTTTATTCTCTCAGCATTTTAAGTCTATAAATTTATTTTTAACCTTGCTGTTTTAAATTTGCTTTCATCCTGGTTGTGCTTTTATATTGTATTTTACATCAAGTTTTTATACTGTTTGTTTTATACTTTGAATGGTTTTAATTTTTGTGAACTGCCCAGAGAGCTTCGGCTATGGAGCGGTATAAAAAGGCAATAAATAAATAAATAAATAAATAAATAAATAATAAATTAGATGGACCAAGGCAGGATCTACACTACTACTTTAAAATGGTTTGTAACAGCTGTGACAACTGTTGGGGGCCCAGGACACGCTCCATATATAGTTTTCAAAAATGTTTTCAAAGTGCTTTATACTGCTTGGTGTAGATCAGGCCCAAGAGTCCAGGTTTTGGGCAAGTCACCCTCCATGGCTCTCCTCCCTCAGCAAAACTACCTTCTCATTTCCATTGTCACCAGCCACTATTGCTTCTCCTCCTCCTCTTTCTAATGTTGTTATGACTTCCAGTATGACAATGGAACCAGTTACCTAGGGAGGTTGTGGGCTCTCCCACGCTAGAGGCCTTCAAGATGCACTTTTATGTTAAGAGCGAAGATGTTATAGTTTGATAAGGTATATGTAATAGCTTTTGATATTGTACTCAACATTTATTCAAGATGTATGTAACAGATGTTTGATGTTATTTTTTTTCTTATTGTGTTGTTTTAGTTATATTTGGTAATGTTTATCTATGTTTATATAGTGTTGAAAATGAATAAAAATTATATATAAAAAAAAACAAAATAAAAAGTAGCTAGTCTAAAAATACTTTGTTAAAAAAGCATGCATGATGTAACATGAATTTTGCCTCTTAGCTGCAACTGGATGTCCCAGTTTCTTGTGTTTAAAGATTGAAGAAAACATCCTTAAAGAAACTTTTCCTTTAGCCTTATCAGTAGCCTGTCACAAGAGTGGG
This sequence comes from Elgaria multicarinata webbii, assembly GCF_023053635.1. Classification (NCBI taxonomy): domain Eukaryota; kingdom Metazoa; phylum Chordata; class Lepidosauria; order Squamata; family Anguidae; genus Elgaria; species Elgaria multicarinata. The sequence goes on along the minus strand of NC_086171.1, from coordinate 6,820,808 downwards.
AAGAAGGTGGACCTGGATCTACTAGCATATTTCTGAGGATTTCTGAGTTTCAATTATTAAAACAATAGCAGCAACAAAATAACTCTCCCCTGGCCTAAATTATACTGAAATGAAGACATCTCGAGGCAACCACGAGTGGATTTTTGCATGGAAAGAATGCGAGCTCTAGTTCTTCGACGCAAAACGAATTCCGGCGCTTGGAATTCTTGAATTCAAGGAGGATGTCTTTGGCACCAGGCTGTTGCTCACGGAGCCAACACATCATCATTCACACACGAGAGAGGCATCAGCAGATTTGGAGGCACCCCAAGGTTTGCAGAAGGGCAAAACAATCTTTAGAAAAAAGACTTTGGTGAGGAGAGGGGGAGCCAAACCAGACCAAAGAGCTTTAAACATGCTGAGATGTCAAGGAGAGCCGGTTGACTGTTGAGTAGGGTGACCAACTGTCAGGATTTCCCCGGATTTGTCCTAGTTTTTGTTCTTTCCATGGTGTCGGGGGGATTTTCTATAATTTTCAATAATGTCCTGGAATGACACGCCTTCCCCTTTAAGGCTGCCATTAGCATGGCAGGAGGGAATGACATGCTTTCTTGAGGCACATCATTCTCCCACCCCAAGCTCCAATTGAGGTCTTAAAGGGGAAAGTGGGCCATTCGTAGACATTATAGAAAAGGCCCCAATTGGAGTGGATGGTGGTGGTGCAGAATGAAATCCTTTCCCCTCCTCCACTCCAATCGGGTTCTTTAAGGTGGCGGGGGAATAACGTACTTTCTGCAGGACTCAGAAAGCTGCTTCCCCACACCCACACTAGGTGTCCTCTTTTTTGGTTTCCCAAATATGGTCACCTTACTGTTGAGGTGGGGGGAAATGGAAAACCAGGTGGAGGGAAACAGAGTGGAGCATCCTCGGGGGGAAAGCATAGCTGACTGACTGGAAGAGCCAACAGAAGCACTCGGCACCACAACATTTTGTTGCAGTCCCATTTGTGAAGGTGCTCCACCCAGGGGTCAGGCTCCTGCAGAGGGCCCACACCCCCAGCAGCGGCCTGTCCGCTTCGCCATGGCAACCTGCTTATTCACCTGCCTCTTGCTCCGGCCCAGTGGTGTTGAGGAGGAGCAGGAGGAGAAGTTGTCATGGCCTCCTTGCTCACTGGGTCTCTGGCTGTCAAGCAAGCAAACGCTGCATCCAGCAGCTGGTGAGAAGGTGGACCTACTGAGGAGGCGGGCCATGGAGGGGGTTGTGGCATTACCCCACAATTGAGTCTCTTGTATATGTCTGGATTAGTATGTTTGGTAAGTATGGAATGTTAGAACTGAGTGGGCGTGGCTTATGATGTAATAGGTGGGAGGGGAGAAGGAGTATATAAGGAGAGTGTTGGGCATTTGAGGAAGGAGGGAGGGAGGGAGAGTAGTTTATTGAGGTGTTTGGATTCCTCGTGTGGCGCAGAGTGGTAAGCGGCAATTACTGCAGCCAAAACTCTCCCCACGGCCTGAGTTCGATCCCAGCGGAAGCTATGTGGTGGTGGTTGAGGGCAGGAGGAGGCTGCAGCCTGCTCCCTACACCAACCACCCCAACCAGATTGCTGCTTTATCAATTAGTTCCTGGGAACTTTTAGGCGGGGGGGAAAAAAGGCTCAGGAACAGTCTCTATAGCCCTTGCAATGGAAACCCCATTCCTAGGAAGTAGGCTGGAACCATCAATCATTCCTCCCTAGGAAGCTCCGGGGCGCTCTAGGAATGAGACCTTCTATGGCAGAAACCATAAAGTCTTTCGGAGAGAACGTTTTCCTTCTTTTTTTCCCCGGGGGCAGAGGATGCTGGGAGACTGGGCAGGGCACTGGAAGCATCCGACTATGAAAAGTTCAGTTTCTCTAGTCCTCTCGGATGGCCATTCAAACACCGGGAGGTGAAGGTTGGGCACACAGTCTGCACAGCCAACTCCTCCCAAATGCAAGGCTAAAAACTGGTTGGTGCCCTTGAACCTCACAACGCCTGTGATGCCATGGAATGTTTACAAATATTCTGACTTCTAAAGGGCAAAACGCCTCTCACAAGATCCTAAAAAGTCCGATCGCTTTACTGCAGCTGAAACCTCCCCACGGCCTGAGTTCGATCCCAGCAGAAGCTGGTTCTCAGGCTGCCGGCTCTGGTCGACTCAGCCTTCCATCCTTCCGAGGTCGGTAAAATGAGTACCCAGCTAGCTGGGGGAAAGGGAACCGCGACTGGGGAAGGCAATGGCAAACCACCCCGCTGCAAAGTCTGCCAAGAAAACGTCAACGGAAACCGGCGTCCCTCTAGGAGTCAGCAATGACTCAAGTGCTTGCACAAGAGGTTCCTTTCCCTTTTTCCTTGGATTCTAGGGACTTCGGATTGGTGTGAAGACAGTGAGGTGGTCGGTGTGTGGAGAGTTTAGATTAGGCAGGATTGAAAGTATTATATTTTGATTTAAAGCTTTTAAACAACAATAAACTTATTTTTTTATTACCAAATACCATGTGTCAGTTTGGCATTATATACCTGCCTTGCAGTTATTAAACACCCACACCAGAATATTCCCACAGTATATTTTGAGAGATCCTATATTAAACCTGTTCCCCTGATAGCTAGGGGGAAGGTTTTTAGTTAACCCTCCCTCAGGTTTTCAAGTGGTGGCGCTGGGCCTGAGAAGGGTTTATGCGGCGGACCTAATGTAACTGAGACTCAATCCTGACAAGACGGAGGGACTGTTAGCGGGTGGTTCATCTGTCCGGCGAGGTGATGTTTGCCCTGTCCTGGACGGGGTTGCACTCTCCCTAAAGGATCGGGTCCGTAGCTTGGGGGTGCTCTTGGATCCAGAACTGTCACTGGAGGCACAGGTGAACTCAGTGGCAAAGAGCACCTTTTATCAGCTCAGGCTGATATACCAACTGCGCCCTTATCTGGACAGAGATAGCCTAGCTACAGTTATCCATGCTCTGATAACCTCTCGTTTGGATTACTGCAATGCGTTATACGTGGGGCTGCCTTTGAAAACGGTCCGGAAGCTTCAGCTGGTGCAAAACAGGGCAGCCCGTTTACTAACAGGGACTGGCCGGCGAGATAACATTACGCCAGTCCTTTTACAACTTCATTGGCTGCCAGTCCAGGTCCGGGCCCGATTCAAAGTGCTGGTATTGACCTTTAAAGCCCTAAACGGTTTGGGGCCAGGTTATTTGAAGGAACGCCTCCTCCCACATGTACCTGCCCGGACCTTAAGATCATCCACAGTAGCCCTTCTCCATGAGCCCCTGCCAAAGGAAGTGAGGCAGGTGGCTACCAGGAGGAGGGCCTTCTCCGCTGTGGTACCCCGGTTGTGGAATGAGCTCCCCAGAGAGGTCCGCCTGGCGCCTACACTGTACTCCTTTCATCGCCAGCTGAAGACCTTTTTATTCACTCAGTATTTTAACATTTAATTTTAACTTAAATTTAAATTATACTGTTTTAACTCTGTATTTTAACCTTATATCAATTTTGCTGCGTGGTTTTATCCTGGTTGTGCTTTTTATATTGTATTTTGTATTTGTGTTTTTAACTTGTTGGTTGTTTTATGATGGTTTTAATTTTTGTGAACCGCCCAGAGAGCTTCGGCTATTGGGCAGTATAAAAATGTAATAAATAAATAAATAAAAGTTTGGTGACGTCGCAGGGGTCTTATCCAAGGATCCTCCAAAACTGGAAGCTGGCACTGAGTGAACTATTCAGCCCAGAACTGATGGGAACACCTGGGCCAAGCACCTGGGAACACCTGCATTTTGGGAGGGTGCAAAGTCCAGAGGTGCTCCATTTTCCAGCTTCGGCCCTCTGCTGAGTGCGCTAATGAAGGAGCAGCTTGGGTTGTGCTGCCTTTTGAGGCCGTGTTTCCGCCTGAGGACGCCTGTCGCCATGAAAGGCGACAGAGGCCCTGCGGCTCATGGCACACAGGCAGCCAAACAGCTGTCAGGCTGTCACAGGCCTCTGTCCCTGTCTGCCGAACACCTGACGGACACGGACAGGCTGGATTTACGTCCTTCGTATTTGCTGTATCACTCACGGAGGAGCGAGCGCCCGGCGGCTGTTAATGACCAAATCGTGTGGCGTATGCAGGATGGTTGCCTTGATCCTTGACTCGCCTAATGCCTTAATCAGTTTGCAGATCAGCAATAAAATGACTTCATTGCTAAAACCTCCCATTCAGACATCGCCAGGCCTGAAATCTATTAAGCTGCAGTCCCTTTCAACCTTACGGTGGCTTTGGAAGGAGGAGACAGATGTATCAGAATCACCAGGGCAGGATCTACACTACTGCTTTAAAGCGCTTTATAACAGTTTTGTCAACTCTTGGGGCCCAGGACACACTCCAGATACAGTTGTCAAAACTGTTATAAAGTGCTCTAAAGCAGTAGTGTAGATCCAGTCCTGATTGGAAAGGTCTAGACATCCAGGATCTCCACCACTATGAGACATCCCTTAACCCACTCAACTTCCTGCCCTACACCACCCCAGTTAACTTATGCAGTCCAGAAACAGAGAGCATGTACATCTGGCTGGGGCATTCTGGGAGTTGTAGTCCAACACATCTGGAGCGCCCCAGGTTGAGGAAGGCTGATGTACAGTATGGAAGGTGCTAGAGCAGAGCTTTCTAAACTGTGTGTCGCGACACGTTAGCATGTCAGCTGCGGTGTGTAGGTGTGTCACGCGAACGTAACGAGAAACCTCTGAGTCTATGTGAAATAAGCAATACCAACTTGCATGCATTTTTACGCAGCAAAGGTGCCGATTAGTATGGTGCACTAGTATATTCCCCTTCCATCGTATCTGTGTATGCACACCATGGTCGAGGGATCATACAGGGACTGCGCATGCGCAGTATGCGTAATCGGGTCGAAACAGCTGATTCCGCGTCACTTCCGGTGACGCGGCTGCACCGGAAGTGACGCATTCGAGAAATTCCATGGGTCCAGTTTTTTTATAGAACACCGCGCTCAATCGCAGCTCGACAAAATTGGTTCAGTGTGAAAAGTCTTGGAAACCTATGTTATTATCTTGCAAATCATATATTTTTAAAAATACAAATGAAAGGTTTCCATGAGATATGTTGTGTCCCCATACATTTCGTTATTACAGTTTATGTATGTGTCTGTATCTCTTAGAAGGGGCTAGTTTAACCTCTGGTTTGCTAGTAAAAATGAATTACTGTGTCACGAAATGATGCATGTCTAAAAAGTGTGTCGCCAACATGAAAAGTTTGGAAAGCTCTGTGCTAGAGAGCAAACAGCTACAGCTGACTCAAGAAAGAAATCCAAACTGTACACTACATGGTAAAGCAAACAAATTCCAAATTCAGGGCTAGTGACACAAATAACCCAAAGAGAGCTAAATCCTTGGGGAGAGCACAGGTAGTTATCACTATCAATTATCTCACTAGAAATAGCCTTGCTCCAAACTGGCTTATCAAAGGTTAGCTGCTTGTGTTTGAAAACTGAGGCAGATTGCAAACGCTGTGAGTACTTCTTACTTGGAGAATATTTTGGTGCAAATATTTTACTTTATTCCAGGATGCACTTTATTCTTCATTGAGGGGAGTGACACTTATACATCCCTCAAATTTGGGAATAATCAGGTCAGACCCTTTTTTAAAAAATAATAATAATACTGCTCTGAAGTACATAAAAGCCTAGGTGGGTTCAATTTATTCCCTTATTATTCAAATAATGATAATCCCTGTCCTATATCTGAGGTATTTATTATTGTTGTTGTTTATGTATATTTTCAGCTGTTTAGCCACTGAAGAAGTCAAGCCATTTGGCCTATGCTTTTTGTGATGATTGAGCACGATTTTTATTGTGTTATTGGCTTTGTATATGCATAATAAGTGCTCTTGGAAACTTATATTAAGTGTTAGTTTTGCTAATTACACTTTGTATTAAATTGTATACGTTTTTGGTATTACCTATTTCCTTAACTTTTTTGCTATCTTCACATATTTAGAAGGAACACTAAAGTGCATGAACTGAGTGGTGTCAATCCCTAGAATCCTGTGAAATCTTAAAAGGAATTCTAGGGTACACATTTTGGATTATATGGTCAGGTTTTGGCGGACCCTTTGGTAAGACACCCTCCATGGGCCCAGGGCCGATGCCAGACTATTTTGCACCCTACGCAAGGTGAGCTACTTTCATCCCACCCCCACCCCAAAAAATGCCAACTTTGATTTTTAAGAACAGATGTTTCCTGGAAAAAATAAGAAGCACAAAACTTGAAACTGCTAAATTTATTTTAAAGTGCAAGAAATACGTCATGCCAATTATAGCAAACCAATTGGAAAGGAACGTCTATGGGTCTAAAATGCATTATTTAATAGGAATATCACCTCCAAATCATCCCCCCGAACTCACGCACGTGCGCACACACACACTCAGCATCACTCACTCCAAACAAACACACGCATGAACACATGCATTCACTCAAAGTCCCCATGCACCCCATTCACCCATACATTCTCTCTCTCTTTCGGGTACGTTCCAAAAGTCCGAACGTGGAGCCGTCCCACCTGCACCCCAGCGTCCCTGGCTTCGCTGTGGCTGGGCAGGCGCGGGGTGCCATCTCGCCCGCCCAGGCCCAGCTGAATCCTCAGGCCGGGCCAGCTCACAGCCAACGCGTGTGAGTGCTGTGCTGTGCCCGGCGCCCCTCTTAGCTTGGCGCTCTAGGCGGCCGCCTGAGTGGCCTTTATGGTAGCACCGGCCCTGCATGGGCCTCCCCCTTCAGGGCAACTTACCGCCATTTTCACCATCTCCTTTTGCTCCTTCTCTTCTTTGTCACCATTGCCACCACTTGCTTTCTTGCCAGGCAGCGAACCAGGGAACATGCAGGCAGTGGTGTCTACTGCTCCCCCTTTTACCAACACCATTGTCTGGGCCAGAACAAGAGGCAGGTGGCAATGATAAAGAGGAGAAGCAACTCCATGGTGCTCTTGTCAGTGGGCTCCTGCTGGGTTGTGGGCCCTCAGTAGATGTCTACCATGACTACATTGATGCCAGTCCAGAGGCAGTCACATGGGGCAGCCAGATGGACCAAAGCTCAGTAGCGTAAAACACATGGTTTACATGCTGAAGGTCACAGGTTCAATCCAGTTAAAACTCTAAGTGTTTTGGCTGCCAGTTAGTGTAGCAGACAATATTGGGCTGGATGGACCAATGGTGCTTAGAAGGAAAGGAAAGGAACCTCTCATGCAAGCACTGAGTCATTACTGACTCTTGGAGGGACGCCAGCTTTCGCTGACGTTTTCTTGGCAGGCCTTATAGCGGGGTGGTTTGCCGTTGCCTTCCCCGGCCGGTATTACCTTTCCCCCAGCTAACTGGGTACTCATTTTACCAACCTCGGGAGGATGGAAGGCTGAGTCAACCCGAGCCGGCTGCCTGAAACCAGCTTCCGCTGGGATCGAACTCAGGCCGTGGGGAGAGTTTCGGCTGCAGTAACTGCTGCTTTTACCGCTCTGTGCCACACGAGGTACTTAGCATGGGGAATAAGGAAGTCCTTTTCAACCTTGAATCTGGCTATGAATCAGGCTCAATCCATCCTTCAGCGCTAAACGACTCCCAGTGGAACTGGAACACATCTTTAGCCTGAGCCATTGAGAAGAAGGTAACGACAGTAGCTGAACTACATCTACTCACCTTTGACTGTGACCAGCACAGAGCTGTAGGTCTGCCCTGCCAGGTTGGAGGCTGTGCAAGTGTAGAGGCCATTATCGATTTGCTTGCAGAAGAGGATTTTCAGTACAAAGTTCTCCTGTTCATCCTCATAGATGATGTGCCGGCGACCTTCAAGGATGACCTCGCCATCCTTCTTCCAAACGATCTCCGGCTTGGGTTCTCCTGTCACGTAGCAGCTCATCTTGGCATGTTTTCCCTCGGTGACGGTGAAAGTACGCGTTGTCACGCCATAGTAAGAGCCACCATCGCCCCGAAAGCCCTTGGAAGTCAAGCTGGCAGCCCTCTCATAATCAAGAGAGAGGCTCAGGCCAAGCTTGGATCGCCCTTCTGTGGAGTACGCTGTGGAGATCAAGGAGTCAGTGGTGGATAGGTCTGTCTTTCTAATTTCTTCCCGCCTTTTTTGCAAGTGTGACAGCAAAGGGGAAGTCTTGCTGTTGCTCACGTCGATATCATGACTGGTGCCACCTGGACTGTAAGAATCCGGCGTGTCCACCACCAACGCAGCTGCTGCGCTGGTGGCCCCGAGCGGATTCTCTGCACGGCAAGTGTACGTTCCACTGTCCACCAACCGAGTACTCTGGATCTTGAGGGCATTTTTCTCCCCCTGGGACTCAATCTGGATGCGGTTAGACTCTGAACGCCCGCCCAGGTGCCTCCCATCTTTCTCCCAGTTTACGGAAAGGGGAGGACTACCCTGGACAATGCATTTGAACATGGCATCTTCTCCCATGATTACTCTAATAGAAGTGGGCTTCTGGATGAAGTAAGGTGCTGATTCCGTCACAGTGGTCTTCTCCCCAACTTTGATACTGACTGCAGCAAAAGCTTCCCCGATGGTGTTCTTGGCCCGGCAGATATACTGGCCACTGTCCTCCAGGCTCAAGTCATAAATCGTTAAACGATACAAATCGCAATCTTCCACCATTTTAAATCTTCCCCCCGTCTGGATAGGAAGTTTATCCTTCTCCCAGCTCACTAAAGGGATGGGATTTCCAATAATCTGGCAACTCAAGGTGGCATCTTTCCCCATGGAGACCACGAAGGCCTTAGGCCTGGTCAAGAACCTTGGGACTCCACTGTAAGAACTGTAATCCATCTTGATGGTCTAGGAAGTAGAGAAGAAAAGGAAAGAAACAACCATAAAAAAGCATGATCATGAGAAATAATCGGCCCATACCATAAGCAACAAGTACCACATATTATAAGCATAGTACCATTTCCAGCTCTATTAGGGTGACCAACTGTCAGGATTTCCCCGGATTTGTCCTGGTTTTTGTTCTTTCCATAGTGTCAGGGGGGATTTTCTATAATTTTCAATAATGTCCTGGAATGACACACCTTCCCCTTTAAGGCTGCCATTAGCATGGCAGGAGGGAATGACATGCTTTCTTGAGGCACATCATTCCCCCACCCCGAGCTCCAATTGAGGTCTTAAAGGGGAAAGTGGGTCATTCGTAGACATTATAGAAAAGGCCTCAATTGGAGTGGATGGTGGTGGTGCAGAATGAAATCCTTTCCCCTCCTCCACTCCAATCGGGTTCTTTAAGGTGGTGGGGGAATAAAGTACTTTCTGCAGGACTCAGAAAGCTGCTTCCCCCCCACACACACACTAGGTGTCCTCTTTTTTGGTTTCCCAAGTATGGTCACCCTAGTTCTATGAGCTCCAAGATTGTCTCTCATGCTTGAGAAACCTACCTAGTTCCTTCAAGAGGTTAACCTGAACACATTCAAAGCCAATTTACCATAAATCTGAGCAGGTACTGCAAAATGTCTTAAGTGTATAGGCCAATACAGGAGGCAGCCGTTGAAACTATCAAACAAAAATGTAGCACACGACTGTTAGGCATATAGCAAATTGAAACACTGGGGTGAAAGGATGGTTTTATCATATATAATATTTTTCTGTATGCAATATCACCAGTTAAGGCATGAAGTAACATTAAATGTACACAAGTTGTTTAACTAGATTGAGCAGGCTGTGATAGCTGAATAGAAATGTTTTTACAAACAGAACAAACAATCAAAGAACAGACGATATACAGGCCTCCGGTTCTTTAAACCTGTTTCGCAAAACGCTTCTTCAGAATATTGCAACTGTTAGCACCATCACAAAGCTACTGCCGTGGATGAATGGAGGGATGTTAGAATTCATTCCTCAATTCCAAAATGACATATTTAGTCCTTCAAACAAAGTTTCACTTAAAGTCCAGGCCGAAAAATGCAAAGCTTCAGAAGTGGCGAGTTCCATGCAGCTGTGTATAGGCGTCATATATTTTAGAACCCAGCCATCCATGACCATGGAATATTCATCAGTTTCATATCAGCTAAGCATGTGTCATGCTCTGGATTTATTTATTAGTAAATCAGTTTTCAAAGCACTTTTTATGAATGCAATTGAATAAACATTGAAATGGACATTTCAGAGCAGTACGACAATGGAATCAGTGACCTAGGGAGGTTGTGGGCTCTCCCACACTAGAGGCCTTCAAGAGGCAGCTGGACAATCATCTGTCGGGGATGCTTTAGGGTGGATTCCTGCATTGAGCAGGGGGTTGGACTCGATGGCCTTGTAGGCCCCTTCCAGCTCTGCTATTCTATGATTCTATGATTCTATGATTTCAAAATAAGAAATTGCAAGGTCAGCAATGCCTTATGACTAGTCCAGAAGCTATTTGAACAAAATAGCTAAAGGGACAGTCATATTTGCCTCAAGGGTCATCTGTTGGCCATCCAATAGTTCAGTGGTTCCCAACCTTGAGTCCCAACTTGTTGTTAGACAACAACTCCCATCATCTCTGGCAATTGGCCATGCTGGCTGAGGATGATGGGAGTTGTAGACCAACAATATCTGGGGTTTTCAAGGTTGAGAATAAGAAAAAGGGAGAAATGTCTCAGGATGCTATGGAGAACTTTATTGTGAACAAGCCCGATGCATTTCAGCCTCTTGCTTTCTGTTAGGCTATCTTCAAGGGGTTGTAACAATATCTTCAAAAATTGAAGAAGGCCTAACAGAAAGCAAGAGGCCAAATTGGGCTTGTTCACAGGAAAGTTCTCCACAGCATCCTGAGACGTTTCTCCCTTTTTCTTGTTCACCTTGGATGCTTACTCACCTTGCACCCTCATTCCAAGGTTGAGAACCAAGTTAAAGAATGGCTTCTTGTAGGTATGCACCCTTTCCCACCCACATCCACTAAAAGGAGTAGCACAAAACACTCAACTTGTGTATTGACATCCCACCCAAAATGGGACAGAGGACAGCTCCCAAATCAGGACAGAGAATCAGCTTATGAATGAGTTGTTTTGCAATAACAACATCAAATGCCATTCTGTCTGGATCCCATGATATCAATTTTCCATTGCGTTCATGAATCACAAAGCATGTGAAACAATGCCTTTACTTAGATCATCTTGTATTAGAGATATAGAGCCTGACTACTAACTTCTGGATTTCCAAAAGGAAGATACGTTTAAAGGTTACTAAGAACATAAGAAGAGCCTTGCTGGGTCAGATCCATCTAGGTTGGGGACAGTCACCACATTGTGAGAAAGCAAATGTCATAGTTTAACTATGCAGTGGGTGAAGAGCTACCTGCTGTCTGTCCTGAATTTTCTACTGTTCAGATTCATTAGATAACCCCACATTCTAGTCTTATGAGGGAGGGAGAATTTTTTTCCCATATCCACTTTCTCCACAGCGTGCGTAATTTCATACACCTCTATCATGTGCTTTTATTCACTTTTTTCTAAGCTAAAACACTGCAACCAATGTAGGCCACAGCTAGACCTAAGGTTTATCCTGGGATCATCCAGGGTTTCATAGAATCATAGAATCATAGAATAGCAGGACATTATTGAAAATTATAGAAAATCCCCCCTGACACCATGGAAAGAACAAAAACCAGGACAAATCCGGGGAAATCCTGACAGTTGGTCACCCTACCATTAGTCAACATAGGGACACCTGATTCTAGTGGGCCTTGACCTTGTGCACCAAACGTAGGGCACGCGCGCACACGCACACACACACACACACACACACACACACACACACACATGCCATCCCTGCCAAGGTGCCATGGCTACAACCTAGCTTGCCTTGGGTCATCCAGGTCTCGCCCAGATTGCTAAGGCGTAATTAAGACGCCTACCTCCCGATCAGTTTTCTACTTCCTATAATCCATATGAAATGCTGTCAGCATTTCTCCTCTCCTGAGCAAACAGCCGTCCTTCTCCAGTGTTACTAAGCTCCACTTCACAAACAGATCCTTACATACCAGCCTCTATCTAAAAGTTACTTCCATCTGTCTGTAGACCTCAAACACACATACACGGCCTGGGCAATGATGAGTCCAAATAGCAAAACCCTTGATCAACAGCACAATCTTGCTTTTCAGCTGCTGTTTTTCTAGTCAGTGGATTGGATCCAGATTTAGTCATAATAGAGTAGACCCACTGAAATCAAGGGGGTTTAGGTAAGTCATGACTAACTTACATCCCATTGACTTTAGTGGTTCTACTCTAAGTATGACCAAATCTGGATCCAACCTACTCTCTTGTGTGCTGAGAGTTACACACAGAATTATATTCAAGCATTCAATGCTTCCAAAGGGCTCAGCCTTATTTGCAGCACCAGCCACAGAAATTAGGGATGTGCTCCGCTTCTAATCGGACCGTAGAAGCAGGAGCGGAGTGGGGGGCTTCGCCTGCCCTTAAGGCGGAGGCGAAGAGGATTGGGGGGCCGGCGGAGCGTGGCGAAGAGGATCGAGGTGAAGGCGGATCCTTTGCCTCGATCCGGAGCTCCGCCGGAAAGGTAAGTGGGGTTTACCGGGCCCTGCCGCTGTCCCCCCGCCCTCCTCTCCCTTACCTGCCTCCGTCCGTGGTCCGTCAACGTCTTCAATTGAGCCCGTGGTTCTAGCAGGAAGTCTGGGCCGCTTGCGGCCCAGACTTCCTGGTAGAACTGCGGGCTCAGTTGAAGACGGCGATGGACCGCGGACGGAGGCAGGTAAGGTCCCCCTCTCCCTTGGTCCCTTACCGGGCTCTGCCACCGTCGCCGCATGGGCGGCGACGGCGGCAGGGCCTGGTAACCCCCCCATGGGGGGGGAACGGAGCTCCGATCCGGATCCGGAGCTCCGAGCGGAGCGGAGTGGGCACAGGCGGAGTGGGGGCGGGGCGGAGCGGCCCGATCCGAAAATGGCGGATCTGAAAGTGAAGCGGAGTGGGGGGTCCGTGCACACCCCTAACAGAAATGGTGCATGAAAGTTGCACCTGCTCGAAACAGAGAATTTTATAGTGATGATAAACACACACACACACACTATTCTAAATTTCAGCAAAATAGGGTTGTAGTAGTAGTCTACCTGTTCAAAAGATTTGCCCATTGCCTCCAGAAAAAAACCCTCTCCCAATTCACTTATTAGAATCACTTTTCTCAGAACTATCAGGCTGCTTGGGAAGGACAGCATCTCTGAGCATGTTCAGAATACCTCTCTCTCTCTCTCTCTCTCTCTCTCTCTCTCTCTGCTCCTCCAGCCAGTTCACATACATTAGATTAGGGGGCAACTCTAGGTGAAAGGGCTTTTAGCCAGGTGGAAGCCCCAGCACCTCATCTGTATTTTTAAACTATTGATGTCAATGGGGAAAATAGCTGAAATATTTCTTTAAAAAGAAAAGAAAAGAAAAAGCCCATTCTTTCTAAGGAAAATGTTCAGGTCTTTTGGCTTTAAACTCCTTCCATCTGAAAACCCTTCAAGCCAACACCTGGTGGCCCTTGATTGCACCAAATCTGAGTTTCTTGGGGGGCATTTTGGAGAGAAAAAAGGGGGCTCTTGGCTCACCATCTCACACAGCTTTTCAAAGTGCCCTCCCAACAATTTTTTTAAAAATAAATACTGAATTTAGTGCAATCCTAGGATTGTTTTCTTCGAAGTTGAGTTCAATGGAACTTACGTCCAAGTAAGCAGGTGTAGGATTGCACTTTGTATTGATCGGGATTCACCGAACAGAAACGCAGAGAATAGAAAAGAAACAACTTGTCTGCTTTGTCATGCTGCAAACAGGCATGTCTTTTATATTGATCTGTATTCAGCATATCATGCAAAAAGTAGACATACATCACTGCCATTACAACCACTCCGTATCACTGAGCTATTGCTCTTAAAATAGACTCAGCTGTCATTCCCATCTTTTTTCAGAGCCCATCTGCAGAAAGGCAAGCCGGGAACCTGACAGGGGGCTGCTATGGCTGGGATTAATACCGACATAAGGAGAGTAATGAGGTCAGAGAATTAACCAAACACAAAACTTTTTGTGTGCGTGTCTTAGTAGTTAGGATGAAAACAACATGGGGGCGGGGGCGGACTGGCCAGGGTGCCAGCTTGCCCGATGGCAAGTGCCCCCCCCTTAAAGTGCCCCCCTTTAAACATTAGACAATATGTTAAAAATGTGAATGACCTTTTAGTAGCTTTATGTGTTTTATAAAAGGTATGTGAGAGGACATTTTCAAAGCTAAAGATCATAGAGACAAGGCTAAGAAATTCACTGTCTGAGGAGAACTTGGAATCATACATGTTGCTATCCATTGAAAAGGAATTGTTTGATCAGCTGGATGCAGAAGCAGTTATTGACAGATTCGCACAATCATCTAGTGAATTCAAACGATTGCTCTCAATATAGTGGACGGCATGAAATATGCTTTTGAACTACATGTTAATGTGTAAAATGTTCAGTAGAAGCAAACTATTTACATTTAGTATCTACTATATACTGCCAGTAATATGTACAATATATGTACACTGTAATTACTATATATATGTTTATTTTGCAAAAAAAATTAATTGTACCTTTTTTCCACTTACGTATTTTTTGAAAATTGTATTTATTTCTTATAAAAAATAAATCATAGCCTTATAGTTGTGGGTCTGGCAACCAATATTTTTAGACCCAGTCCGCCACTGCATGGGAGGTTAATGACACCATTCCTTCAATACAAGAAGAACTCCATCTCTCTCAGCACATTCCGGCAGGCACACAGATCAAAAACAAGTAAACGTTAAATGCCCTCTCCTTAATTTCCTTTGCAAATCACTTCATTTTCTTCTGGGTCACAGCTGAAACCACAAACATCAGAACCCCAAACCAAGATATGCCCTGAAGGCGAAATCTAGCTTCCTGACCTTCCACTTTACTACGAATTCCAATGCTACAGCCGCAAATAACGTCAACAGAGCACTTTTTGCCCCTTCCTAAAATGGCGTTGGCAAACCGTTCCGGCCAACCCAGAATCAAAATGAAATTCAGGACCTTACCTGAAGTCTTGTTAAACCAGGAGGAAACAAGGCTCTTTCATTGGAATGAAGGAAAGCAGATCCTGACTGACTTGGTACAGAGGGGATAAATAGCTGAAGGGGGCATGGGGAGACCAGCAGAGTTTTGGTCCCCCCCTAGCCAGTGAGAAATAAAACAGAAACCCCAGTGAGGTTCGGGACGTGCTAAAGGTAACCCCCTAGTCCCCCTGGAGTAGCTGCAGAGCTCAGGGTTTAGCCTGTGTCCAGCCCCTCCCTTTGGCTGCCCTCCTCCAGTCAAGTTGGATTGCTGACATGCCTGCTTCTCTACCGCTGCCTCCCATTTCCAAAATAGCCTTGGGTGTCATTTACCAGAGAGATTAAATTTCATGTGGTGGAGAGACGAAAGGCCATCGTTTTTAGGAAACTCACCGGGACAGACCAAAAAGATCTCCCTTGAGAGAGTGCGTGCAGACCTACCCTCAACTGGGGAACGGCAATGAGTGGGGTACCACAGGGCTCAGTCCTGGGCCCAGTGCTCTTCAACATATTTATTAATGATTTGGATGAGGAGGTGCAGGGAACACTGATCAAATTTGCAGATGACACAAAATTGGGTGGGATAGCTAATACCCTGGAAGACAAAAACAAACTTCAAAGTGATGTTGAGAGGCTGGAGTGCTGGGCTGAAAACAACAGGATGAAATGTAATAGGGATAAATGCCAAGTTCTACATCTAGGAAACAGAAACCAAATGCACAGTTAGAAGATGGGGGATACTTGGCTCAGCAATACTACAAATGAGAAGGATCTTGGAATTGTTGTAGATCACAAGCTGAATAGGAGCCAACAGTGTGATATGGCTGCAAAAAACCCAAGTGCTATTTTGGGCTGCTTCCAAATCACGTGAGGTAGTGGTTCCTCTCAATTCGGCCCTGGTTAGGCCTCATCTAGAGTATTGCGTCCAGTTCTGGGCTCCACAATTCAAGAAGGACGCAGACAAGCTGGAGTGGGTTCAGAGGAGGGCAACCAGGATGATCAGGGGTCCGGAAACAAAGCCCTGTGAGGAGAGACTGAAAGAACTGGGCAGGTTTAGCCTGGAGAAGAGAAAATTGAGGGGAGACATGAGAGCACTCTTCAAATATTTAAAAGGTTGCCACACAGAGGAGGGCCAGGATCTCTTCTCGATCCTCCCAGAGTGCAGGACACGGAATAACGGGCTCAAGTTAAAGGAAGCCAGATTCCGACTGGACATCAGGAAAAACTTCCTGACTGTTAAAGTAGTATGACAATGGAATCAGTTACCTAGGGAGGTTGTGGGCTCTCCCACACTAGAGGCCTTCAAGAGGCAGCTGGACAACCACCTGTCAAGGATGCTTTAGGGTGGATTCCTGCATTGAGCAGGGGGTTGGACTCGATGGCCTTGTGGGCCCCTTCCAACTCTGCTATTCTATGATTCTATGATTCAATGGGCTGGGCCTTGTACCGTTCCTCAAGTGCATTATCCAAGTGACAGGTGTCAAATTGGGGCATGACAGGGGAATGTTTTGAGCCATTGGCAAAAGTTTATTAGGCTTTTTGCAGAGAGGGGAATGGGGAATGTTTTGTTTAGCAACATTTCTGCTCCTGGATTGAAATAAAAAGAACCTTATTTTTGTCCTCCTGTGGTCGATACAGCTGAATTATGAACAGGCCTGGTGCCAAAATTACTGGGTCCCAGGCTCAGAGGTTCAAGCTTATCCTCTGCGATTTGACAGAGAAAATAGGTTCACTGATAAACATTCCCAGACACTAAGGCCACAGCTATTATTATTATTATTATTATTATTTATTTATTTATATAGCACCATTAATGTACATGGTGCTGTACAGAGTAAAACAATAAATACAAGACCCTGCCGCATAGGCTTACATTCTAATAAAATCATAATAAAACAATAAGGAGGGGAAGAGAATGCACCAAACAGGCAGTATAAAAGTCAGAACAAAATCAAGTTTTAAAAGCTTTAGGAAAAAGAAAAGTTTTTAGCTGAGCTTTAAAAGCTACGATTGAACTTGTAGTTCTCAAATGTTCTGGAAGAGCGTTCCAGGCGTAAGGGGCAGCCGAAGAAAATGGACGAAGCCGAGCAGGGGAAGTAGAGGTCCTTGGGCAGGCAAGAAACATGGCATCAGAGGAGTGAAGAGCATGAGCGGGGCAATAGTGTGAGATGGGAGAGGAGAGATAGGAAGGAGCTAGACAGTGAAAAGCTTTGTAGGTCAACAGGAGAAGTTTATATTGGATTCTGAAGTGAATTGGAAGCCAATGAAGAGATTTCAGAAGTGGAGTAACATGGTCAGAGCGGCGAGCCAAGAAGATGATCTTAGCAGCAGAGTGGTGAACAGAAACCAACGGACTGATGTGAGAAGAAGGAAGGCCAGAGAGAAGAAGGTTGCAGTAGTTTATCCTGGGATCATCCAGGGTTCACCGCTGCCTGAACACTGGATCCCCTGTGTGTCACCTAGATGAACAGGTTTGACTCCTGGACGATCCAGGGATAAACCTTAGGTCTAGCTATGGCCGTAGCCTCTGACCGTGAGGACCCGTCTGACAGAGCAAGGTTACCTTGCAGCAGGACCACAGAAGAAGGCAGGGGGCAAATTGTGTGTCCTTAGTCACATACTTATTATTCATTGATTGGTTGATTGATTTGATTTGATTTGTAAACCCCTCATCCCATTACAAACATATCCAAGTAATCTGGATACAACTGTCCCCACTAGGATTCCTGCATGGGAAAAGAAGGGATATTTTCGGTTGAGAGATTTTTATGCTCAGGATAAACCAAAAACATTTATTCAACATACACCACAACCAGATTTATAACAATATATGCCCTTTTCTGTTTTGAGCATATGGACATTACCAACTAAATGAAGATTACAAAGCACACTTATTAATTTTTTTAAAAAAAAATCTCTAAAATTGTATTAACCAAGTCTTTTGCAACAGCCTATTTCAGCTCCAGTTGTTAGACTGTTCTTTTTTTCTGTTACATTTAAATAAAAATTTAAAATAATCATGTGGCGGTTTCTTGGCTTTTGTACAGTTTTCCACCATTCTAAATGGTAGAAATGCCTCATCCTAAATCTGATTGACTTGCAGCAAGAGCTTTTGGCTAAAATATGCTGGTGTTTTTTAGCAGTTTGATCACACCTCTTTTACCTTCAGCCCCATCCATCACTGGACTGCAGCCCTCGAGAAATTCACCAAAAACTGAATTTATTTATTTACAACATTTGTATACGCTCGATATCTATTCTGGAGTGGTGAACAGAAAAGGTACGATAGCACAAAGGTAGAATGATTTAAAACACATAAAAATTATTAAAAACAGAATACCAATGAAGACCGTGGGTGGTCATTTAAGGAATGTTTCCTGGATCAGAACTGTTTTCAGAAGGTGGCAGATGCAACACATTGGTGCAGGCCTGCCTGACTTCCAAAGGCAGGGAATTTTGTAGGAAGGGGGCCACCACACTAAAGGCTGTTTTCCTGGTGGACTCCAGTTAGGCCATAGGTACATGTGGAACTACCAAAAGCATGACCTCCGATCAGGCAGGTTGGTAAGGGAGAAGGTGGTCTCTCAGGTATCCTGGTCCCAAGTTGTTTAGGGCTTTGTAAACTAGTACTAGAACCTTAAACCTGGCTTGGTAGGCAATAGGCAACCTTAGGCTGAAAGAGGTTCAACACCCCTGGACTAGATGGCCCTTTTCGATTGGCAGAGCACCTCTTCAGTTCAGCATGTCCCTGTGCCTCCAAAAACCCTTGCAGACCTAGCTGTGGTTCTACCAAAAAACTCATTTCCTCTGAGTTTTCTTTCCCCAATTTAAAGAAGTGATTTTGGGGGGCAGGGGAATGGAAGCAATGTATTTAACCAATGTATTTAGCCTTCCATTAGTGCAATAACACTGCTCTTATTTCAGCAGCTTGGAATATTGTCCATAGGCGTAGACAGAGAAGAACGGCAGAAGACCTAGGTAGAAAGCCAAGGTCAAAGAAGCTAGAAAAATCTGCTTGCTGCCACTAGAGCTTTTCATCTGTGTGTGTGTGTGTGTGTGTGTGTGTGTATGTTAGTGTGAGAAGAAAACAGGTGGTTACTCCAATGACTGACAGCATTTATGAGGGAGCATCTTTCAGACTGGAGAAGAGCTTTAACTTGTTCTCTGATACCTGCCCGTCATGTAACGGAAGTAGTTCCCTGGGACCATTTTATTATGCAGAAAAAAAAATCCATACAAGGATAGCGAAATGACTCTTTTAAGGGAAGAGGGGGTGAAAAATCACAAGCTAGTATGTAAGTTTTCAAGTTCCCCAAAATTCTTTAGATGGCATGATAAGTCAAATAAAAGGATGGGCGGGGTAGGTCAGGCAAAGGGACACACTGCTTTCCATTGCCTTTTGTTGCCTTGTACAACTTGGGTACAACCTAAATTACCATACCTAAAAGCCACCCTAAATAAGGGCTCTGTGTCGTATTTGCCCTGTGCTGGCTCCAAATCAGTGTTGCGTCAGTTATGTGATGCAGCCACAGATTCAGAGCCATAGTGGGGCAAAGAGGCAAAGGGAAATATTTAACTTTCCCTCCCGGAGTGAGGTCAGCATGGCTCTTCTGCCATCTGTCCTCACTCTGGTGCTGGGCAGGGGGCATGCCCAGCCAGAAGATGACCTTGGATTGGTCACCAGAAGCTGGGGCAGGGAGAGGGCCTGGCAAGCCTTATGGCCCCTGAAAATCCCCTGCTGCCTCCCTCTGTCAAGACTGCTCGACGCCACCCCGTAGCCGCGATACCACAGGGTTTGGTGGTGGAGAAGCAGCATGAAGGCAGCTGTGATGTTTCACTGTTTTATGCCATTTATCTGTTATGAAAATGCTGTTTAGACTTCGCATGATATGGCTGGTAAGTAGTTAATTCTGTTAGGAGGGGGAGTGAGTGAATTGAATGTTGGAGTCAATGCTGGTTGGCTGTTGGATTTGAGTGTGTGAAGGAATGACAGTTAAAGTCAATGGCCATAACTAGACGGAACTTTATCCTGGGGCAAACCCAGGGATTGTTTCTGTGTGTCCACATGACGCACAGGGGATCCCGGGATCAGGGAGGGATGATCCCTCCCTTGCCCCGGGATCTCGCCCTCGCCCCCAGTTTTTCCGCGGTCCCAAGCTGAGCCTGAGACCATGGAACATGTGGCTGGGTGCCGTGGGTTGACCCGGCTCCGCACAATTCCTTGCTGGGAGCCACACACGGGGGCCCAGCACTCCTCAGGAGCTCTGTGCCCATCGGGGGTAGGGTGGAGGGAGCGGGGAAATTAAATTATTTTTTTTAAAAAATGCTTACCTTTTGCGCACAAGCGTCCATGCGCTGCTACTCCTTTAAAAAATAAAAAATGGCGAGCGCAACACCTCTCCTTCTGAGGTAGTCACGTGTAAACAGTGGAGGGATCTCGCGTTAAACACAATGCGAGATCTTCCCTCCTCCATCGTGGGATAACAGGTAGGTCTAGCTAAGGTCAATAGTTGGTAGTTGAAGAGAGTCGGGGCTAGTCTGCTGTAGAGGATAGATTAGTGCAGGGTCTGTGGTTTATTGTTTTGGGAATAAGAGGGAGCAGGAGGACCTAGATTAGGAATTTAGAAGGTAAAGTGGGCAAGGATACAAGTCATCTTTATTGTAACAACTAAGTACTGAAACAAATGAAACATCTTGATAAAATGTGTGAACTTGTTAAATAAAAGTTATTTTGTTTCACACTGGATTGGATTCTTCAAGTCCCTGAGGTCAGATACTGATTTATATGGTTGCAGCGGTAAAGTAGAAGACGAATAAAGGGTGCACAAAGTGCCAACCTGGTTGCTGTGGGACCAAAAAGGGGTCAGAGAATCGCAGAATCAGTGGGAGAGTAAAAGGTGATGCCCAGAGGTGGATTCAGAAAGGAAGATAATCCAGAGTGGGCAGCTGTATTCCGACTGCGTTTATGGTTGGGATCTTTTAAAGGGAAATGTAAAAAGGAGTCTCAGGGTGAGAGGTTCGTGATAGCAGCCCCCTGGTCAAACACTTTCGATGATTTCATAAAGGCCAAGACGACATGGTCAGTTTCATCAACTTGGCCCAAGATAAGTGTGTAGCTGGTAGAGGAATACTTTGGTGGTGGTGCCTTCTAGACATACGGCCTCTGAGAGGATAAAACACAGAGATTAGGTTTCCAAAACCTGGCCAAAAATAGAGGCCTGCTTCGTGCCGTTGAGGGGCGTGGAAGGGCTGCTGCCTCCAAATCAGTAAGCAGGTCATCAGGAATTATCAAAATCCACAGATATCCACCAGTCATGTTTATGACATTCTCCCAAATGCGATAATCTGAAAATATAGATAGGTATTTTTGGAAAGTCTCACTTATAAACATCCAGTTATGAAAGACAAAAGCAGTTACCATCCTCAACAGAGGGAATTGGGAAACTCTAGGTCCCCATTTTTTAAAAGAACTGTTTTCACAGCTTTTCAAAAGAGATTTGGAGGTGAGGGAGTCAGATGTGATCTGCTGTACCCCTGCCAATTTTAGTCTCAAAATGGAGGTGGGATGCAGATCAGAGCTTCAACAGAAGTTCTCAACACGCAGGCTCAACACTCATTATTCTGCCTTCCTATGGAAAAACATGAACGTTACTAATAGAAAAAATAGAGCCTGTTTAGACAACATAAGCCATGGTTAGATTGCAAACTCTTTTGCAGCAAAAGGTTAGCGAGTGTGTTTAAACCGTGGTTATGTAGCCACCATGGTTAGCCATAATGTTTAGTTCAAAATGCTTAACCACAGTGGCTTAGCGTTTCATTGAACAGGGTCATACTGAATGCAAAATTGCCAACTTAAAAATTGGAGTCACATTGGCCATTTTCCAGTCCTCTTAAGGCTGATCTTAAGGACATGTTGCATATTTTTGTTAGAAGATCAGCAATTTCTTATCTGAGTTAAGAATTCTAGGATGGATACCATCTGGGTATGGTGATTTGTTTACATTCAATTTGACAATAAGGTTGAGAACATCCTCTCTTGTTGCCATTATTTCAGTTCCTCAGACTCCCTTCCAGAAGAGATCCATTCAAGCACAGGCACGGTCCTATATCTTCTGCAGTGAAGACAGATGAGAAGGAATTTCTTCAGCTTCTCTGCAATCTCCTCATCCTCCTTTAACTTCATTGTCTCCCTAGCTGGTTTCCTGCTTCTGATATAAAGAATTCTTTATTGTTGGCTCTGATGTTATTAGCAATATGCTCCTCAAAAAGTTTTGCATCTCTCATTGTCGACTTGCGTCTCCTTTGCACAGGCTTGTTCTCCCTTTCGTTTTCCTCATTTGGGTAAGACTTCCATTTTCTGAAGGAGTCTTTTCTCTAATAGCTTCCTTGACACTGTTCATTAATCATCCTGACAGTGGACCCTTGGAATTGGTACTAGCTTTCTGAACCTGTGGCATACATTTTACTTTAGCTTCTATTATCGTGATTTCGAGCAACCTCCAAGCATTTTGAAGGGATTTAACCCTCTTGACTCCACCTTTCAATTTCGTTTTCACCAGTTTCCTCATTTTAGTGTTAAGACTGCCTCCTTGGAAGGAATGTTATAGAGCAGAATGAAGGAACTGCCTCTGAAAGGAGACTGCTTAATCAAGGCTCTTCTATGCAGGTAGATTAAGTAGAAAGAAGAGTTGGATCCAGATTTAGTCATACTTAGAGCAGACCCATTAAAATCAATGGAACTCTTTGGTCATGGCTAAGCTATATGCCAGTTATTTCAATAGGTCAACTCTAAGTTTGACTACATCTGGCTCAAAACCTATGGCAATTCTAAACACACTTACTAATAAGTCCATAACCCTGAATATTGGGACTTCTGAATAAAGTTGTACAGGGTAGCAAGGCCCCTTCCTACTTTGTTTCCACTAATTTCTTTTTAATTGATCATGTCCCTTCCTTAATTTCTTGAAAACATACAATAATGGCAATTTAAATATTAAATACTTTAATTGTTTTAAGTGTTAGCCAGCACACATAACAGGTATTCAGTGACAATTACAAAAAAAGGGGGGGGAATCTTACATGAGAAACAGCAGCTGATAATTGACAAATGTAACTGAATACAATCAGGCTCATAGCAATTTAGAGAAAGAAAACATTACACAGAAAAACAATGCTAGTACATTTCACTCACCATGATTTTTATAGGATTCACCATACATCTTAAATTATTTTTCAAGACATTACAACGTTTTGAACTTTTGTATTGTTTTCTTAATGTAATCTACAAGCGCACAGGGGTTATGTGACTTTACACAAATGAAGATGTAGTCTTGGATAAATGGCATCCTATTTCAGTTAATATAATACCGAAGGAAGCCCCAGCAGCTCAGTGAACAACAAACGTGATCATCCATCGTCATTATTATCTAGAAAGTTACCGGAGAGGTAGAAGTGAGATTTTTGTAGCTTTCAGAATCCACAGTTATTTCCAAATACAGCGAATCAGCACCAGAATTGGCCAATGATGAAGTCTTATGGCAGCTGACCTCTCTTTAAGCACAGTTCTCTTCCGTCTACTAAATCAATGTTTAATAGGATTTGCAGTCATTATCACCAGTAGTGTATTTATTTTTTCCTTTCAACAAGATTGGCTAAAGATATACAAGGTAATATACTATAAACTGTATATTAAAATAGACAATTGTTTATCTTCACATTATCTATAATAAAAATAAAAGCAAACTCCTCTTCCCAGGTGCTTCATTGGGGAGAAAATGTTACAGGTTGTTTCCAAATTTAGAAGTCTAATAAAAAGTGCTATCTTAAACCAAAAACAAACCTGAAAGCAAAATAGGTTTAAGGAAACTGATAAAAACAAATTTGTTTTAAGATTAAATATATTTTCTACCAACACATGATTTTATTTTAACAGGCACAGTTATACAAAAATTTGATATACTGTTTTTACCAGTTTCCTTAAACCTATTTTGTTTCCAGATTTAGTCATACGAACAACAGACCTACCGAAATCAGTGGATCTTCTCTAAGTGTGACCTACATCTGGAACCAACCCTACTGCACAGGGACTTTCTATACTGATTTGTTTCAAGTTGTTCTCCTGTATATCCCTTCTATTTTTATTACCAATTTTACCAGCAAACACAATACATTTTAAACCTTATCAAGCAAAGTAGCTGCGACAACTAATTGTTACAGTTCTGTTTGTTAAAAGGTTCTTCACCAACTAGCTTGCCTGTAAGCTGGATAAGTAACTTCACACACATTTTTTTGTATCACAAAATGTAGTATTCTTAATAAGGCCAACAAAAATCCACATTTAAAAACAATGAAAGCTAGAACAAAAATTGCCGTTAAAAATAAGTTGCAAGATGCTATGAAAATCTGTTGTAAAAGCGTAACTAAGCATTTTCATAATTTTATATAAAGATTTACCAAAAGTTTAAGTGCGCTGGTGATTAAGACTCATAAAACCACGCAGGGAACAATTTTGCGCTGGGTTTCTACACAGATAAATGAAAATGAAAGTATACACACATAGAATGCTGAATTCTCAAAAACGCTTTTGGTGTCTATGTAAGAATGCTCAGTTTTAAAATAAAAGCAGTCTATCTATTTTCCTTATTCTAACAGTGTTTATATAGCCAATTCTCTTTCTGGAATTTTTTGGAACAAGGCATTCAATGAGAACCAAAAACACTTTACCCAATTACCCAATGTGC
Source organism: Elgaria multicarinata webbii (assembly GCF_023053635.1). Taxonomy (NCBI): domain Eukaryota; kingdom Metazoa; phylum Chordata; class Lepidosauria; order Squamata; family Anguidae; genus Elgaria; species Elgaria multicarinata. The sequence goes on along the minus strand of NC_086171.1, from coordinate 6,796,041 downwards.
AAATAGGTAGCTAAGATCAAGGTCAATAAAAGCCATTGGGTGAATCCAGACTTAGTCATGCTTAGACTAGACCCACTGAAACCAACATGACAATCATGACTAACTTGTCACATTTAAAAGCCAATGTTAGTTAACAAAACCACTCGTTTTGCCCATTGACAAGTTTATAGCCAAAGTCCAGAGCAAATGCAAAGTATTCCATGTCCCTAATAGGGTTTTGCTCAACTCCTAATGACATGTGGCAACAAACAATTGAAACAAGTTTCAAAAGTAGTGTATGATGAGACACGGAGATCCTGCTGTCCCAAGGGGGGTGGGGGCAAGGCACAAGTCGTGATGGGTACACACAAGCCTAAGCAACTCCCTGGATTGTGGCCTTTGCACGGTGAGCTCTGCAGCTTTAGAAAATCTGCTGATTCACATTTTAGCGAAGATAGAGGGTTAGATCCAGAAATCTGTTAGCGGAGTCCCATTTATGGAACAGGTCTCTCTGCTCCAAAGAATGGAAAGTGGAAGGTAGTTTTTGACCATTCCCCTTCAGTTCCTTCCATACCCCAAAATCTGCTTTGGAGGAATGGGTGACTGAAGCAGCGTGGGTGGAGGGGTGACCCTCTGGACCACTGTGGATGGAACATGGGGACTGCATAGGGAATTGAACAAAATCACTCCCCCAACCTTCCCGTTTGCCGAAGGACTCCACTAGATTTAAGAAATTATATACCATTCCTCTTGTGAAAGCTATCATAGAGAAGTCCACCCTAAAGCTAAATTTTGCAGCATTCAAGTAGAATTTTATCCACAACATAAACAAGTCAAATACAAAATGAAACCCTAACAAGAAACCAAAATTAGATTCAGACTGCATTTAGTGTTATTTTGATCTGGTTCCTCAACCTCTGGTCTTTGTTACTTTTTACCAGAGCTTCCAACATCACAGAACTTGCACATAACAAAAGAACTACACTTCACAAGAAGTTTGCAAGACACACAACTCACACTCTATCTCAGACAAATCTCCCCCAAACATTTTAGATTAGAAAATCTAACGTTGCATATCTATGCTGCATAATTTTAAACATCTGGCATCTTCACAGGGCAAGTTCAACAATAACTAACCAATTGTTGGGCCTTCAAAGTGTGCTCTATTTTGACCAGTGGTACATGCTTTGACACGTATTCTCAGGGAAAACAGCCGTATTGGGTTTGTTATTGAGAACACTTTTTATCTCCAGATGACAGTACCAAGATAATTTTTACCTAAAAGTTAAAAGCAACTGATTAAACACTTCCTTAAATTAAAAGCAAGGCTAATAAAGAATACCACTTCTAATCTGCCATTGGGCAACTTATACCCTGAAAAAGAGTGGAAATATTTAAGAGTTTTTCAGAAACAGACATGTCAGCATACCCATAGTGTGTGTGTTATGACTGACAACATTGCTTCATTCAGAAAATATAATGAATGGGTAGTGAATCTGATCAGGTCTAAAAGCAATACAAGTTATATCTTCATGTAACTGATTTTGTATAACATGCCAATTAAGTCCTAATTGCTAGGTGTCCCATGTGACAATCAGCCAAAGGCACAGGAAAGCTAGCCTCAATCCTGAACTAAAGAAGTACAGTAAAAACTTGTTTGTTTTAATTCCAAAGCGGAAAATTGAGTTTTAATTAGCATGCATAAAATGTAAACTCATCAGGCATCTGATACTGCCATTTTCTGAAGAGAGCTAGTACATGCAGTCAAAGTAAATTAAATGAGAAGAGATGCCTTTACAGGCAATATAATAAAACAGATACATTCACAAATTCTAAAGCTAGGGAACCCAATGCTGGAAACTGATTATGAAACATTCATATCATAAACTATAGCTATCAAATGCAGCTTAATACAAATCCCATTAAATATATTGCTCAATTGTAACAAAAATTGAGCACACTGCTATATTTATCTTTATTAAGACTTTTAAAAGGCACATTACCTATAACAACCAATTATAATCACCAATTCTCACAAATTATTAACTCCATGTGCCTAATGCACTCATTACTATACCACAGTCCTGGAGACATACAATTATTTTATAAACTGAAAGAACAGACTACCAAATTACAAATACTAGCATGGTAATATTAGTTAGAGTGAAATCCAATCAATTCCTCATACGGTAAACTAGTTCTAATCCACAGAAGCATATTTGACCTTATGACATTTAGTGCAAAATGCATGAAGTATAATTTCTTCAGCATTAACCTTTAAGCTAAAACTAAAGACTGAAAATATTAATTATATTTTTCTTTGCAAACATGGCACTCTGAAGATTGTGCCTTTACATTATTCCTTTGTTATTTAAACTGAAGGGAGCATGTGAGGTATTTGCAACTTCCTGTTGCACACATCTAAATAAATCCTTGTTTGTCATACTATATTTACTCTAAATATTCACGAGCTGAAAGATGAAGGAATATTAAGTACATATATGATGAATCAATTATGCTTCCCAAAGCAGTATCCAATTAACGTATCGTTAAACAAGTAAAATATGTTCCAAACCACTGAAATATTTTTGTTCCCGTATCCTTCACCGTTTTAACACCATTCTTAGAATTATTAAGAGAACTGTTCCCAGAGTTTTTCACTAACACACTATTCTTAGAATGAAGAGAACTGTTCCCCAGAGTTTTTCACTAACATATAAAACACAAACACATTACTTATCAGTACACAGAGGTAATCTCAGTTTACAAGATTGTTAAAATGTTAATACTCAGAAGTAGTAAGAACCCCAAAATTAAAGCCCCAGAGATTCCTTTCACACAGAAATTTGCCCCCCCCCCCCATGAACTAGGATCTCCCCACAAATCATTGCAATGTCAGGAACAGCTTTGTGTCTGTGTACCCCGGATTCCATCATCATTTGCATGAAGCCGTTCCCAAACATTACAGCGAAGGAGATTTGTACTTGGAGTAAGCAAAATCAAGGAGTACCAGTGAAACGTCTGGACTGGGGCACAATCTACTCCGATTCCCATCTTCTACATTCACGTTGGCATGTAACACATGTGATTGTCCGAGACTCAGCATGAAGCCTAATAACAGTGATTGAACATACAAAATTCCTTCAGGCTAAAAATAAATCAGCCAGCTTTGGTAACCTAGTATAGAGTTAGTTTTATGCAACTATTTCTACAAACATTCGATCTCTATAAACATAATATACTGTGTATATTTATAGATTATATATACACACATACACATACAGACCCTGAGCATACATTAAGCCTGATTATTAGGTCTGACAAGGGATCAAAGTGTACATTAAAATAAGATAAAAATAATATATTAACCATTAAAATAAATACTCAAATTATTAATAGCCATATTTTTCATTAAGTGCATACCAGGTTAAATAGTAGTTTTAAGCCACTAAAGGCATCTATTCAGTTTCTAATTCTAAACAATTTAATCTCACTGGCTATAATGCTCATTATAATGTCATATTTGATGCATCATATCTAGAACTCCTTTTGTTTTCATTTCAAAACTAACAAATGCTGCTGCACCACCAGTCCTATGGAAGCTGAAGAAGTCTGAATTACTCCGGCCTGAAACTTAAGCTAGAAACACAATTCCACATTTTAATGCTTCTTTTGCTAGCTGCTTCAGCCAGACTATTGGCAATGATCTTTATCTCGCCAATCACAGCTCCCAACAATACCACAACAGAAATGTGCATTATTATCAGTTAAAACAAAACATAGTGTTTAGTAATCACTTTGGCACTTAAAATACTAACATTACAAAAAGAGTGTCGTTGCAAAAATGTGTTAAATTGTAAAACATCAGAATAAGCTTGGCCACTGGCTAGTTTCCTAGTTAATGGCTCGAGTCACAGTTTTGAATCAGTGAACAAGAAGATGAACTACTATTGCTTGTCTCCATGTAGTGGACCTTTTCTGTTTTACATAGCAGACACATATCACCAATATTAAGACTGGTGCAATACTATTACAGAAACACAAGTTCAATATCAGCAGTGGAAATGCAGTACAGAACATCTATACTTGCTGACAGGCTGGCATATTTTCCACACTGCTACAGGATTTACTTGGATGTGCTCATTTATTTTGTTGGGGTTCTTCATGGTTCTCTCTCTTGTTTTCTTTGTCTTCATTTTCCATGAACATCTTCACTTTTAAGCTGCCATTTATAGGACAGAGCTCCTGCAATGCCCGTTCCACTTCCTCCTTTTTTACTAGAGTGCTCGCTGAAGTTTTTGGTAGAGTTATCTGAAGAGCACACCATAAAGCTGTACGCGTTTTGCGTGTGAAGAAAGCCAAATCTTTAATGGCAACTGCCAGAGCAAGGACATCTATAACAAAACCAAAATACAGTTATCATTTCAACAGGAGTATTTTTTTTTTTACAATAATTCAAGGGAGAGTCTGTCAGAATTTCCTAAGAAGCAGGCTAATCGTGTGATTTCACTGCTAAAATATACATTCTTTCTATTGACTTTTCATGACTTTCCAAAAACACATCTCAGCATTAAATAGATTCATGTGTAGTCAGTGACCCTGTTCAGACAACACACTAAACCACTGTGGTTAAGCGTTTTGAGCTAAATATTATGGCTTAGCATATCATGTGAACCATGACTTAGTGTCGTGTGAACCATTCGTAACTGGACAACCATCTGTCAGGGATGCTTTAGGGTGGATTCCTGCATTGAGCAGGGGGTTGGACTCGATGGCCTTGTAGGCCCCTTCCAACTCTGCTATTCTATGATTCTGTGGTGGCTACATAACCACGGTTTAAACACGCTCACGAGCCATTTGCTGCAAAAGGTTTAGCAGCCTAACCGTGGTTTAGTGTGTTGTCTGAACAGGCCCTATTTCTAATTAGTCCATTTGTAAGTGACGTTTTTATGCATTTTAATGCTCATTATACTTCTGCAAGAAGGTAGTTAACCACTCTTCATATCCCAGGTTTACAAACACTAATAAAGAAGACTGCTTTGGATAAAAGAAGCAATTCTTTAGCTCAACCTGTGGCCATATGCAATTCACACTACCGTCTTACATACAACTAAGGTCTGCATCAAGAGGAAGGATGTCTTAGTACGGTCTAATTACCCTGTCCTACAGCCATTGCCTATATTTGACTGGCAGATATTTAGTGCTACTGATGTGCTAAAAATGAGCAATGATAACCCAATTACTATGTATTTAAGGCCACAAAATTCTAGCTCTTAGTTTTAAGCTTGTTAAGATCAGGGGGGTAAAAAGATACTACGATGGGTGATTAACCATTTAATAATTGATTAGAGCAGAGGTTCTAAAAAAGTAATCTGTATATATCCTGGGCAGAAGTAACATCGGGGCCTGCTCCTGCTGGACTCTTCCCCCCCCCCACAGGGCAAACTGCCATCTTGGCCCTGTGGGGAAGAAGAAGGACCAAGGGGACAGGAGCAGGCAGAAGTAACATCGGGGCCTGCTCCTGCTGGACTCTTCCCCCCACCCCCACAGGGCAAACTGCCATCTTGGCCCTGTGGGGAAGAAGAAGAACCGAGGGGACAGGAGCAGGCAGAAGTAACATCGGGGCCTGCTCCTGCTGGACTCTTCCCCCCCCCCCCAACAGGGCAAACTGCCATCTTGGCCCTGCGGGGAAGAAGAAGGACCGAGGGGACAGGAGCAGGCAGAAGTAACATCGGGGCCTGCTCCTGCTGGACTCTTCCCCCCCCCCACAGGGCAAACTGCCGTCTTGGCCCTGTGGGAAGAAGAAGGAACGAGGGGACAGGAGCAGGCAGAAGTAACATCGGGGCCTGCTCCTGCTGGACTCTCTCTCTCTCTCTCTCTTTCTTTCTCTCTCCTCCCTCCCTCCCTCCTTGACTCCTTTTCCTTGTGTGTCATGTCTTTATTAAATTGTAAGCCTGAGGGCAGGGACTGTCTTTTTTCCTAAGTGTAAGCCGCTCTGAGAGCCTTTTTTGGCTGAGGAGCGGGGTATAAGTATGATAAATAAATAAATAAATAAATAAATAAATAAATATATTTTTAACAATTATTTTTACTACTTATAAAAAACATGGATAGCAGATGTTGCCCCCAGTGTGAGAGGACACAGTCCCCCTTTCTCTCTAAGGGACTGCCTGTTGCAACAGTGCAGGCACTGCCAGGGGGGAAATACAGAGTAGGCTTTTTATTTCATAATTTAATCATAGGCAAATTTAATCAAAATCCATATGATTATGATTTTCGCGGATAATAAAAAAAGTGCAAAGTTTTGCAGTAACCACGTAGAAGCCACTTGCCTTTTTCGTTATTGTAACGAGATGATCCTTGCCTCTGAGGATTAACAGCATTAACAATTTCATCCTTGCGTCTTGCTTGGGTAGCACAGATTGCTTCCAAATGATGACCCAAAGTGGCCGATATGTTACTATGGACAGGAATACCACAGAGGCGCTCCATTTTCCCAATTAAGGTGCGGACCTAAAAAAAGGCAAGGCAATGCTTCATTGGACTTTTTAATCTTTGAAACGTGGTCAGGTAGCAGCCACGCTCAATTTGCTATTAAGCACTTCTAGTAGAGTGCTAGAGCTTTTATTTCCAATTTGTTTCCATATTGAATGCTTGAAGTGGTTGGTTCAGTACCTACCAGATCTAGAAAATGGTTTTCGGGAGAAGCACTTACTGGCAATTGAGTTGCCAACAACACACACACACACACACACACACACACACACACACCTGCATGGGAGAAGTGAAATTACAGGCAACTAAGCTGGGAAAGCAGAAGAAGCAAGGAAAACAGTGAAGTGGCCATTTAAGAATCAGGATTCATATATCTAGTCAGGCTCAGTGTACTCTGTCTTGCTTCTGATTTGTGAGAAATCATCCTTATATGTATCGATTTAAAATACGTTGATCCTACCCCTCCTATGTCTGAAGCAAGTCACAGCACGCAGCAGTCACTTCCAACTAGAACCCCAACACCCTCCAAAAGCTAAGATGAGGCTTACAACCCCTTTTAAAGATCAACAGGGTTGTCATTTGACACACTTGCTCTAGTAGGCTGCTTCACAATTCAAGATAGCCAATCTGGAATGCCATCAAAATGGTAGTCAGAGCAAAGCATTTTCACCGGATCTAAGGTGAATAGGCACATATGGGGAGAGGCCACCTCTTAGGTACCTAGGCATAAGAACTCTTGTATAGCTGAGCTCATCTCCCACAACACCACTCTAAGTCTATCTCTCTAAATAGGAGGAAAGTCACTCAAGGCCTGGATAGCAATTGCTCCAAATTGCTCTGGATATTCTAAAAAGGCTGTAGTTCACAGTACAGAACATTGCTCAGAGGTCTAGTTAAGACTAATAGCTAAACGGTACCTGTGCCAGCCCCTTACACCTATACCTCCTATAGCCACGTCAGTACCGTAACCAAGGGGTGAGGGAAGGATTCAGGTGCCTCCAGTTGTTCTTCCAGCACATCTTTTGGTAATGCCACATGAAAAGACTGGTTTGGAATCAGACCCAATTAGCAGAGATGGCTTAAGGAGAGGCCTGCTCTCCTTTAAAGGAGGCAAGAACCTGGATCCCTCTAAAGAATACTGCTAGTTTTACCCTACCCAGTGCCTGTTTACCCCACCCTGTGCCTGTTTGCATTGTCTTCCCCTCCTTATTGTTTTATTATGGTTTTATTAGAATGTAAGCCTATGCGGCAGGGTCTTGCTATTTACTGTTTTACTCTGTACAGCACCATGTACATTGATGGTGCTATATAAATTAATAATAATAATAATAATAATAATAATAATAATAATAATAATAATAAGAAGAAGAAGAAGAAGAAGAAGAAGAAGAAGAAGAAGAAGAAGAAGAAGAAGAAATACTAAGTATTTGGTCAACACACATCCAAGCTTAGCCCAGTTAACCTTCACCAAGTAGTCCACATCCACAGCCCCTAAGGGATAACAAGTAGCTCCTCTTTGACACTTCTGACTCAGACTGGACAATCTCAAGAAACGCTTGTCACACTGGGTATTAATTACTCCAAATAAAGCCAAACAACACTTTAACTACCTGAAATAGCTCTCTGCACAAGATTTTACTTCAAGTTAAGCGCTGTTATATATCCCTTCTAACGTGGTGCTAATGTGCGTGGGGAAGAGTGGGGCTGCACTTTTGGTTAGGGGTAGGATTAAGGTTTGCTCCACAGGAAAGGAAAGGAATCTCTCGTGCAAGCACTGAGTCGTTACTGACTCTCGGAGGGATGCCAGCTTTCGCTGACGTTTTCTTGGCAGGCCTTATAGCGGGGTGGTTTGCCGTTGCCTTCCCCGGCCATGATTACCTTTCCCCCAGCTAGCTGGGTACTCATTTTACTGACCTCGGGAGGATGGAAGGCTGAGTCGACCCAAGCCGGATGCCTGAAACCAGCTTCCGCTGGGATCAAACTCAGGCCGTGGGGAGAGTTTCAGCTGCAGAAACTGCAGTTTCAGCTGCAGAAACTGCTGCTTTACCACTCTGCGCCACACGAGGCTCCACAACCTATCCCTTATTCATGAGCTCCCTCCATGAACAAGGCTAATAAAGCAGTGAGTTGCCATCGCTCCCATCACTGTTAATTTCCATTTTACCCTCCTGCCAATCAAGCTATCTTTTTTTTAGTTGGCCAGAGCATTAATAGAAGCATAGCTTCCATATCGCATGAGGTACTGGTTCCTCTCTATTCGGCCCTCGTTAGGCCTCATCTAGAGTATTTCGTCCTGGGCTCCACAATTCAAAAAGGACGCAGACAAGCTGGAGCATATCCAGAGGAGGGCAACCAGGATGATCAGGGGTCTGGAAACAAAGCCCTATGAAGAGAGACTGAAAGAACTGGGCATGTTTAGCCTGGAGACGAGAAGATTGAGGGGAGACATGATAGCACTCTTCAGGGACTTGAAAGGCTGTCACACAGAGAAGAGCCAGGATCTCTTCTCGATCCTCCCAGAGTGCAGGACACGGAATAACAGGCTCAAGTTAAAGGAAGCCAGATTCCAGCTGGACATCAGGAAAAACTTCCTGACTGTTAGAGCAGTACGACAATGGAATCAGTTACCTAGGGAGGTTGTGGGCTCTCCCACACTAGAGGCATTCAAGAGGCAGCTGGACAAGCATCTGTCAGGGATGCTTTAGGGTGGATTCCTGCATTGAGCAGGGGGTTGGACTCGATGGCTTTGTAGGCCCCTTCCAACTCTGCTATTCTATGAACTTTTGCATTGATCTGGAAAACTGGCCCAATGACACATCATCTTTAAGGGTTCTTACTCTTGCCTGCTCTCGGAATTGGTCCACAATCAGACGATCCACTCGGGAAGGTTTAGCAGGAAGCCGGGAAAATGGAGTGTTATTTGAACTGGATACCCGCTTCCCAGGGAAGTTTCTTGCTAGATCAGCCTCTGTCTGAAGAGAAAGCAAGGTATGTTACCAGAATACGTTTTACATTTTGCTGCTTTTTGTCCTTACATTTCTTATTCTAGTACTTTAAAAGATATGCCTTCTTTTTAAATCTTAGCTGAAGTGATTCTATATTACACATTAACTGGGTAAAAAAAGAAAAGAAAAAATGCTTCCCAGATTCCTACTGTCACCATACAGAAGCCTCCAGACCAAAAACAAAACAAAAAGTCAACTGGTAAACACACTTCGGATTTTAATCATTCTCTGTAACAGAAGTAGTTGTTTTCAGTATTGTTCCAGACACACCTTTCTTTCTCCACACTCCACTTGGAAACTGGGGACTACAAAAAACCTCAACAGGCTCGGAGAATGCCTTGGCAGGTTTGATATAGCTGCCTACCTCTGCACAGCAGAACCAAATAATCACCCTAATTTTAGCTAGTTCGGATTCTATATGGAGTGGCACGCAGTCTCCAATGTGACACATGAATTCCTAAGTAGTATAATTTTTTCAGAAGCACCCTCTAATGCCCTCTTCTGTTCACTAGGCAGGCTTTCTGTAATCCACATACATAACAGCTTCTTACTAAAGATTTCTAACTTCTTCAAACTGTCAAATGTGAAATGGAGCATCATGGAAATTAAGTAAACCTGCAGGTTGATTAACTTAATTCACCTTGGGTATAGAATTTAGGTGTCCTTTGTGCAAATTAGGAAGAACCCTGTTTTAATATAAAGCTTAACAAAGTGCTGCCTTTAAAATGTTCAGAAACTTCAATAAAATGCTGCACTTAAGAGTAGAACTTTAACCGGGACCCAGTTTTTCATTTATGTTACTCCAATTTCTTACTATTCTGTTGGCTGTAGCTTTGTTCCAAAGAGCAGTTAAAATGGCTGCATATAACCTTTAAAGCTAACTGTTGGGAACCAGGGTATTTAAAGGCTGGTTTTGCCACACCTGCTCACCTTGAGCCATGCTTCATGTTGCACCGTCATCAGAGATGTGGCAGGCGAGTATGCAGGATAAGACCTTTGTGACTTTGTGAAACCCAAGCTTGGATTCTATCCTGGAAGGCTTGTCTGACCCCATCCCACCTGATGAACAAGAATGGAACTCCAGAATGGTTTGGGCATGGTTTAGCTTTTTCTTTTCTTTTTTGTTTTAAACCAGCTAATGCTATGCTGTTTTTACTGTTACTCTGCAGAAACGGTTTATTTTGTTCTTGTATTATTATTATTTTTACTGCTGTTAACTGCTTCGAGATCCTTTAAGTGGATGGCAAGGCTGGGTAGAAATATTTTAATCATAAGTGGAATTTTGGCATACCGATAACAAAAACAACTAGTGACCTGTCAAAACTACATCTATGCCAACAGGTTAACTTGCTGAAGTTAGAGAACTAAGAGAGAACTAAGAGAACCTAAACAAAATTTCCAAGTATGAGCTGCACTATTTATTTATTTATTTAAGGATTTTTATGCCGCCATTCAGCCAAAAAAGGCTCTCACGGCGGCTTACAAAAGTATTTCTTGACAGTCCCTGCCCACAGGCTTACAATCTAAAAGACATGACACAAAAGGAAAGGGGATTGGGAGGGAGGAGGGGGGAAAGGAAAGCAAATTCAGGCACTATAATCTTAGTTACAAAGTTCAGCAGTTAGTTGACAGCAGGAGGGAGGGGGCTCTCAGCTGGAGCTGGACCCAGGCACGGTGGAGAGGTGCCTGGCTGCTGCTTCCTCCCTCACTGGTGGCCTCTGCAGAGACAGTTGGTAGCAGGAGGGAGGGGGCTCTCAGCTGGAGCGGGACCCACTAGAAACTCTTATTATGGCACTGAGGAATTCAGGTTTTCCAGAAATGGACACCACAATCTGAGTTGTACTGGAACAGAGCTCAAACATCAGAGCCTTTCTATCCTAGCTGTAGCTGTAACTCATCCTAAGTTTAAGCTTCCTATATATTACATTACTTACCTTTTTTCGTTCCCTCTCTAGCGCTCTCCACTGTTCATAGCACTCTTCCAGATGAATATGAAGCTCATTTGCAGGTCCACTACGGTTCTTTGGAGGTCTGTAGTGGTTAGGAGGTGGTGGAAAGGCAAAATATGGTGCAGCTATATCTCCACAGAAGAGGTCATTAATGAAAGGACTTAAATGGGGAAAGTCATCATAATGAAGAAGGTCAACAAGTTCAGACAACGGAAATGGCAATGAAGAAAATGCAACATTAGTTGGTGATGAAAATGGCTGAGGATTAAACGGAGGAAAATTAGGCAAGTGTTTATATCCAGACACCAATGGGAAAAGAGGAAGGAAAGAAGGATTGATGAAATCAGACAAGCCAGCACCATTCTGTTCCTGTTTTCTTCTTGATACATCAAGTTGTGTTTGATCTGGACCCACATAAGCTGTGCGTGGAATCCAGTTATTTTTACGTCTTCTCTCATTCTGCCCTGTTCTCTCGTCAGTATTGTATCTGTTTTGCTTATTGTGAAATTTGTGGTGTTTTGCAGATTCATTTATAGAATGCTGCTGCGATAAACAACTGGAGGAAGCATTAATAGATATTTTACCATAGTATCCCTCTGGAGTAGCTAAGGAATCATTCTGTCCAATAGGGTTATGTTGTTTCTGTTTTTCTGTGCAATTGGAAAACCCTGAGCTATTGGGAATGTTCGTGAATAATTGCAACTTCCCATCTTTTCTTGAGGACAACACTGGTGACACGTGTGAATAAGAAGGCTGAGCAAGTGACTGATTGGTGGAACATCCACTTGACTGAGTTGAAGGCCCTGAAGGCAACTGAGAGCTCATTTGCTTTTGCTTCCCGTAAGTTACATGTGTTGCACCTACGGGATTTATTATTTTAGTATCCAGCCACGTATATCCATTGTAAGATGAATTCATATTATGAAGAGCTGGTTTTAGAGGCAAGTGATTACAGGAGCCTTTTTGAGGATGTACAGGGAGCTTACAATCAGTATTACCAAAGGTCATTTCCACACTGATGTTGCTATTTAGTGCTGCATTCCTTCCTTCAGGAAAGTTGTTTTCTTTATTAAGAGCTGGGCTGAGAAAGTATGAAGATGAGTAACTAAACTGTTGTGAGTCATGAACAGCTGTTAAACCCATGCATCTTTTAGAACACAAATTATTTTCCTGGATTACTGGGTCCCATATTCCACCAACAGGAGAATTAGGCAACTGAGTGAAATACTTGCTTGTTCCTTCTGCATCACTTTCGCCAAGCACGTCTCTTGCCTTGTCAGCTTTCTGACATTCGTTATAAGGATTAGCACAATCTTTTAGTCTAATTTGAGATGAGGAAGTGCTCCGATTGCCATTATTTAATTGTTTCTTGTCATAATTGCATACATATGCAAAGCTGTGTAGCCGACTGATTCCATTACTCTTAAAAGTCTTGCTTTCTGGGTTAGCATCCTTCAAAATCCCCTCAGGTGATTGAGTGCAAGGATCAGAATCTGGTGCAAGCCAGGAACCTATAACACGGAAATCTTCATGTTTTTTCTTTAGTAATTCTCCAGAGGATAACTTCCCCACATGGTCTTCATTTGGGTTCTGTGAATCAACTATGTTGGTAAGATTTTCCTTTTCCAAAGATTTTGTAGGGAAAAGCCCTGAGAAGCTGCTATTGTTTTCAAAGTCTGATGAACACACTGGTGGAAACAATCTTGATAGAGAATTCCTGTAACAAATAATACATGTTTTAGTGTTAAATACATTTTGTTTTTACAGCACCACACATGAAGCTGCCTTACTGCATCAGACCATTTGTCCATCTAGCATATAGTATTATCTACTTTGACATGCAGCAGTTTTTTTTTCAAACCCACTACCAAGATCCTTTTTAAGTGAAGATCCCAGAGACTGAATCTGAAACTTTGTTATAAATTCTAAAAGAATTCATTCTAATGTTAGTTCAAAACTATGCCATTTATCCACAGCACATAAACACATGGGAATAAATACACCCAATTATTGAGGGATGCTTTTTTATCAATTTTAATAGAAAGAAAGTGCAGTATAACCTTGCCTACAGAGAAGTTCTGGGGAAAGGGGTGGAAAGGATCTTTGCTTAATAACTGCTTATGTTGATATAACTACCCTTTACTGCTGTACAGGACAGGACAGTACCAGAAAAAAAACAGCTTTAAAGAAGGAACATACACAAGTCAAATAAGTGAAGGAATGTAAGCATATACTTAGTTATGACATGCTACTGTGCAGGTAATATAGTCAATGTTTTGAACCTGTACATCAGTGAGAGAAATTTAATACGCACACCCAAGGACAAATTTCAGCCCTGACATACAGGTGTGTTCTCGTCTTTGCTATATACTTATGCCTTTCCTGGGAACTCAGGTGTACTACTTTTCCTATGGTATAGATCCACCTTAATATTAAAAGGCCATTTTAAGGGAATGTTGGATTACGTGATTTTGCAGGATACATTCTATTAAGAGCACTAGATCACTGCATTGGGGTGATACCAGAGCTGAGACCTGTTGAAGTATTCCTCCATAAACCCTAACAGTTTCTTAACACTAGAAAATCCTTTACAAGGTTCTCATCTAAGATTTTAGCAGCAGTCCATGATCAGCATACATACTCTTCTTTAATGCCACCTACTGGTGGGGATATTAAACATCTACCAGTTTAAACTCCGCAACAGCCAGAAAGAACCTGATTCCATTCCTAAACTGGTTTAGACTGAATTAGACTTAGGCTGCAATCCGATGCACATTTACATGGAAGTCCCACTGAACTCAGATATTCCAATGTAAATAAGCACTGGATCTGAATGTTAGTGAAGATGAAGGAGGCAACCCATTTCAGTGTAGCTTGTATAACTATTTATATCAATATTTTATAGTAACATCAACTTACCAGTCTGTAACAGATTCCTGCTTATTTGGCTCCTCAAGGATGCTTGTCACTAAGCCAAACATATCAGGGCCATTGCCAGAATAAGATAGATTTAGCTGGGGCCTGAAAACAGATACCAAGAAACTAATGAACATGGCTGATAGAGGAATGCTAAGAGTTGTAGAACCTTTTCTGTCTAAACATGCATAGGATTGCATCCTAAATATCTTGTACACCGCTCCAAAATTTTTCAAAGGGGAGCGGTATATAAATATTCTAAATAAATAAATAAAGTATCTCTATATATATTTTCACATGAATTTTTAATGTTTAACAGTTCTTTAAGCTATCTCAACCTTTGAAAGTAATAGTTCCATTTATTCTCCTCAAGAAGATCAGAGAGCCACAAACACAGGCTTGAAAGGCAGGGTTGTTGCATTTTGCTTTTCGTACTTAAGTTCTCACATCCCAGCTGCTAAGCAAACCACAAGTACTTGTGTTGATCAGGACTGTGTGAGAATTACCCGTAGAGATTGTATATCTGTTCTGCAAGTCTGGCAGAACAATGAATGGACAATAAATAGTGCAGAACAGATGTACGTTTTTCATGGGTAATTCTCACACAGTCCCGATTAACGCCGGCTAGGGACTGTGGGGAGTTGGAAGACTTCTGTCTAAACATGCATAGGATTGTGCCCTTAACCAATGATGAAATGTTAACAGAACGACTAGTATGAACAACTTCTAAAAAAGGTATACTTAAGAACAAGCTTCCATTGTCCCAATCAAAAAGATTTCTAGTAGGTGCCACAAGGTGGCAATGACTTCATACCTTTTTTGTGTGCAGTCATGTAACGAAGCAACAGCATTGGCATCATCTCCACAAGTTGACCAGCTACTGTATAACTGAGGAGATTCCACAGTGGCTGGTGTATTGGTTATTCCTCCAAACAAAGGAGAGAACAACTGTGCGTCCATTTCTTGCTTAGTGCAATTTACCTGAGTTAAAGAGGGAGAGTTTTAAAACAAACGATTTTACATACCAAGTGACATGACACACAGCCTCTCCAAAAGAAAGCACATAATTGTGTCTGTAACTCCAAAGAGAGGAATTATGTTTTAAAAAAATAGCAATAAATAAGCCACTTACAGTGAAATCCTCTACATGTCTACTTGAAAATAAGTTTCATTGTGTTCAATTACTTACTCCCAGGTAACTGGGTATAAGGTTGCAGTCTTAATCATTCAAGGGTTTCTAGGGTATTGTTGAAGGATTAGAGAGATTATGGTAGTCCATGCATTAAGGTTCATACTACAGCATGCATCACTCCAACTCTCCCTCCTCCAGAACAAGCTGCTAAGGACTTCAGCTGGCCAATTACTTCTTATTCCCTCCCCCTGCCCTCAGTTTCCCCTTTCTTTCGTTTGTTCATTCAACTGATATCTCAACATTCCATACATTCTAGAAATTCACAGGTCCTTGTTAGGTTCGGATTTTTTAAAGAAAAACTTTAATTTATAAACCTACATCTACATATTTAGGGTGATCTGAGTATGTAGCTACTGTGACCTTTTTGGGGGGGTAGCCCTGTTTCATTTCCAAGCTGGTAGACATTCAACCAACTCAGTTTGTTATGAAGAACAATGATTACTAAATGAATTGTATTGCTATGGACTCACCTGCGGCTTATAACGATTGAATGTAGAACTTTGTTTAACCATGGCCCTACTTTCAGTGTGCAAACTGTTGTTTCCAAAATGAGTAACAGTTCCAAACAAGCAGAGGTTGGAAGTTGTAACCACAGGTTTCACCTGTTCAAAGATAATTCAACGTTATAGTTAGCAATCACTTACGAAACGTTTAATAAAACTATGTATGACTAGAAGTTAAGTGGCATGGAGGACAGTATTCCGATGAAAAGGTCGCTGCAAGAGTAGAACGAAAATGAGGAAACAACATTCAGTATAGTACTTTACACTAACTGGATGGGATTCAACCCAAATTCGGTAAGAAATGTCCCCCTAACAAAAACAAATGCTGCTGAATGTGCTGCATACGCAAATGCAATACCAAGGTACCAATTCTCTCTTTCTTTCTCACACACCTCATCTGCACTGGCTGAAGACCATAGTATTTATATATCCCTCTGAAATGTTTTTTTGCATTTTTTTTAACAATATGTCCCCAGCTCCTTTTTGGCTCACAAAGTAAAGATACAGGTACTTTCATTTTTCACCACAGAACAACACAACGTTGCTGATGTGGCACTAAAAAGTTCAGCAGTGTAACAAACTACTGCAAAGGAACTTCCATTTATTTATTTAAAACATTTATATCCTGCCCTATATCATTAAGATGTCAGGGCAGTGTACAGATAAAAGCACACAGTATAAAACAGTAAATTTACACCGCTAAAACCAAATTAAACCATGAACCAAGTTAAAACAATATATAATTTAAAAGCAGTTAAACAATTAAAACAGTTAAAACTATGTGCCATCTTAGTGGATTTAACCATTAAAGGCTTTGTTAAAGAGCCATGTTTTCACTTTCAATTAAGATGCTCTGATTTCATTCTTGCCAATGCTATAATCCACTTGAGGAGCACGTTTCTTGCTTTTCCTTTTCTCAAAGTTCTAGCCCTCATCTTTCTCAATTCCCCTTTGCCTCCTTTTATTATATTGCCAATTCCGTATTTATATTTTGTATATACATATTCACACTGCAAATGTATTACCTCTAATATACAATTAGATTTGAATGATTGCAGAGTTTCCCATATGCATAGTTGCTCATGCTCTCATAAGCCATATCTCAGAGCCAGCAGTTTACAGATCACAGCTGCAGCAAGTTCTATTATCAGTTCTCTAAATTGTATCTTCCAGATTGCAGAAGGTACCACAGCTGAGATCCATGGGCTACCAACTCACATATTACTCTGGTCAAACAAGGACACCAGTACTAAGAAATTGCAGCATCTGAGCATGCCCTGAAATGACATCAAGTTTTCTTGAAATTAGGTATATCGTAAGGTTTAAAATGCCTCACTTCAGAATACGATAGTGCTGTCTCCGATGAAACTCCTATTCATTATATCAGGATACACTCTTCTCAGTACCACCATACCCTTTTCCTGTCAACCCTACATAGGTCTTGTGATATTTTCCTAGTTCCCCTTTCCTCAATTTCTTCTTGTGCCCTTCTTTTCCCCAGACTTTGTCTCCCATATAGACTGTCTTGGGCTCCAGTCCTGCCCATGTTTTGGTTGCAGACCTACCCACCACTGGCATGCAGCTCTCAACAAATTACTACCAAAGGAATCAAGCCCTCGGAGCTAGAGGGAAGGCTCCCTACATCATCTAAAATCAAAGAAGTGCACTTCCTAGTTTTGTTTTCGTAATAAAAATCAAGCATGCTACATCTGATCTAAATCTATCTAAGGAATTGGGAAATTTTCGGGGGAAATGTGGATTCAAAGTTTTCTGGGAAATGCCCATCACTCAAAGGGTGTTTTGTGTTTCCAATTAACAAACCCCACCACATGTCTGTAGCTACACATCTCATGTAGCTTGACTTTTAGGGTAACCTCCTCCCGCTATATCCAGAATAAAATGTGACAGGTTAACAAAAATCCTCGAATGTCCTTCATCGGCCTTAAATACAACTGCAGAGAAGTCACTCTTCACATTTTATACCTCACCCTCTCTCTCCTGTTTCAGACAGGGAGAAAAGTTAGCCTGTCTGAAATTCAGTCCCCACCCCACACACATTCACTTAAATCTCCAAACAAACCTGGAGAGGAGTTATAGTTGCTTACTGTACGTATGCCTCATCATGAACAAAAGCCACTGGGAGATAAAGACAGCGTTATCTTCACATACATTCTGCTCTTCTATTAAATCCCATGTAGCAGCCTACACTCTGCTATACTACACCTTGACAAACAGCCCTCAACACTACTGCTATGGGACGCTTACACATGACAACTCCGTTACCACTTGCGTACAGAAACTGTTGCCAGGCTATTTTACCGTCTCCTCCACGCACTGGAGAAGCAGGATAAACAAATAAATGAGGTGAATACAGGGTTGGGTCTATGCACAGACGCAAATTCAGAAGAGAAACAACATTAAAAAGTATTCATACGATTTTCCAAAGAATCTCCCTTAATTTACCCAAAACCCACTGAACGCCAGATAATACTTAAAAGTATTCACCAAAGATACATTTCCCAATTAAATGAGTCTAGAGTGGCGAACCTTCCCTCACACATGATTTCAAACTGCCAAAGGCGCTGTCTGCCTTTGCTAGAACAAGAGAAACACTAAGCTTACATTTTTGGCCTTCTTCCTTTAACAGCGAGCCTCAGCCATACATGTTGTCACTGGAATACCAGTATGTGGAAGTATTATGGGAATTGCAGTCTTCAGGCTATTGTGAAATGGCTATGAAGTACAAGGCTTGGGTCCAAAGCACTTGCAAGAGTTGCCCCAGTTTGTATAGGAATGAACTGGGAATAGACATAAATCAGGGTTTCCATTTTCCATGTCTATAAGCTAAGTACTAACATTCAAAGCCCTAAATGGCTTGGGGCCAGGTTATTTGAAGGAACACCTCCTACCATATGTGCCTGCCCGGACCTTAAGATCATCTACAGGGGTCCTTCTCTGCGAGCCCCTGCCAAAGGAAGTCAGGCAGGTGGCTACTAGGAGCAGGGCCTTCTCCGCTGTGGCACCCCGGCTGTGGAATGAGCTCCCCAGAGAGGTTTGCTTGGCGCCTACAGTGTGCTCCTTTCGTCACCAGCTGAAGACCTTTTTATTTTCTCAGCATTTTAACACTTAATTTAACTTAAATTTAAATTTTGCTGTTTTAATTCTATATTTTAACCTATATCAATTTTTAGCTGTGTGGTTTTAATCCTGGTTGTGCTTTTTATATTGTATTGTGTATTCATGTTTTTAAATTGTTGGTTATTTTTATGCTTTTCATGGTTTTAATTTCTGTGAACTGCCCAGAGAGCTTCGGCTATTGGGCGGTATAAAAATGTAATAAATAAATAAATACCATACTACACGGGGTAGAATGTATTATCTATTTGAAAACAGCTGCTTTCAAAGCACATTAACATTCACAAGAGCCACTTTCCAGACTGTTATTGGCGTGACTTGAAAAAGCCTTCAGTTAGGTAACTTTGATAAACCTTTTTCCTTCACATATCATGAGGAAATAATTCAGGGTATACTACATTCAAAACCTGCAACAATATTCAATCAAAAATATAATCGAACAGAAAATTCCCACATATTATATATATTAACTATTTTTAAAAAAACCACACAAAGAAAACACCCCAACATGATAGATCAAAAGTTTCTGACAAAAGCACCATACTATTTTTCCTTTAGGCATCTTAAATATTAATTCAAGATTAATTGGCTTATTCAAAATTTGAATGACTTCTGCTATTTTGGGAAGGATACCCAAGAAGTGGTGCTTGCTATTTGGGGAAGGGTCAAAGGGTTCATTGGCAGAGCACATGCTCTGTAGGCCAAAAGACCCAGGTTCAATCACTAGCAGCTCCAGGGCTTCTTTCAAATGCATCGTTCCTCGTCCTAATAAGTCATGGTTTTTCTGCTGTAAGCTACAAGTAGAATTGCAATTGACTTTCCATGCTAACAGGGATATTGAACTTCTGCACATTCATCTCACTACATTCCATCCACATCACTGGGCGTAACACTGCTGCTATGGGAAGGTCCAATACATCTGAGCAGCCTTTTAATATACATCACTGAGCAACCTGAGCGGTGCGCCTGGCAAGCCATGTATCCAGAAGGAATTTTTACCCACCTTGGCTTGGTGGCTAACCACAAGGCTGGTCATCCAATCCGAGAGGTCATTCCAAATGGCACATATCTCACTATAATCACTTGACCAGGCTGAGGATGCATGGGATCTTAAAGAGCTATGGGCAATACTCACCCCCATCCCCTACAACACCATCCCAATGTCATAAGGAGAGCTAAACACTACTGAAAGGCTGCTTCTGGGGGTTGGGATCTTTACCATCAGCCAGCCCCATGTCCATCTGCAGCTCCTTCTCCTTGGAAGAGCCTGTAACCAAAGCAGGACTAGATCACCAACTGCCAGGGCCAGGAGAGACCGCCATATACACTTCAACACACTGCTACTGTATAATACCTTAATGTGGATTTTAATTGTAAGATGTTTTGGGAGCTGAACTTAGTTGAAATTAAACCCTAAAGTGATACAGTCCACATAGTTCCCACCACCACCACCAATTACATTTATATCCCAACTTTCCACAAAGGAGTTCAAGGCGGTGTACATTTATTTATTTATTTACATTTATATACCACCTTATTTGCTAAAAAGCCATCACAGAGGTGAACAACTAAAAAGAAATCCCATTGCATTTTATCATCACAACAACCCTGCAAGGTAGGTTAGACCGAGAGATGGCCGAAAATCACCCAACGAACCCTTCCAAGAGCACTTCCAAATGGACAACTCCTACTGCTATCTACCAAAAGCCACTGAGTAGATATTCTGACTGTCCTTTAACGTTGTCAATTTTTGCATTGTATTTTATCATGTTGCATTTTATGGTTTTGTTGTGAACCGCCCAGGGAGCTTTGGCTATTGGGCAGTATAGTAATGTAAGAAATTAATTAACAGATTTTGGGGTGGTTAGGCGGGGGAGGAGGAAGAGATAAGTGTTGAGAAACCATGGCATGTCTACATTTTGATATTTGGGCTCCTCAAAAGTCCATGCACGAGGGCAGGGCGACGTGATAAAATCTATGGCCCCACCATCATCACAGACATGCTTGGTGGGAATGTGGGAGAGGGCCTTCTCAGTGGCTACTCCAAGGCTCTGGAACTCCTTTCCCATGGAGGCTAGACCGTCTCTCTCGCCTTGCTATAGTTCCAGAGGCAGGCAAAAACTTCTTTCTTCCAGCAGGCTGTATGGAATAGTCCGGGCCTGTTAATCCGCTGGAGTTTGCATTGTCATTTGCCTTCTACACTTTTAAAAACGTTTTACTATTACAACTGGTTTAATTATATTTAACTTCTGTATACTTGTTTATGTGTTTCAATTGTATATGTTTTTAATTTTGTAAAGCTGCCTTGAGTCCCAGTATTGGGGAAAAGGCAGGATTCAAGTAAATAGCATAAATAAATAAGTATCCACAGCAGGAACAAAACCTGAATCCAGCTCTGACCAGCCTGAGAGCTCCATTAGAAGAGCGTTTTATTGCATGCTCCTTACTGGGCACTCACGGATTTTCGCAGGTCCCCCTCACAATGTCGTCTGCCTCCCGCCCCTTCTAGCCTTCTTTGCGCCACGAAAAACAGCAACCCATTAAGTACTTAAAAGGTTGTCACACAGAGGAGGGCCAGGATCTCTTCTCGATCCTCCCAGAGTGCAGGACATGGAATAACGGGCTCAAGTTAAAGGAAGCCAGATTCCAGTTGGACATCAGGAAAAACTTCCTGACTGTTAGAGCAGTACGACAATGGAATCAGTTACCTAGGGAGGTGGTGGGCTCTCCCACACTAGAGGCCTTCAAGAGGCAGCTGGACAACCACCTGTCAGGGATGCTTTAGGGTGGATTCCTGCATTGAGCAGGGGGTTGGACTCAATGGCCTTGTAGGTCCCTTCCAACTCTGCTATTCTGATTCTACTACTTAAAGACGTTAGTTGCCACTGGCTGAGTTCAGACAACACGCTAATCAATGGTTGTTTCACATTCTGTTCCTATTACCCCCCACCCTGTTGATTAGCATGTCATCGAAACTCAGCCACTGTCCCCTGCTGTGTGCAGGGGAAGCAGCAGGATCAAAACAGCCCCACTAAAAGGGCCAAACGCAAGTTGTTTACTTCCTCTTTCAAAAGAGGAAGTAATGAGGGACAAACGGAGGTAAGAAAATAGATTTTCTCCTGCGTGTGGACCGCGTGTTAAAGTACTGCCAGGTGAGGCTTTTATGGTGTGATTGCCCTGCCTTATGCATGGCATTTTATCGTGGAGGAGGGTGGGCGGGCGGTCCACTGGCAATGCCGCCCACTTGTAGCCCTCCCATGTTTCCCTGTGGCTCCTTCCACCTTTTCCCCCTCACCACAAAAAAACACACACATCAAGTTGGACCCCCCACCTCTCCCCAGGGCTAACTGCCATCTTCACCCTGTGAGGAAGAAGATGCGAGGGAGACTGGAGCAGGCAGGGATCATCTGAGCCTGCTTCAGTTGGACCCACCCCCCACCCCAGGGCTATCCTCTTCACCCTGTGGGGAAGAAGGAGCTGTCAGTTTGCCCCTCCATTGGGAGATGAGAGGACAGAGCAGGGCCTTCCCACCAGCCTAAACAGTCTCCTTAATTTCTTTTTATTTTCTCCCTCTTCCCTCCCCATCCCTTTTTCCTTGCATGTCATGTATTTTTTTTAGAATGTAAGCCTGAGGGGGTAGGGACTGTCTTCTTTATTGATAAACTGTAAGCCGCTCCGAAAGCTTTTTTGGCTGAGGTGCGGGATAAAAATACTCTAATATAAAGAAAGAAAGAAAGAAAGAAAGAAAGAAAGAAAGAAAGAACACAGGCCC
Organism: Elgaria multicarinata webbii; assembly: GCF_023053635.1. Taxonomy (NCBI): domain Eukaryota; kingdom Metazoa; phylum Chordata; class Lepidosauria; order Squamata; family Anguidae; genus Elgaria; species Elgaria multicarinata. Next base: position 6,773,095 of record NC_086171.1, on the reverse strand, counting down.
TTTCTACACCTAAGGGTTATCCCAGGCCAATGGAGGGGGTCGTCCCTGCCTGCTCCCGGGATCCCCTGTGTGTCATTTGGATGCACAGGGACGATCCCAGGATATAGGCATAGGGCGTAGACGTGCCTAGAGTGTAAGGAGGAAAAAGCGGGATAGGTGCGGGATGCATTCGGAAGGGTGTGGAAGCACCCTTGCCTAACACACAAACCCCACAAGCCTTCTGGCTCTACCCACCGGCCCTCCTCCTGGGATCTCCTGTATGTCATTTCGATGCACAGGGACAATCCAGGGATACAGGCATAGGGCGTAGACATGCCCAGAGTGTAAGGAGGAAAAAGCAGGATAGGTGCGGGATGCATTCGGAAGGGTGCAGAAGCACCCTTGCCTAACCAACCAACCCCCTCTCAAGCCTTCTGTCTCTACCCACCACCCCTGCTCCTGGGATCTCCTGTGTGTCATTTGGATGCACAGGGACGATCCAGGGATACAGGCATAGGGTGTAGACGTGCCCAAAGTATAAGGAGGAAAAAGCGGGATAGGTGCGGGATGCATTCGGAAGGGTGTGGAAGCACCCTTGCCTAACACACACACCCCACAAGCCTTCTGGCTCTACCCACCGGCCCTGCTCCTGGGATCTCCTGTGTCATTTGGACCAACCAACCCACCCCACCAGCCTTCTGGCTCTATCCCCCCCCTCCCCAGCCCCCGAGCCACTGGCCCTACTCCGGGGATCCCCTTTGGATGCACAGGGACGATCCAGGGATACAGGCATAGGGCGTAGACATGCCCAGAGTGTAAGGAGGAAAAAGCGGGATAGGTGCGGGATGCATTCGGAAGGGTGTGGAAGCACCCTTGCCTAACACACACACCCCACAAGCCTTCTGGCTCTACCCACAGGCCCTCCTCCTGGGATCTCCTGTATGTCATTTCGATGCACAGGGACAATCCAGGGATACAGGCATAGGGCGTAGACATGCCCAGAGTGTAAGGAGGAAAAAGCAGGATAGGTGCGGGATGCATTCGGAAGGGTGCAGAAGCACCCTTGCCTAACCAACCAACCCCCTCTCAAGCCTTCTGTCTCTACCCACCACCCCTGCTCCTGGGATCTCCTGTGTGTCATTTGGATGCACAGGGACGATCCAGGGATACAGGCATAGGGTGTAGACGTGCCCAAAGTATAAGGAGGAAAAAGCGGGATAGGTGCGGGATGCATTCGGAAGGGTGTGGAAGCACCCTTGCCTAACACACACACCCAAGCCTTCTGGCTCTACCCACCGGCCCTGCTCCTGGGATCTCCTGTGTCATTTGGACCAACCAACCCACCCCCCCAGCCTTCTGGCTCTATCCCCCCCCTCCCCAGCCCCCGAGCCACTGGCCCTACTCCCGGGATCCCCTTTGGATGCACAGGGACGATCCAGGGATACAGGCATAGGGTGTAGACATGCCCAAAGTGTAAGGAGGAAAAAGCGGGATAGGTGCGGGATGCATTCGGAAGGGTGTGGAAGCACCCTTGCCTAACACACACACCCCACAAGCCTTCTGGCTCTACCCACCGGCCCTGCTCCTGGGATCTCCTGTGTCATTTGGACCAACCAACCCCCCCCCCCCAGCCTTCTGGCTCTATCCCCCCCCCCCAGCCCCCGAGCCACTGGCCCTACTCCCGGGATCCCCTTTGGATGCACAGGGACGATCCAGGGATACAGGCATAGGGCGTAGACCTGCCCAAAGTGTAAGGAGGAAAAAGCGGGATAGGTGCGGGATGCATTCGGAAGGGTGCGGAAGCACCCTTGCCTAACACCAACCAACCTCCTCTCAAGCCTTCTGTCTCTACCCACCACCCCTGCTCCTGGGATCTCCTGTGTGTCATTTGGATGCACAGGGACAATCCAGGGATACAGGCATAGGGCGTAGACATGCCCAGAGTGTAAGGAGGAAAAAGCGGGATAGGTGCGGGATGCATTCGGAATGGTGCAGAAGCACCCTTGCCTAACCAACCAACCCCCTCTCAAGCCTTCTGTCTCTACCCACCACCCCTGCTCCTGGGATCTCCTGTGTGTCATTTGGATGCACAGGGACGATCCAGGGATACAGGCATAGGGTGTAGACGTGCCCAAAGTGTAAGGAGGAAAAAGCGGGATAGGTGCGGGATGCATTCGGAAGGGTGTGGAAGCACCCTTGCCTAACCAACCAACCCCCTCTCAAGCCTTCTGTCTCTACCCACCACCCCTGCTCCTGGGATCTCCTGTGTGTCATTTGGATGCACAGGGACGATCCAGGGATACAGGCATAGGGCGTAGACGTGCCCAGAGTGTAAGGAGGAAAAAGCGGGATAGGTGCGGGATGCGTTCGGAAGGGTGTGGAAGCACCCTTGCCTAACACACAAACCCCACAAGCCTTCTGGCTCTACCCACCGGCCCTGCCCTGGTGAAGTGGGGGTGGGGCAGAGGGGGGGAAGGGAAGCCGCCTCCACATGGCCTTTTCCCCTTCAGCCTTTGGGAGAAGGAGGGAGGCTTTGGCCTTCACAGGAAGAGGAGGAGGAGGGGGGGGCAACACACTGCTACTCTCCCTCGCCCCCCCACCCCAAACCCACCCGGGCCCCATTATCCTCCCCGTCCCCCGCAGAAGAGCCTCACCTCTGGCCGCGGGGCCCCTCCTGGGAAGGGAACAGCCAGAGCGCGAGCGCCGTCCGCCACCATCTTATCCCGCTCCCTCCCCCTTTCCCGCCTCAGCAACGGGCGGGCGCCGACTGACGGACGGACGGAGAAAGGGGCGGAGCCTCTCTGCCAGGCTCCAACCGTCCCTGCCCTCCGAAAACTGACGCGAAAAGCCTGGAGGGAGGGAAGGAGGGGGCGGGCTTCGGCGCCACTACGTCACCGCGCGCTCTTTTCCCGCCGCCGCGGAACGCGAACGTTCGACCCGCCACTCAGCGCGCGCGCGCGCCCTCACACTACAAGTCCCGCCCCCCCCCCGCTTCAAGCTCAACCGTTTACCTCAGAGAGGCCGTTAACGGCTCTCAGTTTGAGCGGCAACGGCTGAGTTTGGGGGGAGGGGAGGGACAAACACACGCACCACCCCTATATAAGGAGAGGGAGAGTTTGCTGCTGCAGGAGTATGACAAGGGGCTTAAAAGATTAGGGATCATCCAGGCTTGTCAGACACAAATCTTAAAATGTCCATATGGTTATAATTTATATGCATGTATGGGTGTGTATAGATTTGAAAACCATGCGCCCATTTTATACACGTTTACGTCTGACAGGGCACAGTTATGACAGTTATTCCTTAATTCCCCACATATAATCTCTTCACCAGCTGCCAATTAGTTCCCTGGCGAAGTAGAACCATAGAACTGTGGAGTTGGAAGGATCCACAAGGTTCATCTACTCCAGTGGTTCCTAAACTTTTTCAGTTAACCGCCCCCTTGGGTCCACAAACTCACGCCCAGTGCCCCCTACCCTACACTATAAAAATCGTTATTCAGAATAGCGTTTTTCAATTACCTGCTAAGGAAGATAATAACAATAAAATTCAAAACAGTAACAATTTAATATTTATTCAAAATCTGAAGCACCTGCCGCAGGTCCTGAGGGAGGGAGGGAAAAGAGAGTGAAGGCCTCTGTTTTGCAGCCAGCGTGGCAGGGCACACAGAGCAGGATATGTCTCTTCATTAGCATTTTGGTGCTTTTGAAACATTTCAATTCACCGTTAAAAGGACTCTTGTTAAACTGTATTAATGCATGTGTGGATTCTTCCCCTATATGGTTTGGAACCAAACTACCTTTTCCCATAAAAATGTCCCTGGGTTTTAAGACCTTCTGGAGAGGCGCTTCTCGGAAAAGACCACCTCGAGCGCCCCGCCGCCGCCTCTTTACCTCTTAGCGCCCCCCTGCCGCCCCCTGCCTCTTAGCGACCCCTATGCAATCCCAAGGGGGCAGTACCGCCCACTTTAGGAACCACTGATCTAGTCCAACCCTCTGCCATGTGCAGGAAAACCCATTCAACCATCCATGAGAGGTGGCTGTCCAGCCTCTCCTTAAAAACCTCCAGAGATGGAGAACCCACAACCTCTGTTGATAGACTGTTCAACTGTTGTACGGATCTTTCCGTCAGGAAGTTTCCCCTTCTATTTCATCGAAATCTTGGTAGCTGTACTTATACCCATTATTTCAGGTCCTAATTTCTGCGGCCATGGAAAATAGCTCTTGACCCTCTTCCCTGTGGGATCCTTGCATGTACCTGAATGCTGCTCACCTGTCTCCCCTCAGTCTCCTTTTCTCCAGACTGAACATCCCAAGTCCCTTCAGCCTGTCCTCATAGGGCTTGTCCTCAAGTCCCTGTATCATCTTCGTCGCCCTCCTTTGAACCTGTTCTTCTAACCTGTCAACGTCCTTCTGGAAATGTGGTGCCCACAATCGTACATGTGCCAAGCAGAGGAGGAATAAGGACTTCACACGTCTTTTCCTACTTCCCGGACCCTTATAGAGGCTGTCTGCAGTAGCAGATTTGGGGGTGCCATTATAGGCAGGAACAGGGAGAGCAAGAAAGCTGCAGAGAAACCTTTCCAGCTCACCCATCAGTATCCCCTTTAATTTCACCCCTAAATGCTCCCACTATCCACAGGGACTAGAAACTTGCTTTAAAAACGAAGTGAAAGCCAAGATCCTCACACGGCAGAATTCGGAGCCCACACACCATGTTGGTTATCACCTTCAAAGCCCTACATGGTTTGGGTCCAGGCTACCTGAGGGATCGCCTTCTCCCGTACGATCCGCCCCGCACACTCAGGTCCTCTGGGAAGAATTTACTCCAGCCAACAAAAACAAGGCTGACAACTAGTGTTGCAAAAATAGCTGGTTCCTTGGTGTACCAAGTCCAATACAGCACACAAGGAGGAGAGGAGATGAAGTATGGGTCTAACAATGTTTATTCTGCAGAATAAGAGACACAAGGAGCTAATTGCTGCAAAGCATGTGCCTACCTCGCAAGGGAGGTAGCTAGGTTTTATACACTATCTTGTTTGGTGCTGCATACGTAGACACCATCTTAACAGGAAATTTCTAGCTGAAAAAGAGAATACATTGCATTTTCTTTTGGCAAGCATCAGCACAAAGAGATAGGTACTCACTGTTCCTTAAGAGAAGATTAACTTGATTTTTGGTTATCTAGGAATGCTCCGACCCAGATATTCCGACTTTGCAACATTTCGTTAGCAACTACTGTAGCAACTCTGCCTCAGAGAGGGCACTTTTCACTAGTACCCAGAGGACCTTCTCTTCTGCTGCTCCCAGACTGTGGAATAGCCTGCCGGAGGAGATTCGTCAACTTGACAGTCTTTTAGCATTTAAAAGAACAATAAAGACTGATCTGTTCTGGCAGGCCTATCCAGTGGAATTTTAGGATACTTTTAGGATCCTAAAAGTGTATGCTGTGTTTTTAACAGTGTATGCTGTGTTTTTAATCAGTATTTTATGCTTGCTGTTGTTCCTCTCGATCCAATTGGAGAGGGGGGTAAGAAATAAATTATAATAATAATTAGATTTCTTTAAATTTCACAGGAGGCAAAGCCAAGCAAATTCTCATCCGAATCAGCTCAAATAAAATTCTATTAATTTGCACCTTGGTCAAGATCATACCAAAGCGATGGAAAGGTTTTGCATTTCTTTCCTGAGCTTAATTGCCATGCAAGGGAAGCTTTTGGGAGGGGGGTAGGGTGCGGAATTTGTAGCATAGAGGAGAGTTAACTTTTCTGGCCCAGCTCCAATCCCCCTTATTTATTTATTTATTTGATTACATTTTTATACCGCCCAATAGCTGAAGCTCTCTAAAAGCTGCCCCCTGCATGGCAATTAAGCCGACATAGAGAAACTCTTCCATTGGCACCAGTGGACACAAATAGTTCCAGAGTCCTGGGAAATAGGTTTGGGTCCGCATGGGCCGAGGCCTAGCAATGCCCCTGCTTTGCACGTATGTATGCTAACTAATCTAAGCTGTCCCACCAAATGTGTGGTGAAAGACTGAAAAAAACTGGGTCTGGAAAGGATTTTAAAAATCTGTGTCCTCCGATACGGTTGAGATGACAACCCACCACTCACTAGGACATCACTCAAGAATGGTACATTTGAGAATGGGCAACTTTCTGAAGCCAGATGATCTTAATTTGGCTTAATACTGGCTTTATGAACCCTTTGAAGGTTCTAGAAATTAATTGTGAACTGCCCAATAAAGCTTATAATAAAACAAAAGTAGATAACAAAAAAATAAAGTTGATCTGCTGATCTTGTATTAAGTGGGACCCTCACCACTTGAAAAAGCTCTACATTGGGTAGAAGCAATGGCAGTTTAGGGACAGTAGCCAAATGGAGCTGGTTTCTCAAGAGACCCAAGTGGATCGGGGCCTCTTCCTATCTCTCCATCTGCTACTGCCCAATGGGATGGCGACATCTATATAAACCATATTGCTAATGGCCATATTATTAGAGCAACAGATTGCATGATAGGTAGCAGTTCATACAAGTGAATGTCTGCCATGCAGCAGTCAAAAGGCACCCATCTGTCATGAAAGGCAGCCATGGAAATCGGAACTTTGATCCAACCACCTCCCCATTTACTTTTATCACCAAACTTGTGACACAAGCTTTTATGAGCTCTGGCTCACAAAGTCTTGTGCCACCAGTCTTCTAAGTTGCCATAAGCAGCTTTGTTGCGTTTGTGGCTCAAGATTAACACAACTGCCCTGCTGAAATTTCTCCAAGTTCTAGTTTTCTTGAGATGGCAGATTTCCTAACTTCTGGGATATTGGATGGATAAGCAAAGAGCTTCTAGCCCAGTATTTGGCTAAGCTGTTTTCAACTACAAGCCAGACTGCATGCCATTATTTTAAATTATAAACCACCTTGAGTGCACTGGCCAAAACATAGTAAATAACTACAATATTGTTTTTTTTAAAAACCACCAGGTTAAACAGCTCAACTGTACACTAACCCCAATAAGATAAATCACAAAGTCAGAGAGCATTTATTGACAGAGCAGTTAATGCTGATGACCTTTTACAATCAGATACCTGACACACATGACTATTTCCCAGATACTTTTACATTCTACAGCAACACCTCAGTATAGAGCGAAGTGCCCTTTGAGGAGATATTCCTATCTGTGCTGACGCTATCAGACTGGTCCCCTTTGAAAAGCTACTTGAGTTACATGTTGCATAATTCTGAGTCTCTGCCCAACATATGCTCTGCTTAAAATCCTGAGTATAATATTTCTTGAAGCACTGGGGAGCTTAGAAGGAGCTCAGAACCTGGATCTGGGATGCACCCTCGTTGAGCAGTGTAACCCACAGTCCCTTGCTGTGATCAGGGTCATCCATCATTCTGTGGGGAAGGAGGGAGGGAAAATCATCTGATGATGCTGCAGTTCCACCTGCCATATTTCCTCATGCGTACTAATACGGTGGAATTGTGTGCGTTTAATATGCAGTAGCGTCTTTAAAAATTGTACTGGAAGGAGAGATGCGGGGTGCTGGCAACCAGTAACAGAACAAGCACTCCATATTGGGTGGGAGAAGCTGAGCTAGGACCAAGGAGGTGCCAGGCACAGCAAGAGGAAAGGTGAGGAGATAGCCAGCTGCAGAGAAAGGAGTGGGGTGTGCATTTTGCTAGAAAGCTGCAACAATTTGTCAACTACTATGTAGCTGCTACACTCACTTGGAGGCTTCCCTACACATGAAGCCTTGCTCATGGGCTCCTGTATTAACTTATGCACACTCTCTCTTCTTCCAGGATTTTGCATAGCTGCATGTAATTGTACACAAGCACACTCAGCATTTCAGAGCCTGCGTATGGAAGTTATTGCATGAAGTATAAAAAGTTATGGAAGTGCCTTTATATGTGATTTTAATATTTTAATTTGGATCTTTTCCTGAAGTGGTTTTAAAACATTTTTAACCTCCATACAATTCTTTAAGATGAACAAGAACATCTTTTGTGACATTTAGGTTGGTTCATATAAAGGTATTTGCCCAACTGGGGATTTTAAATTTTCCCCTTTGTGGACCAACGTGGGTACCTTTCCTTTCAAAATCCTTCTTTTTAAAAAGCAAAACATTTCATACATTTGAGAGTGTATGGTGAAAGCCATCTTAGAACTGCAGCAACAATTCTGGAACTTCACATGTAGGACATGAGAAATTTCCTTTCCTCTGATTAACAACAGCACGGTGGTGGTGGGAATAAATTGTTCATAAATTGAGGAGAGTAAGCAGTTCATAAATTGAATTATAGTTTGCATTCACAGCAATCAACAGAACATATATGTAAAAGAAAACTAAGGCAGTGCTTTATAGTAGTTATTTGTTTGTGACAGCAGTTATTCTCAATGTTATAACTTGTGTCACTGAGGTTAGATAGGTAAATGTTTTCTATTCATAAATTATAATAAATATTTTATCCCAATCCCATAAAACTATAGCAAAATTCCATAGTAACAGTGTTGATCAAAGGAGTAATTACCCTACTCAGAAGCCTCTCTGCAACTCTCTTCAGTCTCTTAATAGTATTTTCTTATTTAATCATATAGTACTTCAGATTTTTTTTCTCCAGTAGCGACGACTTTCACCTGTTCACCCCCCTCCCAATTGGAACCGCTGCCAGAGAGAAAAATCAAAACAGCTGTGCAATCATTTCCTCTTATTTCATGATAAGAAAAAGCTGTGGCTGCTTTTGAGGGTGAGAGACCTGTAGTGACAGGAACTCTCCGCTTGCTCAGAGTGTAAAGCAAGGCATAGGTTGGAAAGGGATCCCCAGATGCAAATACTCATGCTGGTGGTTGTAACCAGATGCCAGTAGGAACACACAGAGGCTTCTACAAATGCAGTACCATATTAAGAGGTTATCAAGAGCTCAACTCCTATTTCACCTATTGTACAGAAAGAAAGAACAATTGAAGGAGGGTGTGAATGAAAGGGAGGGATGTTTGGCAAATTTAGGAAAGCATCTGTACTACAAAGTAATTGACTGAGCTTTCCAGAAAAAAGACACACACACACACACACACACACACACACACACACCTACATCACTGAGAAAATAGGTACACCAGAGCTCCTCTTGAACAAGTTTCATTGAAGTGTACGGTGTTGTGTGAGATCAACGCATGAATCATGGAAAGGACAAACCATGTGCCTGAGTGATCCTCAGGCCCATCAGGCGTCTTCAATAAGTAAGGCAATTGAGATTCAGCATAAAATTACTCTATTTATTGCCAGGTTTTGGCCACCATTTTGGAATGGAGGTACTGAGACTCACATGTGAATCAGCTGACATTTTTAGACGCAGGGGCTCATTTATGTTAGCCAATCGCAACAGCGCTAACCCAAGCTCGCCGCCTCCAGCCCGGTACTTCCCAGCGGGCTTTCCTGATTCTGAAACAATTTCAGCACCCTCAGGGATGCTCTCAGAAGGCGCGGGAGAGGAAAGCTCTATTGGTAAGAGGCGTTTGCGGATGACGCCCATATGATGGGTCCTAGCTGTTAACTCCTGACCGATATAACAACCTTTGGTGAAACTGATCCCGTTCATGTAAGCCAGGTTGGATTCCAGAGGCAAGGCTATTCCAGGAGGTAGATCTTCAATACCCTCAGGGATGCCTGGAAAAGGAAGAGTTAAGAGTTAAGCAGCATCTAAAAATTGGTAGTACCTTGACTGGCAACACTGTAGATGTATCTGGTGCTGCTGTTGATGACAACCCCACGATCAAATTCCCAAAGGATGGCTCACTGAAACAGTACCATTGTTCTGGCATCCACAATTGTTCCGCACGGTGTTGTAACACACGACAGAAAATGCTGGTTGTCATTTATCACAACTGCTTGGAACCCATATATTTAGGGCAATGTCTCCTTCTTTGCCAAGTCATGATAGGAATAATCAAGCATGAACTTCCCTCTTGTTTACACTCCTCAAATAGGAAGCCTCCAAGGTGCTAAAACTCATTACACACTATGGAAAATACATTCCACACAGTTTTAGTCGGTAACAAGGTTTGGTTGTAGGATTATTGCAATAATGACTAGTCCAGAAATCTGCTCCTATACAGACTGATTTACAGCCCGATCCCATAGAACTATACTCAACACCTCCACAAGTACGATGATTTTTAATTAGTTTCAGAGTTCTGATATTATGGAGGGCGGGGGAAATCAGATCACACTCTTTCGCTTTGTTTACCTGTGCGTTTTCCTAAACGCAACTCACAAGTACTAGCTGACTGAAAGAACTGGGCATGTTTTGCCTGGAGAAGAGAAGATTGAGGGGAGACACGATAGCACTCTTCAAATACTTAAAAGGTTGTCACACAGAGGAGGGCCAGGATCTCTTCTCAATCCTCCCAGAGTGCAGGACACGGAATAACGGGCTCAAGTTAAAGGAAGCCAGATTCCAGCTGGACATCAGGAAAAACTTCCTGACTGTTAGAGCAGTGCGACAATGGAACCAGTTACCTAGGGAGGTTGTGGGCTCTCCCACACTAGAGGCCTTCAAGAGGCAGCTGGACAACCCTCTGTCAGGGATGCTTTAGGGTGGATTCCTGCATTGAGCAGGGGGTTGGACTCGGTGGCCTTGTATAGGCCCCTTCCAACTCTGCTATTCTATGATTCTATGATCACCACCAGGGGGCTTCAGCAATTCTGGTCCTGAGTTCTTTATGAGCCCGGGTCACGGCTTGACCCGAGAAAGGACATAAACAGATCCAATTTTATGGCCAGCAGTAAACTCTTTAAACCCATGTTGCCCTCGAGGTAATTTTAGTAATTTACAAACGTTCCACTCACAAAGTGGTAAGTGATAAAAGTCAATTTAAATAAATGCTGGGGAAGACCAAGGTATATAACTCTTGGGGTGGGGGGTGAAGAATCAGTAGGGTTAGTTGTTCTTTTTAATGTATGGATTGCATTCATTTATGGTGGAAAACGCATATAGTTTGCTCTTACATTACAGTGTGTTCCTGTACATGTTTACTCAGAAGGAAGTGCTGCTGTGTTGAGTGGGGCTTATTCTCAGGGAAGTGTGTGGTGGACTGCAGCCCTAAACTGCAATCTTATACAAGACTCAGAAGTAAGCCCATCAAATTCAATGGAACTTGTTCCCAGGTAAGTATGGAGAGGATTGCCTAGGGCTGTAATCCTGTACACGCTTACTGGGAGGAAATCCCATTAAACTCAATGGGGTTTCTGAGTAGACATGCATAAGATTGCATTGTTAATTACTCAGGGCACAATGTGGCAGCAATTTCTCCAGTATAAACACCATTGAAATGAATGAGACTTGCACAGGAAGAGAACTTCCTGACGTACCCTTAGATTGCAAGGATCACGGGTTCCAATTCTGCATTGTCTCTCCTCCAACAACCCAGAATTCCAAGTTCGCACGTCATGCTAAACAGCCAGGATGGGGTGTCCCTGGGTTGTTTAGCTCCTCCCACTTGCAGCAGGAGCAATCAGGTGGTAGGAGCTAACATGCTCAATACGTAACAATCCAGGGTTTAAAAAAAAAAAAACCTGGGTGACACCTGAAGCGAGCCGTTGTTTGATTTTAGCCCAAGAAAAAAATCCAGATAAGCAAAATATTTTATGGTGAAATCTATACCCACTTGAAGTCAGTGGCAAAACACCCTTAGATTTTAGCATCCCTAGATAGCTATGGACACAATACACCAGAACATTCTTCTGTTCCAGCCACCCGCATGGATTGTGTCCTTAGTAAAATTAATTGGGTCCTCATACAACTGTTAAATACTTCTTTAAAAAGTATTCTTCCTAATTTGGGTATGCCTAACCAACTCTCTAACTCCACCCATCAAAGACCTGAATTTGCTCTTCAAAGGAGGATTGTTCACTGACTTAAAAGCCAACAAATTGCCTCACTCAAATTGTTTCTGGTTAGGGTATTCTCCACCTCACAACCCCCGTTTAAGCTGATCCCAAAATAAAAAGATTTTTGCTAGCAGACAGTGACTATACAGGAAGTCTGTTTTCATGCTATAGGCATGTTGCCACTACCACTAAAGGACTATTTTTAATACTTGGTGGAAAACTTTACTAAAGAAAAAGTCCTAGGGGTTGGTCATATGATGTTGTAATTTGTAAAGCAAAGCTTATAATCAGATCTGGTACAGTTCTCTCTACACAACATTATAGGATTGTGATGCTTGAAAGCCTTAAGGTTTCCCAAGCCTTTAATAATATGTGTTGCAGAGAGATAAGTTGCGTATTTTGAATATCTCCATTATTTTATACAATCAGCAGAACTGAGTAAGACACTTTCCTGAATTGTACCACATCAGGCTGCCAGGAATGTGGAGGGGGTTTCATAACTGAAGGCTAACTTCCCCACAACTTACATGCAAAGATACAACGATCTGAATAGGATCTAATGTTAGTCCTGAGTAGTGTAGACCCAATGAAATGAATGGGATTTAAGCTGGGTGTGACTTACATGTCTAATTCATTTCAATTGGTTTACTCTAAGTAGGATTGACATTGGATATGGCCTGCTGCATGAAGAAATGAACAAGTCTGGGAAATACTTCAGCCTAGCTTTCTCTCCAAGAGGCTAGTTCTCCATATACAATTATCTTCCCCCATGGAAAACATTCATATACATGGCTCGGGTCCAGGTTATTTGAAAGACTGTATTCTCCCTTACAAGCCTGCCCGTGCTTTGAGATCTTCTGGAGAAGCCCTTCTTTCAGTCCCGCCATCTTCACAGGCGTGCTTGGTGGGAACATGGGAGAGGGCCTTCTCGGTGGCTGCTCCAATGCTCTGGAACTCTCTTCCCGGGGAAGCTAGGCTGGCTCCCTCCTTGATGGGCTTTCAGAAGCAGGTTAAAACTTTTTTTGTTCCAGCAGGTCTTTGGAGAATAATCATAGAATCATAGAATAGCAGAGTTGGAAGGGGCCTACAAGGTCATCGAGTCCAACCCCCTGCTCAATGCAGGAATCCACCCTAAAGCATCCCTGACAGCTGACAGCTTGAATGCCTCTAGTGTGGGAGAGCCCGCAACCTCCCTAGGTAACTGATTCCATTGTCGTACTGCTCTAACAGTCAGGAAGTTTTTCCTGATGTCCAGCTGGAATCTGGCTTCCTTTAACTTGGCCCTCCATCTATGTTAGTGTCTTATAACTTTGTTGTGTATTTTAAACGTTTATGGTTTTGCTTCCCCCCGCCCCCCCAATGTATGTTTTAAACTTCGTAAGGCCGCCTTGAGGCCCAGCATTGGGCAAAAGGCAGGATACAAATAAATATAATAATAATAATAATAATAATAATAATAATAATTCACTGTACACTGTACTCCTTCCGTCGCCAGCTGAAGACCTTTTTATTTCCCCAGTATTTTAACACCTAATTTAACTTAAATTAAAACTTTGCTGTTTTAATTCCGTATTTTAACCTATATCAATCTGCTGTGTGGTTTTATCCTAGTTGTCCTTTTTATATTGTATTTTGTATTTGTGTTTTTAGATTGTTGGTTGTTTTTGCGAACCGCCCAGAGAGCTTCGGCTATTGGGCGGTATAAAAATGTAATAAATAAATTCAAACAAATAATGTCCAGCCTGAGGCGGTATAGCCCAGCACAGACAACCAGGAGCATATTATTCCAGTGCCCTGATTTCCTAAAGTCTTCCAGGTACAATTCAAGGTGCCGGCTGTTGCACATACATTCCTCAAAAGCTCTGGCCCTTGATTTGTATTAAACTCTTCCTATGCCCTCTCTGGACACATGCCTGGGAGGAGCAAATGACTCTCCCCTTCTAGCGCATGCTCATGCGCACTTCATGGGACTTGCCTCTGCAAACACTGGAGTGTTCATGGCAGCCGCACTGGCAGCACAAAGTGTGAAGAGAGCTCTCCGTTTATAAGAGCGTCCACGCACCAAGTTTAAATCTTAAGAGCAGACAAGGAAGCAGTCTTGGGTGTTGCTGTATTTTTATCAAGTCCCTTCTCCAGGTGATGGTCTCATCCCTAGCCTGGGCACGCTGCAGAAACAGCACAAGATTTTAGTTTGGATGCTGGCCACATTTAAGAATTTTAACTAGGTTGCTTTTGTCCATTCTGAGTCTCTGACACAGGAGGAGATATATGCTTGTCAAAATAAATACAAGGAATAGGAGGAAATTAAAAGGTGACAAACGAAACATACTTTTCTTGTGCTAAGTGCAGGGCCTTTCTGGAACTTTCTGCTGTAGCATTTCGCGATTCACAACGCGACTGGGTTTTATCCTCCCCTCTGTTTGTTTAATTAATTCTCAATTTTGCCTCCAAACCTACACATTCCATCTGTGATACATTAGGAAAATATTCAAATGTATGCAAACATGTAACATTTATTCTGTCTGATGTGTTAGGTGTGGACACTATCAAAATTACCATGTACGGTTGTTATCATTTTGTAATTTGTACGTAAGTTTTAAATTGGTTTTACCCTATTTCTTCGATTCTAAGATGCACTTTTTCCCCCATATAAACATCTCTAAAAATGGGGTGCGTCTTAGAATCGTGGGTGTGTCTTAGGGTTTTTTTCCCTGTTGATGGTACTGAAATTAGTGTGCGTCTTACAATCGATGGCGTCTTACAACTGAAGAAATACGGTAGTTGTAAACTTCCCAGAGAGCCTAGGCTGTTGGGCAGTATAATAATAATAATAATTAATAATTCCTTAATTTCCTCCCCTGCTTCCAGGATAATTGTTCAAATCAGTCTAAAGGTGGGGGCAGTTTTACCTTGTTTATACCTGTGCCTATGGTAATCCTTAATCTCTCCAATCTGGCTTCCAGGAATAATCTCTAGTGGGTCTGTGTCTTTGCTGGTTATCAGCCTCCAACCCATAACATCCACTCTGGGGTCAGGTGTCACAACCACAGCTTTGCCGGCGCATTGCTGGAATTTATGGGACACATCCTCAGACAGTTCCTTCGGAATGAGAGCCCACAAAGAGAGGTCAAGGCAGGGGCTAATGTTGACTTTCCTCCGGATCTTATACAGTTTCAAATGCTTTTGAAGGGAGTCCAAGACAGTGGCATCGCACTCCAACAGGATGTGAGGCTCTTCTCGCGGGCTTTCATGAATCCTGAAAAAGATCCAAGATCAGGAGAACACAGAGCAACTGTTGATTCTAATCCTTTTACCTTAATCCCAGCCCTGTCCTCTTCCTGTGATGTGAAGGGCCTCAAACGTTTAAGCTAATTTCCCCCTGCATCCAGATACCCAAGACTGTTTCCTGTAGCACAGGGGTGGGGGAACTCTTGCAGCCCTAGGGCAACACTTCTATTTCAGAGCAGGTCCGGGGGGCTGCATTCCAGTGATGGATGGGGCCAAAGAGCTAGGCCAAAATACCACCCCCTCAAAACCCCAGCGTATTTTACTTAGCCTGTACCTAAGCCCTTTTTACAGCGTTGTTTTCCCCTGGGGTCATAGAATAGCAGAGTTGGAAGGGGCCTACAAGGCCATCGAGTCCAACCCCCTGCTCAATGCAGGAATCCACCCTAAAGCATCCCTGACAGATGTTTGTCCGGCTGCCTCTTGAAGGCCTCTAGTGTGGGAGAGCCCACAACCTCCCTAGGTAACTGATTCCATTGTCATACTGCTCTAACAGTCAGGAAGTTTTTCCTGATGTCCAGCCGGAATCTGGCTTCCTTTAACTTGAGCCCATTATTCCGTGTCCTGCACTCTGGGAGGATCGAGAAGAGATCCTGGCCCTCCTCTGTGTGACAACCTTTTAAGTATTTGAAGAGTGCTATCATGTCTCCCCTCAATCTTCTCTTCTCCAGGCTAAACATGCCCAGTTCTTTCAGTCTCTCTTCATAGGGCTTTGTTTCCAGACCCCTGATCATCCTGGTTGCCCTCCTCTGAACACGCTCCAGCTTGTCTGCGTCCTTCTTGAATTGTGGAGCCCAGAACTGGACGCAATACTCTAGATGAGGCCTAACCGAATAGAGAGGAACCAGTACCTCACGTGATTTGGAAGCTATATTTCTATTAATGCAGCCCAAAATAGCATTTGCAAATGACACACAGGGGTTCCCAGGGACTACCCATGGGAAATGGGGATTTCCCAGTTTTTCCGCAGTCCTAGGACCATCCCAGGAGATGTGTGGGTGCCTGCCCCTGCCTCGTCCCACCTCCTCATGAGTAAACGTGAGGCAGGAAATGGGCACAGGACTCTTCAGGCACTCTGTGCCCATCAGGGGTGGGGAGGAGTGGAGTCCAGTTTTTTTTTTTAACTTACATATTTTTTGGCGTGCAACTGCACTCATCTCCTTTAAAAAAAAAAAGTTGGGCGTGGTATCCTTCCTTCCTCCCGGGATGTTGCGCGTACGTATGGATCCAGGGGAAGGATCTCATGAGCACAATATCGCTAGATCCTCCCCCGTCCCTCCCGGAAGGCCCGGAGGTGTAGAAAGGACCTGAGGTTTAGGAGAGGCATTTCAACCTTTTAGAAGGGGAGAGGGGAATACAATGGTTGAAAAGCAATGCCTGGGCACGGTAATGGACTGGATGAGGGCTAACAAACTGGGACTCAATCCAGACAAGACGGAGGTACTGTTAGCGGGTGGTTCATTTGTCCGGCGAGGTGATGTTTGCCCTGTCCTTATTTATTTATTTATTTAAGCATTTTTATGCC
Organism: Elgaria multicarinata webbii; assembly: GCF_023053635.1. Lineage (NCBI taxonomy): Eukaryota > Metazoa > Chordata > Lepidosauria > Squamata > Anguidae > Elgaria > Elgaria multicarinata. Next base: position 6,756,416 of record NC_086171.1, on the reverse strand, counting down.
GCCACTCAGCCAAAAAAGGCTCTCACGGTGGTTTACAAAAGTATTTCTTGACAGTCCCTGCCCACAGGCTTACAATCTAAAAGACATGACACAAAAGGAAAGGGGTTTGGGAGGGAGGAGAAGTTGGGAAGCGTAAGAGCTCTGCTGGACCAGACCAAGGGTCCATCTAGTCCAGCCTTCTGTTCATACAGGGGCCAGCCAGCTGCCCACGGAAAATCCTTTTGCAGGACCTGAGTGCAACGACATCCTCCTGCCCATGTTCCCCAGCAATTGAGGCACATAGGCACATTGCCTTTGATGCTGGAGGTAGCGTATAGAAAACAGGACTAGTAGTCATTGATAGCCTCACAGCAACACATGCATTTAAATCATGTAAGCTGCCTTAAGTTCCTTGGAGGAAAATAAATGACGATGAAGATGGCGAGGCTAATATTCCGGAGCAAGTCCTTAATGTTTTAATATTGTGGGTTTTTTTTTTTTAAAAAAATGTACATTTATATTGTATTTTATAGTATGGTTTTATACTGTCGTTTTATACTTTGAATGTTTTTAATTTTTGTGAACTGCCCAGAGAGCTCCGGCTATTGGGCGGTATAGAAATGTAATAAATAAATAAATAAATAAATAAATTCATTTCCTATGTTTTAAAATGTATATGTTTCTCTTCTCCCAGGCATTTTTAACAGCATTTTAACAGCATTTAACAACGTTAAGTTTGTTTTTAATGGACCCCACAATTGTTGTTTTTAAATGGATACTGTTGTTTTTATACTGTTTGTGTGTGTGTGTGTTTTTAAATTGTATACTTTTAATGTTTACTATTTTTAAATGTTGTAAACCGCCCAGAGAGCTTCGGCTGTGGGGCGGTATATAAATGTAATTAAATAAATAAATAAATAAATAAAATAATAAATAAATATATGTTTTAAATTTTGTAAGGCCGCCTTGAGGCCCAGAATTGGGCAAAAGGTGGGATAATGATAATGATAATAATAATATATAATAATAATAATATATAATAAAATAATAATAATAATAAATAATAGTCACGCAGGGCAAAGCACGCGACCCCCCACCTGCAGCAAAGGGCTGCGCTCACCTGTACAGGATGACGTCATAGAGGCACCTCCCCTGGACGTTGAGGGCATGCGCGTAGAGCGCGCGCGGCGCGTCCGAGGCCCCGCCCACCGCGGCTAGGCGCGTCACGTCATTGGTCAGCAAGCCCTGGAGGAAGGTCTCCACCTCGGGGCCTTGGAGGCGAAGCAGCCCTCGGCTCAACGGGAAGCAGTCCGCGGTCGCAGCTCCTTCCCCGCTCAGCCTCTTCGCTTGGCCGCCGAGGCGCAAGCCGCGAAGCAGAACCCGCCGCAGCGCCCCGCTCGCCCTCACCAGCATGGCGGCCCGAGAAAGAGCGCCAAGGCTGACGGCCCCGACCTCCCCGCCGCCATCTTGTGTGTGGCAGAGGTGGGCGGTGAGGAGGGAGTGTGGGCCGAGTGCGCAGGCGCAGCCTCTTGGTCTTTCCCTATTACTGCAGAGCCGGGGTGGGGAAGGAGGAGCTTCCTCCTCAAACCCCCGCCTCCCATTGGCCTAGATGCCTGCCCATTATTCTGAGCTGCTTCTGTCCCTGTGCTCCCAAGCTCTCTTAATTGGGATGCTGGCTAGGGCATCATGGGAGTTGTAGTCGAACACATCTTGGGGGGGGGCAGGTTAGTTTATTCATTTCTATATTCAGCTGAATAGGTTACATACAACTCAGTAAAAACAAGGTAGTCCTTGACTGCAGGTTTATAAACTAAAAAATACAAAAGGAAAAGGATGAGGAGAGAAGGAGGAAATAATAGGGTGACCCTATGAAAAGGAGGGCAGGGCTCCTGTCTCTTTAACAGTTGTATTGAAAAGGGAATTTCAGCAGGTGTCATTTGTATATATGGGGAACCTGGTGAAAGTCCCTCTTCATCACAACAGTTAAAGCTTCAGGGGCTATACTAGAGTGACCAGATTTAAAAGAGGGCAGGGCTCCTGCAGCTTTAACTGCTGTGATGAAGAGGGGATTTCACCAGCTGGTGCAGGCATACAAATGACACCTGCAGAAATTCCCTTTTCAATACAACTGTTAAAGATACAGGAGCCCTGTCCTCCTTTTCATATGGTCAGCCTAGAAATAAGCAAACTCAGGCGCTAGGTTACATAGTAATATTTATATTGGTCAGCAAGAACTGAGAAAGGGGTTAGGGATAGGAGAAGCTAAATTGAGCTGATCTCTTAGCAGAGGTGGTGGAGCAGGCCTCCATGCTGTCTCTCCTTCTATCGCGGCCAGTTGACAGCAAGAGGAATGGTTGTGTTGTTATTTTTATATAGTTTATATCAGCTATCTCCAATATTATGCCCTCCAGATGTGTTGGGACTAGCCGGGGAATTGTGGGAGTTGTAGACAACACATCTGGAAAGCACCAGGTTGGGAAAGACTGGTTTTTGTAGTGTCATCAACGTACTGTAACGACAACAAAAACAGGTCCCTGCCTTAGAATGAATTCTAACATTCAACATGGTGGAAGCGGTAAAGGACAGGTGGCAGTCCATTGGTCACTTGCGGTCCTCGGAGGCCTTGAGTGTGGCCTTTCTTTTTTTTTTAAAAAAAAAAAAGCCTTTTAAAAATTTGTTTCCCCACGACTGTTGATGAAGGAGCAACTTTATCATTTGTGTGATAAAAGACGAAGGGGTTCATCAGAAGAGTGTTCTATCACACACGCTACTGCCCACTCACGGGTTTTTGCACATCCTTTAGATGCCGCCATCTGCCTCTTGCTTCTTCTTTCCGTCATAAAATGGCCCCCCTTTAATCCGACTTTTTTGTGGGGGGTAGTGGGATGTGCCGCTGTTTCCCCTCTGTGTGTGCAGGAAAAGCAGTGCGATAAAAACGCCCCCTGAATTAGGCCACGTGGTCTTTGTTTACTTCCTCTTTTTTCTCTGGGAAGAAAAAGTAATGTGGGACAGAAGTGGGGGGCGGAAAACTGACGGTAGGGAACCTTGATTCTCCCCTCCCCATCTGATGAAAAGAAAAAAGGATGGTTGTTTTTCAGCTCAACGCTATGCAGGTTTACTCAGGAGTAATGGGACTTTCTCCCAAGTAAGTGTACTTAGCTGTGGAATGCAATTCTAATTGTTTGCTTGGGAGACATTTTAGTGGGACTTCGTCTCATTTTGCTTAAACAGGATTTATTCCTAAATATGTACAGAGGATTACAGCTTTTGCCTTTTTGCCTCAGGTGGTGAAAAGGTTAAGGCCAGCTCTCATAGAATCATAGAATAGCAGAGTTGGAAGGGGCCTACAAGGCCATCGAGTCCAACCCCCTGCTCAATGCAGGAATCCACCCTAAAGCATCCCTGACAGATGGTTGTCCAGCTGCCTCTTGAAGGGCTCTAGTGTGGGAGAGCCCACAACCTCCCTAGGTAACTGATTCCATTGTCATACTGCTCTAACAGTCAGGAAGTTTTTCCTGATGTCCAGCTGGAATCTGGCTTCTTTTAACTTGAGCCTGTTATTCCGTGTCCTGTACTCTGGGAGGATCGAGAAGAGATCCTGGCCCTCCTCTGTGTGACAACCTTTCAAGTATTTGAAGAGCGCTATCATGTCTCCCCTCAATCTTCTCTTCTCTGGGCTAAACATACCCAGTTCTTTCAGTCTCTCTTCATAGGGCTTTGTTTCCAGACCTGATCAGCCTGGTTGCCCTCCTCTGAACACGCTCCAGCTTGTCTGCATCCTTCTTGAATTGTGGAGCCCAGAACTGGACGCAATACTCTAGATGAGGCCTAACCAGGGCTGAATAGAGAGGAACCAGTACTTCACGTGATTTGGAAGCTATACTTCTATTTCGGCATATACTTCTCTCACTGCAAAGAGAAGCATAACATCAAATGAGAGTCAAAGCTTAAATATACTGCCCCAAGGAAGCACTCCTGCAGAAATATGTGAGGAATTCTGTGTAACTCCCAACACTTGCAACTAACGTATTTTAACACTGTATGGCTTATTGTGGCTGTGCCAGCTGGAAATGATGGGAGTTGCAGTCCCAAAACATCTTGAGGGTGCTAAGGTGGGGAAGCCCAAGCTGTTGACTGGCTTTGCAGCTCACTGGGGAAAATAAACTTCCTTCACACACACACACACACACACACACCGCCCCACCCAGTATGTGATAGATGAAGAGAGATGTAACGTTTTTAGAGCAAAGTATCTGTCTTCAACCTTTACTTCTTTGCAAGGACATAGCCCAACTTCCATGAAAATATGTCTTTGTTCCGATTGCATGAAAAAAAGTCATTCTTCTAAAGCAGAGAAAGGGAATGTGAGGTCCTTTAGGTGTTGTTGGACTTCAGTTCCTATCAGCCTCAACCAGCATAGCCAAATGGTCAAGGGTGATGGGATTTGTAGTACAACATCTGAAGGGTCTCCAGTTCCCCACCTCTGTTTTAAAGCATACTGACAGCCTCCTGATCATCAGTCCTCCAGAAAAATGGGCAACACGTTACGTGCAATAAACAAACTGAAAATTTTATTACGTTTCATTAGTATTGGACATTGGACGTCCGACAGTTTTGTGTTGTTGTGTTTTATTATTATTGGACATTGAACATCCAGCAGTATTATGTTGTTTTTAAGTGTTCTATCGTTCTAAGTACAATCCGGCAGTAACATTTACATTGAAAGATATTTACAGAGACAAAAGTCCGTTTTTATATTGTTTCTCATACAACTTGAAAGTTAGTACACACACACAAAATACAAAAAAAAAAAAGTGGAAACTTCATAACAGCATAGATTTGTTATGGCAATTTAGTTAATTTCAAGTATTTTCCAGTGGAATGGAATGTGAGTGATAGCATAACCTGGCTTTCGTTCTATATTGTTCTTTAAACTTGAAACCATTTCATAGCCATATTATCTGTTACAACTTCCCACAGAAAAGTCTGGGAATTTCATGCGGGTGTTGTGATTTATTCGTAGGAGACCTTTGTCAGCCTCATTGAAACCACAACTCCCAGAGTTCTTTGGGAGGAAGTGCTGATTTGGGGGGCAATTATAGTGAAAACCAAGCAGTTGTGTTCTTTTGTGGCGTGCGGGTATTGTAGATTTGTTTTGGGTTGCTTGGGAATCATATATTTTTTCAATGGAGTGGATACCACATAGGACAGCCTTTCTTGTCCTGGCATCCTCCAATGTGTTGGACTACATTTCCTATCATCCCTAACCATGACCAGGTATGAGAATCATAGAATAGCAGAGTTGGAAGGGGCCTAAAAGGCCATCGAGTCCAACCCCCTGCTCAATGCAGGAATCCACCCTAAAGCATCCCTGACAGATGGTTGTCCAGCTGCCTCTTGAATGCCTCTAGTGTGGGATGTAGTCCGACAAATCTGGCAGGCACAAGGTTAGGCAAAGCGGACATAGGAGGCTCCATGAAAGTCGTCTGAATGAAAATAGCGTCCATGGAACCAGTTACCTAGGGAGGTGGTGGGCTCTCCCACACTAGAGGCCTTCAAGAGGCAGCTGGACAACCCCGTCAGGGATGCTTTAGGGTGGATTCCTGCATTGAGCAAGGGGTTGGACTCGATGGCCTTGTAGGCCCCTTCCAGCTCTGCTATTCTATGATTCTACATTCTGATGCACCTGCATAGTGGCATGGAGCACACACAAATGGAGCAATGTTCGCCCACTACCTATCACCCCTCGCCATTTGACTTCTCCCTGTAGCTGGGGTGCAGAACCTTAGACCTGGGGCCAATTCCCCAGATGGCCACACTGCTTTCCACCAACCACCAATCATTTCCAGGTTTATGGGCTTTTGTGCAGTTTTCCCCCCTATCTTAAAAGGTCGAAATGTCTCTCCTACAGCTTAATTACTGGCAGTAAGAGCCTTAAGTTAAAATATGCTGGATTTTTGCCCCCCTTGTTTTCGGCCCCACCAACACTGGGATGCGGCCCCCAAGATTTTCTCCAAAATGAAATCCGGCCTTTGGGCTCAAACAGATTTAACACCTCTGCCCTGTGGATTCAGTACAGTTGCACTGGTGTGTAAAAGGAAATAACTAGTTTTGTGTGTCTAGATTGGGCTAAAAGAGGAGACTTCTGTAACCATCTTTATCTAAATCCATAGAAAGTTGATCACTACAAGACAGAACGTTGCTGTCATTTCTGTTGCCTTGCCTTCCCCACAGTGTTGGAATGGGCCATGAGCCTATGGCAAATGGCTTGTAGAAAATGGCTGGGAAACTCAGGAAACTTTATCTCCCTCCCTACTCTGGCGAAGTTTGGGAAGGATAGCGGTTGATTCACACGACCGCTTGGACATGGTGAAACCACTGCTGTAAGGAAGATTTTTTTCTGGCGTTACCATTTTCATGTCTGCTTCAACGCTCCTTCAAAACATGGTGAACTAATCCCAGTATATCCAAGAATTGACTACAATACTGGATACAGGAGGGGGGAAAATATTGTGGCCAGAATGTTGATCAAAATGGCCATGTGAATTGGAGAGCCATTGTTTTAATTCAGGGGTGCAGAACCTCTTTCATCTCGGAAAAGCTCTCGGGGGCCAAATTACAATGGTGGGCAGAGTCAAAGGTAAAAGGCGCAAGGGCAGAATACCAAAAATACCAGTAAATTTTATCTTAAAGGTCTTATTGCCATTAAGTAAACCTTAAATAGAGTCATTTCAACTTTTCAGAATGGCGGAAAAACTGCATAAAATCTGAGAAACCTCCAAATGTTTGTTGACTATGAGAAAGGGGGCACGGCCCCTGGGCCTGAGGTTGTGCATGCTTGTTTTAATGGAACCAGCTTTAGCTCAACCATTTCTGCCTGCTATTGGACACGGCCTGACTTGCGTCCAGGGCAACCTATTTCTCCAGGAAAAGGAATCTCCTAGCCCTGAAAGATGGGTAGATTTTCTCTCACACCTTCTGTAATACAGAAGAGTTTTCTCGGCTTACTTCCTGTGCGTTCTTTTCAGAAAAAGAGAAATCGGGGCTGCAGCGGACCTGCAGATGCCTCATCCCTGGCTGGGGACATTCTGTGGTTCCTTGGTGGCAAAGGTGTGGAAGTACACCCACTACACCCACTCGGGTACTTTTGATCTAAGCTTCAACATTCATTATAATAAAGTTTCAAGAGAAAATAGCCAAAAGGCTGATAGTTGATTCACACAACCATTTTGATATGAAGGATATCGACACCACGCTCAGGTTATCTGCAAAATACAGGGGTCTGCAGATGTCACCTTTCCACCCCAGGGCCAAAGTGTTGCGTTGACCAACCGGTTTGCCAATCTGGAGCGCTAGTGAACTACAACGCACACCTTCGGGTGGAGGAAGTGAGGATGGCCACCACAACTGAATTCTGCCAGTTAGCTTCCCCAACGCAGGGCTCTCCAGATGTTTAGGACTGCAACTCCCATCATTCACAGCCAGCGACGACAAGAATTGCAGTCCGATACACCTGGAGAGCACCAGGTTGGAGAAAGCTGCTATAAATCAATGCAACAGTGGTGCAGAATATCAGGCCTAGGGTCCCAATCCGTGCTCTCGAGTGCCTCCCCCAGTCATTGGGGGGTGTCCTGGGTTTTGTGCAATCCTCACCCCCCACTTTAAAAGGTTGAAATTCCTCTCCTGAGGCTCAGCTACCGGCAGTAAGTGCTCTAAGCTAAAATAGGCTGGTATCATAGAATCATAGAATAGCAGAGTTAGAAGGGGCCTACAAGGCTATCGAGTCCAACCCCCTGTTCAATGCAGGAATCCACCCTAAAGCATCCCTGACAGATGGCTGTCCAGCTGCCTCTTGAAGGCCTCTAGTGTGGGAGAGCCCACAACCTCCCTAGGTAGTTTGGGTATTTTGGCCCCCTCCAAGACCTTCTCTAATAGAATGTGGCCATTGGGTTGAAAGAGGTTCCGAACTCCTGCTTTATGGGGTACCAGGCTTTACCAGGAGTTTAAATGGCCTCTTTTTTTACATCACTGGACAAATTTATTTATCAAGAGTTATTTGCCATGGGAGCCAACTGGAATGCCTCTGAATACCAGATGCTGGGGATGAACAATAGATTGGTCATCACTTCATGCTTGTGAGCATCCAGAGGTATCAAGCCAGCTATTCTCAGAGACAGAACGCTGGTTTCCCAGGGCTTTTCTTAATATGCTTGATTCCTGTTCTGGTCAACGTTAGTCCGGCGTAGCAGGATTAGCACTGGGGCAGGAGCTACGCCATGCCAAACAGCAAGAACAGCTCAAAACCTCCACACAGAAGTGCCCATTTTAATAAGCTACGTTTTGGGGGCTCTTCTTCCAGGACCGTCACTCCTACCCATGACGTCAGGAAGTTCCCTAAGGTGCAGTTTTATTCCACAAACGCGTGGGATCTCCGCCTTATTAGAACTGATCTCCTGCTACGCAAAGATGCAACACAGGGGTCGGAAGTGTTCCATTGTTCTGCCCGCCTAATGTTATTGAAGGCACTTTTGTTTAGGGTGTGCTGTAGCAGTGGTGAAACGCTTCTCACCCCCCACATCAGTAGCAAGCAAATGTTGTTGGAACACAACGTTTTACGATACCTTAGTAAGTTAGATCTTTGTCCGCTTCTCGGCTTCGTGCTGATAGTATGAAAGAATAAACAAGGCGCACCTCTAGGGTGACCATATATGGGAAACCAAAAAAGAGGACACCTAGTGTGTGTGTGGGGGGGAACAGCTTTCTGAATCCTGCAGAAAGTACGTTATTCCCCCGCCACCTTAAAGAACCCGATTGGAGTGGAGGAGGGGAAAGGATTTCATTCTGCACCACCACCATCCACTCCAATTGGGGCCTTTTCTATAATGTCCACAAATGACCCACTTTCCCCTTTAAGACCTCAATTGGAGCTCGGGGTGGGGGAATGATGTGCCTCAAGAAAGCATGTCACTCCCTCCTGCCATGCTAATGGCAGCCTTAAAGAGGAAGGTGTGTCATTCCAGGACATTATTGAAAATTATAGAAAATCCCCCCTGACACCATGGAAAGAACAAAAACAAGGACAAATCCGGGGAAATCCTGACAGTTGGTCACCCTACGCACCTCTGAAGCTGTGACTCCACTGAAGGCAACAGCAGAAATCCCACAGACGTCACTTGTTCTGGGCCTTCAGCCTCGCCTTTGAAACCTAACTCCTGCTTTATGGAAGCCGTTACACAGCTGCAAAATGGCAGCAGATACAGGTTAGTGCAGCCTTCCTCAACCTGGGGCGCTCCAGATGTGTTGGACTGCACCTCCCAGAATGCCCCGCTGGCTGGGGCATTCTGGGAGGTGCAGTCCAACACATCTGGAGCGCCCCAGGTTGAGGAAGGCTGGGTTAGTGTACCTTTAGCGTTGACATCTGCAATTCTAATTGCAGCGGTGGCCCTTTTATGAACGCCATCAACCAGTCAGAATGATAAGCTGTCACCGTAGCGCCTGTAGGTGTGTCGTCTTCCACCAAAGGGAGTTAGAAATTAATTCAGTTAAGGGCTATTTTAGTCATTAAAACAAAGCAGAGGATGTACAGAACAAGAAGGCGTATGGTTCGGAATGACAGTTGCTCTGCACGGTCAAGATTAATGCCCCCCCCCCCGGTGCTGCTGCCTTGAATGCAGAACCCATTCTCCTTGGACAAAGCAAGAAATGGTGCATGGCATGGTACAAACCTGTCCACAGGTGAAGCAGGCCCTAACCCAAACTGACGCAGAAGGCTGGGATGTTGTGGTGGGGCTGCCCTTGGACACGTTGCAAAGCAGGGAGCCAAAAGTCAGAACCGTTGGCGACAAAGAAAAGACAACGGACAGTTGATAAGGAAGGGGATAGAGGTAAAAGCAGATGGTCCGGCAGAATGTGGAACATAAAAAGGACAAGGGGGGGGAAGAAGAAATTGGGCAGGCAGAGAAAGGGAAGACATATTGAATGGAAGCAGCTCAGCAAGGGAGACTATACCCAAAGGCTCTACAGACCAGGTCAGGGTGGGGTTCCCAGGCCTCAGGGTCATCTGAGTGCCCTTCTCGTCTTTCAGGGGACCATGTTCTCCTTTCTTCAGGAACCTTGAATCAGAGGGTAACTCTTTGTTATCAGCACCCCAACCCCAATTTTGCGTGGGTCAAGGGACAATATTCAGGGATTTACTCCAAGAGAATTAGGACACATATGAAGGACAAAAGCCTTGTGATTTTCCCTGGGGAGGAACAAGGAATGTTGTGCAAAGGTGTCTCCCCCCTCTTTCCAGATGTTGAATGGCTAGTGCATCGGGGAGACAAAAGAGGGCTAGGGAGTGAGGTGAGGCCTCTTGTTAACCAGATGGGGCAAGCCTTCCTCAAATACATCACTGGCAGCATTTAGCAAGACCATTGACTTTTATATAAAAAGAGACTCGTTGTCAGTGCTCTCTGGGACAAGCCCCATGTTGATGGAGAAGGCACCTCTACCCCTCGAAGCCCTGCCCTCCTTCTTAGGCTAGGCCTTGCTATATCCAAACAGAGTTCTTCCCATCTTTGCCGTTAGAGCTACCCTTCTCCGAGCTGGCTTTGGGCTTAGGCCCGTGCTTCTCCTGGGCAGTGTTGGCTCGGTTCTGCTCCGCCACAGTCCCGCCCGAAGCGGGGCTGCTGGTCCTCGAGGGATGGGTGTTGGCCTGAGTGCTGTTGTAGCTCTGGAACGCAATGTCCAGCTGTTCCTGAGCCACCCGCAAGTGTTTATGGAGGGTGGACAGATCCGGCGGGATGTTCTCGTCGGGGCTCGTGCACTGCTGTTCTTGAGCCACGTTGGCCAAGTTCTGCTCGTGCGCCATGAGGCTGTTGGGCACCTTGGGCTGCTTGTCCGATTTCACCACCAGGTTATACTCCGGCGGGCAGGAGATATTCTTTGGGTAGGCAGCGTAATTGTAGGGGGGCTGCCTGAAGCTGTGGACCTTTCGCTCCCGAATGGCGTCTCTGATGGTGCCGATGCCCAAATGGCACATCTCGGCCAAGTTGAGCAACAGGCAAAGGCAGCTGACGACGTACATCACCAGGAGGAAGATGGTTTTCTCCGTCGGCCTCGACACGAAGCAGTCCACGTCGTGAGGGCAAGGCAGCCGGGTGCAAAGGTAGTACGGCATGACTTCGAAGCCGTAAAGCATGTACTGCCCAATCAAGAAACACACTTCGAAAGAGGCTCTGGTGAGAAGCTGGAAGACATAGATTTTCATAAGGCCCTCTTCTTGGATATGTCTCCGGCCGTCGTGTTTCTGCTGATCCTTCTTCTTCTTCTCCTCCTTCGTCTTGGCCTTCTCGTCGCACTCCACAATCTCGTCCGCTATCATGGGCTCTTCCTCCTCCGCCGCCAAGGGGTCTTCTAGATTGCGGACCGATTGCCAGTTGAGGGCAAACTGCTTTTTCTTCTTGAAGCCCCGGAACCTCTTCTTCTCTTCCTCGGAGGACCTGGCGATCCTGTGGATGGCGTAGCCCAGGTAGATGACGGACGGGGTTGAGATCATGATGATCTGGAAGACCCAGAAGCGGACGTGCGACAGTGGCGCGAAGGCGTCGTAGCAGACGTTGTCGCAGCCCGGCTGCTTGGTGTTGCACGTGAACTTGCTCTGTTCATCCGAATAGATGGACTCGCCTCCGACGGCCGTCAGGACGATGCGGAAGACGATCAGGACCGTGAGCCAGATCTTCCCCACGAAGGTGGAGTGGTTGTGAATTTCTTCTAGCAGGCGGGTTAGGAAACTCCAGCTCATGTTGGTCATAGGGGCTAATCATTTATAACCTGCAATAAAGACAAAGAGACCGGGACACAGTCAATCCACATCCATCCCACAAAGACTCAAGCTCATCAACACCAAGCAGGATATCCCACTATGAAAGCGGTATATAAGAGGCAGGACCCACACGACTGCTTTATAGTGGTACTGAAGTGCACTGACAACGGTTGGGGCCCACTGACACAGACCACGTACCACTTTCATAGTGTTTTACTCTGCTTAGTGTAGATGCGTCATGGGCTCCAACAGTTGTCAGTGCACTTCAGCACCACTATAAAACAGTCGTGTAGATCCTGCAGTGCACTACAATACCGCTATAAAGCCGTATACCCTGTTAAAACAGCTCCACTGGCTTCCAGTCTGTTTCCGGGCACAATTCAAAGTGCTGGTTATGACCTATAAAGCCCTATATGGCTCGGGTCCAGGTTATTTGAAAGACCGTATTCTCCGTTATGAGCCTGCCCGTGCTTTGAGATCTTCTGGAGAAGCCCTTCTTTCAGTCCCACCTTCTTCACAGGCGCGCTTGGTGGGAACATGGGAGAAGAGGGCCTTCTCGGTGGCTGCTCCGGTGCTCTGGAACTCTCTTCCCAGGGAAGCCAGGCTGGCTCCCTCCTTGATGGGCTTTCGGAAGCAGGAAAAAACTTTTTTGTTCCAGCAGGCCTTTGGAGAATTATCTGCCCCTCCATCTATGTTAATGTCTTATAATTTTGTTGTGTATTTTAAACGTTTATGGTTTTGTTCCCCCCCCCCAATGTATGTTTTAAACTTTGTAAGGCCACCTTGAGGCCAGCATTGGGCAAAACGCGGGATACAAATAATAATAATAATAATAATAATAATAATAATAATAATAATAATAATAATAATAATAATGCAGCCGCATAGATCCTGCAGTGCACTTCAATACCGCTATAAAGCAGTCGTGTGGCTCCTGCCTTTTATATACCACTTTCATACTGCTTGGTGTAGATGAGGTCTCCGGCTGCAAATTGGGATTTTTGCCACGTCTTACGGCAGAATCTCTTACATCCTGATTCTATTTCAGAGAAGCGTTGGGGGTCACGTTCTTGAGGGAAGGCAAAAAGGGTACGACCAAAAACCCAGCCCATTTTAGTGCAAAGCTCATAGTCCCAGGACATCAGCCTTGGGTGAGGCATTCCAACATTTTAGAACGGAACAAGGACTGCACAAAATCTGAGAATCTGCCAAGTGATCGGTGGTCTGGGACTAGGGGAAGGGACAGTGGATTGGGACCATTGGAGGGCCAAATTTGGCCCCTGGACCTGAGGTCCTAAACCCGAATCTTAGGAGCTGCACATTCTGTCCCCTTACCCACCCCATCAAACGCCTGCACTATAGTAATTCAAAGTGAGCACCAAATTTTACAAGAAATTCTGCAAGTTATATGTTGCGTAGATTATGAAAATTAAGCATGTTTGTCTAGCTTTGCTCCTTAGGCACCGTTTGATTTTGTTTTCTGCCAACAAGAAATGTGTAAGCCACCCACGAAAAGACTTGACCAGAGAACGTGGATCCAGTATGCTGGTTTGATAGGGGTGAAAACAGCTGCCCCCAAATGTGAGCGGTTAAATGCTGCCACACTCCGGCTCCCATCATACGTCCCCATGACTGCACTCTCCTGCCTCACCACCCCGCAGCGACAACCGTGGGCCAGGCTTAGGTGGATACAAGATCAAAAGGGAGGCCTCACGGCTCTGTAATGGTGAACTTAGTTTATCCCTGCCACAATTAGGAAGCTTGTCACTGGAGGATCCCATGGGCAGAGGGCGAACACAGGGCCTGGGCGGCCTTGCAGATGTTTTGAAGTGAAAAAGAGTAACAGAACAGAGGCGCTGAGTCATGGCCGGTCATACAGAGAGATGTAACATTAAAATGTGGAATCTCCCGGTCACACACACAACCTTAGCGTGCCCTGTTTCCTTACAAGTGACATTCTGGGCGAAGCTTGCACCACACCCATGATTAAGACTGGGCAGGACTGCCCGGGACCGGCCACTCTTGCAGAACCTTGTAACACATGACACGTAGCATTCCCATGGCACTTTGGAGCAACCTTCCCCAAGTGGGTGCCCTCCAGATCTGCTGGACTACAACTCCCATACTTCCCAGCAAGCATGGGAGTTATGGGAGTTGCAATATAAAACATCTGGAGTCCACCAGCTTGGGAATGGCTGTGTCCAAAGCACCACAAGAAGCCGTCTCAGTCATTCTTACAGCAGCCCTGCAGGGTAGGACAGGGATAGTTCTTAGCGGGTATACCTGCCCGGGCCCAAAGATCACCTTCAACGGTCCTTCTCTGGGAATCCCAGCCAAGTGAAGTGAGGTGGGTCACTACTAAGAAGAGGGCCTTTCCTATTGTGGCATTCCGGTTGCCGGATGAGCCCAGCGAGGCTCACCTGGCACCTACGTTGTGCTTTTTTCAGCACCAGATGAAAACCTTATTTTCCCATGCAGTTTAGTCTTTCAGTTTCTGTTGTTTTAAATCTGTTACTGTAATTTAAATCTTTGCACTGCTATGGGGTTTTATTTTGATTTTCATTTTATACTCTAAAAATAAAACAAACAACCACAAATAGCGCATCTAGTTTATACATTTTGAGAACTACAAGTTCAATCGCAGCTTTTAAAGCTCAGCTAAAAACTTTTCTTTTTCCTAAAGCTTTTAAAACTTGAATTGTTCTGACTTTTATACTGCCTGTTTGGTGCATTCTCTTCCCCTCCTTATTGCTTTATTATGATTTTATTAGAATGTAAGCCTATGCGGCAGGGTTTTGCTATTTTATTGTTTTACTCTGTACAGCACCATGTACATTGATGGTGCTATATAAATAAATAATAATAATAATAATAATAATAATAATTAAAAAAAAATCCAAAGTGTTACAATTTTATAGCTTTACACACACACACACACACACACACACACACACACACACACGTATTATAAAACACCAGCTTCAGTCACTACAGCTATACTATCATTTAAAACTTGTAAGCTTTTATATTATCATAGAATCATAGAATAGTAGAGTTGGAAGGGGCCTACAAGGCCATCGAGTCCGACCCCCTGCTCAATGCAGCAATCCACCCTAAAGCATCCCTGACAGATCGTAGTCCAGCTGCCTCTTGAAGGCCTCTAGTGTGGGAGAGCCCACAACCTCCCTAGGTAACTGGTTCCATTGTCATACTGCTCTAACAGTAAGTCTTTCCTGATGTCCAGCTGGAATCTTGCTTCCTTTAACTTGAGCCCATTATTCCGTGTCCTGCACTCTGGGAGGATCGAGAAGAGATCCTGGCCCTCCTCTGTGTGACAAACTTTTAAGTATTTGAAGAGTGCTCTCATGTCTCCCCTCCATCTTCTCTTCTCCAGGCTAAACATGCCCAGTTCTTTCAGTCTCTCTCCATAGGGCTTTGTTTCCAGACCCCTGATCATCCTGGCTGCCCTCCTCTGAACACGCTCCAGCTTGTCTGCGTCCTTCTTGAATTGTGGAGCCCAGAACTAGACACAATACTCTAGATGAGGCCTAACCAGGGCTGAATAGAGAGGAATAGAGTTGTATTTTATGGGGCAGAACCAGTCAGAACTGCAAAGGAGCTAACCAAGGTGTTGAACCCCAACCCCAAATAGGTTCAGCACCTTGGAGAGCACTTTTAGAGTTCTGACTGAAATCCGGAGCAGATCCATCACCCCACCGAAATTGCAGCCACACGAAATTGCAGCTGCTCTACATGATGCCTGGGGTTTCTTGCTCTTGAAGTCCATCTAGTACTAGGGTCCGTGTGTTGACGTCACAGCTAAAAACAAATCCCAGACAAAGCTCCATAGCATGAGGCAGGTTTGGGGAAGGAGGGGAGGGGATCCGGGGCACAGAAGAAGTGCTGTCTATTTGCCTCCGTGGCTCTGAAAGGAAAGTGGGGGTGAAGAGGAGAAGAAAGCTCTTCCAAGGTCGTTCCTATATACCTTTTGGTTTATGTCTCAATTGCAGAAGCATCCCTGGAAGAGGAGTGCCAAGCAACCTTTCCCACCAAAGTCAAACCATCCCAGGTGGAGGGGAAGCCCAGGTCATCACCTCTCTTCCTTTGGCTACTCAAAAGTGATGGTAGCTTGGTAGCAAATGGGTTCAAATGGGTATCTGTTGTGCAAAACAGGACTGAGAACAGCTTTGTTTCTAAGTATAACCAGTGTAAAGTCTTCCTTGTTTAACCGAAGATGCAAGGATGGCATTGTGCAAACCGTGACTAATGATCAGTCACAGACTCGCTTCTCTTTGCAATTCATTACAGCACAACTTTGACGGCCTGAGCAGGCCAGGGCAGCCATGTTGTTTGCGCCTCTTCAAACTACACTTGATAATTAGAGGCACATGATCCATCTTTCACCAGATATTGTGGGTGTTTTTTTATTTTTTAAGTATAATGTAGCTCTCTGTATTCCTTTCCCTCCACCCCACTGTGGATGCAAAAGCTTCAGGGCCAGAGGAAGGCGCACAATTTTGATCCCAGCAACAGCTTGTGGGAAGCAAATCAAGCAGATGACTCCACCACCACCAGTGCCACGGCCACGATCAAATCTGGAGGCCGCAAGCGTGCATTTCGCCAAAAGGGAAAAAGGGAAAAGGTTGGGTGGGCGATCAAGTACTGACTCTCTTGCTGACACCCGTTGTTTGCACTTCAAACTTTTTACCTTTAAAAGACACTGTCCATATTGATCTGTATGCTCCAGAACCTTTGCACATTCCAGAGGATTCCAGGGTACGTTGTTCAGTGGACACACAGTACACACCAAGAGGTGGTCTGCCTTTCTTGGACGTTGCTGTTGCATTGTGTGTCCTCAGAGTGTACCCCAGAACAGCCTTTTCCCAAATGCATCGAGCCCGTCTGGTCCCCGGCCACTCCCGGTTTTTCTTTAAAATGGGGATGCTGGTGTGCTGCAAAATAAAGTGCCAGCCTCTGGTGCCATCTTTATTTCCAAGAATGACTCTGAGGTCCAAGAAATTTTTTAAAAAGCTTGGGTGGCTGCAGCCCAACGTTATTTTGAAGCATGCCCAGCCATCCAGAATAAAAGGGGATGGAGGTAAGCTGGGGGGGATGATGGGGAGCATCTGGGGATGATGGAGGGAGGGGAGGTGTAACTGACACACGCTTTGACACTGACTGATAAGTACATCAGAAGAGCCCTGCTGGATCAGACCAAGGGTCCATCTAGCCCAGCACTCCGTCTACACAGTGGCCAACCAGCTGTTGACCAGGAACCCAAAAACAGGACATGAATACAACAGCACCGTCCCACCCATGTTCCCCAGCAACTGGTGTACATAGGCTGTACTGCCACTGATACTGGAGGTGTAGTAGCCATTGATAGCCTTGTCCTCCAGGAATTTGTCCAACTCCTGTATAATATTGCCAGGATTCGATCATTTTTGTCTGTCTCTTCTGCCAAGACGCTTGTTCATGCACTGGTTATTTCACGGTTGGACTACTGCAACCTTCTTCTCTCTGGCCTTCCTTCTTCTCACATCAGTCCGTTGGTTTCTGTTCACCACTCTGCCGCAAAGATCATCTTCTTAGCTCGCCGCTCCGACCATGTTACTCCGCTTCTGAAATCTCTTCATTGGCTTCCAATTCACTTCAGAATCCAATATAAACTTCTCCTGTTAACCTTCAAAGCTTTTCACGGTCTAGCTCCTTCCTATCTCTCCTCTCTCATCTCACACTATTGCCCCGCTCGTGCTCTTCGCTCCTCTGATGCCATGTTTCTCGCCTGCCCAAGGGCCTCTACTTCCCTTGCTCGGCTTCGTCCATTCTCTTCTGCTGCCCCTTACGCCTGGAACGCTCTTCCAGAACATTTGAGAACTACAAGTTCAACCGCAGCTTTTAAAGCTCAGCTAAAAACTTTTCTTTTTCCTAAAGCTTTTAAAACTTGATGTTGTGCAGACTTCTACTGTTACTTTCTACTGTTAGTCTTTCCCTACCCTGTGCCTGCTTACCCTTCCCTGTACCTGTTTGCATTCTCTTCCCCTCCTTATTGTTTTACTATGATTTTATTAGATTGTAAGCCTATGCGGCAGGGTCTTGCTATTTACTGTTTTACTCTGTACAGCACCATGTACATTGATGGTGCTATATAAATAAATAATAATAATAATAATAATAATAATAATAATAATAATAATAATAACTCCCTTTTTGGTTGTTTATTCATTCAGTCGCTTCCAACTCTTCGTGACTTCATGGACCAGCCCACACCAGAGCTTTCTGTCGGCCGTCACCACCCACAGCTCCCCAAGGCCGAGTCCGTCACCTCCAGAATATCATCCATCCATCTTGCCCTTGGTCGGCCCCTCTTCCTTTTACCCCATCCAAATCCCATAGTTTAACTGTGCACTGTAGGAAGAAGCCCTTCCTTTTATCTGTTCTGAATCTGCCACCAATCTGCTTCGTGGGAGGCCCCCAGGTTCTGGAAATATGAAAGAGGGAGAAAAATGTCTCCCCACCCACATTCTCCACACCATAATTTTGTACACCAAAAGGGTACAAATCCTCAGGGTTCGAAGTGTTGAACCCCGCTTCCGCTGCACACTTGCCCAAGTCTCAAGCAAGGGCTCTCGATGTCGCTCCCACCCCTTCCCTCCGCCCCCTGGCTCCCATTTGGAGTAACTATGGCAGCACTTCCCAAGCGAAGCGAGTGGAGAATTGCCAAGATCTTTGACAAGTCAGGAATATGGCTCTGCTGGGCTGAACCATGAGCAGAGGGGATGAAACTGACAAGGACATTGGCAAGAGAGGAATAAGCTTCTGAGGGGCTACATAGCAGACAGGCCGGCCTGCGATCTGATGCAGCCGCACAGCAGTGACAATTTAAAAAATAAAATAAAAATACAGCAACAACTGCACACACAAAAATAATTTAAGAAATTGCAATGGTGGAACCCCCCCTTTTTTAAAACGTGAAAATTGCAGCCATTAAAACGGAAATTTCCCCAGAATCCCGAAAATAATAATAACCATCCGGTGCAGTCAGCTCCCACTTCCCAAACCAGATACGCTGCGGAAATCCGTCGGGCTTGAATGAAAGGATTTCCCAGCATTGCACATCCCTACCTGCCAGGGCTGAGGATGCAGACTTGGGAGTAGAGTCCCACCTGTTTGGGTGTTGTCCAAATAGTTCCAGTACACACATACACATTGCAGCCCCATGGGACAACGCCGCGCAGAAGTGAGCTGGCGCACGGGTGTGGTGTGCGTGCGAAAGGGAGGTGTTATGAGCTGGCTTCCAAGATCTGACTCTCCAGATTCTGCCTTAGCTCTGGCCAGTTTCCACTCTTCTAGAAGCCTCCAAGCTGAGCATTTCCATCTCTTCTGCAGTGCGAAGCTCATGGGCCTGAATAATCCGCTCAGGAACAGGTCCCTCAAAATACTTTGCATTACAACCGGGATCGCTCATAACGATATATCGCGAGCCCCTGCCAAAGGAAGTGAGGCAGGTGGCTACCAGGAGGAGCAGGGCCTTCTCTGCTGTGGCACCCTGGATGTGGAATGAGCCCCCTAAGGAGGTTCGCTTGGCACCTGCGTTATATGCTTTTAGACGCCAGGTGGAGACCCTTTTATTCTCCCAGCATTTTAACAGCCTATAAATAAATTTTAACTTGGTGTTTTAAATTTGTAATTTTGCATTGCTGCTGTTTTGATCTGGTTGAGCTTTTACATTGCATTTTATTTTATGGTTTTATACTGTTGTTTTATACTTTGAATGTTTTTAATTTTTGTGAACCGCCCAGAGAGCTTCGGCTATTGGGCGGTATAGAAATGTAATAATAAATAAATAAATAAATAAATAAATAAATAAATAAATAAATAAATATCATTACTGGGGGGGATTTCCCCCTTAACCCTCTATTCTGAGCACTGCAACAGAGGGAAAAGGGACGTCTGGGGTGGGAGTGGGGGGTGGCAGACAGTGTCATCATCTGTGCTAATCAGAAAGTGCTAGCAATGGTTCCATTGTCATACTGCTCTAATAGTCAGGAAGTTTTTCCTGATGTCCAGCCGGAATCTGGCTTCCTTTAACTTGAGCCCATTATTCCGTGTCCTGCACTTTGGGCAGATCGAGAAGAGATCCTGGCCCTCCTCTGTGTGACAACCTTTTAAGTATTTGAAGAGTGCTCTCATGTCTCCCCTCCATCTTCTCTTCTCCAGGCTAAACAGGCCCAGTTCTTTCAGTCTCTCTTCATAGGGCTTTGTTTCCAGACCCCTGATCATCCTGGTTGCCCTCCTCTGAACCCGCTCCAGCTTGTCTGCGTCCTTCTTGAATTGTGGAGCCCAGAACTGGACGCAATACTCTAGATGAGGCCTCAACCCTGGTCCCAACCAGCCTCATTCTCCTGATTTCTTTCCAGCGCAACTCAGCTGGCGAGAGAGTGGCTGAGACGGATGGGAGTCGAGGAAGTCAGGCAACGGAAGGGGCCCTCGTAAAAAACAAAGGTCTTCAACATCGCTCCACTTCACAAACCTTCCCTGCCGCATCACCCCAACAGCTGCATGCCACGCATCCCCGCAGCGTGAACATCCTCTGAGCGGCTGGTTGGTGCCTGGTGGAAAACCAGGGGGTAGGTTCCGGGAAGGCTTTGGGAGTGGTGGCCGCATTAGCCTTGTTGCAGCAAAGTCACCAAAGAGTCTTGACGCACCTTGGAGGCCACCAAGCTATGGCATACCGCAACTAAAGTGGCCTCTAGTCAACGGGAGCTGATGCCGTCCTAAATTTGGGTTTTTAAGGTGCTACTACAAGACACAGGGTTGTTTTTGCCTTGAGACTGCCGTCCCAAACCCACTTACAAGGGAATTAAGTCCCACTAAACTCACTCGAGCCTTACTTAAGAGTAAATATACTTTGGATCTTATAGCAAATCCTGACAGTTAAAGCAGTACGACAATGGAACCAGTTACCTAGAGAGGTTTTGGGCTCTCCCACACTGGAGGCATTCAAGAGGCAGCTGGACAACCATCTGTCAGGGATGCTTTAGGGTGGATTCCTGCACTGAGCAGGGGGTTGGACTCGATGGCCTTGCAGGCCCCTTCCAACTCTGCTATTCTATGATTCTAGTAATGGAATGCCCCAAAGCGGTGGAGGGTGTCAAGCGAAAAGAATTGAGAAATTCTGCCTTAAGGACTGTGCATCTGAGCAAGAATTCTCAAAGGCGACGGAGTGTTTCTTTGGCTGCGCAAACCCCATAGTTCAAGTCTCTAGTCTTCCACCCCATTGCTCTTGAAGCTGGAGCGTGGCGGAGAGAAGATGTTCTTGAGGAGGGGAAAGGGAGGAGACGGGGCAGAGGTAGCTCAGGCGAACGCATGTGGGGCCAGGATTAAGGGGTCATGTTGAGTTTTGAAGAGGTATCTGAAAGGGAAGTTCAACATGTGCGGCGATTTTAAATACCCCCCCCCATAATTTTAGCTTCCCCCCCACACCTCATTTGATTCTCTTCCAAATCACACTATGTACTACACAGGAGATGAAGATAAGGAGGAACTGATACAAATAAACTACTCACAGATACATGGTATTCCTGGCTCAGGGTTCCCCTGACAGCCAAACGTCTCCACGGAGGTTTTTCCACGGCCGCTGCCTCTCAGGGAGGAGGGAAAATGTATAGATCTCCATTGGAACGATGCCTCACCAAACTAACGCTCCACCAGCTGGAGAGGGAGACGATTTTGGCAAACTTTTAAACGCATCTTGCCGGACTCCGCCTTTCTAACAACGAAGTACCCATCCCACAACCACCCCCCAAAACCCGGCTAAGAGCAAAAGCCACGTTTTCCCTTATAGAAGGGGGAAAAAAGAGCCCCATCCCTTTTAAACAAAGGTTTCATTAAAAAAAATTGCACAGGAAGGAATCCCAGCTTTTGCTCTCTATTGGTTCTTTGAAAGCATCCTGTGTGGAAAAAGCTGAATAAGCAAGGGTTTAAAAAAGAAAAGAAAGAAAGGAACAACCTTTTAAAGTTTCCTAAAAAAAAATTCCTTCCGATTAACGTCGCTGTATTTTGCTTTCCCCTCGTCGGTGAAAAAGCGGAGAGTGCCCCGGACAGGGCATCGCTCACGGATTTGGAAGTTGGAAAGCCTGACTAATGAGAAACATCTGGGAAGCACATGGCCAGAGAGCCGAATGGAAGTCTTTGGGAGAACAGAAACGCTAGAGGCCCCAGAGAAGCAAAGCCACTTCTGCCGTTTCAGGGCGGATAGAAGAACGTCTCTCCGAAAACGCAATTTGGGAGACGGCAATCTTAACCTGGAGTCTGGTGAGGCCCAGGGTGTCTGCAATTCTGCGTGTTACAAATAAATGCCCATGTTTCTGTCCCACTATTAAGTATAAATGCCTTTGGAGGAAGAGTTAAGGCAAACGTTTCCACTTTGCTCAGTCTGCAAATGAATTAAATAGAGTACGGGCACAATCCCATGCATGTTTAGACCGAAAAATGTCCTGCAACTCCCAGCATGTCCCTGATACTTGGAAGGTTGTCACACAGAGGAAGGCCAGGATCTCTTCTCAATCATCCCTGAGTGCAGGACGTGGAATAACGGGCTCAAGTTCCAGGAAGCCAGAACCCGGCTAGACATCAGGAAAAACTTCCTGTAAGAGCAGTATGACAGTGGAGCCCATGACCTAAGGAGGTTGTGAGCTCTCCCATACCAGAGGCATTTGAGATGCAGCTGGACAGCCATCTGTCCGGGATGTTTTAGGGTGGATTCCTGCACTGAGCAACGGGTTGGACTCGATGGCCTTAGAGACCCCTTCTAACTCTACTATTCTAGGATTCTATGCTTCACTGAGTGAGGACTGGGTCCAAAATCTACTCGAATGTCCGGGACATTTTCCATACTGGGATCTCAGTCCAGTCCAGGAGACAACAATGGCTAGAAACAGAATGGTTGCAACTAGTTTACAAAGAGGATAATAAATGCCCAGCGGGGAGGAAGCCACAACAATGAAGAGGACCATTAAAAAAAAGAGAGAGGAAGAATACCGACAGAAATGTTTCTGTGGGAAAGGACACTACAGGAAACCATGCTGGACAGTTACGAAGATGAGTAAATACCAGTTGATTGTTTCTAATAATGGTTTTAACAATTTTATATAGGGGGAGAAGTAGATCCAGGATGAAAGCTATGGGAGATCCTCCACGGTGCAGTGGTGATAAATAGCTTGCAGTCAAATGTCTGTGATGCAAACATCTTTAAGAACCGCTTTGCTGGGTCAGACCACGGGTCCACGTAGTCCCTGAGCCCCAATCCAGTCCCCCCCGCCCGGTTGTGTTGGACTGCTATCAATTCCCAGACAACAAGGCCATTCCCAGCTATACGTGGGTATGCGCCCTGATGTCATTTGACTTGTGGAGGCCCAGGTTGGGGGTGGCACCTGGCCAAAAGGAGTTCCCCACCCTTGCCCTAAGCCAAGTTTAAACTCACCCTTACTTCCCCTAGCGTGTTGGGGCATATGGACACAATATATGATTGTGCCCATATGCCCCAACAGTACCTCACATGATTGTACCTCACGTGTACAATCACGTGTACAATCACATGTACAATCACGTGTACAACAGTACCTCACGTGATTGCTTCCAAATCACGTGAGGTACTGGTTCCTCTCTATTCAGCCCTGGTTAGGCCTCATCTAGAGTATTGCGTCCAGTTCTGGGCTCCACAATTCAAGAAGGACGCAGACAAGCTGGAGCGTGTTCAGAGGAGGGCAACCAGGATGATCAGGGGTCTGGAAACAAAGCCCTATGAAGAGAGACTGAAAGAACTGGGCATGTTTAGCCTGGCGAAGAGAAGATTGAGGGGAGACATGATAGCACTCTTCAAATACTTAAAAGGTTGTCACACAGAGGAGGGCCAGGATCTCTTCTCGATCCTCCCAGAGTGCAAGACACGGAATAACGGGCTCAAGTTAAAGGAAGCCAGATTCCAGCTGGACATCAGGAAAAACTTCCTGACTGTTAGAGCAGTGCGACAATGGAACCTGTCACCTAGGGAGGTTGTGGGCTCTCCCATACTAGAGGCCTTCAAGAGGCAGCTGGACCACCATCTGTCAGGGATGCTTTAGGGTGGATTCCTGCACTTAGCAGGGGGTTGGACCCGATGGCCTTGTAGGCCCCTTCCAACTCTGCTATTCTGTGATTCTATGATTCTATCTGTACTGTGACATAAAGATCGATTAGAGTCCACCAGGAGAAGAGCCTTCAGTGTGGTGGCCCCTTCTCTTTGGAACTCCCTGCCCCAGGAAGTCAGGCAGGCACCAACACTGTGCTGTTTCCAGCGCCTCCTGAAAACAGCTCTTTCCCAGGAAACATTCCTCAACTGACCGGTCACCGTTTTTATTGGTATTCTGTTTTAAATTGAACCATTTTAATACGCTGTTTTAATCTTTTTGCTGTTTTATTCCTATGTTCACCACTCCGGAATCTATTTTAGAGATGGAGCGGTATATAAATATTGTAAATAAATAAATAAAGATGCATGTTTCACATAGGGAGGGAGGGATCTGTCAATCTCGGTCTCACCAAAATCGTCACTTTATTGAGGTCAAGCTCATTTTGTCCCATTTCCTACTGTGCAGATCAATCTTCAGTTTTGTGCTGATTTTTAAACATGCGCATTCCTCGCCCACCTCCCAGGACATTGCTGAAATGCTGTTTTGTGCACACTTTTCTGAAAACGACAACTTTTTTGTGTGCTTACCCCTAAGGGAGGGGTGTGTGTATGTGTGTGTGAACATTTTCCTGAAGATAGGATGTCTCGGAAGGCTGGCAAAAAATGTGTATTTCAGTACGCAACTCAGTATTCTCTTTCCAAGAGTAGCCAGGCGTATTTTTCCAGGGCTTTCCCTTGTTGTCTATCTCCCAGAAACTAATATTCAGGTATACTACCTCTCAACCT
Source organism: Elgaria multicarinata webbii (assembly GCF_023053635.1). NCBI lineage: Eukaryota > Metazoa > Chordata > Lepidosauria > Squamata > Anguidae > Elgaria > Elgaria multicarinata. The sequence goes on along the minus strand of NC_086171.1, from coordinate 6,731,673 downwards.
GGAAGTTCCATATAGCCATCATTCCCTCTGTTTTCAATGTCGAGGGGGTGAGTGCCATTGCTTACGTAGCTAAAACGTCATCACCTATGCACAAAACGGAGGTATCAACATACTTGGGGGGGGGGAGATTTCCAGAAGTACACCCCCATCATCATCATTATTATCATTATTATCATTATTATCATTATTATTATTTTAAGTGGAGAAGGATCCAAAACCAGCCCATTGAAGACTGGACATGCTCGTTGACCATGGAATTTTGCCTGACTATTGTGGAACAAAGGGTGTGGAGGAATGAGAAATGCAATGGAGGGGGGCAATGAACAGGAATACTCCATACTGCAACATTTTGTTGCAGCCCTGCTGGTCATGGCTGCCATTGACAGACCTCCATACATTTACTTAATCTGATTTTAAAGCCGTCGAAGTCCATGACCACCACCGCATCCCGCAGCTGCAAAAGAAAATCCGCAGAAGCAGCGACTAGAAAATGCTCTGGCTCCCAACATGGACACAGGCATACAACCCAGCCTTCCCCAACCTGGCGCCCTCCAGATGCCTTGGACTACAGCTCCCATCATTTGCAGCCAGCTGCCACTGGCTGTACTGGCTGAGAGTGTTAGGAGTTGTTGTCCAGGAGGACACCAAGTTGGAGAAGGCCCATGGATATCACATGGTACATAAACATCCCCACCCAAAGTGCAAAATAACGTGGAGGGTGCCTCCAACGCTTTGCCAGGACGACTGAGCAGCACCCTTGCAGGAACAGGCAGTAGCCAAGGCCGGAGAAGAAGCTCTATTTTTGGCAACTGGAGACTCAAGGCTGGAGCAGCTGAGCTGCCCTTTGCGGCTCCATCCTTTTATCAGGGTCATCATCTCCATGACAGCGTCCTGAAACCATTTTTAAACAGAGCTGTTTTCCAGACGTAAACCCATGCTACATATGCTTGGGAGAAGGGGCAGTATCACCTCCTTAAATAACTTCCCATGCTTCCTGAAGTCCGCTCTTCCTGGCAGAAGTGTCCATTGTCTCAGGAGCCACGGCCCTCTCAGGCACAAAGCACTTTTGATCTGTGCTAGATATAGAGACACACAGAAGAATACACGGGGGGGGGGGGGGGGCACGCTGCTTCAACCCCTTTCCTCCACCTCTCTTTTGCGCACCCTTCTCTCGCGTTCTAAAACCTTGACATGCCTCTCCTAAGATTTAGGGGGTATCTATACGATGACGCTTTACTAGCTGATCCCACCCCCAAACCCCGCAACATCGCAGCTATGAAGCGGAACCGATAACAGTCACACAGCAGGAAGGATCGCACGCTGTCGGGCCAGGAGAAATCCCCGTGCCGTCGCCAAATGGGGAGCAAGGATTGAGGGACCGGAAAACTGCAATTATTTTTCTTCTTCTGGCAACTCCGAGCGACTTTGAATGTTTGTGGCAGCGCAGATGCGCTGCTACCGCACATTTCATTTCTGTGTTATATATCACAACTGCCCCTTACTTTCGTTCCCTGGAGTTTAACACTTCCATAGCAGCCATTACTAGGCCTGGCAAGCCCACCTCCTGCCCCCTGAACTGGGATCATAGAATCATAGAATAGCAGAGTTGGAAGGGGCCTCCAAGGCCATTGAGTCCAACCCCCTGCTCAATGCAGGAATCCACCCTAAAGCATCCCTGACAGATGGTTGTCCAGCTGCCTCTTGAAGGCCTCTGGTGTGGGAGAGGCCACAACCTCACCAGGCAACTGATTCCATTGTCGTACTGCTCTAACAGCCAGGACATTTCATAGAATCATAGAATAGCAGAGTTGGAAGGAGCCTACAAGGCCATTGAGTCCAACCCCCTGCTCAGTGCAGGAATCCACCCTAAAGCATCCCTGACAGATGTTTATGACCTATAAAGCCCTCTGCAGGCTAGGTCCAGGTTATTTGAAAGACTGTATTCTCCCATATCATAGAATCATAGAATAGCAGAGTTGGAAGGTGGCCTACAAGGCCATCGAGTCCAACCCCCTGCTCAATGCAGGAATCCACCCTAAAGCATCCCTGACAGATGGTTGTCCAGCTGCCTCTTGAAGGCCTCTGGTGTGGGAGAGGCCACAACCTCACCAGGCAACTGATTCCATTGTCGTACTGCTCTAACAGCCAGGACATTTCATAGAATCATAGAATAGCAGAGTTGGAAGGAGCCTACAAGGCCATTGAGTCCAACCCCCTGCTCAGTGCAGGAATCCACCCTAAAGCATCCCTGACAGATGTTTATGACCTATAAAGCCCTCTGCAGGCTAGGTCCAGGTTATTTGAAAGACTGTATTCTCCCATATCATAGAATCATAGAATAGCAGAGTTGGAAGGTGGCCTACAAGGCCATCGAGTCCAACCCCCTGCTCAATGCAGGAATCCACCCTAAAGCATCCCTGACAGATGGTTGTCCAGCTGCCTCTTGAAGGCCTCTGGTGTGGGAGAGTCCACAACCTCCCTAGGTAACTGGTTCCATTGTCGTACTGCTCTTCGGATCACCCGAAGCTATGCCCACTTTCTTAACCTGAACTGAAGCCACCACTGACAGATGAAGAAACAACAGTGGCAACATCAAAGCAATGGAAAATGTCATAGTAAATCTTAGAAAAAATGCAGGTTTTTTTTTGGGGGGGGGGAAGGAGACCAATGTGGTTGTGAGTTGGCGGCTGCATCGTATAAACGATAGGGCGCAACTGCGCAGCCACAACAGGGTATTTACAGCATATAGACAAGCCCTAAGTTCCTGGCAGTCAGAGCTTGAAGCTAAAATAGGGTGGTATTTTGGGCCCTGCTCCTTTTGCCTGCGGCCCTGCCCGCCACTTGAACGTGGCCCCTAAGAGTTCTGAAACTGAATTCGGCACTTGGGCTGAAAGAAATTCAATACCCCTGGTATAGGTCCTGCAAAGGGAAAAGGGTCCAAAGCAGGCTTGATGCCCTTAAAGCCATTGGCACCAGTAAGAATTATTATTTGTACTGTACAGAAATCATAGAGTCATAGAAAAGGAGAGTTGGAAGGGGCCTACAAGGCCATCGAGTCCAACCCTCTGCTCAATGCAGGAATCCACCCTAAAGCATCCCTGACAGATGGTTGTCCAGCTGCCTCTTGAAGGACTCTAGTGTGGGAGAGCCCACAACCTCCCAGAAGCACCGGTGGGGGGAGGTTATTGAAGTAGGTTTGCAGAAAACAGAATACTGAGGGACAACTATAGCAATAAGACAAGCATTTGGGGATTGAGCCGTGTGGCCCTTGCCTTGGCCAGACATTATAGGGCCAGGAGAAAACGCTGGAGTAGGTTGGCCCTAGGAACTTTTTGAAAAGTTTTGCCAACACACAGGCAACATATATACACAGGAGGGAAAAGAATACCCAAAAGCTCCAAAGTTTATTATGCTTAAACGGATTCGGACCACAAAAATATAGCATTTCAGGTATTTGTATATGGAGCAGTGCAAAATAGCAGGGGCAGCTGTAAACACTGGAGCACTATTTGGTCTGGCAGGCAGCTAACCATGCATTTCAGGGAGAAGCTCAGAAGCCTTGGCAGATAAACACTAATTAGATATGGAACGTTATGTTGTCAGCAAGTGTTTGGAGAAGAAGCCTTTGGCCAGCAGGAAAAGAGAGTTTGGTTCTCTAGGGTGACCATATGAAAAGGAGGACCGGGCTCCTGTATCTTTAACAGCTGCATAGAAAAGGAAATTTCAGCAGGTGTCATTTGGATATATGGAGAACCTAGTGAAATTCCCTCTTCATCGCAACAGTTCAAGCTGCAGGAGCTATACTAGAGTGACCAGACACAAAAGAGGGCAGGGCTCCTGCAGCTTTAACAGTTGCATAGAAAAGGAAATTTCAGCAGGTGTCATTTGTATATATGGGGTACCTGGTGAAATGTCCGGTCATCACACCAGTTAAAGCTGCAGGTGCCCTGCCCTCTTTTAAATCGGGTCACTCTAGTATAGATCCTGCAGTTTTAACTGTTGTGATGAAGAGGGAATTTCACCAGGTTCTCCATGTATACAAAGGACACCTGCTGAAAGTCCCTTTTCTGTGCAACAGTTAAAGATACAGGAGCCCTGTCCTCCTTTTCATAGGGTCACCCTAGATTCTCATTAGGATATTTTATCTCCCTCTGCTCGATGGACAGCAAGATTCTACTGGGGTTCTCCTCTCCAACACCAGTTGGGTTCCTCATCAGACAAATTCAATAGCTCAAAGAAGGTTAAGTAAGACAATTAAAAAATCCCCAAACGAGCAAAATGATAAAATCAAGCAGCTCCTCCCATCATAGTAGCGTTAAATCAGGCGTGAGTGAACCACTGGCATGGGCCCCCCAAATGTGTCTCTCCTGGGTCCTCCAGAAGACCTTGCCACACCGTTTCCAACATTTCCCAGGAGAGAAGTGCTGCATTGTTGACAGGAGAAATGGGATTGGGTATACAGGCACAGAATGTCACATTCCAATAATGACTGGGTTCAGACAACACGATAACCAATGGTGGTTTAAATAGTCGACGGTTGGTTAGTTAATCCACCATGTGTGGAGGGAGTTTAACCAATGGTTGGTTATTTGGCAGAAATCACCAGCGCTGTGCAGAGTTGGCTGTTTGACGCGGCGTTGGTTATTGTGTTGTGTGGAGGGCTCCGTTGGTTATTAAAGAGACTGAAAGAACTGGGCATGTTTAGCCTGGAGAAGAAAAGATGGAGGGGAGACATGAGAGCACTCTTCAAGGACTTGAAAGGTTGCCACACAGAGGAGGGCCAGGATCTCTTCTCGATCTTCCCAGAGTGCAAGACATGGAATAACGGGCTCAAGTTACAGGAAGCCAGATTCCAGCTGGACATCAGGAAAAATTTCCTGACTGTTAGAGCAGTACGACAATGGAATCAGTTACCTAGGGAGGTTGTGGGCTCTCCCACACTGGAAGCATTCAAGAGGCAGCTGGACAACCCTCTGTCAGGGATGCTTTAGGGTGGATTCCTGCATTGAGCAGGGGGTTGGACTGGATGGCCTTGTAGGCCCCTTCCAACTCTGCTATTCTATGATTCTATGATTTCGTCAGCCACAGAGTCACAAGGCAAGAGTGGTCAAAGCAGGGGCTGCCGCTCTAGTCCAGCAGGCAGGATAGATTTTTGGCAGCAATGGCTGATGGGATACTAGCAGGAGGACTGAGGGGGGGGGAGGAGAGAGGGGGGATGAAGAAGTCAACTCACCGTGGACTAATAGTCAACTTAACGCTGATCCTAATCCACACCATGGTTGAATATTATTATGTTGTGTGGAGAGTGTACCCCCTAGATAAACAACTGTTGAGTTGATTATTAACCCACCATTGACTATCGTGTGGTCTGAACCAGCCAATCTGAGCTGTTCTTTCTTTCCTTCTTTCTCTCTCTCTCTCTCTCTCTCTCTCTCTCTCTAGGGGTGGCGACAGCCGACAGAAAGCTCTGGCGTGGGCTGGTCCATGAAGTCACGAAGAGTCGGAAGCGACTGAACGAATAAAGAACAACAACTAACTCTTGAGAGGCTATGTAGATAAGCTCAAAAGCATGCGTGGAGAATGCCTGCAGAAATCTAAGAAGTCAGGATTCTGGCTTTGCGAAGGATTTCCAGGAAGGGCAGTGTTCCACTGTTCCTCATAGCTCTCTGCCCCTCCCTGTGGATAATAGAAGCAGAATAAATTATGCCAAATGGAGCAGTTATATACACATCTGCTGAATCTAGAAAGCATGCAGAATTCCATTTTTCTTGGCACACAAGCTCTGGAAATGTCTACATTTGTCGCATCAATCAGGCCTCTTGACTGCAATATCCACTTAGGGGGAGCCTCAACTGGAAAGGGGCCTAAATGCTCTGTGTATTCTTGTAGCCACCACCTCAAATTTGAGCTACTTGCCCAGGAAAATCCCCTTTTGAACTTTATTTATATTTTATTTATTTATTACACTTATATACCGCCCCCATAGCCAGAGCTCTCTGGGCGGTTTACAGAAATTCTAAAATTGAGATAAAAACAAGTATACGAAATTTAAGATTTTAAAACACAGAACATGCACACATAAAGCATTAAAAACCATTAAAAAAATAAACATGTGGGTGATTAAGATGTGCTGCTATATGCCTGGGCAAAGAGGAAAGTCTTAACCTGGCGCCAGAAGGATAGCAGCGTTGGCGCCAGGCGAGCCACGTCAGGGAGATCATTCCATAGTCTGGGGGCCACCACCGAAAAGGCCCTGTCCCTCATTGCCACACTCCGAGCCTCTCTCAGAATAGGCACCCGGAGGAGGACCTTAGATGGTGAACGTAGTATATTCATGTCAGGAGAGGCGTTCCGTCAGGTATTGTGGTCCCAAGCCGTGTAAGGCTTTATAGGCCAAAACCAGCACCTTGAATTGGGCTCGGAAACATACAAGCAGCCAGTGCAAGCGGACCAGAGCAGGTGTTATATGGTCGAACCTTCTGGTTCCCGAAATCAATCTGGCCGCTGCATTTTGCATGAGCTGCAGCTTCCGAACCGTCTTCAAAGGCAGCCCTACGTAGAGTGCATTGCAGTAATCTAACTTGGAGGTTACCAGAGCATGGACAACTGAAGCCAGGTTATCCCTGTCTAAATAGGGGCGTAGCTGGGCTACCAACCAGAGTTTGTAAAAGGCACTCCGTGCCACCGAGGTCACCTGAGCCTCAAGTGACAATGATGGATCTAAAAGAACCCCCAAGCTACGAACCTGCTCCTTCAGGGTGAGTGCAATCCCATCCAGAACCGGTAGAACACCGCCCCCATCCTGTCAGCGGAATCAACTACTAACAGCATCTCAGGCCACAGCTAGACCTACAGTTTATCCTGGGATCATCCAGGGTTCGCCCCTGCCTGAGCACTGGATCCCCTGTGTGTCACCTAGGTGAACAGGTTTGACCCCTGGACAATCCAGGGATAAACCTTAGGTCTAGCTATGGCCTGAGTCTTGTCTGGATTGAGTTTCAGTTTATTAGCCCTCATCCAGTCCATTGTCGCAGCCAGGCACCGGTTCAACACATCCACAGCCTCTCCTGCTGAAGATGAAAAGGAGAAATAGAGCTACGTGTCATCAGCATACTTGCCATCTCTGAAGGTACAGAGGTCTGGGCTTGGCCAGTACCTGGGTGTGAGATGACCCTGCTTTTGAGGAAGGGCAGGATATACATGGGACAAGCAAGCTGCTGTGGTTGAAACAATCCCTAGGCCGATTCTTGGCTGCATTATTCAAGCATCCAAACACAGTGCTGCTGCCCCACCCACAGAAGCTGTGATTAGGTCTTGCTGCTGATCAAAGGAAAGAGGCTTTTCAACTCATGGTGAAGTACCATTGCTGGTGGCCACGTGTCAGGGATGGGCAACTTGTGGCCCTGAAGATGTTTGGGCCAGTATAGCCATGGTGGAGGGAGCAATGCTCAAATCTGCATTATATCATCTTCACGATCCTGGTACCCAATGATCAGTGGAGTTGCGCATAGAATCAGGTTTTCAGTTAAACCTAATTACTGGGCTAATTTTCCGGCAAGTGCCATCTCAATACCCGCTGTGTGCTGCAATGCAACAGCAAGGAATGTCCGGAAACCCAGTTCACCAGAAGGGACAATTCTACTCATGCAAGCAAATGCCTGTGCCCGTTTTGGGGAAAAATGGGAAGCCAAGGAGGCACGCTGTGGCTCCGTGGTAAAGCTGTCACTTTGCACGCAGAAGGTCCCGGGTTCAATTTCCAGCATCACCAGGTAGAGTTAGGAAGGAATCCTGTGTGAAACCCTGGAGAGCCACAACCATTCAATGTCAACAATACTGGGCTGGTTACACCAATGGCCTAACTCAGTATAAGGCTCTTCCTGTGCTCCTATGTTCCTTGCGACTGGGGCAGCTCCATGCCTGCGCACTGCAGCATCTAATGCTCACAACAGATCTCTGGATGATGATGATGATGATGATTTCCCGCTTTTTCCCCAGTACTGGGGCTCAAGTTGGTTTACAAGATTAAAACATGTACAATTAAAACATATAAATTAGGGCTGTGCTCCGCTTCTCTTCGGTTCAGAGAAGCAGGAGCGAGGTGGCCTGATTCGCCTCCGGAAAGGGCGGAGGCGAAGAGAGTCGGGGCGGGGGGGAAGTGGTGGATCAAGGCAAAGAGGATCGCTTCAATCCGGAGCTCCGCCCGCAGGTAAGTGGGGGGGAGGGGGACTCATCTGGCGCCGCCGGCACCGCCATCCATGCGGCAGCGGCGCCAGGTAAGGGAGGAGGGACGCTTACCTGCGTCCGTCGCGGGCTTCAATTGAGGCCCCGGTTAAAGCTGGAAGTGAAGGCTGAGGCCTCTTCCTGCTTCAAGCCGGGGCCTCAATTGAAGCCCACGACGACAGACACAGGTAAGGGGGTGGGGGTGGCTTATCTTGCGGCAGTGGCGCTGCTGCTGTCCATGTGGTGACGGCAGCAAAGCCAGATCTCGCTTCGCGGAGGGGAGTGGGAGATGGGTGGAGCGGTGCAAAGAAGATCAGGCCCGATCCGGATTTTTTGGATCGGGCCACGAAGCGGATTGGGGGAGTCCGTGCAAAGCCCTAATATAAATATAAATTACAAAAGTTAAAATAGAATTAAACCTACAGTAAAATTAAAAACATGTTAAAAAATTAAAAAAGTGAAACAGGTTAAAAAAAGGGGGGATCTAATGCATTAACACAGGTCCAGTATAATTCCAAAAGCCTGCTGAAACAAAAAGGTTTTTGCCTGCCTCCGAAACTGTAGCACAGAGGGAGCCAGCCTAGCCTCCCTGGGAAGGGAGTTCCAGAGCCTTGGAGCAGCCACCGAGAAGCTCCTGTCCCACGTACCCATCAGGCGTGCCTGGGATGTTGGTGGGACTGAGAGAAAGGCCTCCCCAGAAGATCTCAGAGCACGGGCAGGCTCATATGGGAGAATACTAGGGTGACCCTATGAAAAGGAGGACAGGGCTCCTGTATCTTTAACAGTGGTATTGAAAAGGGAATTTCAGCAGTTGTCATTTGTTTATATGAAGAACCTGGGGAAATTTCCTCTTCATCACAGCAGTTAAAGCTGCAGGTGCCCTGCCCTCTTTTAAATCTGATCACTCTAGTATAGCTCCTGCACTTTAACTGTTGTGATGAAGAAGGAATTTCACCAGGTTCTTCATATATCCAAATGACACCTGCTGAAATTTCCTTTTCTATGCAACTGATACAGGAGCCCTGTCCTCCTTTTCATAGGGTCACCCTAGAGAATACGGTCTTTCAGATAACCTGGACCCGAGCCGTAAGGGCCATGGTTTGGAACTTGCCTGATGCCTCGTTCTCCTCTGCAACATTAATGAGCCAAAAATGTTTCTCTGCACACACACACACACACACACACACACAGAGCGAGAGAGAGCGAGAGAGAGAGCAACCTCCTAGCTCATAGCTGCTCTTTGAAGGATACTGGCAGGGAAAATGGGACCCAAAGGCGTGGGCTGGTACATTAACGGAGATTGCTTTGGCCTGCTCTTTTAAACAGTGGGCTTTCCCCACCCCACCCCTTTTCGTCTGTTCCCTCTCCAAAAACAGCATGGTCAGTATAAAAATGTCAGAGGGCCTTCGGTAGAGGCTGCGCTAAGTAATTAGTTCCTTTTCAATCTGCCTCCCTTTCCTGAGGCAGCTATAGGAAAACAGAAATAACGTGCCTCATTAAGAACTGCAGTGTCACCGGGTGGCGGACAGAACGAGCGTCAATTTTGGTAGCCTCCACCCACCCATGAACAAGCCGTCACGGCTCCTGAAACCTTCATAACAGGAAGCAATGCCGTTTCCCCCATCTTTTCATTTTAACATCATTCTCGCCCCGCTTTTTTGGGGGGGATGGAAATAGGGCCAGAGCTTGCAGGACCGGAGACCCCTTCTGGATGGAAGGAACTGGAATCCCCCGCTGGAGGGACCCTCACCAAATCCACCCAGAGTTCCTTGCTCCCTTCTTCCAGAGATACAAAATGCTCCCCGTTTGGAGTTCAAAGGGGGGGGGGGAGGATTAGAAGGGAGGAAAGGGAAAGGTGTGGGAGAAGTCCGTGGGAAAAGGGAGGGCAAGCTGGCATTGTTAGCAGCCGGCCCCAGTGAGCAGGGGTCTTTTGCACCTGTGGCAGGGTGGGCAGTGCCAGAGGGTCAGGGCTGTCAGAGCAGGAAGCCAGACAATTGCGGAGAAAAGGAAGCAGAAGCGTAAAAAAGAACAAAGCGTGGGGAAGAGCTGCACGAAGCGTCAGTGGGAAGGCAGGATTCGGGAAAGGAAGGATGCGCTTCTGGTCTCTGGCCTTTCGCAGGCCCACGCACGGCGCGAAAGCCCTTGGCCAGTTGTGACAACGTACTCCTGAGCTGACGCTTTGCAAACTTTTCGCCGAGGGAACAAGCCGACAGAATTTGGTGTTCTTCAGGAACCACCTGCCGGTGGCGCGGCCAACCCAGATCTCATAAATTTAGTGCCGTACTGGGTGAATTTAGAGAAGCTAAATTCTATTGCAGGCCTGTGAATTTTGTGACGCCTCAGATGGAAGCGGTCCACCGGCCCGCAGGTAGAGGCTTCACAAGTTGGCTCTTCAGCGTGAATGAAGCAATGCGTTTCCGTAATTGGCTGGAAGCGAAATTAAAATGGTGGTCAGGGAGAATTATATTCTCCAAAAACATCCAGCATATAGCATTATATTGTCCACAAGTGAATGGACCTGGCTTCATATGGATTGGAGTAGCCCTTAGCTTGATACAGTGAGGCCTTCAAGCAAAGTTACACATCTTTCGCAGTTGGATGCGTTGTGCCTGCCCCATCTGAAGGAAGCCACACACCCTAGTACCCCAAGGCACAGTCCTTGCCATGATGCACCCCCCATAGCCTCTAGAGGGAGGGGTATGTCCATTCCATTCTCTGGGGGGGGGTTGCCCCACAGCAGGTTGGAGGGGGGACATATAACTGCCCCTTGGCCTACTAAACTCTCCTGGCTAGAAACACTATAGATTGCAAAGCTATGTGATGGATAAGGAAGCCTCCCCTAGTGGCTGAAGATGTTACTGTGGGCTTCAACTACAAGGACACATTTAAATTAATTAATGCATTTTAAAAACAAAATCACCCTGATGAGAACAACCCTAGGATCCCCTTATCATGCACGCCAAGTTTAAGGAGTCTACATTTCACTGCTATGGCGCTATGGCATTGACGGACGGACAGACAGACAGACACACATCCTCTTGTGTTTTTACAGGTAAACCTGCCAGCCCCACATGGGCATCTTCCATCATTTGCCTTTTGGCGAGATGGACTCTCAACATCCTACAGACTCCCTCTCTGTTGTAGTTTGGAGAAGGTACAGGAGTTTCTCCTGCTAGTTCTTCCTTTCTCCAAACTGCAGCAAAGGGAGGAAAGATGGTTCAGTCTCCAAGCCCTCTGTATGTGTTACAGGGCGACTCGGGGTGGGGGAAAGAGGAGGCTGAACCCAGGTGGATTCCCTCTTCCCTCTGACCTTGGATTAACTCGGAAAAGAATGGGAAGAGCTCAGATCCAAGGCTTGGAAGAACTGGGCATGTTTAGCCTGGAGAAGAGAAGATGGAGGGGAGACATGAGAGCACTCTTCAAAGACTTGAAAGGTTGTCACACAGAGGAGGGCCAGGATCTCTTCTCGATCCTCCCAGAGTGCAGGACACGGAATAACGGGCTCAAGTTACAGGAAGCCAGATTCCAGCTGGACATCAGGAAAAACTTCCTGAATGTTAGAGCAGTACGACAATGGAATCAGTTACCTAGGGAGGTTGTGGGCTCTCCCACACTAGAGGCCTTGAAGAGGCAGCTGGACAACCATCTGTCAGGGATGCTTTAGGGTGGATTCCTGCATTGAGCAGGGGGTTGGACTCGATGGCCTTAGAGGCCCCTTCCAACTCTGCTATTCTATGATTCTAAGTAGGGGGACCATATCGAACAGAGGTCCAAGCTCCTGTATCTTAACAGTGATATAGAAAAGGATATTTCAGCTGGTGTCCTTTGTATGGATGCAGCGCCTGGTAAAATTCCCTCTTCATCACCACAGTTAAAGCTGCAGGAGCTATACTAGAGCGACCGGATGCAAAAGAGGGCAGGGCTCCTGCAGCTTTAACTGTGGTGATGAAGAGGGCATTTCACCAGGTGCTGCATGCCTACAAATGACCACCTATAGAATTTCCCTTTTCAATACAACTGTCAACGATACAGGAGCCCGGTCCTCCTTTCCATAGGGTCACCCTAGATGCGCCTTCTGTTCCTACAACACACATGAAAACCATTCCCTCTTTGGGGAACTGTATTTATGTGAAAAGGAGAGGGTCTTGGGGGTCTCCAACAAAGAATTCCCAGCAGGCCGCTTCACCAGCCTACAATTCCCAGGATTCTTTGCGGAAAACCACAACTGGTGAACTAGTATAAAGCCATGACCACATTGCAGTGTAAGCTATGCCTGTAGGATTACCTATTGGTAAATGCCAAAATCCCCCACCCTGTGTCGAGAATCCATAGGATTGTGAACCGCCCAGAGAGCTTTGGCTATTGGGCGGTATAAAAATGCAATAAATAAATAAATAAATAAATAAATAGTAAAAATAATACTGAAATGCCTTTATTGCACGATGCCTGTCAAAACCCACGTGTTTGCACGACATCACCCCCCACTCCACCCACCCCGGCTATGTAGGGCCGCATCTGCCTGACACACGAATCAGAGGTATTTGCATGTTACTCCACACCGTGTGGATCATCAAGAAAAAGAAGGACTTCTCAGTCGGAACGGCGACGGGTAGGTGAAATGTGACCCTCAAATCACCCCAGCTACCACCATTACTACCGGCAGCCTAGGGAGATAATTTATTTTGTATCTGGCAGTGATAAGGATAATCATGGCTACTCAACCACGAAACACGCAGGATAAGTCACCAACTCGCAGCCTAACCTACTTCACAGGGTTGTTGTGAAGATAAAATGGAAGAGGAGGAGGAGGAGGAGGATCGTGTACGTCGCCATGAGCACCTTGGAGGAAAAGGCGGGGTATACATCTATCTAATGAGTACAATAAGTAAATACTGGTAAAATCCATTTGTTAGGTGGACTGCTAGGTAACAATAGGGTGACTGTATGGAAAGGAGGACCGGGCTCCTGTATCTTTAACAGTGGTATAGAAAAGGGAATTTCAGCAGGTGTCATTTGTATAGACGGAAAACCTGGTGAAATTCCCTCTTCATCACAGCAGTTAAAGCTGCAGGAGCCCTGTCCTCTTGACCAGATTCAAAGCAGGGCAGGGCTCCTGCAGCTTGAACTGTTGTGATGGAGAGGGCATTTCACCAGGTTCTCCATCTATACAAATGACACCTGCTGAAATTCCCTTTTCAATAAAACTGTTAAAGATACAGGAGCCCTGTCCTCCTTTTCATAGGAGGTAACAATCCATAACAGGCAGGACCCATAACAAAATGTGTGGGTCGTGTGCATTTCTGCTGACTGAATTCTCCTTCATTGCCTATTTCTTCACCACTTTACAGCCTGTATGGAGAAGGACCATATTCCCTCCTCTCAGAGTCCCTAGCACAAACGCGCAAACGCTGAGTGTCGAGCTGAGGCAACCGAAACGTTTGTGGAAGTGGAGGGCGCAAACACATGGTCTTTAGGAACCAATTTAGGGAGGACGTGTTCCCTTCTGGGTGCCAAATGTTGAATGTCGTGCAGCCCTCCGTATCTCAGCTTCCCAGAGGAATGCAGAGGCAGCCATTTTGTTTCTCCGTGGTCCATTTCTGTTGGCACGAGATCCTGAGCAGTGTTAGGTGGAGCGCTGGTGGGCTGGTGTTTTTTCAATGGGAGCGCCATGTTAGGAGATGGTAGGAAATCCCTCTCCCTATGGTTTGGGGCCAGGTTATTTGAAGGAACGCCTCCTCCCATATGTACCTGCCCGGACCTTAAGATCATCTACAGGGGCCCTTCTCCGTGAGCCCCTGCCAAAGGAAGTGAGGCAGGTGGCTACTAGGAGCAGGGCCTTCTCCGCTGTGGCACCCCGGTTGTGGAACGAGCTCCCCAGAGAGGTCCGCCTGGTGCCTACACTGTACTCCTTTCGTTGCCAGCTGAAGGCCTTTTTATTCTCTCAGTATTTTAACACCTAATTTTAACTTAAATTTAAATTTTACTGTTCTAACTCTGTATTTTAATCTCATATCAATTTTGCTGTGTGGTTTTTATTCTGGTTGTGCTTTTTATACTGTATTTTGTATTTGTGCTTTTAACCTGTTGGTTGTTTTATTATGGTTTTAAATTTTGTGAACCGCCCAGAGAGCTTCGGCTATTGGGCGGTATAAAAATGTAATAAATAAAATAAAATAATGTTGAGATTTTGGAATAGGATTTAGATTTTTTCTTTTTTTATATTTTTGGATTGATCTGCAAAACTCGGATAAAAGTTTTGAGTCAGCAAGAGGCAATTATTGGAAAGGTCAAATTTGCAGATGTGCTTAATCGTATAATTGGACTGTGACATAGTGTGAAGTTTTCTATGAGTGCCAATTATGTGTTGCATCAGTTGTACAGTAAAGTGTATATAAGGAGTGTTTGATATCTCTGTAATCAGCTTAAATAATCACTTTGTTCTTGTGAAGAACTGCTGTCTGATGTATCTCTATCTGATCATATGTGAGTATTTTTGTACATTGTTTATGCCATAACGAACTGCCAGTAAAGTATTTATTTTTGTACACTACAAACCTAAATTCTCTGCCTTACAATTTATTGAGTCTTCTACTAATTTCATAATTAAGACCGTTATTACTCTGCTATCACAGATAGTCTATTTAAATAGCAGACTTTGTCCAATAATAAAAACGCGTCAAATAAACACTATCGGAGCTGGGGAAGGTGGCATACCTGGGGAAGGGCAGAGAGCAGGTGTGTGTGTGTGAAGGAGAGAAATTACAGTTTGGAAGAAACCAAGGCAGTAGAGGCTGGTATCTCTGATGTCAGTGGGGTGGTGCTTCCACTCCAGGTTTCAGTGAGAACTAGTCAGAACTCCGAAATTGCTATTCAAGGTGTGGCTGGTTCTCACTGAAACCTGGCGTTAATTCACTGCCCCACGGACATCAGACCCACCAGCTTCCATTGCTTCCACCTACAGTATGCTCTAAGGAAAGAAAATATGACAAACACATCATAAATCTACATCACACTCTCTGTTGTCCAAAGGTAGTGCTGCCTCAGGGACCTCTCTCCAGCCAAGGAAATGGGGGAACAGCGCAACAGCGTAGATTCTTATAGTGCAGCCTTCATAGAATCATAGAATAGTAGAGTTGGAAGGGGCCTAAAAGGCCATTAAGTCCAACCCCGTCCCAAACCCCTTGCCCTAAAGAAGCGTTGGACTGCAGTTTCCATCATTCCCAGGCAGGTTTAAAGCTCAGCACCAGAATCTTAACTGAGCCCAGAAACAGGAGAAGGCACCCTTCCAGTGTTTTGGAGTACAGTGCCCCTTGGCCAATGACGAGGAAGCATGGGAAATGTGATCCAAAATATCTGGAGGGTACTAGATTGCCTACTCCTCATGTGAGCTGGTGCACAAAAAGTTCTAGAACTCCATTCTGGGTCAACTGAAACTTCTGGGTTGTCTTCAAGGGCAGCCCCACTTCCAACCTGGGAGTGATTAGAGCAGTCTTCCCTTAGCAAAGGATGGTGTGTTGGGCCACCGTTCGCCAGGATGATGGGAACTGGAGTGCAACACAAGATGAGGTTGTTGCTGACATACCAGAGACGAGTTGGTCAGAAGAAGCAAACTGACTACATTTACAGCATGTAAGGTTGCTAGATTTTCCCTTGCAGCCCAAGAATTAAGAGCGCATATGTATCTCTTGCAAAGTGTGATACATTGCACTGGGGATAATCAACAATAAACTGGAATGCTATGCTAGCTTCAAGTTATACTATGCCACCTGAACTGCGTATATAATTATGTTTCCCCTCTCCTTGTTTGCGAACAATTAATGGTTTCAGCACATAAAACGAGAAGTAGCTGCTGATTATTTATTTATTTATTTATTACATTTATATACTGCCCCACAGCCGAAGCTCTCTGGGCTTCGGCTATTGGGCGGTATAAAAATGTAATAAATAAATAAATAAATAAATAAATAAAAATAAAATAAATACCTTTGCAGAGAATATATGTAGAAAAATCAAAGACAAATCCAAACCCTTTCCCCCTCCCCACAGATTAAATGCCCAGAGATGAACTTAAAAAGTGCTGTAAGTCTTATGTTAATCTTCATTCCCAAATAGAAGTGAGTTTTACGTAGGTAAAATGACATTTTTCCTGCATTCTTCCCTCCTCTGTTTTCCGACTGCCTGTTATAAATGGTAAGCAGAGACGTCTCTATGTTACATATATGTAAGGCATAATCTACAGAGATGGTACAGTCTAAATAAACATATTAATAATTAGTAGTAAGACTAGTCTTAGTAGTAGTAGTATTTAGGAGAGCTCTGTGTCTTCTCAAAATTAAAAAAAAACCGTATTTCGCATTTCCTTCCATTACTACACTCGAATTCTTAACTGTGTCAAGTTTATCTTCCTAGCTAGTCTGGAAGACGCTTGACATTCAGATATATCAGGTTCACCCTCCTTCCTAAGTAAAACACTATTTATGTATGATAATACATGAAACACCAGTATGTACACATACATATGTACAGGCAGGCATGCACGTACATTTGCACACACATCAAAATACAAGTCTTGCAAATATCCTTATTTATTTACTTTATATGCTGATAAGAGGTAAATAAGGATGCTGGCAAAATATGGTGTGTGTGTACGCATGGGGGGCATATATATATATACACACATTCACATAAATATACATGTATATATGTGAAATAGATGTATATATGTGTGCGTGTGTATATACATGCATTTATATATTCACATATGCATACGTTCCAATATAAGTGTGTGTATAATACACACTCACATACACACACTCTTAAGCAGATATGTTATCTAGCTGCATCCCTTCAAAATTAAAAGCTGTGGATGGCAGCAAGTGAAAACCTTTGAGGAACAATATTAAGTTTTTAAAAATGTCCTCAACTCTCAAAAGTCAAGGAAAATGTGAACTGAAAATTATGAGGATAATGAGGATTACTGTTACTACTACGGCAAAGAATATTCCCTAAACCTGTATAAATAGGAAGAGAACATTGCCCAAAACTTATTTCAGCGCATTTGCTTCCTGCCTGGTGCAGGTGTTTCCAGGACTGGTTCACCGGAGGCTTGTTGGAGGAGCCACCTGACAAGTACAGTACCTTTCTCCTGTGTACTGGTGGGGATGAGACGCTCTGGACCAGGCAAAGGAGAGAGCCGTCCTGTGGTTTCCAGCATTCGTTCACAGCAGGATGGCCAGGCTGAGGTGCCAGAGAGAGCAGGATGCCGGAGAAAGTGAGCCCAAGCGGCTTCCTGGAGGTGTTTACATAGATGTCTCCGACCCCCACGACACAGGAAGGGTTGGCCACTCCTGTGGGGACCGGGGGAGCACTTGCCTACCCCGACCCCCAGGTGTGGGCTCCTGTAGGACAGGGCTCCTGTATCTTTAACAGTGGTATAGGGGTCTGGAAACAAAGCCCTATGAAGAGAGCCTGAAAGAACTGGGCATGTTTAGCCTGGAGAAGAGAAGATGGAGGGGAGACATGAGAGCACTCTTCAAAGACTTAAAAGGTTGTCACACAGAGGAGGGCCAGGATCTCTTCTCGATCCTCCCAGAGTGCAGGACACGGAATAACGGGCTCAAGTGACAGGAAGCCAGATTCCGGCTGGACATCAAGAAAAACTTCCTGACTGTTAGAGCAGTACAACAATGGAATCAGTTACCTAGGGAGGTTGTGGGCTTTCCCACACTAGAGGCAATCAAGAGGCAGGTGGACAACCCTCTGTCAGGGATGCTTTAGGGTGGATTCCTGCATTGAGCAGGGGGTTGGACTCGATGGCCTTGTAGGCCCCTTCCAACTCTGCTATTCTAGGATTCTATGATTCTATGAAAAGGGAATTTCAGCCGGTGTCCTTTGTATGCATGCAGCACCTGGTGAAAATCTGTCCTTCGTCACAACGGTTAAAGCTGCAGGAGCTCTACTAGAGTGACCAGATACAAAAGAGGGCAGGGCTCCTGCAGCTTTAACTGTGGTGATGAAGAGGGGATTTCACCAGGTGCTGCATGCCTACAGATGGCACCTGCTGAAATCCCCTTTTCTAGACAACTGTTAAAGATACAGGAGCCCTGTCCTCTTTTCCATATGGTCACCCCTACACTACCGATGGATCCCAACACTGAGGAATAAGGCAGGATTAACATGGGGGCGGGGGGGGGGTATGCCAAGCACCACAGGTGAGGTGAGAAGACGAAGTGGCATTGTACTCTTTCTGGGCTGAGCTGTTTTAAGAACATAAAAGCGTCCGAAGAGCCCTGCTGGAATCAGACTGAGGGTCCATCTAATCCAACATTCTGTTCACACGGTGGCTAACCAGCTGTCGACCAGGGACCCACAAGCAGGACATGGTGCAATAGCAGCCTCCCATTCATGTTCCCCTACAAATGGTGTACATAGGGATACCGTCTCTGATACTGGAGGTAGCACATAGCCATCAGGACTAGTAGCTATTGATGGCCTTCTTCTCCTGGAATTTAGTTAACCCCCTTTTAAAGCCATCCAAATTAGCCTCCATCACTACATCTTGTGGTAGCAAATTCCATAGTTTAACTATGTGCTGTTCTTCTTTTTTTTTTAATGAAGATTCCATTAAATATTCTGGATCCTGAATTCAAAAAGTTGGAGAGATCTGTCCATGAGACTGTAAGCTTTATCACACCAGCCTTATAGTCTGCTGTTGCGGCGAATTGCTTGCAAAGGACTCAGATGACGCCAACGTCATAGTCTGCTGTCGGGGCGAAGGACTCCTATGACGGCGATCATGTCCTGCTGTGATTGCGGTCCCCTCCCCCCCGTTAGCGACATATTTTGGTACACGGAAAGTCTGGTTCTCTCCGGTAATGCGAAAGCACACCGCTCAAACTGCAACATGTACTTTCATCCTTCATTTTCAATCAGATGTTCTGTGGGCGTGTTTTCAAGGGGCGGTATTGCTGACGAAAGAGATTTACTCAAAAGTAAATCTCATTGATTTCAACTGTGCTTGGAAGGGAGAGAAACGACAAGGGGGGTGAGGCTGGAAAGATTTCCTCTCTTTCTGCGCCCAGGAGCTTTTCCTAAGGAGGAGCCACGGAGGGAGGGAGGCCTGGGCGCCACAAGGCCCTGTGGCGCCCAGGCCTCTCTCTCTGCCACCTCCAGAAGGCCGGCCACTTCGCCCCTCACTCTCGAGTGCTTCATCCCAAGGGGCCTTTCCTCTCGAGAACCAGCGCCACTGATGAGGCCCAGTATTGGGCAAAAGGCATATGTTCACGCTGTGTGTCTTCAGTGGGATTTACTTTACTCAAAAGCAATGCGCTACAGGAGAGGTGTAAAGAGGCTTGGGACATACAAGCGCACAGATGTAAGTTTGCAAGGTTTCATACGCTATGGAAACGAAGTGGGATAATTCGAGGGAAAACTAGGAAAAATATGTAGGTGGGATGGAGCTGTATATTCCATCTGCTGTGTGGGCAAGATAGATATTTAACAGCAAAAACTGCACATTCTCTAGCTATAGTAATTGGCATTAGGGAAAATTGTTAAAGGAGATTCAGAACTTTATTTTGAGTGGTCTTATTTCAATTTGTACAGGTTCTTGTAAATTTTACTCATTTTAGCTAGAGATCAGAATTTTTATTCTATATGATCCGGGTTTCTGATAACTTTAGGCTGGGGATACCGGAGAAATTCAAGACAAAATAAAATCCGTTTGGATGTCTAAGAATCTGACCTATGGAATCCACTGTACACCAGTCTCCCCAGGTTGCACAAAGCCCGTGGACTTCTGGTTGTTGGTTTTTTTTACTTTCCCAAAATTTATGCAAATTCATTTGCAGGAAAATACACAAGTTTCTGTTGAGATATGTTCCATGCTGGATAATATATATGGAGGAAAGTCAAATGAAATGGGGCACAATATGCTAAATGTTACATACTAATATAA
This sequence comes from Elgaria multicarinata webbii, assembly GCF_023053635.1. Lineage (NCBI taxonomy): Eukaryota > Metazoa > Chordata > Lepidosauria > Squamata > Anguidae > Elgaria > Elgaria multicarinata. Next base: position 6,711,497 of record NC_086171.1, on the reverse strand, counting down.
ATTATGAAAATTGTTGCAACTCACTCCTTGATGTGTTTTTTCCCCTTATTGTTAGAGATGTATGTGTGCAAGCACACGTGTGCATTTTAATATGGGGAGTGCATTATGACATGCCATCTGCCACCTGAAGTCTGAAGTGGTACAGTCCATTCTCTGTCCCCGCCCTCTTCCCAGGACTCTACCGCCCCCATTCTTCATTTGCAGTCTGGAGTGGTACAGTCTTCTTTAGCATCTCATTTTGCCGAATGTGTGTAGACCAGGCCTCAAAACAATTGCTTCCCAAAACTAGAATCAGGCAGAGCGATGTGTGCGCTTGGTCCTAAAATGGAAAGATGAGCGCATATAACCGCACTCTAACAGGCCATTCCAGAAAATGAGATGAAAAGCCAAAAAAGAAAGCGGAGGGAAAGGAGAGGGGGCAGGAGCAGCTGTAAAAACAAAAATTAAAAAGAGCTAAAATCCTAGAGTATTCAGTCATTGGCAATAGCACAGAAATGAAGCTCGCTTTTCCTTCCTTAACAACGTTGGCATGAATTTAATGAATGAGCCTCTGTGGAAGGCGGAAGGAAGAGATCAGTGTTACTCAAGCTGGTCCATCCCCTTCCACTGACATCCTTACTATGCCCCTCTACCCCTAAACCCCCATTAAAATCTGCACTCATTCATTCACTGTAGGCCAGGCCCAGGGCTAACTGTACCAGGCACGCAAATAAAGTGGACGGGTCATAGAATCAGAGAATAGTAGAGTCGGAAGGGGCCTACAAGGCCATCGAGTCAACCCCCTGCTCAATGCAGGGATCCACCTTAAATCAACACTGACAGATGGTTGTCCAGCTGCCTCTTGAAGGCTTCTAGTGTGCCCACAACCTCCCTAGATCATTGGTTCCACTGTTGTACCGCTCTAACAGTCAGGAAGTTTTTCCTGACGTCCAGCTGGAATCTGGCTTCCTTTAACTTGAGCCCATTATTCCGTGTCCTGCACTCTGGGAGGATCGAGAAGAGATCCTGGCTCTCCTCTGTGTGACAACCTTTCAAGTATTTGAAGAGTGTTATCATATCTCCCCTCCATCTTCTCTTCTCCAGGCTAAACATGCCCAGTTCTTTCAGTCTCTCTTCATAGGGCTTTGTTTCCAGACCCCTGATCATCCTGGTTGCCCTTCTCTGAACCACCCCTCCAGTTTGTCTGCATCCTTCTTGAATTGTGGAGCCCAGAACTGGATGCAATACTCTAGACGAGGCCTAACCAGGGCCGAATAGAGGAGAACCAGTACCTCACGCGATTTGGAAGCTATAGTTCTACTAATGCTGCCCAAAATAGCATTTGCCTTTCTTGCAGCCACATCACACTGTTGGCTCATATTCAGCTTGCGATCTACAGCAATTCCAAGATCCTTCTCGTTTGTAGTATGGCTGAGCCAAGTATTCCCCATCTTGTAACTGTGCATTTGGTTTCTTTTTCCTAGATGTAGAACTTGACATTTATCCCTATTAAATTTCATTCTGTTGCTTTCAGCCCAGCACTCCAGCCTATCAAGATCACTTTGAAGTTTGTTTCTGTCTTCCAGGGTATTAGCTATCCCACCCCAGACGGTGTACATAAACCTCCTCCTCTCCATTTTATCCTCACAACAACAACCCTGTGAGGTGGGTTGGGCTGGGAGTCTGTGACTGGCTCAAAGTCACCCAGTGGGTTTCCATGGCCAAGCGGGGACTAGAACCCAGATCTCCCAACTCCCAGTCCGACACTTTAGCCACTACACCACACTGGCTCTCATGTTACTGCCAGGTAAGCTGCCATGGAAAAGCATCCCATAAATGTTGAGCTGTCATACAAAAGGCCCATTCTCAAACTAGGGCTGTTAGAGAAATCTGCAACGGAACCAAATGAGATTGGATTTATATGAATCCTATCCACGGATTCCAGAGCAGGCTGGCTTTCTCCCTGTTGGGTGGATTCCACGGATTTGCAGACTGGTTTTTCTAACCTTCGGGAATTTTGCGCAAATTTCTTTGTAGAAAAATATGCAAAAAACAAAAAAAGCAGCCAAAGACGTGCATTTCCCCCATAAGCTAAAGCGTGAAATGCACATTTGGGGGGAATTTGTGCGGTTTTGCAGGCACACAAATTCAGAAAAGGGGGGAAAAATCCACACTTCATAGGTGGGCAGATGATGGAACAAAACGCGCCTGACAATGTGTGAAACACAATTCATCCATCCCTCTCTTGACCTGCCACCCCGATTCTTCTCTCAGAGGGGGCACGCAGAGAAAGGCTTCTGAAGCCGACCTTGGGGACCAGGTAGGTTCATATAGGGAGAATTGATCTTTGAGGTCCTGGAATCCTGAGACCTGTAGACCTTTATTGGTTAAAACCAGCCTTCTGAATTTGGCCTGGGAACAAGCTGACAGCCAGTGCCGGCCAGCCAGGACCGGACTTATAAATTGACGTTGCCTAATCCCAGTCAACAACCTGGCTGCTGTATTCTGCACTTGCTGCCGTTTCTGAACCATCTTCAAAGCCAGTTGGAGGGGGTTCTGGGGGCCCCAAAGGAAGACCCAGCAGGAACACCCTGTGTGCAATGCCAATTGTGGAAACCAGAGCCAGGGACGAGGGAAAAGAGCAATATCAAAGAAAACGGCACAAGGAAGACACTGAATTGAGGTCAGGATGAGGCAGGATGGTTGGTCTTGCTTTGGAGAGAGGCAATAGCTATTTGAATTGGGGGCGGGGAGAGACAATCGTTATCACTGAGGCACCATTTCACACTCATTCTGCCAGGATTGCTTCTGGGAAACAGGCTTGCAGGTTTTTGTAGTATTAAAAAACCAACCAACCTGCAGAGCCTATTTAACCAATGGGGTGTCACCATGAGAAAGGAATAAGCAATGGTGCCTCTTTCATAACTCTCTTAGGCTCCGTTCAGAAGACACCTTAAACCACAGTTTTAATGATGCTGAATAAAGCTTTCTGCCTTAATCACCATGGTTAAAGTCATGGTTTAAGGTAGGGTGACCGTATGAAAAGGAGGACAGGGCTCCTGTATCTTTAACAGTTGCATAGAGCAGGGAATTTCAGCAGGTGTCCTTTGTATATATGGAGAACCTGGTGAAATTCCCTCTTTGTCACAACAGTTAAAGCTGCAGGAGCTGTACTAGAGTGTTGTTGTTGTTTATTCGTTCAGTCGCTTCCGACTCTTCGTGACTTCATGGACCAGCCCACGCCAGAGCTTTCTGTCTGCTGTCGCCACCCCTAGCTCCCCCAAGGTCAAGTCTGTCACCTCCAGAATCTCATCCATCCATCTTGCCCTTGGTCGGCCCCTCTTCCTTTTGCCTTCCACTTTCCCTAGCATCAGCCTCTTCTCTAGGGTATCCTGTCTTCTCATTATGTGGCCAAAGTACTTCAGTTTTGCCTTTAATACCATTCCCTCAAGTGAGCAGTCTGGCTTAATTTCCTGGAGTATGGACTGGTTTGATCTTCTTGCAGTCCAAGGCACTCTCAGGATTTTCCTCCAACACCACAGTTCAAAAGCATCTCTCTTCCTTCGCTCAGCCTTCCTTATGGTCCAGCTCTCGCAGCCATAGGTTACTACGGGGAATACCGTTGCTTTAACTATGCGGACCTTTGTTGTCAGTGTGGTGTCTCTGCTCTTAACTATTTTATCAAGATTTGTCATTGCTCTCCTCTCAAGAAGTCAACGTCTTCTGATTTCCTGGCTGCAGTCAGCGTCTGCAGTAATCTTTTTACCCAGAAATACAAAGTCTGTCACTGCCTCCACATTTTCTCCCTCTATTTGCCAGTTATCAATCAAGCTGGTTGCCATAATCTTGGTTTTTTTTAGGTTTAACTGCAACCCAGCTTTTGCACTTTCTTCTTTCGGGCACCTGCAGCTTTAACTGTTGTGACGAAGAAGAAATTTCACCAGGTTCTCCATATATACAAATGACACCTGCTGAAATTCCCTTTTCAATACAACTGTTAAAGGTACAGGAGCCCTGTCCTCCTTTTCATATGGTCACCCTATTTAAGGTGTCTTCTGAACACAGCCCGGCTTTCTGGCTTAAACACCCCGGTTAAAGCTGTGGTTTAAGGTGTCTTCTGAACAGGGCCTATAACTTTCTTCAAAATGATTATTTTGGCCTGTACCCCCAAAACATCTCTGCCCATACACCCAAAGCCGTGGGGTGGAGCTCAGCTGTTTTCGGGCCTTTCCTCGGAGGAGCTGAGGCTGGAGGGGAAAGAATGGCTCATCACACCTCATTCCCGACATTCTTCTGCAGAGTGGGATTCCTCCTGCCATATCTCCACCACCCGTTGTCCCAGCCCACTGGAATTCCAGTCTCAGCAAAAAATAAATAAAAAGCAAACCAAATGAAAATAAAGTCACTGGAAAGAAAGAATAGGTAATAATCCTTATATGTCATCATAGCTTCCACCAACAATGGAAGGGTCAGTTCCTGTGAGCCGGAGAAGGCTGCCTGCATTTCAATAGCTGGAACTAGGTGTAACTTGACTCCAGGCCACCCCAAAACCCATCATGAGTCGAATACAAGCAATTCAAGCTTTGAGGAACATTCTGCCATTACAGGTCTTAATGTGCTGGGAGGGTAACAGGAAATGAACACTCCGCTCCTAAAGGCAATAATGTTGCTGTTTCAATCCTCCTTTAAATTTTTCCACCGGCAGTTGGGGAAATTCATTTCTTGGCCACTGCAAATGAGTAATTAAGAGCAGAATGGCAGCGCTTCTGCCAAGAGTTAGATCAACGTGGATTTTCAGTCCTGGTCTACACCTGGCTTGTGTGATGAGTCAGGAGCTGAGCACATGCAATGCTCTGAATATGGATAGCAACTATGTGTATGTTTAACGGTCCCAGGGTTAATCCACCGTGGTGTAGTGGTTAGAGTGTTGGACTGGGACGCGGGAGATCCAGGTTCTAAATCCCCTCTTGGCCATGATGCTCACTGCGTGACTTTGGGCCAGTCACTGATTCTAGCTAGTAGTTACCTCTTTTTTTCCCTTTCCATTTTAACTCTAGAGAAGGTGCAAAAGGCCTCATCTGGATTGGGACCCTAGCATGGGGGAAGATATGGGCCATGGCTAGACTAGGCCTATATCCCGGGATCATCCCTGTGCATCCAAATGACACACAGGGGATCCTGGGAGCAGGCAGGAACGACCCCTTCATTTGCCTGGGATAATCCTTAGGTCTAGGTGCTTTAAAGATCTAGATTGGGCCGCCTGTGCCTACTCTAGAGTAAGAAGAGAGAGAGAGCGCCTTTCTACAAAAGTAGGGTGACCATATGAAAAGGAGGACAGGGCTCCTGTATCTTTAACAGTTGCATAGAAAAGGGAATTTCAGCAGATGTCAATTGAAGAGGGTGAAATTCCCTCTTCATCACTACAGTTAAAGCTACACTAGCTATAGTAGAATGACTAGACACAAAAGAGGGCAGGGCTTCTGCAGCTTTAACTGTTGTGATGAAGAGGGAATTTCACCCTCTTCAATTGACACCTGCTGAAATTCCCTTTTCTGCATTACTGTTAAAGATACAGGAGCCCTGTCCTCCTTTTCATACGGTCACCCTAACAAAAGGCATTAATTGTGCAGTCATGATTCCTCACTCACAATAATTTGCGTGTACTTTGATACATTCTGAACGGCGGCATGAAACCCTAGTGTATTTGCGCAATTACTGTACAGCACACTGCCACCTAGTGCTTACATAATGGAACATACAGAAAGGCAGAGAAAGAAAAACCCCGGGGGGGGGGGGGGGAAGCATGTGCAAAGGAGCCAATCTTAATCCCAGAAAGAATCCGGAAGCTCGGAGGGAGAGGACGTCGCACTCGCCATTTTCTTTTAAAACAAACAAACAGAAGATGTGCTCAAAGGTAGGTGGGGTTTTTTTGTTTTGATTTAAACCCACTCCCCCCAACCCACCCCCGAAGGATGCAGAGTTCCTCAGGACCCTGTGCGTGGGTCCTAGCTCCTCACGAGTAACCGCGAGGAGCCCGGACAAACTGCGACGCTCGCATACACGATCCGCGGTCTCGGGATCAGCCCAAGACTGTGGAAAAAGCGGGCTCAAAGGGCAGGTCGAGATCCCGGGGCAAGGGAGGAAACATCCCTCCCTGATCACGGGATCCCCTGTGCATCATGTGAACGCGCAGGGACAATCCCGGGGATATCGCCCCGTGATATCGCCCCGTCTAGCTATGGCTTAAGTCTGAAAAGATGTGCAGTAACCCTTCTTTACAAGGGTAATAATTGCACTTCTGGAATAATGCAGACTCCTCCCCGCCACATTCTGGGGAAGAAGAACCTGGGGAGGAAGGAAAAATGGCTAATGGGGAAAGGGGAAAGGTTCCACCATACCCCTATTCAAAACTGCTGCCGTCCGTGCGGCTGTTTTCATTAAACCCCCCTCCCTTCCCCAAACCACTGTTAGGGCTTTATTACTGGCAAATCTGAGTGGGGAAATGGCCAATGGAGACCAAGTTAAAAACCCTCCGCCGCCCACGATTCCTTATCTCATCAAAATTGCTGCCTTTCAAGGCTGCTTTTCATTTAAAAACAACGAGGTTGGCTGTAGGGTGCTGCTCCCCCAAAGATATATGGGCTGCTGCCTGAGCCTTCCTTTAGCAAATCGTTGGTTCGTAGGCCAGCCTGGTTGGCTGCTGGAAGCTAACCGTGAGGAGGCTGCTGAGGGTCTCTCGCTGCGTTTGAAGGAGAGACCCACCAGCACATGGGGAAGGACTCCAGACAGAAGGCTCCAAGCCCTTGTGCTCAGAAGACATGCCGTGCAGCAATTCTGCCTTTTACACGGAAGGGCATTTCAACTGGCGCTGCACGCATACAAACGACGCCTGCTGAAATTCCCTCTTCATCACGACTGCTAAAGATACGGGAGCCCTGTCCTCCTTTTCACACGGTCACCCTAACCCTGCCCTCTCATTAGCAACACGGGCGGCAACGTCTGCATTCATGCCAGTTGTTGAATGAATCCGGGATCTCTTTGCATGCCCCACAGGAGTACTTGCCTGCATCCTGCCGCCCCTCCTTCGAACAATCTCGGCCCGTGCTACAAATATTTGTTTTGGCCTGCCTCGCAGAGGTCTCCCCCTCATCAGAAGCCAGAACAATGTTGGCTTTTGTGTGTTTTTTTTCTCCTTTGGAAGTGCCTCTCTCTGCATTCCTCAACGCCAAATCTCTCCGGAGCCCAAAGACTTGCTTCGTTTCATGCTCCCACAGGGTGTTTCAAGTTCCGCTCCCCGGTGGCCAACCCAACCGTCTCATACAGAAACATCCCCTGAAAACAGGGCCTGCTCCTCTTTGGTTTGCCAAGCCAAGATGCCAAAACAGAAGCGGGGGAAAAGCATTAAAACAGGCTTCCCCAACCCGGCGCTCTCCAGATGTGCTGGACTACAACTCCCATTACCCCAGCTGTCGTGATGGGAGTTGCAGTCCAATACCTCTAGAGGGCCACCAGTTTAGAGAAAACTGCATTTCAAGAAGAAAGGGTAGAATCATAGAAAGTAGAGTTGGAAGGGGCCCATAAGGCCATCGAGTCCAACCCCCTGCTCAATGCTGGAATCCACCCTAAAGCATCCCTGACAGATGGTTGTCCAGCTGCCTCTTGAATGCCTATAGCGTGAGAGAGCCCACAACCTCCGTAGGTAACTGGTTCCATTGTCGTACTGCTCTAACCATCAGGGTACCTCTTTATTTGTGGCATATTTCATACAAGAGATGAGAAGACCTTGATCTAGGATAAATTCATCCCCCAGTCATGAATCTGGTAGGCAGCCCTAAGCCAGGGATGGGCAGGAAGTAGATCTCTAGATCTTTGGACTTCAACTCCTAGCATTCCTGACCATTGGCCATGTTGGCAGGGGCTTCTGGGAGTTGAAGTCCAAAACACCTGGAGGTCTACCTCCAGCCCACCCTTTTCTTAGGCAAGTTATGATCTCTCGTGTGCTAACTAGATATGACTGGAATACAAGCTAAGCTTCTCACATAGGCTCCATTTGTTCCTTACAACGGGCAAATCTATGCCGGCTTTTGCTTTTCTGAATTACCTCGGTCAAATTTTTGGCCAAGGCTTGTCATTCTTGCTGGTTCAGGTCCCCCACCCCAGGGTCTCTAGAGCAGCTTTCCCCAACCTGATGCCCTCTGACGGCGAGACATTTCAGAGGTCCAAAGCTTGCCCAGATCCCTTTGGAAGGAGGTCACTGCAGGCTTGCTGGAATTTTGTAATATCTCCATGCATACAGGTTGAGCATGGGTGGAGGCACGTTACCTAAACACGTCAAAAGTCACAAAAGTTCACTGTTCTTCCCTAGGAGACACTGAGCATCCTAAGATGCTTACGGAGAACAAATTCCGCTCTCTGCCTCTCTGTGCTTCTCTCAGGCCTCATCTACACCAAGCAGGATATTCCACTTTGAAAGCAGTATGAAAGTGGTATATAAAAGGCAGGAGCCACACGACTGCTGTATAGTGATACTGAAGTGCACTGCAGGATCTACACTACTGTTTTATAGTGGTACTGAAGTGCACTGACAATTGTTGGGGCCTATGTCACATCTACACCAAGCAGGATATAACACTATGAATGTGGTATATGGTATGTGTCACGGGTCCCAAAAGTTGTCAGTGCACTTCAATACCACTATAAAGCAGCAGTGTGGCTCCTGCCTTTTATATACTGCTTTCATACCACTTTCATAGTGGAATATCTGCTTGGTGTAGATGCGCCCTCAGTCTCAAAACTCAGAACTACAGTCTCTCCTCTGTATCTTTCACTGACGCCTAGGCCTAATCTACACCAAGCAGAATATTACACTATGAAAGCGGTGTATAAAAGGCAGGAGCCACACCAAGCAGGATATAGCGGTATGAAAGTGGTATGAAAACGGTCTATGGTATGTGTCAATGGTCTCCAACAGTTGTCAGTGCACTTCAGTACCACTATAAAGCAGTCGTGTAGATCCTACAGTGCACTTCAGTACAGCTATAAAGCAGTCGTGCGGCTCCTGCCTTTTATATACTACTTTCATAACACTTTCATAGTGAAATATCCTGCTTGGTGTAGGTTAGGCCCTAGATAACAGCATCACCAGCTAGGAGTGTGCACATGGAAGGGCTGGTGAGGATTTTCCGCCTGCCAGGTATTTCCTAGCCATGCAGACGGCCAGCTATTATGAGAACCATCAGCCAATCTCCCTAAACAATGTATTTATTTATTTATTTATTACATTTTTATACCGCCCAATAGCCGAAGCTCTCTGGGCGGTTCACAAAAATTAAAACCACAATAAAACAACCAACAGGTTAAAAGCACAATTACAAAATACAGTATAAAAAGCACAAGCTTTTTATACAAAGGGACACAAAAAGAAAAAGGCAGCCCTGTTGACCATAAGTAAAAATCCCAAATCCATATAAGATTAGGCCAGCTCAAAGATCCCCCAATAAATGTGCAAGCTTCCGAGATATGCAAATCCCTGACAAAGTGATCTGTAGAGCTAGAAAGCTTGCACATTTGTTGTGATCTTTGAGTTGGCCTAATAAAGGTTAGAACACTCTATGGATGATGAAAAGGAGGGTGCCTGCCAACTTCGCCAGAACTATTAAGGAATTCTCCAGTAGTGTCATTAACTTTCCCCTGACCAAATGCCCGTCTTAAAACCACCCTAAGGTTGCAATCCTACACACACCCTACCAAGGAGAAAGTCCCTGTTTATTTATTTACTTTTTATATTTATATCCTGCTTCTTCTCCAAGGAGCCCAAGGTGACGTTCATGGTCCTCCTCGTCCCCATTTTATTGTCACAACAACCCTGTGAGGTAGGTTGGGCTGAGAGTCTGTGACTGGCCCAAAGTCACCCAGTGAGCTTCCATGGCTCAGTGGAGACTAGAGCCCGAATCTCCCAACTCCCAATCCAACACTCTAACCACTACACCACACAGGCTCTCAGCTTTTAGTGATGTGGATTTGTGAGGGGGGGGGTCATGTGCAGTGATTCTCAGATCAGGATGAGAATAAGGGTGTTGCAAAGCTAGTCTTTATTTCTCTTTGCAAATCGTTGCAGGAAACAGGGCCATGCTGCTGAGCTGTAAAGTGTGTGTGTGTGTGTGTGTGTGTGTAGGATCTGTTTATAGGGGAAGAGTGGTAAGCAGGAGAACAGTGGTGAAGCCATTCCCTGCCAGCCATTTTTTGCTCCCCAAACCTCTTCCCCACAGCCGTTCCTCTCTCAGACAGGTTCTTTTCCAACCACACTGTTTTAATCTGGAAGCTTCTCAAGCATTCTACCTGCTGGCCGTAGGTTAAACCTGGTGCCAGCAAACCTTTGGCCACACTGGCTGGGGATGATGGGAGTTGTAGTCCAACACATCTGGAGGATGCCAGATGTGTTGGGGAAGGCTGGGCTAAACTAGTGCGAAGAATACACAGACCAGAAAGAGCCTGTCTCTCAGTGGTCGGACTCCACTGCTCCCCTCTTTGACAAATTTGAACAGCTACTTACTCAGAGTCAGCCAAACCTTCGTCTTCTGCAGGCCCCATTTGACAAATGGCCTTTCAGCAGCAGCAGCGGCATCAGGAGCAGCGGTGTGGTCTGTGACATGTGCAGAACAGCGGAACAGGAACCTAGCAACACTCCACCACTAAGGCAAGAACAAACCACCCAAACTGAAGCAGCATGTAGGCCCCAAATTACTGGGAGAGACGTGGTCAACCCGACCACATCCGGAATGTCCAACTCATCCTCCTCTGCTCCCTCTCACTTTCTCTCTGTGTCTCCAACTGGGCCTCTGCCAGGAACATCTGGTATCCTGGGGCTCCAAAATCAGACCCTCTGAGCATTAATGGATGGTGGCAATTTCAACGATGCTCGTAATAGTCAATCCACGATCCATATTAGCAACATCTGGAAACACGGCGACAAAACAGCCCTTCTGGTGAAACAACTTTCCTATCAGCGTCTATGGCCCTGTAGCATCTTTTACAGTTTTAGGGAGAGCGGTACAGAAATTCAACAGGAGCAAACAGATAAGTTAGAGACTCTGTGCAGAATGCTCCACTTCGCTTTGCTTGTAAATCCACATGCACACTCTCGCTTCATCTTCTTCTCCCACTTCTTCTTCTCCTTCCATCTGATTGCAAAGAAAATATTTTATGCCTGTGTTTCATGGTCAGATGTTCAAGAGACCCTTGGCCACAGCCAATCACAGCCGAGAGCGCCTTTTATCTTACGTCCACAATGGGCCATTGAAAGCTTCATCTTTGGAGGCAATATGCTTTGGAACGTCTGGAGAACTGCTACATCGGAGATCGGGGAGGGGGATGATGAAAGCCGTCCTTCTCTCCACGTTGCAGGGATGCGCTGCCGATCACGGAGGAGTGAGCTGCTGTTTTATAACGTGCCCATTGTCTTGTCAACTACAATATCTTAACCCCGAAGTGACCATCTGATGTGTTCATGTATATCAGGGGCGTTGAACCTCAGGCACACGGCCAAATGTGACCCACCGGAGGTCTGAATTTGGCCCAGATCTCCACGCTCCCTTCCCTGACTCCTCTCCTTTCTATTATTATTATTGTTTATTTATATAGCACCATCAATGTACATGGTGCTGTACAGAGTAAAACAGTAAATAGCGAGACCCTGCCGCATAGGCTTACATTCTAATAAAATCATAATAAAACAATAAGGAGGGGAAGAGAATGCAAACAGGCACAGGGTAGGGTAAACAGGCACTGGGTAGGGTAAAACTAACAGTACAAAGTCAGAACAAAATCAAGTTTTAAAAGCTATAGGAAAAAGAAAAGTTTTTAGCTGAGCTTTAAAAGCTGCGGTTGAACTTGTAGTTCTCAAATGTTCTGGAAGAGCGTTCCAGGTGTAAGGGGCAGCAGAAGAAAATGGACGAAGCCGAGCAAGGGAATTAGAGACCCTTGGGCAGGCGAGAAACATGGCATCAGAGGAGCGAAGAGCACGAGCGGGGCAATAGTGTGAGATGAGAGAGGAGAGATAGGAAGGAGCTAGACAGTGAAAAGCTTTGTAGGTCAACAGGAGAAGTTTATATTGGATTCTGAAGTGAATTGGAAGCCAATGAAGAGATTTCAGAAGTGGAGTTACATGGTCAGAGCGGCGAGCCAAGAAGATGATCTTAGCAGCAGAGTGGTGAACAGAAACCAACGGACTGATGTCCTCAGAACACTAAACATTGGGTGGATTTCTGACATTCGAACAGTTTTTCCCCCAATCTAAAAGGTTGCAACGTCTCTCCTAAGACTTGGGGCAGATAGGGCGAAATCCCAGGATCATCCCTGTGCGTCACATGACGCACAGGGCATCCCGGGAGCAGGGAGGGATGATCCCTCCCTTGCACCATGATATCGCCCTACCCTTCAATTCCGATTCCCCCCCCCCCACTCTCGGGATGATCCTGAGACCGCGGGACGTGTGGCCCACTGCCACGACACAGGCTCTGAACACCAGACCCGGCCACGGCTCCTCCCTGCTCAAGCCAAGCACCACCGCTTGATACGCCTGAGGCGAGGGATAAAAACCACCTTCCTCCAAACTATGTGGAGAAAGGGGTTTAACTGGAGAAGGATTTCACTATATAAAATAAAACACTGTGAGTTATATGTGCTGAGGTGAATGATTGTCAGAGTGGGTGTTAAATAAGTAAACTTTTGATGATAAATGCCAAACAGACACATGGGATTTTTGTGGTAGTTTAAAAACAAAACAATCAAAATTTATTTTCAAAAGTTCACAAGCTTTGTTTCAAATAAACCATTTAAAAACCTTTTTGAAACCTGTCATACAATCCTTTCACTCACTCACATACGCACTTTCCTTTTTCTCACACAATCACTCTTGAGCTTTCTTTATTATCAGTATTGATTAATATACATCAACTATCTGCACACCACACTCCGAAGACACCACTCTCTACACTGACCCTCAAATTTCCCAGAACTTAAGTACTCTAAACACAGAGAGCACTAAAGACTCTAAGACAGGCTTCCTCAACCTGGGGCGCTCCAGATGTGTTGGACTGCATCTCCCAGAATGCCCCATTCTGGGAGTTGTAGTCCAACACATCTGGAGCGCCCCAGGTTGAGGAAGGCTGCTCTAAGAGGACCTAACAAGTCCCCCACAATCCCCTCCGTCCTTCCCTTATATATCCCTCCTCCCCCCTCCCAAGACATTCTAACTCCGCCCACTCAGGCCAACATTCTAAAACCCACAGACTGCAGACATACATTTGGGAACTGACTTGTGGGGTGTAACGCCACACCCACTGTTGTGGTTTTGCCCCAGCTGCTCGCGACTAAACGCAAGGAGCTGGTACCCGGGCACGGACCTCTTCAGGAGCTCTGCGCCCATCGGGGGTGGGGTGGGGGGAGCGCGAGGTTGTTGTTGTTTTTTAAAAAACTTACAGTTTCGTACAATCGCTCGTGCGCTCATTTTCCTTTTAAAAAAAAAAATCAAAATGGCAGGCGCAACGTCCTCTTCCTCCTGGGACGCCGCGCGCCGCGTGTAGACGAGGGGGACGATCTCACGATCCTAAAATCGCGAGATCATCCACCTCAACCCCCCTCGTCTAGCCATGCCCTTGGTTGCTGGCAATGAGAGCTGTAAACTAAATTACGCTGGCATTTTTGGTATTTCTGGCAGGGTGTGTGTGTGTTTTGGCCCTGTCTCCTTTTGCCTTCAGCCCCACCTTCATGCTGAACTTCTCCGAAATGGAATTTGGCCTTCGCTGTCGGGATTCCAAGCTGTCCCGCTAAGAAGTGAGCCAAAAAACAGGTCCGCTGTGCAATCCCACAAAGCCTTATTCAGTAAATAGACCCCTCTTCACACCTGAAGGGGGTGTGAACGCTAGGAGCTATCCTCTAAGCTTCATTAGCCTAACGAAGCAAGGCAGATGCATATCAACTAAATGGACAGTTTCTCATGATGCCTGACAGGCTTTTACCAGACCCCTCTTTCAGGGAGGGTCTTCAAACTGTGTCTCCCTGACGAGGCTCGCCTGGCACCAACGCTGCTATCTTTCCGGCGCCAGGTTAAGACTTTCCTCTTTGCCCGGGTGTATGGCGGCACATCTTAATCACCCACATGTTTAGTTTTTAATCGGTTTTTAATGCTTTATCATAGGCATGCGCAGCACATTTCATTAGTTGGTTGGCCAGGGATTTATTTTTTTAAGGTAAACATTGTTTGAATATACAGTAATAAAGGACTTTTTTTCATTCACCAAACAAACGAAATAAACGAAAACTGAAGTGAACTACTTTTTTAATTAAAAAATAATCTGTACTTCACTGTTGTAATTATTTGACTGGTACTGAAGTAGAGGAGCACTAATTTTACTGTACTTATTGTCTTTAAATATGGTTAAATATCCCACAGTTACCTTGCTATTCTATTTCTACAATTCTTTTTCTCCTGTCTTTTTTTCATCCTCTCTTCGTTTTTCAGGCTGCATCCTATGCACATTTACCTCAGAGTAAGTTTGATTGATCTCAGTGGGGCTTACTTCTGAGTAGACGTACATAGGATTGTGCTGCAGCTCTTATTATTATTTATTTATTTATATAGCACCATCAATGTACATTGATGTAAAGCTCTGTTTTAAAGTGACACAAGATACACACATCCCATGTTTACCAAAAGAACGGCTTGAAAAAAGGGGGTTGGACACCCTAAAATAAGCAAGGGCAGGTAGGAATTGTTTTGGCAAGCATTCTGAAAAAGGTGCTGCTGAATGAACCCTCCTTAGCCAGGAGGTCCTGGGGGGCATTGCAGTTCTCCCCCCTTCCCCATTTCTTTTCTCTTGCTGGAATCCAGACTGGGGTGGGCGGTGGGGCAGCGATGAGGAGAGAAGGCACGTAAACAGACAGCTTCTCTCTCTCTCTCTCCCAAACGTTACAGTACCTGCAGGGCTGATGACGAGAGGAGGGCAGTAGCTCCGAAGGGGAGAGGGCCCCAATCCGCAGCTCCGGGCAATCTTACTCCTTACAGAAACAGTCCCCTCCTCGGCTCCTCCACGTGCTGCTTCCTGGCCCCAGCGTGGCTGCTGCTCCCACCTTGTCCAGCGACTGTTGCAAGAGGTCAGGCAGAGCAGCTAGGAGCAGGGAGCGGCTGAGTGAGTGAAAGAGCAAGCGAGCTGTGGGGGGGCAGCAGCTGCACAGGTGAAAAATGCCTTCCGGAGGAGGAGCGGGGTGTGGAGCAGCTGAATTTGTCGCACTTTCCTACAGCTAGCACCGGCCCTGCTACTGCAACATGGCGGCGGCGGCGGCGGCTTAGGGTGTTCCACTGAACCCTTTGAACCTGTTGTCCGCACGCCAATGTGCTTTATGTGTGTATGTTGTGTGTTTTAAAATTTTAAATTTTGTATACTTGTTTTTAATCTCAATTTTAGAATTTCTGTAAACCGCCCAGAGAGCTCCGGCTATGGGGGCGGTATATAAGTGCAAGAAATAAATAAATAAATAAATAAAATAAACCAAGCCACAAGTGCTAAAGAACACATGAGTCTCCCCCTATGAGCAAAATACCTTGTGTATCTGCTCCTTTTTCGTATGTACTCCTGTACCCAATCCGCATGTGCAGAAGTGGGAAAGCCTGCGAGAGACTTGAAGCGGGAGAATCGGAGAATCGGAGAATCGCATACACAAAAACACCTGTGATCCCCACTTGTTGTATTTAAACTCAGACTAAAGATAGGGCTCCTCCAAAATGTAACACAACTGGCCACCTTCACAGAGTTAGTTCCAACCCCATCTTTAAGCCACACTTCCTATGACTCAGCTCGAGCCAACACGATTTTGATCCACTGCCACCCTCTTCCTTTGAATGACTTTGCCGGATTTCCCCTTTCCAGCGGCTTCTTGTGCCGGGTCCCTGCTGGGTACAAAGAAGAGAAGTGCTCCACCTAGTGGCACGTAAAAAGCATTTTGGGGAATAAGGATCGCTCAGCATCTGCCATGGTTTTGCTCCAAGTCCTTTGCTAAGGGCTGGCAGAGCTCAGCACATCCTTACCCACACTAGAACTGTCCGGAGCGTGGCCCTGCACCATCGAGTTTTATTCAGACGTTATGACACTGACGGTTATATTTCTGATTCCTTCCCTGATAATAATCCCAGCGTGGCTGGCAGGGTATAACAGGAGCTGTCGCCACGAGGGCCACTGCTCACTGGGCCCTGACTCAAATTTGCCCCCAGAAGTAGGGCTGGCCCTACCATGAAGCAGAACGAAGCAGTCACCTCAGGCGGCAGAACCTGGGAGGTGTCGGAGGAGAGACCTGCACGCTGTGCGTCATGCTCTGTGCCTCCTGAGTTAGCCTGATGCCTTCAGAGATCTGCCAGTCCAGTTGGCTTTTGTTGATGGAAGGAGAGGGGGGCGCCATCTTGCCCTTTGCCTCAGGCGGCAAAAGCTCTTGAGCTGCCCCTGCCCAGAAGGGCCACAATTTGAGAAACTGAGATAAGAAATGCTTTATGAATTTGCTATTTCTCTCTTTTGAAGATGGTCAAAGCCAACATGGTTGAGGTTCAGTTGCCTCTGCTGTGAACAACTGTGGCCTTAGCTAGACCTAAGGTTTGTCCCGGGATTGTCCCGGTGTCATCCCGTTCATCTAAGTGACACACAGGGGATCCCGAGAGCAGGCAGGGATGACCCCGGGACAATCCCGGGATAAACCTTAGGTCTAGCTAAGGCCCATGCCTTTTTCACAGCTGAAACCAATTACTGAAAACGATGGAAGACATATTTCTGGGTAACGTAAGGAACTGTGCATTCCAGTGAGACCAACTCTTAGTTCCAGAGCAGGCATCAAGGGTAGGTGAGCAAATAAGCAACCCCCACCAGCTCTCGGCACCCTCCCTCCCTCTCCTGGACCCACAAAGAAGACTGTTGAAAACAACCCCAAATTCCATCAATGCCGGAAATGAGCCGTCTCCAGCCCTTCCAGAGAGAAAATACAAATGGCTCTGCTCAACTGTCCGGAAGGATTTCCAGTCACACACAGTCCCTTACTTGGAGGGGGAAATGAGACCTTTCGACAGCATAACAACTTCCAGATGCTACCCTGTCATTTCCAGGCCTCCCTGTATTGATGGGCCTCCTTGTACTGAACGCCCAGAAATCACGGAGAGGGTTTCTGAAAGACACAGAAGACTCTAGCACTCCCTATCCCAACCTGGCACCCTCCAGATGTGTTGGGGATGCTGGGAGTTGCAGTCCAACACATCTGGAAGGCCCCAGGTTGGGAAAGAGGCCTGGGGGTTGCAGTTGAACACATCTGGGGAAGGCGGTACTAGCACAAAGTTCCTTTCCTGAGACAGAAGGCCACTTAGCGCACGCACTCTGAACATGGCAACTCCTTCCTGTGCCACATAAAGAGAGGCACGTCCGAGAAGCAAGTCTTGTTTTACATTATGCTCCTGTCTCACACCTTTTCTTTGGTGAGCTCAGGAGTGCTTTCTGAATAACATACGGAGCAGCTGCCTTTTGCCCCATCGATACTGCTGGGCCATGTAGTCCACTCTATTGGACTACATGGCCCACTGGTTCCTCTCTATTCGGCCCTGGTTAGGCCTCATCTAGAGTATTGCGTCCAGTTCTGGGCTCCACAATTCAAGAAGGACGCAGACAAGCTGGAGCGTGTTCAGAGGAGGGCAACCAGGATGATCAGGGGTCTGGAAACAAAGCCCTATGAAGAGAGACTGAAAGAACTGGGCATGTTTAGCCTGGAGAAGAGAAGATTGAGGGGAGACAGGATAGCACTCTTCAAATACTTAAAAGGTTGTCACCCAGAGGAGGGACAGGATCTCTTCTCGATCCTCCCAGAGTGCAGGACACGGAATAACGGGCTCAAGTTAAAGGAAACCAGATTCCAGCTGGACATCAGGAAAAACTTCCTGACTGTTAGAGCAGTGCGACAATGGAATCAGTTACCTAGGGAGGTTGTGGGCTCTCCCACACTAGAGGCCTTCAATAGGCAGCTGGACAACCATCTGTCAGAGATGCTTTAGGGTGGATTCCTGCATTGAGCAGGGGGTTGGACTCGATGGCCTTGTAGGCTCCTTCCAACTCTGCTATTCTATGATTCTATGATTCTATTCTGCTGTGACCACCAGCAATTTCCCACCACAGTTCCTCATTCAGCTATGGATGCAGGTCCTTCCTCCTTTCCCTGGACATCTGATCAGCGTTATTCATGCCCATCTTCAACAGCTGTGATTGGGGATCCATCTGGATTGGGGATACCTACCTCTCAGAATCAGGCTCAATCAATTACAGGCATCAAGGCCGGTGACATGGGTAGGCATGGCTGGGCACCTTCCAACGGCCCACACCCCAGCAGGGCCCACTGAGAAGAGCCCCCCGGGGTTCCTCCTCCCCGTCACCACAGCAACCTACTTGTTCATCTGCCTACCATGTGGGGTTGTTGTAGGAATTTCTGAGATACATGTCTGCAACGAGGAGGGGAGCACTTCCTCTTTCAATTAACACGTTTCAATAGAACTGGAGCTGAATCCCAATAAGATAGAGGTCTTGCAGGTTGGTGGTTCCCAAGTCCGGGAACTGGGGTGTTTGCCTGTTCGGGATGGGGTTGCACTCCCTCTGAAGGAGCAGGGCCATAGTTTGGGGGATGCTCCTAGACCCATCTTTATCACTGGAGACCCAGGTGGCCTCGGTGGCCCGGAGCGCCCATTATCAACTTCGATTGGTACGCCAGCTGCACCTGTTCCTGGATAGGGCTAGCCTAGCCGTGGTCATTCATGCCCTGGTAACCTCACGATTAGACCACTGTATTGCACTCTTTGTGGGGCTACCCATGTATGTGGTTCGGAAGCTGCAGCTTGTGCAGAACGCAGCAGCTAGGGTGCTCACTGAGATGCCTAAGGCCGTAGCTAGACCTAAGGTTTATCCCAGGATTGTCCTGGGGTCAAACCTGTTCATCTAAGTGCCACACAGGGCATCCAACGCTCAGGCAGGGACAAACCCGGGATGATCCTGGGATAAACCTTAGGTCTAGCTAAGGCCTAACTCTGCCCACATAAAACTAGTGTTAAAAGAACTGCCCTGTCTGCCTGTTAGCTACCGAGCCGTGTACAACATCATGCTATCTCTAGATATAAAACGCTTAGGTATGTTTCCGTACAGGCTTCAGCTGATACAGGTTGCTAAGCAACAGTAACAATGTGTAACATCAGCTGATACAGGTTGCTAAGCCCCTCGCCCGACTCCTGTGGGCTTTCCAAGGTAATCCAACCCCCCTTTCTGCCTCTTCGCTCCCCCCTCCCACGAAGGGGGCAGCGCCACGGTCCGGAGCATGAGCAAGGCATGGCCGGGGCCTTTGGTGGCTGGGTGGGAGGCCGCTCGCCTGCTGCGAGCCCAGGCCCCGGCCTAATCTCATGCGAGCTGGGCGGGCGGCCCAAGGCTGATATGCCACAACGGCATATGTTATGCCGGGTATAGCTACTTATCTTACAAAGCCCTGAACAACTTGGGACCAGGATACCTAGCAGACCGCCTTCCCTTATATACACCCAGGCGACATTTCCGATCTGCAGAGGAGGCCCTGCTCATCATTCCGAGACGAAGAGAATGTCGTCATGAAGAACCTCCAAGCCTTCCCTGGACTGTAACTTATTCTGGTTTTATGTGATTTTAGAGTTTTAAATTGAATTGTCACAATTTTAGTTGTAAACTGCCCAGAGAGCCTAGGCTGTTGGGCAGTATAAATATGTAGCAAATAAATAAATAATAAACTAAGAACTGATAACTAGGACTGAAACTTTAGGGGAACATGCCAAGAACGTAAACCAGAGTTTGAAGTTGGCCTGTTTCCTAAATCATAGTTAAGACTAACCACAGTTTTGCCCGGATACAGACAAGTTCCCAGTTCACATGGAACGACAACCCAGAACACGCTGCTTAATCATTCCTGCTGCAAATGGGAGAAACTAAATAACCCAGGGATAATTTGTCCCTGAGTTGTTTAGCACGACATGTGAACCAGGAGAGAGATAAGCCAGAGTTGTTTGGAACCCGAAATTGATCCCTGGGACGTTTAGTTGCAAACAAACTTTCCCCCTAAATCAAAGTTCTCACTCTCTGAAATTTCTAATTAAAATTACGTCCATCTAAAGCAGTATTGCCAACTTACTTGATGGGGAGAAATTCATTCAGTTTGAATTTTTACTGCAAATTTTCCAAATTCGCACGAATAGGAATGCAGCTAAGTACTGAAAGCCACACTTTCTAAAGTTTGCAATAAAAAAAAATGTGCACAGTACACTCGTGTGTGCATAAAAAATGTGTACAGACAAGTGTGCGCAATTATGCTTTGTTGTAGGGGGGGAAATTGCCAGGGAACAATGTATCTAATTTTTGAAATGCAGACAAAGCAGGTACATTTCGAAACATGCACACAAAAATATGTACGCACCCTTTTTAAAAATAAGTAAATAAAACAAAATTGCGAACTGTTGTGAAAACAGGCTGGAACGAACGTAACGTTGGAAAAATGAGAACCTGCGCAAAATCGAAGTCGACAGATTTGTCCAGCTCTACTGAGTGGCAGCCATGGGACTCCGGGGTTTCAGGTAGGATCCCTCCTGGAGAATGGAAGTGGCTCCTTTTGTGCCACAGAAGTTAACTGGACAGAGGCAGTTCTTATTCTTACTATTACTGAAACTGCGAAGAACCTGGTGATGTCCAGAGGTCCACCAGGCATGGTGAGAGGCAACTAATACCTTCCCTGGAGACAAAGCCGGCTGGGGTGGATGGGAGTTGTAGTCTGGCACATCAGGAGGGACACAGGACAGGGAATGGGTGGTATTAGCTAAAGTTGGCTATCTCTGGTGCAAAAACAAAGACCTTCTTCTCTGTTGTCGACAAGAAAAAAAACCGCCCGATGAAATTCACAGTGAGTGATGCAGGTTAAAAAGGACCCTTCAAGTACCCATTGAATAGGGTGGGATGAAAAAACAACCACCACAGAACCAGTGTGGTGTAGTGGCTAAAGTGCCGGGCTCGGAGATCTGGGTTCTAGTCCCCACTCGGTCCTGGAAACCCACGGGGTGACTTTGGGCCGGTCATAGACTCTCAGCCCAACCCTACCTCACAGGGTTGTTGTTGTGTGGATAAAATAGAGAGGAGGATTATGTATGCCACCTTGGGTTCCTTGGAGGAAAAAAGGCAGGATATAAATGCAATTAATACGTACATAAAATCTGCTTGCCACACTTGCATAGTGCACACCAGACCTCATATTATTCCATAAAAATAATGGCATCTCCTGGTTTCACGCAAAGACGCTTTGAAACCTGGCTTCTCCCATAGCTTTGCACTGCAGTGCGAGAAGACCAACCAGCCTCTGATTTTATCCCCCTGATTAAGGGGAGCTGGGATGGAACTCATCTGCCCAAGGAGATCTTGAGTCAGCAGCGATCCAGCTAAACTTTGCCCAAAGGGATCATCGCTATTATCCTCACGAAGCAACCTTGAATGCAAACCCACCGTTTAGAGCGGCGGGGGGGGGGTCTGAGCTGGCTTCCCCACCACACCCTTCACCCTGAGCCAGGGAAGAGCGCTCCCCAGTGCAAACGGAAAATGCTCAAACCTCCATTCAGAGATCTACAGGTTATTTCCAAAGCCTTCTTAAGAAGGAATCAAGCGCAAGATTTAAAGAAGAAGAAACCAACATACTAAGAATTCCTGGCCGTAGCCCTCTGCAAAAGCGCCCCATCGTCTTTGCAGGCTGGTTCGAGATCTCTGGCCTCCCGGGCAGTGGCCTCGTTCTGGATCAGATCTCCATTTCCTTTGGGCCTGGAAGGTCTCCGCTCTCCCCAAGGCTTTGACGGAGAGCAAGCCAGAGCGACCCTTTGAGCGGCTGGTTCTTCCTTGTTCTCTACTCCCACCCCTTCCAAGCTGATTTCCCTTCCCACAGCAGGAGACTGGAGATTTCACTCAGAGTCTTCCTGAGTGACTCAACCCAGGCCAGCCTGAGAGAGAAGGGGGGAGAGAGAGGGGGGGAGAGAGAGAGGACATTTGGCTCTCCAGTTGGAGGAGAGGTCGAGGGAGACTTGCTAAAACGCAGAAGACTTGCAGAGTTGCTTCCACTCCGTTCCGTTTGTGTACATGTGCTTCTGATGCTTGTGCACACGTGCCAAATTCCCATAGTGTTGTAGGAAAGCAGAACCAACAACAACAAGTGTATAAGTTGTCACGTTTTTATCTCACCCTCCTTGAATGTCCAGTCTGACATAAAATTCTCTGAGTGGCCGTAGACCGATTGTTGCACACACACACACACACACACACCTTCGAACCCTGACTAAGCAGGGAGAGAGCTGGGTTTTTAAATTGTATAATTTTATTTGTACGCCACCCTGAGATCCTAGTGATATAGGGCGGGATACAAAGGAAATCAGAAGACGTTGACTTCTTGGGAGGAGAGCAATGACAAATCTTGATAAAATAGTTAAGAGCAGAGACACCACACTGACAACAAAGGTCCGCATAGTTAAAGCAATGGTATTCCCCGTAGTAACCTATGGCTGCGAGAGCTGGACCATAAGGAAGGCTGAGCGAAGGAAGATAGATGCTTTTGAACTGTGGTGTTGGAGGAAAATTAGAATCATAGAATCATAGAATAGCAGAGTTGGAAGGAGCCTACAAGGCCATCGCGTCCAACCCCCTGCTCAATGCAGGAATCCACACTAAAGCATCCCTGACAGATGGTTGTCCGGCTGCCTCTTGAAGGCCTCTAGGGTGGGAGAGCCCACAACCTCCCTAGGTAACTGATTCCATTGTTGTACTGCTCTAACAGTCAGGAAGTTTTTCCTGATTGGAATCTGGAATCTGGCTATCAGGAAAAATTCTGAGAGCGCCTTGGAATGCAAGAAGATCAAACCAGTCCATACTCCAGGAAATAAAGCCAGACTGCTCACTTGAGGGAATGGTATTAAAGGCAAAACTGAAGTACTTTGGCCACATAATGAGAAGACAGGACACCCTGGAGAAGAGGCTGATGCTAGGGAAAGTGGAAGGCAAAAGGAAGAGGGGCCGACTAAGGGCAAGATGGATGGATGAGATTCTGGAGGTGACGGACTCGACCTTGGGGGAGCTAGGGGTGGCGACGGCCGACAGAAAGCTCTGGCGTGGGCTGGTCCATGAAGTCACGAAGAGTCGGAAGCGACTGAACGAATAAACAACAATTGCAAATGTTTAAAATAAATAATAAATAAATAAATAAAGCCCAAAACTCTATCAAATGGTGTTCCAGATAATATTTGAGTTTTCCGGGGAGCATTATTGGGGGTACCTCAATCCCAAAAGACACCTTGCCCGGCATTTCTGCATTCCCCCTGCAGCGACGGAAGTGTCAGGCACATCCTAGGTCAAACTTTCAGTTCATACCAGTCATACTGTATTTCTTCAATTCTAAGACACACTTTCCCCCCCCCCCCATATAAACATCTTTAAAAATGGAGTGCGTCTTAGAATCGTGGGTGCGTTTATTATTTCTTAGAATCAAAGCTTTTTTTCTGTTGGTGGTACTGAAATTAGTGTGCGTCTTACAATCGATGGCATCTTAGAATCGAAGAAATACGGTATATGCCCTGCATAAATTGAGTAAGCCTCCTAGAACATTACACAGAGGGATAGCCGTGCATGCCAGTCTGTGGCAGCAAAAACGACAAAGAGTCTTGTGGCATCTTAAGGGTGAGCACATTCATAGAATCATAGAATAGCAGAGTTGGAAGGGGCCTACAAGGCCATCGAGTCCAACCCCCTGCTCAATGCAGGAATCCATCCTAAAGCATCCCTGACACATGGCTGTCCAGCTGCCTCTTGAAGGCCTCTAGGGTGGGAGAGGCCACAACCTCCCTAGATAACTGATTCCATTGTTGTACTGCTCTAACAGTCAGGAAGTTTTTCCTGATGTCCGGCTGGAATCTGGCTTCCTTTAACTTGAGCCCGTTATTCCGTGTCCTGCACTCTGGGAGGATCGAGAAGAGATCCTGGCCCTCCTATGTGTGACAACCTTTTAAGTTTTTGAAGAGTGCTATCATGTCTCCCCTCCATCTTCTCTTCTCCATGCTAAACATGCCCGCCTCTGAACACGCTCCAGCTTGTCTGCATCCTTCTTGAATTGTGGAGCCCAGAACTAGACAATTCATTTTGGCATAAGCTTTCTCGGACACTGTCCACTGCATTAGATGCAGAATTTTCACTCAGGCACTGGATTTCTGTGGCAAATGTGTCAGGGGAGTGACTTAGCAGACGACCTGACGTACGAAGTACAAAAACTACAGCACAGCAATAACTCCTTGGCTCTCTTTGCATTACAACCAATGCACAGCGGTCACTGTGAATCTCTTCATGCAAAGCCAAGAGAAATAAGTCACCCGTTTTGTGACGGAAGCCTCGGCAGGTAAAAAGCCACCACCGCACAGGGCAATTTCTGACAGCACCCTTGTTTTTTGCATCACCTTAACCGGGCAGAGTCAAGCGTTGTGGAGGCATTTCAACAGCAGCGGCCGTGAAATGTCCCCGCTGCTTCTCCCGAGCAGGAAGCTGAACTTTCCCCATAGGAATGAACCAACATCCTGGTAGGTTCAATTTTTTTAAAAAAAATGCGCTCGAGATTTGGAACAGGATGAATTGGGAAAAGTTACAGCTGCTAAGAAAGGCGTAGGTCAAGACTGCTTCTAGGCTGACTTGTCAAAAAACAGAAGCCCTCAGAGAGACAAGAGACAGGCCCTTTTTCAGCTGTGTTTTGCATTTCTCACGTCTTCAAGATGGCCTGCCTGGGTTATGCATGCTCATGTTTTGCGCAGGGCACGCCTAGCACAAGAGGCCGCTGACCCATGGGGAACTGGGGAAGGGACAGGAGCCAACTGGAGTCGTGGGAGAGAAAATTCTGGGTCCCCAGCATGGGTAATAGTTGCCAAAGGTGAAGGATCACCAGGCCAATGACATCGTGGGCGGCGCATAGCCATGCACGCCTGGAAATTACAGGAGCTGCAGCCCAACACATCCGGAGGGTAACCAGTTGCTTGATTCTTTTGAAAGTATAAACTGTTCTTTTTCTACTACCCCACCATCACATAAAGGGCAGGGTTGTGGGGTGGGGAAGGTCCCTACTGAAGAATGAAGCTGAACACTTTGCTTGGGGATCTTTATCTCTGCCAACCATTGTGTAATGAAACAGATGATCATCCTGAGAACAAATTACCCAGAACCAGACACAGCACAGTAGCCACCTTAGCTGCTCTGTCTGGACACAGTTTATTTCGCAATTGCAGAGAAGAAGAAGAAACAGGGCATGGAAGGGAGGTGGAATTTGCGTAAATAAGTGATGCACGTTTGTCATTGCTCCAAATCAAGAAGGCCAAAGGCTTTTATAAAAAGGAAAAGAAAAGAGGAATTCCTGGTATCCTTATTCAAGCTTAATTCCCAGTTCTCTTGGGATGTGCAAACAAACACCAGTCCTATTTTCATAGATATGTCTACAACATGGGTTCTCAACAAGGGGGGAATTCCACCCCGGGGGGAGGGGAATTTTAGGGTTCCGGGGGGGGGGGGAATTGGGACCACTATTCAGCAAAGTATGATGTCCTCTAGATCATGTCTTCCTACACATGTTATTAAAAACGTCCCAGAAAAGTGTCATGCTGTCTGCAAAAGCCAGGCCTTTGCTCTCTTTTCTCTCCCTCCCTCACAATCCTAGAAGTTTCAAGCTTCCTATTTAAAGGGGCAACGCAAAGCATGGGAGCTGAGAATGTAAAAGGGGCCATGCTTTGCGTTGCCCCTTTAAATGGGACTAATATAGAAAAAAAATAAAAGATTTTCAATATTTATTATTATTATTATTATTATTATTATTATTATTATTATTATTATTATTTCTTACCCACCTCTCCCTTTGGATCAATTATTATAATATAATAATATTATATGCATATTATTTGGAAATGCACCTTTCGAGTTAGACAATCTTGGGAAGGGGGGAATTATATTCTGAACAATGGTGAAAGGGGGAATGGAGCAAAAAAGGCTGAGAACCACTGGTCTACAATCTTACATGCTGCATTTACATGTCTGGGGCACTTATCCACGTGAAGATGCTGTTTCTGCAATGCAGATCTGAACCATTGTCTCTTTCTACACCTAAAGATTATCCCAGGAAAATGGAGGGATCGTCCCTGCCTGCCCCGGGATCCCCTGTGTGTCATTTGGACGCATAGGAATGATCCCAGGATGATCCCGGGGGAAAAGGCAGGTGTAGAAATGGCCATTGTTCCACCTAACATGCATATCCATAACTGTCTTAGGTAGGGTGGCCATATGAAAAGGAGGACAGGGCTCCTGTATCTTTAACAGTTGCATAGAAAAGGGAATTTCAGCAGGTGTCCTTTGTATATATGGAGAACCTGGTGAAATTCCCTCTATCACAACAGTTAAAGCTGCAGGAGCTATACTAGAGTGACCAGATTTAAAAGAGGGCAGGGCACCTGCAGCTTTAACTGCTGTGATAAAGAGGGTATTTCACCAGGTTCCCCATATATACAAATGACACCTGCTGAAATTCCTTTTTCAATACAACTGTTAAAGATACAGGAGCCCTGTCCTCCTTTTCATAGGGTCACCCTACCTTAGGACTGAATCCTATGCCTGTTTAGACAGAAAAAAGTCCCACAACTCCAAACATTTCCCACGCTGGCTGAGGAATGCTGGAAATTGTAGGACGTTTTCCTATCTATACAGGCATAGGGTTGTACTCTTAATTGCACATCATTTCCCCCATTCTAGACCAAAGATTTCTGTATAAGGCCAAAGCTGGACCTAAGGTTTATCCTGGGATCATCCAGGGTTCACCCCTGCCTGAGCACTGGATCCCCTGTGTGTCACCTAGATGAACAGGTTTGACCCCTGGACGATCCAGGGATAAACCTTAGGTCTAGCTATGGCCCAAGTAGTATAATGCAGAACCTAAACCATTGGGACACATTGCACATACCATCCCCAACCATCTGGCACATCTAGGCACCGCTCTCTGTTTATTTGCAGACCCAACAATAACATTCTCAAACCGTGTGCCTGTTCAGAACACAGTGAATACGGAGTTTTCACACCAGGAATGGAAAACCACCAAAGTTAACTAGACCCCCTACTGTCTGCATGCTGAAGCAAGCTCCAGTTTTAGTCCGACTGCAAACTGAAAGAGTAAAAGACTCGTTTGCTTCTGGACTTTCCTTTCGTGATCAGAAACAACCTCGTCGGGGCCAGCGGCCATGACGCAGCAGCCATAAAGACAGCCAGAGACGAAGTCCAGGCACAAGACGACTTGACAACGCATCAAAACACCCATGAAGGAGGCATTAAAGATCCTGAGCTAAGCACCACTTGGAATAAACACAGCTCCCAAAGTTGCCAACGCTTCTGCCTTCGTACGGGGCACACACACGGCGGAGGGAAAGGCCTGACGCAAAGTTCAAGACAGAAAAATACGCACACGGCGATGCCAACACGACCCATGACAGATGGAATTTCAACGCGCTGACGAAGTAGGTGCTATATTTGTTGAGTAAATCCAGGTGCCTCAAAATGGTTTTTACAGATCACACTTTATTGTGAGCTGGGGGGGGAAATAATATGATTTTTTTTTTTTAAAAAAAAAGGAAAAACAATGAAGGGAATTCTACGGAATCAGCACAAAGCTACAATACAATGGATCTCCCGGCTGCAAAATAAGAAACGCAGGGATCTTTCTATTATTAGTAAAAAGCAGAAGGCTTTGCATACCTTTCACAGACAGGAAAAATGGGCGGTCTTTAACTGCCGGTCTTCCTTTTTTCTTTCTTTTCTTTTTAAACAGAGGATTTGTGCAACGATGGAGCTGGTGGCTTCACCTCTGACACAGAAAGAAAGAAAGAGAGAGAGAGAAACAATCCATCATTATCAGGAAACTCGACCAGCAGGCTCGCACCACCAAGAACCACGCACCACGAGGCCTCGTTGAACACCCTGGGTTGAAAGGGTCCCATTGTTGCAAGCAGCCGGGCTCATGCGCCCGGAATTGCACTTCCACTTCTAGGAGCGAGCCGAGTCAATCCGTATTCTGATCTATGTCAGGCCCAGCGTCAAGTAGGCATGGTTGGGCCCCTAGCGAGGGCCCACACCCCCATAGAATCACAGAATAGTTGATTTGGAAGGGGCCTACAAGGCCATCGAGTCCAACCCCCTGCTCAATGCAGGAATCCACCCTAAAGCATCCCTGACAGATGGTTGTCCAGTTGCCTCTTGAAGGCCTCTAGTGTGGGAGAGCCCCACAACCTCCCTAGGTAACTGGTTCCATTGTCGTACTGCTCTAACAGTCAGGAAGTTTTTCCTGATGTTCAGCCCAACAGGGGCCCACTGAGAAGAACCCCCTGGAGGTGCTCCTCCTCTTTCCCATGGCAATCTGCTTGTTCCTCTGCCTCTCGCTCTGGCCCAGAACAACAGTGGTGTTGAGGAGGAGGAGCAGGAGCTGCCACGGCCTGCTTGCTCACGGCCTCTCTGCCTGTCCAGCGAGTGGAAGGAATGACAAGAAAGAGGATGAGAATCAAGGACAACTGGTGACTGGTGGTACGAAGGTAGATTCACCCAAGGAGGTGCCCAATGAGGGTGTTTCCCAAGCATTGCTCTATGGCTCCTTTTGGAAAGAGTCAACTCACGGCCTTAAGACCAGAGGTCGCCAGAAATGGCCAACCTTTCAGGCAAGCGTAGGGTGACCATATGAAAAGGAGGACAGGGAGAAATGGGCCATCAGGACATCAGAACATCATAGAATCATAGAATAGCAGAGTTGGAAGGGGCCTACAAGGCCATCGAGTCCAACCCCCTGCTCAATGCAGGAATCCACCCTAAAGCATCCCTGACAGATGTTTGTCCAGCTGCCTCTTGAAGGCCTCTAGTGTGGGAGAGGCCACAACCTCACCAGGCAACTGATTCCATTGTCGTACTGCTCTAACAGTCAAGAAGTTTTTCCTGATGTCCAGCTGGAATCTGGCCTCCTGTCACTTGAGCCCATTATTCCGTGTCCTGCACTCTGGGAGGATCGAGAAGAGATCCTGGCTTTCCTGTGTGACAACCTTTTAAGTATTTGAAGAGTGCTGTCATGTCTCCCCTCGATCTTCTCTTCTCCAGGCTAAACATGCCCAGTGGTGCTATATAAATAAATAATAATAATAATAATAATAATAATAATAATAATAATAATAATCTCTCTTCATAGGGCTTTGTTTCCAGACCACTGATCATCCTGGTTGCCCTCCTCTGAACACGCTCAGAAGAGCCCTGCTGGATCAGACTGAGGACCAGATTTAAAAGAGGGCAGGGCACCTGCAATTTTAACTGTTGTGATGAAGAGGAAATTTCACCAGGCTCCCCATATATACAAATGACACCTGCTGAAATTCCCTTTTTTATGCAACTGTTAAAGATACAGGAGCCCTGTCCTCCTTTTCATATGGCCAACCTTTCGGGCAAGCGTGACACAAGTCAAGTCCAAAGGAGGAAATAGAGATACTCTATCCCTGCTCAGTACACAGGCAACCCTCATGCACAGATGCAGTTTTGTCTCTTCCGGGGGTGCAGAACCTCAGGCCCGGGGGTGAAATCTGGACCACCAGGTATTCCCAGATAGCCATGCCCCCTTCTTCAAGCCCCACCCATTTCCTGTGACTGAGCGCTAGGGTCTTAGTCCTGGTTGTCTCCAATATGGCACCCTTGGGCATCATTGCAGACATGGACACCTCTCTTGACACCCACCACGCTCTTTGCCCCTCTTGATTTCAATCTTATTTCTGAAGACTCTCTAACTGGCATCCTGCAAAGTGAAGGGCTGCCCTCCAGCGCCATCTTTATTTGTGTTCAAAAAATGGTTGGTTTGGTGTTCTGGAGCTCATACCACCACCACTGCCTTGTACTTAGGTTCTGGGCTAAGTTGCTTTTCTTCTAGTCTCACCAGTTGGCCTTCTGGGAAATGAGTGTTTTGTGACTGGTCGCTCCCACCATGGCGGTCATAGCATGAAAGGGCAAGCCGTGCCCAAGGGCAGCCATTTTGTGAGGGTGCCCATGAGATTCGCTCAAAATTTCAGCTGTAAACATCGACCCAACTGTGAACACCGACCCATGGTCTAGGCAAAGGAGAACTTCCCCAGCACCTACTTCCTGGTCCTTTTAACCATAGGTGCCATGAATGGAACTGTCTTCATGAAAACCACGTGGTCTCTACCTCTAGGACTAGAAGTGTCCATTTTGCCCAAGGTTTGCACCAGACGTTAAAACAAAGGATACAAGCTTTCTAAGTGTACATCTATGCCAGCTGCTTTCAGGACATATAAAGTACGTTTCTATGTTCCCACCAGCTGAAGGGAAGGCAGAGATCTGAAGAAGACCAGATCACCTTCATAATCATTTGACGCAGCCAGCTGGTTCTCTCTGTCCAATTTTATTTCTCCATCTCGCTGTATGTATAAACAGCTGCCAACCCTTCATGACCTTTGTCCCACAGTTGCTCTTTAACCTTGGAACCTCCACATACATGTAATGCCCCGGAGTGATGTTTCAGTTCACTCATGACCCATTTTAGGCATAACCCATCTCTACCACAGCTTGGGACCACAATACCTGATGGAACGCCTCTCCCAAAATGAAATCACCCATACACTGTGCTCAACATCTAAGGTCCTCCTCCGAGTGCCTACTCCGAGGGAAGCTTGGAGGATGGCAACAAGGGAGAGGGCCTTTTCAGTGGTGGCCCCCCAATTATGGAATGATCTCCCCGATGAGGCTCGCCTGGCGCCAACATTGTTATCTTTTCAGCATCAAGTCAAGACTTTTCTCTTCTCCCAGGCTGTTAACAGCACATAACAATGTTAACAGCATATAACAATGCTAAGTTTGTTTGTTTTTAACGGACTACAGAACTGTTGTTTTTAAATGGATACCATTGTTTTATACTGTTGTTTTTATGTTTTTGGTTTTAAATTTTGTCTACTTTTTAATGTTCACTGTTGTTAACTTTTGTAAACCGCCCAGAGAACGTCGGCTATGGGGCGGTATATAAATGTAATAAATAAATGTAATAAATAAATAAATACCAGCTCAGTTGAACCGAGACCTGCCTCCTGATAGACCTCAGTTATCACATAAATAGAGACACTGCACATTTGTTTATTTAGGAGTGAGGCGCCTGTAGCCCTCTAGATCTGTCTTCCCCAATCTGGTGCCCTCCAGATGTTTTGGACCAACTCCCATGACTCCAGCTACCATGGGTGGAAACTATGGGAGTTTTGGTCCTAAACATTTGCAGGGCATACCATTTTGAAGAAGGATACTCTACATGTTATCAGCTGCATAAAATCTGCATATGTGAATTTATATCTGTTTAAGTAGGGTGACCCTATGGAAAGGAGAATGGGACTCCAGTATCTTTAACAGATGTATAGAAAAGGGAATTTCAGCAGGTGTTATTTGAATGCATGCAGCATCTGGTGAAATCCCCACTTCATCCCCACAACTAAAGCTGCAGGGGCCCTGCCCTCTTTTGTATCTGGTTAAGAGGGCAGGGCTCCTGCAGCTTTAACCGTTGGGATGAAGAAAGAATTTCACCAGGTGCTACACGCCTACAAATGACACCTGCTGAAATTCCCTTTTCTATACATCTGTTAAAGATACTGGAGTCCCGTCCTCCTTTCCACAGGGTCACCGTACTTAAAAAGATATAAATTCACATATGCAGATTTTATGCAGCTTTGTGTCCTATGGCCCCTGGCCCTGAATATCTTTCAAACCCTGTAACGATATCCCAGCGCTTATCCTGGAATAACCCACTGGGCAAAAGATGCTTTTAGCTACCTCGTTCTAAAAATTGGGCCAATAGGAAGAATTTGAGTAGGGTGGCCATATGAAAAGGACAGGGCTCCTGTATCTTTAACAGTTGCATAGAAAAGGGAATTTCAGCAGGTGTCTTTTGTATATACGGAAAACCTGATGAAATTCTGTCTTCAACACAACAGTTAAAGGTGCAGGAGCTATATTAGAGTGACCAGATTCAAAAGAGGGCAGGGCACCTGCAGCTTTAACTGTTGTGATGAAGAGGAAATTTTACCAGGTTCTCCATATATACAAGTGACACCTGCTGAAATTCCCTTTTCAATACAACTGTTAAAGATACAGGAGCCCTGTCCTCCTTTTCATATGGTCATTCTAAATTTGAGCAAAGGTCACATCTGATCAGAACACACTACTTCGAAATCTCACTGTGCCTCCGAAAGCTGCAGGAAAATATTCTCTCCGGCTGGCCTCGGCATGGCAGCCTCTGCTCTACCAGAAAAATCTAATTAGCAATTGGATTTCGATCCATAAAATCTGCTTTCCTAGCTAAAAGGCAGACGACCTCGGATTGCACTCTGGATAACTTGCAAAAGATCCTTTCAATTGCAATCCTTTCAGAGGTGCAGCAGTTGTAAGCGATTGAGCTGGCCATTCCTCTACTGGGCTCTTTTTAAAAGGACAGTGCCTATCCTGTTCTAGGCTGTCTACAGCAGAAAAGGGGGGCTGGCGTCAAGGGTACGCATGGTTGCGTACCTGCTAAGGGTCCACACCCCAGAGTCCACACCTCTGACAAAAGAGGTGCTTCTCCTTGTCACATTGCTTATCAGCTTAGGCTGATATACCAACTGCGCCCTTATCTGGACAGAGATAGCCTAGCTACAGTTATCCATGCTCTGATAACCTCTCGTTCGGATTACTGCAATGTGTTACACGTGGCTTGAAAACGGTCTGGAAACTTCAGCTGGTACAAAACAGGGCAGCCCGTTTACTAACAGGGACTGGCTGGCGAGATCACATCACGCCAGTCCTTCTACAACTTCATTGGCTGCCAGTCCAGGTCCAAGCCCGATTCAAAGTGCTGGTACTAACGTTCAAAGCCCAAAACAGTTTGGGGCCAGGTTATTTGAAGGAACGCCTCCTCCCATATGTACCTGCCTGGACCTTAAGATCATCCACAGAGGTCCTTCTCCGCGAGCCGCTGCCAAAGGAAGTGAGGCAGGTGGCTACTAGGAGGAGGGCCTTCTCCGCTGTGGCACTCTGGCTGTGGAATGAGCTCCCCAGAGAGGTCCGCCTGGCGCCTACACTGTACTCCTTTCGTCGCCAGCTGAACACCTTTTTATTCTCTCAGTATTTTAACACTTCATTTTAACTTAAATTTAAATTTGACTGTTCTAACCCTGCATTTTAATCTTATATCAATTTTTGCTGAGTGTTTTTATCCTGGTTGTGCTTTTTATGTTGTATTTTGTATTTGTGTTTTTTAGATCGTTGGTTGTTTTTATGCTCTTTGTGGTTTTCATTTTTGTGAACCGCCCAGAGACCTTCGGCTATTGGGCGGTATAAAAATGTAATAAATAAATAAATAAATAAATAAAGAGCAACCTAATTGTTCACCTGCCTCTTGCTCTAGCCCAAACCATGCTGATGGTGAGAAGGAGGAACAGGAGGTGCCCCGGCCTCCTTGCTCACCGGCTCAACACCTGTCAATCGTATCCAGAGCATGCGCAAAGCAACGCCTCCTTGCTGTTCTTGGCTCAGATCTACAACTATGCTTAATGATCGATGATGAAGTAACACGGACCTCTCCCACAGCCACAGGAGGTAGAAAGGATGGTGTTTTTAAAAGCAGACCTTTTCAGGATGTTGAATTCTGGATCAGAGATCAGATCCTGAGCATGCACGACGCAGTTGCGCCTGAGCAGAGAATGCCCAAGCTTGCCGACAGGTGTGTAAGGAATTGCAAAAGCTCACTTCGGTCTGCAAGACGATGAGGCCACATGAATGCGATAGGGCTGCAAGAAAGGCCAATGCTATTTTGGGCTGCATTAATAGAAGTATAGCTTCCAAATCACGTGAAGTACTGGTTCGGCCCTGGTTAGGCCTCATCTAGAGTATTGCGTCCAGTTCCGGGCTCCACAATTCAAGAAGGATGCAGACAAGTGGAGGGGGTTCAGAGGAGGGCAACCAGGATGATCAGGGGTCTGGAAACAAAGCCCTATGAAAAGAGACTGAAAGAACTGGGCATGTTTAGCCTGGAGAAGAGAAGATTGAGGGGAGACATGAGAGCACTCTTCAAATACTTGAAAGGTTGTCACACAGAGGAGGGCCAGGATCTCTTCATAGAATCATAGAATCATAGAATAGCAGAGTTGGAAGGGGCCTACAAGGCCATCGAGTCCAACCCCCTGCTCAATGCAGGAATCCACCCTAAAGCATCCCTGACAGATGGTTGTCCAGCTACCTCTTGAATGCCTCTAGTGTGGGAGAGCCCACAACCTCCCTAGGTAGCTGATTCCACTGTCGCACTGCTCTAACAGTCAGGAAGTTTTTCCTGATGTCCAGCCGGAATCTGGCTTCCTTTAACTTGAGCCCGTTATTCCGTGTCCTGCACTCTGGGAGAATCGAGAAGAGATCCTGGCCCTCCTCTGTGTGACAACCTTTTAAGTATTTGAAGAGTGCTATCATGTCTCCCCTCAATCTTCTCTTCTCCAGGCTAAACATGCCCAGTTCTTTCAGTCTCTCTTCATAGGGCTTTGTTTCTAGACCTCTGATCATCCTCGTTGCCCTCTTCTGAACATGCTCCAGCTTGTCTGCGTCCTTCTTGAATTGTGGAGCCCAGAACTGGACGCAATACTTCTCGATCCTCCCAGAGTGCAGGACACGGAATAACGGGCTCAAGTTAAAGGAAGCCAGATTCCAGCTGGACATCAGGAAAAACTTCCTGACTGTTAGAGCAGTACGACAATGGAATCAGTTACCTAGGGAGGTTGTGGGCTCTCCCACACTAGAGGCCTTCAAGAGGCAGCTGGACAACCATGTGTCAGGGATGCTTTAGGGTGGATTCCTGCATTGAGCAGGGGGTTGGACTCAATGGCCTTGTAGGCCCCTTCCAACTCTGCTATTCTATGATTCTATGATTCTATGAAACAAATGAAGAGCTGGCTAATTTTGCCTCCCTGCCATCTTTTGACAACACACGCTTCACCGATGTGCAACACGGATAGGATGTGGCAAGTGTACCAAACCCCAATAAAACAGTCTGTTCTCTGCACTCTTGACTCCCTACGGAGGGGGGAAGGAAATCTCCGAAGAGTTGGGTGGGGAATAGAACGGGAGTGACCGCCATACGAAGCATTCTGCTGTTCTAATTACAGCTAAATATAATCTGGGTCCCAAAGAGCTCGTGTTCTGCCACAATATTTATGGAAGTGCAGACACGTACCAGACAAATGGAGTCGTGGAACCACCAGCCTGATGCTCTGAATATCTTTTTCCATTCCTGGACTCCAAGTGTTTGTGCACTGTTATAACAACACGTCTATTGTCAGGGCACAAACAGATCTCAACTGACATTCTTGCTTTTTCCACCGATGGTTTTTTTATTATGATTATTTAAAAGAACTGAACTCGTGACTTTCACCCAGCAGCACCAGCTAGAACATTGAAAAAGTTCTGTACAACTGCATCGTAAAGTTTCAAAAGCGGCCCGCAACGCAAGATCCGGTGATCAGTTCGAAATCAGGAGAAATCTCGGTTTAAAAAATCATCCCAACTGGCAAGTTTCAAGACCTCAAGAATGCAGGAAAAATAAAAATGGAAGTGAAGCCTAGTAGGTATGCCTCTCAATTTTTCACTAAAATTTGAAACCTGGTGTTCTTTGGGGCTTCTGCACATCCCGAGGCTGTGACAAGTATTCTAAATTAATAAAGTTAAATTAACTTAATTTAGAGGATCCTGCTCTGGCAAAGAAGCAGAGAGTGTTTAGATTAGTTTGGAGATGAGAGACAGTGTGGTGTAGTGGTTACAGTGATGCATTGGGAGTCGAGAGATCCAGGTTCTAGTCGCCATGAAACTGACTGGGTGACTTTGGGCCAGTGACTGCCTCTCGGCCTAATAGGGAGACATTTTTCTTCCTCTCTCAAAATACTAGAACCCGGGGTCACCCCGTGAAGCTGATTGGTGGGAGATCCAGGACAAATAAAAGGAAGGACTTCTTCACACAGCGCAGAGTTAAATTATGGAACTCACTACCACAAGATGTAGTGATGGCCACCAATTTGGATGGCTTTAAAAGGGGGTTGGATCAATTCCTGGAGGCGAAGACTATCCATGGCTACTAGCCCTGATAGTTGTGTGCTATCTCCAGTCTTCGGGGCACCAAGCCTGTGTGCACCAGTTGCTGGGGAACATGGGTGGGAGGGTGCTGTTGCCCCATGTCCTGCTTGTTCATCCCTGCTTGTTCAACGGCTCCTTGGCCACTGTGTGAACAGAGTGCTGGACTAGATGGACCCTCGGTCTGATCCAGCATCAGGGCTCTTCTGATGTTCTTACCTCACAGGGTTGTTGTGAGGATAAAATGGAGAGGAGGAAGACCATGTAAGCTGTTTTGGCTCCCTTGCAAGAGGAAACAAAAGGGGGATATAAATGTAATAGTAAATAAATACAAACAAATAATAAAAAGGTAAGATAATTTGGGGCCTAAAGCCTCCAGTGCTCCCTTCTTTGAAAGGAATGTAGCCTGTCAGTGGAGGCCCTTCCATGAAGAATCATAGAATCATAGAATAGCAGAGTTGGAAGGGGCCTACAAGGCCATCAAGTCCAACCCCTTGCTCAATGCAGGAATCCACCCTAAAGCATCCCTGACACATGGTTGCCCAGCTGCCTCTTGAAGGCCTCTAGTGTGGGAGAGCCCACAACCTCACCAGGCAGCTGATTCCATTGTCATACTGCTCTAACAGTCAGGAAGTTTTTCCTGATGTCCAGCTGGAATCGGGCTTCCTTTAACTTGAGCCCGTTATTCCGTGTCCTGCACTCTGGGAGGATCGAGAAGAGATGCTGGCCCTCCTCTGTGTGACAACCTTTTAAGTATTTGAAGAGTGCTCTCATGTCTCCCCTCCATCTTCTCTTCTCCAGGCTAAACATGCCCAGTTCTTTCAGTCTCTCGTCATAGGGCTTTGTTTCCAGACCCCTGATCATCCTGGTTGCCCTCCTCTGAACATGCTCCAGCTTGTCTGTATCCTTCTTGAATTGTGGAGCCCAGAACTGGACACAATACTCTAGATGAGGCCTAACCAGGGCCGAATAGAGAGGAACCAGCACCTCACGCAATTTGGAAGCTATGCTTCTATTAATGCAGCCCAAAATAGCATTTGCCTTTCTTGCAGCCATATCGCACTGTTGGCTCATATTCAGCTTGCGATCTACAACAATTCCAAGATCCTTCTTGTTTGTAGTATTGCTGAGCCAAGTATCCCCCATCTTGTAAATGTGCATTTGGTTTCTATTTCCTAGATGTAGGACTTGGCATTTATCCCCATTAAATTTCATCCTGTTGTTTTCAGCCCAGCATTCCAGCCTGTCAAGATCACTTTGAAGTTTGTTTCTGTCTTCCGGGGTATTAGCTGTCCCACCCAATTTTGTCTCATCTGCAAATTTGATAAGCGTTCCCTGCACCTCCTCGTCCAAATCATTAATAAAAATGGTGAAGAGCACTGGGCCCAGAAGTGAAAGAGAAATAAATAAAAGCAAACTGCTGTGTGAATTGGGAATAGACTGGTACTTTCCCTGAGCTGACGGACAAAGTGATACCCATCAGGGAGCACATCACAGCTGTGCAGGAGTGGACGGAATGGTAGAGACCAAAGAATTGAGCCACGGAGGACGGGCCAAGCAGGACGCTCTGTTTCTTTGTCCCCAGGGATCTGCGCCACGCTGTGGCCAGCAACCTATGGGATGGGACTGCACAGCAGGCAAGCAAACCAAGGCAGGCTCCACTCTGCAGCAAATCGATCCCGGCCTCAATAAAAGCTGAAGCGCTCGCCTTTTGCAACTAGCCGTATCCCTGCCAGGAGCTGTGTGTTTGCCCGGGAAGGACTTCGATGTAGCTTCAATGCAGTGTTATTAACAGAAGCCTAAATCAGAGGATGATGGGACCAGTGGCGGGTGGGGAGGTGAATCTGCTCTGGAGTGGATTCACTACCCTGCTGACATTGGAGGCAGTAACTCCCACTGGATGGGAC
Organism: Elgaria multicarinata webbii; assembly: GCF_023053635.1. Taxonomy (NCBI): domain Eukaryota; kingdom Metazoa; phylum Chordata; class Lepidosauria; order Squamata; family Anguidae; genus Elgaria; species Elgaria multicarinata. Next base: position 6,673,336 of record NC_086171.1, on the reverse strand, counting down.
TTGTAGTCCAATACATCTGGAGGGCACCAGGGGGTGGCAGGCCGGTGTACGCGCTGCAGGCGACGATGCTTCTTCCATAGCAATGTTTCCTCTTCACATGTGAGCAGGATTAGGAAGAAGAGTCCTTGGGCTTCTCTGAACGAGTGATTTGGAACCTGCTCGTGACTGGTCACTCACGGAAGTTTGCGGGTTGATTTCATGACGTTGTCAACAAACAGGCCGTCTCCCGCGGTTTCCCCCACTTATTCTGTTTTTAAAAAGATCAGAGATAAGCTGGGATAAACCCTTAATGGTGAAAAATCGGCAGTTTGCAAAGCTGGCGCTGCGCTATGAACTTGCAGAGGAAGGACTTTCTCTGCTATCGGAGGGAGAAGAGGCTAAAATGCTTCCTTGCAATGGAGACAGATCATAGAATCATAGAATAGCAGAGTTGGAAGGGGCCTACAAGGCCATCGAGTCCAACCCCCTGCTCAAGGCAGGAATCCACCCTAAAGCATCCCTGACAGGTGGTTGTCCAGCTGCCTCTTGAAGGCCTCTAGTGGGGGAGAGCCCACCACCTCCCTAGGTAACTGATTCCATTGTCTTACTGCTCTAATAGTCAGGAAGTTTTTCCTGATGTCCAGCTGGAATCTGGCTTCCTTTAACTTGAACCCGTTATTCCGTGTCCTGCACTCTGGGAGGATCAAGAAGAGATCCTGGCCCTCCTCTGTGTGACAACCTTTCAAGTATTTGAAGAGTGCTATCATGTCTCCCCTCCATCTTCTCTTCTCCAGGCTAAACATGCCCTGTTCTTTCAGTCTCTCTTCATAGGGCTTTGTTTCCAGACCCCTGATCATCCTGGTTGCCCTCCTCTGAACCCACTCCAGCTTGTCTGCGTCCTTCTTGAAGTGTGGAGCCCAGAACTGGACACAATACTCTAGATGAGGCCTAACCAGGGCCGAATAGAGAGGAACCAGTACCTCACGTGATTTGGAAGCTATACTTCTATTAATGCAGCCCAAAATAGCATTGGCCTTTCTTGCAGCCATATCGCACTGTTGGCTCCTATTCAGATCTGATCCTGCACCCCACCAAGAGGACCCCTTTAAGTTCAACGGGGCTTACTCCCAAGTAAGCATGCCACAGCGATGCAGAGGGTTCTATAAGACCACAAGAACAAGACCCTTCATTATGCTAGATTACAGTTGTGCTAGATTTAAATCCAATGTGATTTTTTGGAATTATTTTTACTTCTTTCTGTTGGCTTGTGCTAGCAGATCCCCAAGCGTCTACTCAGAAGGAAGTCCCATTGTGTTCAATGGGGCTTACTCCCAAGCAAGTGGGCTGATTGTTGCAGACTTACAGCAGATGAAAACAAGATGCCTTCGACCCCACCCGCTCTTTTGCATGCGTGGCAGAGAGGGAGGGAGGTGCTCCCTTGATTCAAATAGGCCTGCTGTTTAAAGGAGTCCTGGGAAATAGCAGGATCTTCCGCCCTGCCACCCCTCTCCTCCCGCGTAATGCAGCCCATATCAATTGTGCCAAACAATCAGGAAGCAAAACAGCCCCGGGTAAACAATGCGATTGCCCTTAATGTAGAAACGCTCCTTGTCAGCGGGGTTGACTCTCGGGTAAGCATCAACTTTTCAGGGATGAAGCACAGCCATCTCCAACCAATTCCTGTCTCCAGGGGCTGCTGAATTCTTGGCCTCTCTGATGTGGATTTTGACCTTGGATCCCCACGACTTTGGTAAGGCTTCCCAAAAAACATCAAGCTATTCATCATGCCACTGTCTCAGAGGACAGCTGCAAGCAGGTGGCTTCTAAAAAAACGCTTCTTCCTTGAGAACCTATGACGCGGTGCAAAACATCAGGGCTGGGGGTCAAACCCATAGCTCCAGGGATCCTATTCTGGCTGTCCGGGCTTCCTCAGATGGTCAATACCCCCTTCCCTTGGCCTCATTCACTCCTCACCCCCTCACCACACCACCAATTGTTTGGCTGTTGGGTTATATTGTGCAGTTCCTCTCTGCCCCGCCCCTCAATTCTAAGTGGTTGAAATGCCTCTCCTAAAGCGTGATTACTGGCAGGAAGATTTTTAAGCTTAAAAAAGGGGCGGGTGCTGGTTTTAGCCCCGCCCCTTTTGGCCTTTGGCTCCGCCCACCAAAGAGAGCTCCTCCGAAATGGAACTCCGCCCTCAGGCTAAAAGAAGTTCTGCCTCCTGACCTGTGCCAATGGCACTAGTACCGAAAGACGCTGGAGCCGCATAAAAAGAGAGAAATGTCATCAAGCAAAAGATGCCAAGCGAAGCCAGATGCAAAATTAAACAGATGCGGCCCTCGCCCGTGTGAATTGAGGCGGCCATCGCCGCAGCTGCTCACTCTTCCCATCCTCCACCCATGCTCACTGACACCTCGTCTCTCCGGCAAGGCCTGTGCACCATCCGTGTTGTGTGCCCTTAAGTGTCCAACTGCTGAGGGAGGTGGTAGGAGAAGTACTATGTATAGAAGAGACACATGGAAAACGTAGGGGCATGCAAGTCTTTCTGGAAGCCTGGATGCACATCTACCATCCCTTAGTCTAGACTTCTCCAACCTTGTCCCCTCCAGAAGCATTGGACTGCGCTCAACATCTAAGGTCCTCCTCCGAGTGCCTACTCCGAGGGAAGCTCAGGGGATGGCAACAAGGGAGAGGGCCTTTTCAGTGGTGGCCCCCCAATTATGGAATGATCTCCCCAACGAGGCTCACCTGGTGCCAACATTGTTATCTTTTCGGCGCCAGGTCAAGACTTTTCTCTTCTCCCAGGCATTTAACAGCATTTAACAACATATGCTAAATTTGTTTGATTTTAATGGACCCCAGGACTGTTGTTGATTAAATGGATACTGTTGTTTTACACTGTTGTTTTTAAATTTTTGATGGTTTTAAATTTTGTCTACTTTTTAATGTTCACCGTCGTTAACTTCTGTAAACCGCCCAGAGAGCTTCGGCTATGGGGCGGTATATAAATTTAATAAATAAATAAATAAACAAACTGCCAACATTCCTTGCTAGTATGAGGAAGAAGATATAAAATGCACAGGTATGAGATGCAGGGAGACCTGGCTAGGCAACAGTAAATGTGAAAAGGATCTTGGAGTTGTAGACAATCGCAAGCTGAAAAGGCAAATCCAATTTTAGGTAGTTTCTAAATCATAGGAAGTGGTAGTTCCACTGTACTCTGCGCTGGTGAGACCTCGCCTCAAATAGCGTGTCCAGTTCAGAGCACTACACTTTAAGAAGGATTCAGATAAAATGGAGCGAGTTCAGAGAAGGACAAGAAAGATGATTAAGGGACTAGAAACTAACCCCTAGGAGGAAAGACTGAAGGAACTGGGTATGCCTTACCTTAGCCTTGGGAAGAGAAGACTGGGGTCACAGCTAGACCTAAGGTTTCTCCTGGGATCATCCAGGGTTTGCCCCTGCCTGAGCACTGGATCCCCTGTGTGTCACCTGGATGAACAGGTTTGACCCCTGGACGATCCAGGGATAAACCTTTGGTCTAGCTATGGCCTGAGAGGGGGATAGGAGAGCATTTTTTCAAGTACCTAAAGCGTTATCACATAGAAGAGCCCCCCCCCACGCCCACGCCCACAAACCTGTTCCCTTTAATCCAAGACTGCAGAACACAGCTTAAGTTAGAGGAAGGCAGATTTCGGTTGAACATCAGGAAAAACTTCCTAACGGTCAGGGCAGTCACACAATGGAACCAGCTGCCTAGGGAGGTGGTGTGGGCTCTCCATCACTGGTGGTATTCAAGGGTAGACTGGACAGCCGCCTGTCAGGGAGGCTTTAAACTGGATTCCTGGACTGAGTAGGGTGTTGCACGAGATGGTCTGAATGGCCCCTTCCAGCTCTATGATTGTATGAACCATGTATGGTGGGATATCAACATGACCAAGAAATTGGGTTGGGATAGATGGGGACAGAGTGTGGGGAGATCATAGAATAGTAGAGTTGGAAGGGGCCTATAAAGCCATCAAGTCCAACCCCCTGCTCAATGCAGGAGTCTACCTTACAGCATCCCTGACAGATGGCTGCCTCTTGAAGCCTCTAGTGTGGGAGAGCCCACCACCTCCTTGGGTCATCAGTTCCATTGTCGTACTGCTCTAACAGTCAAGAAGTCTTTCCTGATGTTCAGCCGGAATCTGGTTCCCTGTAATTTGAGCCCATTATTCCGTGTCCTGCACTCTGGGAGGATCGAGGAGGGATCCCAGCCCTCCAGACGGGCAGAGGGATAAGCCTCCCATTGCTTTTAGCCTATGTTTCTCCCTGCCTTGGAGGCTAATTACAGGAGACATTTCCAACCCTGTCACTCAAGCCCATGAGCACCCCTGTAAGGCCCTCAAAAACCATGTGCAAGTGCTACTTCTAGGCTGCTTTAAAAGAATATTCCTAGAATATGTATTAACTAAGGGGAGTGGAAAAACCACCTCCAGAAGAATCAATGAGATTTTGGAAACAGGAATAGATCCCGGCGTGTGGGGGGGTGCACTTTATGTTATGCAATGATGTAAAAATATCAAATTAGAAATGTTATAAGGTTAATCAAGTTAGGTATTATGTTTTTTTGTCTTGTGTTGTGATTATTGTAGTATTGTATTAGTGTATTGTTAATCAATAATAATAATAATAATAATAATAATAAGAAGAAGAAGAAGAAGAAGAAGAAGAAGAAGAAGAAGAAGAAGAAGAAGAAGAAGAAGAAGCCCCTCTGTCATGAACACACCAGAGAGGGACACATTTTGCCATTCTTCAAACAGGTCCGCATGGGTTGGCCACTCACCTGCAGCATGCTGGGAAGTTTCAGTAACTTCTCGAACTGGTCACAAGAGAACGTTGACTCTCAGCTCCTGAAAAAAGGGGGGACATAGGATATCTGGTCACGTTGAAATTATGGCTATTTCCCCTTTGGCCTTGCCTCCATCACCACTGGCTCCTTAACAGTACAATTTGCTAAAACTTTTCCCCCTCCCCACACATCAGAAGGTGCCAAAAGGTACCAAAGGTAGATTCCTACTAGTAACAACGGTAGGAATCTGTTGAGGCGTGCAACATCTAGTAGCGGTGATCCGTGTGTGAGAGAATGAATTAGCACAGATCTGCCAGTGCAGTAGAGTCAACTCACACACACAATCAGAATCATCTAAGGCTGAGAATCAAGCAATTTACATGCATGTCGGAAACCATTCTCAGTGCCAAACTAAACATAATATACCTGTCAGGACCCTAAGATGGTCCACAGTAGTCCTTCTCAGGAGCCTCTGCCAAAGAAAGTGAAGAAGCTGGCTACTAAAAAGAGGGCCTTCTCTGCTGTGGCACCCTGGTAGTGGAATGAGCTTCCCAGAGAGGCCAGCCTGGCACCAACGTCAAGCTCTTTTTGGCCCCAGGCAAAGACCTCCTGATTTCCCCAGGCATTTTAGTCTTTCAGTTTCTGTAGATTTAAATCATAGAATCATAGAATCATAGATAGCAGAGTTGGAAGGGGCCTACAAGGCCATCGAGTCCAACCCCCTGCTCAATGCAGGAATCCACCCTAAAGCATCCCTGACAGATGGTTCTCCAGCTGCCTCTTGAAGGCCTCGAGTGTGGGAGAGCCCACAACCTTCCTAGGTAACTGGTTCCATTGTCGTACTGCTCTAACAATCAGGAAGTTTTTCCTGATGTCCAGCTGGAATCTGGCTTCTGTATTTAAAATCTTTAGATTGCTGCTACGTTTTATTTTGGTTTTTATTTTTATTTTATACTGTAGTTTAAAAAAACTTATACTGGATCCTATCATGCTGTATTTTATTGTTTTAACTGTTGTGAACTGCCCAGAGAGCTTTGGCTATTAGGCGGTATAGCAAAATAATAATAATAATAATAATAATAATAATAATAATAATAATAATGATGTCACCCCCAGATTGTGTCGCCCCCAGATTGTGGAATGGCCTGCCGGAGGAAATTCGTAAAATTAACACTCTGTGTGATTTTAAGGCAGCTTTAAAGACTAGCCTTTTCCGGCAGGCCTATCCGGATCAATGTAAAATCAAGGATTTTTAAGATGTATTGATTCCTGTTCTAATGTTGTTCCTCGCCTTGATCCAAAGGGAGAGGCGGGTAAGAAATAATTTTTATGTTTATAACCCGCCTCTCCCTCTGGATCGAGGCGGGGAACAACAAAGAATACATAACTAACTAAATAAATAAATACAATCACATGCTTGGCCATTATTATTAATATTATTATTATCACTATTTATTACATTTCTATACCGTCCCATAGCCAAAGCTCTCTGAGTGGTTTACAAAAGATTAAAACAATTAAAAACATTATACAAAATTTAAAACCACAAAAACATGCAACATACACAAAAACATACATCTAAAACCTACTATAAACAACTTTAAGCTACGAACCTAAAAACAGATCCAGGATTGGTGAAGCGCATCGCATTTTGCTAAATGCCTGGGAGAAGAGAAAAGTTTTGATCTGGTGCCGAAAAAGTAGCAATGTTGGCGCCAGGCAGGCCTCGTTGGGGAGATCATTCCATAATTGGGGGGGCCGCCAATTATATATATATATATATATATATATATATATATATATATATATATATATTCCCCATCTGCCTTTATGCCTCTTTGGTCTTAATCAGCCACACACCCCTCCCCGGGGCTGCTATTTTGCAAAGACGACAAGTACACACCCCTAGCGTCATCACACAGGGGGAAATCGTGTTTGCTTACCGTCGCTTCTCTGCCCGCGCGTTTGTCCATCAACAACGTGCACGTGGCCCGTTCAGTGGGCTGTTTTGATCCCGCTGTTTCTCTTACACAGCAGGACACAGCAGCAACTTCCGACTTTAAAAATAAGTTGGACTTCATGGGTGCATTTTTGTGGCACGAAGAAGGCTAGACAGGGCGGGAAGCAGATGGCATCGTGAGAAGGACCCACGACAATCCGTGAGTGCCCAGCAAGACTTGTCTGATGGAGCTCTCAGTACCCAGTCGTGCGATTACCTTCACATCTATTTCGGCCTTCAGGCCTGGTCTACACACAGAAGGAGATGGTGGAATTCAAAGACTCCAGTCTATCCCAAGGTACCGCTTCAGACTGCGGGAGGGGAATTCCAATTTTGAACCCACCCACCCCTGCCGTTCAAACCTCCCTGCAAAGAAAAAAGCTAGTCAATCAGGGAGGAAGTTTCCAGCCATTGCATTCCCTGCTGTGCTAGTTTTCTCTACGGTGATTTCTACTTAGGGGTGCATTCATAGATACGATTCCACACCAAAGTGGTACAGTCCCCGCTACCACCTCAGGACTCTCCCATATCATTCATCTGCATGTGTAGACAAGCTACATCTGAGCCAGGCAATTACCACAGTCCCATTGCTGAATTAACTTCTGCCACAGAAACTACTTCTACCTATGCCATTACTTCCTAAGAACATAAGAACATCAGAAGTGCCCTGAGGCTGGATCAGACCAAGGGTCCATCTAGTCCAGCACTCTGTCCACACAGTGGCCCACCAGCCATCGGCCAGGGAAGAACAAGCAGGACATGGTGCAACAGCACCCTCCCACCCATGTTCCCCAGCAACTGGTGCACACAGGCTTAGTGCCTGGAATACTGGAGGTAGCACACAACCATCAGGGCTAGAAGCCATGGACAGCCTTCACCTCCAGGAATTTATCCAACCCCCTTTTAAAGCCATCCAAATTGGTGGCCATCACCACATCTTGTGGTAGTGAGTTCCATAGTTTAACTATGCGCTGTGGGAAGAAGCCCTTCCTTTTATTTGTCCTGGTTCTCCCACCCATCAGCTTCATGAAGATGACCCCTTTGGATTCTAGTATTATGAGAGAGGGAGAAAAATGTCTCCCTGTCCACATTCTCCACACCAGGCATAACTTTGTACACCTCTATCATGTCTCCCCTCAGTCTCCTTTTTTCCAAGCTCAGCAATCCCAGCTGATGCCACCTTCTGTCATGGGTTCCCTTTCATTATTTCCCCCTACTTTTCAATTCATTCTTTTCTTCCTTCATCCTTCCCTCCTCCTTTCCCTCTGTCATCTATCTATCTATCTATCTATCTATCTATCTATCTGTCTATCTTTCTATCTATCTATCTGTCTATCTATCTATCCTTTTCCCTCCTCCTTTCCCTCTGTCATCTATCTATCTATCTATCTATCTATCTATCTATCTATCTATCTTTCTATCTTTCTATCTTTCTATCTGTCTATCCTTTTCCCTCCTCCTTTCCCTCTGTCATCTATCTATCTATCTATCTATCTATCTATCTATCTATCTATCTATCTTTCTGTCTATCCTTTTCCCTCCTCCTTTCCCTCTGTCATCTATCTATCTATCTATCTGTCTGTCTGTCTGTCTGTCTGTCTGTCTGTCTATCTGTCTATCTGTCTATCTGTCTATCCTTTTCCCTCCTCCTTTCCCTCTGTCATCTATCTATCTATCTATCTTTCTATCTGTCTATCTTTCTATCTATCTATCTATCCTTTTCCCTCCTCCTTTTCTCCTGTAATCTTTCTTCCTTTCCCAAACCCCCTCCTACGGTTTATTTTCTCTCTCTCTCTCTCTCTTTCTCAGCAAAGGCAAGTACGAACAACGAAACCAAACAAACTCCTGGTAACACAGTCAAAATAAGCCTGCTTTATGTCTCTCTTGACATTTTGTGGAAACAGTCAGCGGGGGGCGGGGGGAGGAGGAGAAACAGCCCAAACCACCGCAAGCAGACAGCGAGGGATCAGCTCAAAGAACCCAAGCCTCAGTTGGTTTCAACTGCTTGGATGTACACTAAAGCCCATGATGCTGGTAGAGCTCAGTCTTTGGAGAAGGCGTGATATTGCAAGGTGCTCTGTGGGAGGTGTGAATTAAGCAACGCGGCCAGCTCCAGGTTTTTTTGAGGGCCTTTGGCTCTGTGTGTGTGTGTATGGCCTATTTACTCCGTCGTGGCTGTGCAGTGCCACTGCGTTGTTTATACCACGCAGCCACTAACTCACAGCCACAGCAGGCTTCCACCCCTGAAACGGCACTTTCACCACGATTCTTTTCCTTGCTCCGAGGTCACCGAATTCTTCCCAGTCTGTCGGTGGTGGCTTCGGTTCGGCTTCTGTCAGTGGGCCTTGCTGGGGGCGGATGCAACCCCCAGGGTAAGTCCAGATAAGCACAGGGAGGCGGGGCAGGGGGCAGGCTTGTTGAACCCAATGGCCGCTGGCGCTGTGGTTTTTCTGTCCGGATAACCTGCGCTCCATCCCGCCGTCTGAATTGATTGTTCCTGCCTCGCAGCAATGATGGTGCAGGGTTCTGAACGAACCCACCTACAAAGCGGTGGGGTATGGACAACCCCCTCAGTGAGTCTATCTTCTCACCGCCATGGTCACTAGCTGCTCTTCCTCTTCCTCCTCTTTCTCACCATCCCTCCCACTTGCCTGCTGGTGAGCAAGTAGCCCGGGGCATCTACGGCTGCTCCTTCTCACTGACAAGAAACTCCCTGGATCTGTTGCTCCTCTTCGCCATCGCAACCTGCTTGTTCCCCTGCCTTTAGCTCTGGCCCAGGTAGTTTAAATGGGTCTGTAGAGTTGAAGCCTGCAATAACATCTTCAGCCACTAGGGGCAGGCTTTCCTAACCAGCAGGTCACTTTGCAGCCCACACAGAGATTCGTTGGCCAACTTCCACCTCCCCTCTGCTATGGGGCAGCCCTCCTCAAGGGAGTGGAGTGGGCAGAACCCACCCTCAGGGGGTGCTATTGCGGAGCTCCGTGGCAGAGGCCATGCCTAGGGGAACCAATCAGCATGGCTTCCCTCGGACAGGGTGGGCATGATAGCACTCTTCAAATACTTAAAAGGTTGTCACACAGAGGAGGGCCAGGATCTCTTCTCGATCCTCCCAGAGTGCAGGACACGGAATAACGGGCTCAAGTTAAAGGAAGCCAGATTCCGGCTGGACATCAGGAAAAACTTCCTGGCTGTTAGAGCAGTGCGACGGTGGAATCAGTTACCTAGGGAGGTGGTGGGCTCTCCCACACTAGAGTCATTCAAGAGGCAGCTGGACAACCATCTGTCAGGGATGCTTTAGGGTGGATTCCTGCATTGAGCAGGGGGTTGGACTAGATGGCCTTGTAGGCCCCTTCCAACTCTGCTATTCTATGATTCTATGATGTCAGGTATGCTTTAAGGTAGATTCCTGCAGTGGGCAGGGGGTTGGACTTGATGGCCTTGTAGGCCCCTTCCAACTCTACTATTCTATGATTCTATGATGTGTCCGATCCTGAAAGCCATGTATGATTGCTCGAAGGCTTTGCTTTATCGAACTAAAGCTATTCCAACCCATGGAAGCCCGGTCCGTTTGCTAGTCCAGAATAAATTGCTCTCCCTGGTCCTGTACTTACAGCACAGATTTGAATTTCTTTTCTGGACGAAAGCGTGCAGTCCGAGGATGGACATAATAATACCTAGCATTTTTATCCAGCACCTTTTGGGTGTTCAAGCTACTCTGCAGCCCTGCTCTCACTAATTCTTACAACAACCCTGTGAAGTAGGCCAATATTATTGTTGCCATTTTACAGATCTGAGGGGGTCGGAGCTTGAAACAGCACGCGTCTGGTCTAAGGTCATCTCTGATTGTCCTGATTGCACATGCGTAATGCTGGTTGAGGGATACCTGCTTCTGCAGACGGAGAGCATTTCCTGTGGACTCGATCCATTTGTTTCCTTTGATGTCAAAGCCCAGCTCCACATCGCTGCACTCAACAGACCCTACTAAAAAAACAAAACACACGTTCTAGCCCTGCCCTTACATAATGTTTCACGGCATTTAATATTTACTGCCGGAGGCAATGACTGAACCACTCAAAACAATTTACAGAACATGTTCTTGGGGAGGCTGAGCTGGCCCAATAAATAACATTCACAGTGGGTCGATAAGGCAGGAGGGGAACCAAAACTGCGTCGGATTCGTGGTCAGAGCGGAACGGCCACAGGAGAAATTGGGGAGTTGACGTTGCCCAAGAGCTCTGATGCTGAGGAAGTTCTTTGTGAACAGGGCTGTGATTTCTCCAGTCTACAAAAACACACACATCAAGGCTGCAGTCCTATGTATGCTTAGGCAGAAGAAAAGGCCCACATCTCCTGCACTGGGAATTTTTCTGTCTAAACACGCACAGGATTGCACCCGAATTAATTAAATGGGGGAGGACTGCTGAATTTGGTAAACCGCCCAGAGAGCTCCAGCTATTGGGCGGTATAGAAATGCAATAAATAAATAAATAAATAAATAAATATGAAAAGGAGGACAGGGCTCCTGTATCTTTAACAGTTGCATAGAAAAGGGAATTTCAGCAGGTGCCATTTGTATATATGGAGAATCTGGTGAAATTCCCTCTTCATCACAACAGTTAAAGCTGCAGGAGCTATACTAGAGTGACCAGATTTAAAAGAGGGCAGGGCTCCTGCAGCTTTAACTGTTGTGATGAAGAGGGAATTTCACCAGGTTCTCCATATATACAAATGACACCTGCTGAAATACCCTTTTCAATACAAGTGTTAAAGATACAGGAGCCCTGTCCTCCTTTTCATATGGTCGCCCTAGCTTTATAAGAGTTTCGAAAGCGGTATCTGGAGTGTGTCCTGGGCCCCAACAGTTGTCAAAACTGTTATAAAGCGCTTTAAAGCAGTAGTGTAGATCCCACCCAGTTTGAATGGCTTTAAAAGGTGGTTGGATAAGCACCTGGAGGAGAAGGCTATCCATGGCTACTAGTCCTGACAGTTGTGTGTTACCTCCAGTATCCGAGGCAGTAAGCCTGTGTGCACCAGTTGCTGGGGAACATGGGCGGGAGGGTGCTGTTGCATTTCTGTCCTGCTTGTCAGTTTCTTTTGAGCATCTCCAGCATTCAAAGCAGTAAGCTTGTGTGCACCAGTTGCTGGGGAACATGGGTGAGAAGGTTCTGTTGCCCCATGTCCTGCTTGTTCATCCCTGGCCGATGGCTGGTCGGCCACTGTGAGAACAGAGTGCTGGCCCTCGTCTATATGACTTCGGTAATGCTGTGCCCGGCAGCACAAGCCGCGGTGCAACTGCATTGACGCTCCTTCCCAGCGTCTACATGGGAAGGAGAGCAGTTGAGGGCCTGCTGGTGCACCTCCCCACTAGAGCACCCACGAGGCTGGTCTGGGAGCACCTGGGAGCCTCTGTGCCCCCTATGAGGAGAGACTGAAAGAACTGGGCATGTTTAGCCTGGAGAAGAGAAGATGGAGGGGAGACATGAGAGCACTCTTCAAAGACTTAAAAGGTTGTCACACAGAGGAGGGCCAGGATCTCTTCTCGATCCTCCCAGAGTGCAGGACACAGAATAACGGGCTCAAGTTACAGGAAGCCAGATTCCAGCTGGACATCAGGAAAAACCTCCTGACTGTTAGAGCAGTACGACAATGGAATCAGTTATCTTGGGAGGTTGTGGGCTCTCCCACACTAGAGGCCTTCAAGAGGCAGCTGGACAACCATCTGTCAGGGATGCTTTAGGGTGGATTCCTGCATTGAGCAGGGGTCAGACTCGATGGCCTTATAGGCTCCTTCCAGCTCTGCTATTCTATGATTCTATGATTCTATGAACTCTTCAAGGACTTGAAAGGTTGTCACACAGAGGAGTGCCAGGATCTCTTCTCGATCCTCCCAGAGTGCAGGACACAGAATAACGGGCTCAAGTTAAAGGAAGCCAGATTCCAGCTGGACATCAGGAAAATCTTCCTGACTGTTAGAGCAGTACGACAATGGAACCAGTGACCTAGGGAGGTTGTGGGCTCTCCCACACTCGAGGCCTTCAAGAGGCAGCTGGACAACCATCTGTCAGGGATGCTTTAGGGTGGATTCCTGCATTGAGCAGGGGGTTGGACTCGATGGCCTTGTAGGCCCCTTCCAACTCTGCTATTCTAGGATTCTCTGGTTAGAGGGGTTTTAAAGGGGAAAATGGGGCTGATGTGTTTTTTGTTTGTTTGTTGGGGGGGTATGGGGGAGCATTCCTTCACATGTCCCTCTCCAGTGGTCTACAGCAGGGCAGCCCAGATGTAGGATTTAGGCCAGAGGAGCGACCAAAGACTCAGGTTTCTCTCCCACCTCTGGAGACATCCAGGTATCATCATTGGGGTCTACATGCGGGCCCACCTGTCGGGGCACCTGTTAAAGCCGTCCCCCTCAGCAGCTGCCTCCACATGGTGAGGGCTTCGTCCACAATGGCTCAGCGGTGCACATCGACCGATTATGCCAAAGGAAAAGAGGCTCTCTTTGGCGAGGATCCCACTTTACGGGGAGGGGGGAGGAGTGGCAGAAGCCGGGGATCCTTCATTAAAGGCACTGCTGAGAGAAAGTGCACCATGTCCCAGCGCTTTTTGGGACGTGCCCCAGGAAAAACAGCAGCTACGGCTGCATCCTCTGATGCTTCATCTCCATAAAGTCAAACAAGAGGCCTTCAAGAGGCAGCTGGAGAACCATCTGTCAGGGATGCTTTAGAGTGGATTCCTGCATTGAGCAGGGGGTTGGACTCGATGGCCTTGTAAGCCCCTTCCAACTCTGCTATTCTATGATTCTATGATTCCATGAACTCAAACTATTCCGCCCTCCCTTCCCCATGGAGGACGCGATTGGTGGCACAGGAATGCACCCCCTTGAGTGTACGCAAGCCCATGGCCTTGATGGCTGCTACATCCTGCCAGGATTACAGTGTTCTATACCAGCCTTTCCCAACCTGGTGCCCTCCAGATGCGTCAGACTACAACTCCCATCATCGGGGAAGGCTGTTCTGTCCTCTTGTTTTAAGAGCTCTGAAATGGGGGAATGTCCAACTGCTGCCGTTTCCTCCTCTCCTCTTCCGTCGGGTCTCTAACAGTCTTGGCTGAGCATCCACACCTGTGGGATGTCTGCCTTCCCCCCAAGCTTTTAAAGGAAAAAACATCCAGTCCAATACGGCAGCCCTGCCTCAAACTGAGCCCATTAGCCAGCGCCCCCTCCACCATCTCCACAGCAAGAGTTCAGCCTTCTTCATCTGCAGTTGCCAGTGGTGCCATGGCAGCTATGCGCAGCCCATGCTGCAGCACGGCTCCCTCTCGCCCCCTGTTGGTTCCTCATGGCAACTCCCAGGCAGAAGCATTTCTCCTCTTTCCGTAATTATTCCTTTCCAACCATTGCCAACTTCGCAAGATCTGAGACAAAAGCGTGGCATTCCTCCTTCCCTTCGTATTCCTACAGGCTTTGTGAGAAAACAATCAGCCTGTCTCGGGCAACGACCCTATTTCTTCTTTCGCATCCCTAGGAAGACCGTTCTGCCAATACCTGGAGCTCTCCAAAAACAAAGGTTTCGTAACACATCAGTTTAATTAAGGCGACTCTTCCTTTAAGCAATAGGTGGTACTAATCACACCTCTGACCCTGCAGAATGCTATTATTAGTATTATTGGTATGGTGCTAATCGACAGAGAATGGGTGTAGCAAAGGGTAAACTGGAAATATTATTGTGTAGCCCTGATAGGCTACAGTACTGGGCTATCTCCAGTATTCGAGGCAGTAAGCCTGTGTGCACCAGTTGCTGGGGAATATGGGTGGGAGGCTGCTGTTGCACCATGTCCTGCTTCAAAGAATCATAGAATAGTAGAGTTGGAAGGGGCCTATAAGGCCATCGAGTCCAACCCCCTGCTCAATGCAGGAATCCACCCTAAAGCATCCCTGACAGAGGGTTGTCCAGCTGCCTCTTGAAGGCCTCTAGTGTGGGAGAGGCCACAACCTCCCTGCGTAACTGATTCCATTGTCGTACTGCACTAACAGTCAGGAAGTTTTTCCTGATGTCCAGCTGGAATCTGGCTTCCTTTAACTTGAGCCCGTTATTCCGTGTCCTGCACTCTGGGAGGATCGAGAAGAGATCCTGGCCCTCCTCTGTGTGACAACCTTTCAAGTATTTGAAGAGCGCTATCATGTCTTCCCTCAGTCTTCTCTTCTCCAGGCTAAACATGCTTGTTCATCCCTGGCCGATGGCTGGTTGGCCACTGGGTGAACCGAGTGCTGGACTAGATGGACCCTTGGTCTGATCCACCATCAGGGCACTTCTGATGTTCTTATGATGGGTTAGGGTCCAATGCATCTGAAAGGCCTCAGGCTGGGAAAGGTTGCTATACAGTGTGGTGACGAAGGTAGTTCTGCCAAAGTCTTCACAGAAAAGTGGGGTTTTGAGGAAAGAATTGATTTGGTAGTAGCGGCGCACCGACTGTCTTACAGAATAATTTGTCTGCCATTCCTGCTCTTCTCACCGGAAAAAAACCCGCAAACTTCTAAGGGACACATGCCAGGTTTTCACTTCAGAAAAACACATTTTTGAACACTATGCACATAAACACAATTCAACCAAAGTTACAGCGCAATCCTATTCGTCTTTCCTCAAAAGTAAACAGTTGAAAACTACCGTTATATTCTACAGATAGACTGTGCGATCGTGAGACTGAGGGCGTCTTCAGACCAGCGTTTTATTGCACACTCGTTGCTGGGCACTCACAGACTTTCATAGGTCTGCATCCTATGCGTCTCCTGCACTTTCCAGCGTGACAAAAAGACACCCCAGTAAGTCCAACTTATTTTTTGAGGTGGAACTTGCGGCTACCAAAATGGCCCACTGAATGGACCATGTGCACGTAGTTTACTTCCTCTTTCGAAAGAGGAAGTAATGAAGGGCAATCGCGCGGGCGGAGAAGCAACGGTAAGGAATCGTGATTCCCCCCTGTGCAATGACGCTCAAAGAAAGCCTACGATATGGTTTTTATACATGTGCACATGCTCACAAAACACACGTGCACAATTGCCTTCTATGCCCATGGTACACACCCACTAGTATTCATGACCTCAGATTGCTGAAATGCATTGTGCTCAGCACAAATATAATGTATTTATTGTGCACACACAAATGCATATTTGCCAGATACAGATATATTCAGTCATGTACAATAGACTCTGTTTGTATCTGGTGTCTCATTCTGATACAGATAAATACTACTGTGTGCCGGTATTATTGCGGTCTTAAGGACAGCACAACTATTGCGTCGAACACAGAGAGAACCTATAAGTTCAATATACTATACACAATACACCTCACTTGCTTACTCCTGGATTTACATACTGTACAAGTCACACTGCTTTTCAACTGGCAATTGTAGTTACGCTTTTAATAGCTGCTTGATTGCCACAGGGAGATAAATGTTATCACCCGCTAATAAATGCACACTGAGCCATTGTTAAAGGCATAGCTACAGAAACAGGCTGAAAAGTTAGCCACAGTGAAATTGTGTGTGTGTGTGTGTACACATCATAAATGCACATCCTACATAAATATGCTTCATATATCACCGATACAAACACCCAGTTCTCTCTCTCACACAAATATACTCACATATTTAAAATATCAGTCACACATGCTTTATATACATAGTCACTTGGAGCCATGAATTGTGCATTAGACACAGAAGTCAAATAGTACATGTAAACAGTTTCACGTTTCATATTTTCCACTACATCATCCATGCTCTTACACACATTATTATTATTATTATTATTATTATTACTATTATTATGCATTACATTTCTATACTGTCCCATAGCCAAAACTCTCTGGGTGGTTTACATAAGATTAACACATTAAAAACGATATACAAAATTTAAAACCGTAAAACCATGCCACAGACAGTATACATTAGAACATAAGTCTAAAAAGAACTATAAACTGTCAGCCAAACCTAAAAACAGATCCGGGATCAATTAAGCGCGTCTAGATTTTCTTACCACACATCTACAGAACATGCCTTAACCTAATATTATACACATGTGAGCACTTCACACATTATACATCACAGAACATATATTACCCACACAATCAAACCCAAAATTATGCTCACAAACACCATGGACTACTACCACCCCCAACACCCCAAATTATTTTATGATACACATGAATCCAGCATCAGTCAATGCACAATCCTGTTCATGTCCAGTTTGATGCCCATCTCACTGTGTTCCATGAGGTTTGTGGCCCAGGACTGCAGCCTTGAGCACTTTAAAGTCCCATTGATTTCAGAGGGGAAAACATTTCAGCAGATGCTTCAGTCTCTCCCGTGACATCCACGAGACTTAAAAAGCGCTCATGCCCATATATTCATAGAATCCGAGTAGAGTTGGAAGGGGGCCTCTAAGGCCATCGAGTCCAACCCCCTGCTCAGTGCAGGAATCCACCTTAAAGCATCCCTGACAGACATACATTCAGACATGCACCATAGACCCTTGCCTGTATCTGCTGTCCCATCCCGGATGCATATCAATACGCAAGCACACGCTCAAGTAAGGAGAGCGAGGGAGGGGAGAGGGGGGAGTTCTCATGTGGACGAACATCGCCTCCTTCCCGCTCCAGCCTGCCTGGAGACATCGATCCACTCACCTCTTGGGTCCTGGGCTGATGATCGTCGGTGGGCTCCTTTCTCCAGACCGCATCGCAAAACGGGCGCTCTTTACAGCACACAAGGAAAAAAAATGGGGTGGGGGGTGGCAGAAGGTAAGATCGGGATCTCTGGGCGGTTTGCAGGAGCTCGGCAAGCCCGCTCCCAAACGGCGTAACTGACCAGTGGGTTAGGTCGAAACGAGTCCGTTCGAATCCCCGATCCGGAGTTAAGTCTGACGTATTATTCGTGCATGCGGACCATGGCAGTGTAGGGCGCTCGGGGGGTGTAGATGGCAGCGACCCCCAGCCACCATTTTTGTAAAAAACACACACAAAAAAACAAACAGAGGGGGAGGGTCCTAGGAGAAATACGAAGTAGATTCTGCGAGCCTGGAGTCTACCCTCCCCAGCTTTACAGGAAGGGGTGGGTTTGCACGGGAAAGGGGAATCCACTGATATGAGAGATTGAGAGAGAGAGCGAGAGAGAGAAGAATTTTTGCCCAGCTGATTAAACATCCAGCAGCCGGGATGCAGAGCCTGCCCAGGCAACGCCACGCGCACTCCTTCCTCCCCTGCGCAAAAGCGCCGCGCAATTGCGCACGCGGGGAGGAAAAAGCCGACATCCAAATTTTGCGCTCCGAATGCGCCCTGCGCACCAGGCGGCAAACAACCGCGGGCAGCAAGCCCACGCGGGTGGATCTTCAAGGGGGTGGATCTTTAAAGCCTAAGTGCCCCGGGCTGCATGGCCCGGCCCGGCCCGCCTCCCACGTGCGGGATGCGCTCCTTTCTGTGGAAACGAGAGATGTGGATTCTCCTAGCCTTAAACCTTTGCAGTTTGGGGGGATTTGGTGTGTGCTGGAGTGCGGAGGAGGTGGGATCTCCTTTTCAGGTTTGCCTGTCAATTCTCTCCCTCACACACACCCCTCTCTCTCTGTAAAAGTTTTTATTTATTTATTTATTACATTTCTATACCGCCCAATAGCCGGAGCTCTCTGGGCGGTTCTCAAAGTTTTGTCCTTATAAAGGCTTAGCCGAGTAGAGCTATTTCTATGCATTTCTATTTCTCTCAACCCTGCAGCCTGCTCCCTAAGCAAAGAAGATACACAAGGCCTGGCTGGATTTATTTGCCCAAAAGAAACCTTTCAAGATAAGCATTCGTTTTATTCAGGGTTTGTGGTGTGCCGTGTGTGTGTGTGTACTAAACTAAGAGGGGTTGCAACTAGTTTTGAGGGTAGGGTTACAAAAAAAAATCACAGATCTGGGGAGATAAATAATAAAAATGATGCATACTTAGGCAGCGGCCTGTTTTTATTTTATTTTATCTTGTACACTGCTCCAAAATGTTCAGTGGGGAGCGGTATAGAAATATTGTTAATAATAATAATAATAATAATAATAATAATAATAATTTGGGAGGGGAAAATAGGAATTGGTATAAAACTGAGTCAGCAGTGTGACACAAATGCAACTGGAGACTGCATGAGCAAAGGTGTCATTTCCAGGGGGCTTTCAAGGAACATCAAAATCAAGATTCAATCCAGCCAAAGTTAAGCATGACTTTTCATGTCCCATTCATGGGGATGGAAGAATGTTGCACAATATAGCTTCCAAATCCCATGAGGTACTGGTTCCTTTCTATTCGGCCCTGGTTAGGCCTCATCGTCCAGTTCTCGGCTCCACAATTCAAGAAGGATGCAGACAAGCTGGAGCGTGTTCAGAGGAGGGCAACCAGGATGATCAGGGGTCTGGAAACAAAGCCCTATGAAGAGACACTGAAAGAACTGGGCATGTTTAGCCTGGAGAAGAGAAGATTGAGGGGAGAGATGAGAGCACTCTTCAAATACTTAAAAGGTTGCCACACAGAGGAGGGCCAGGATCTCTTCTCGATCCTCCCAGAGTGCAGGACACGGAATAACGGGCTCAAGTTAAAGGAAGCCAGATTCCAGCTGGAAATCAGGAAAAACTTCCTGACTGTTAGAGCAGTACGATAATGGAATCAGTTACCTAGGGAGGTGGTGGGCTCTCCCACACTAGAGGCATTCAAGAGGCAGCTGGACAACCATCTGTCAGGGATGTTTTAGGGTGGATTCCTGCATTGAGCGTGGGGGGGGGGGGGTTGGACTCGATGGCCTTGTACGCCCCTTCCGCTATTCTATGATTCACCCAGTCCAGGGTTCTGTCCAAACAGCAGCTAACCAGATGCTTCCCAAAACTCAAAACCAGGTATGTTGCACTGCCCAGAGGCTCCACTACACTCTCACAACAAACTGAGTAACAGAGCCATCTTCCATGAGCTCCCCTACTCTGTAAGCTTGCAGCTGTCACTGTCACTTGCAGTTCGGAGCATGGTGGAGATCTCTCGTTCATCCTGAGCTTCCGGTGATAAGAGGTTTGGTTCCAAGTACTTCCTATTGGGTCTCTTAGCCCGGCCTTCTCCTACCTGGTGAAGATGTTTTGGACTACAAATCCCATCAGCCCCAGCCAGCATAGCCAATGGTAAGGGATGCTGGGAGTTGTAATCCAAAATATCTGGAACGAGGAAGGCTAGTTTTTAAAAACTGTCCTGAGCGTGCCGAAAACATTTGCCGACTTGCTGTTTATTTATTTATTTATTTTATTTATTTATTACATTTTTATACCGCCCAATAGCCGAAGCTCTCTGTTATAGAGTTCAGCCAAGAACTACACTTGAGTCCAGTCTTCCCATGATGGAGAGGAGCTAACACTGACTGCTACAGCTACAGGAGGTAGAAAGGATTGTGTTTTTAAAAGCAGACCTTTTCAGGATGTTGAATTCCAGAGCAGAGATCAGATCCTGAGCATGCACGACGCAGTTGCGCTTGAGCAGAGAATGCCCAAGCTTGCCGACAGGTGTGTAAGGAATTGCAAAAGCTCACTTCGGTCCGCAAGACGGCGAGGCCGCATGAAACAAATGAAGAGCTGGCTAATTTGGCCTCCCTGCCATCTTTTGACAACACACGCTTCGCCCATGTGCAACACGGCTAGGATGTTGTAAGTCTACCCAGCCCCGATAAAACGGCCTGTTCTTTGAGGTTTTGTTTCCAGGAAGGGGTGGTGGAGAGTAATTGGCCATGCCACCTGACAATTATGGGAGTTGTAGTCCAGCCAGGTTTGGGAAGGCTGCTTCAGTCATTCTCTCCTCCCTACCCATCCCCAGAACATTTTGCATTCATGCGCTTGGACTGACTTCCTTCCCCAATATTTAAAACATTGCATTTCTCAGCTGGGATTTGGCCCTCTCCAAGGGGAAAAAAACGGAACACTTTGTCGTTTTCTGTTGAGCATTTCTACTGCGAATACGTTATTTTGGAGCTGATGAACTGGTCGCTGGCCCCGGGAGGCATTTGCTGCCATGGGCTGCTTGGCAGGAACGGCCATGTGAGATCATTTGGGGGAACCAGCGATGTCACGTCAGCGGGCAAAAGGCAACCTCTAACCTTCCCTCGGGGGCTCGACTGTCAGAACAGGCTGGTCTCTGCTCTGCGCCTATGACTTGTTTGTGTTGTTGTTTTTAAAAAACCCAGCAAATTCTAAAAAAAGCTCACTTTCTTGTGTCCGCTCAAAGCTTCTCTGCTTCTTAAGGCATGTGCCTGTAGTGCTTCCTGGTTTTCATGAATCTGCTGAAGAACATGCCGCTAGTCTTGAACATGCAGACCGTCGCAAGCCCACGTGTGGGGAAATGTCACTGGTGCCATGGTTGCAGCAACCACAAGCTGCCTGACTCACAGTAGTTCCACGGGGGACCTCGCCCCGGCATTTACCAACATTGTGCATGGTCATAAAGAGGAGCACCAGGAACTAGTATTGGAGGCAGCAAGCCTATGTACACCGGTTGCTGAGGAACGTGGTGGGAGGGTGCTGTTGTACCCACGTCCTGCTTGTGGGTTCCTGGTCGACACCTGGTTGGCCACTGGGTGGACAGAGTGCCAGACAAGATGGACCTTGGTCTGATCCAGCAGGGCTCTTCTGATGTTCTTATGTAATTAGAACATCATTAACATCCCAATGACAGTGGTAGAATCATGGCTTTCTGGTCCCAAGGGCCTTTTCTCATGATCCACTTATCACGCAATGAATGTGCACTTGTTGCCCAGTGTCATCACTGTTCATAGAATCATAGAATAGCAGAGTTGGAAGGGGCCTGCAAGGCCATCGAGTCCAACCCCCTGCTCAATGCAGGAATCCACCCTAAAGCATCCCTGACAGAGGGTTGTCCAGCTGCCTCTTGAAGGCCTCTAGTGTGGGAGAGCCCACAACCTCCCTAGGTAGCTGATTCCATTGTCGCACTGCTCTAACAGTCAGGAAGTTTTTCCTGATGTCCAGCCGGAATCTGGTTTAGTGTAACTTGAGCCCGTTATTCCGTGTCCTGCACTCTGAGAGATCGAGAAGAGATCCTGGCCCTTTTCTGTGTGACAACCTTTTAAGTATTTGAAGAGTGCTATCATGTCTCCCCTCCATCTTCTCTTCTCCAGGCTAAACATGCCCAGTTCTTTCAGTCTCTCTTCATAGGGCTTTGTTTCCAGACCCCTGATCATCCTGGTTGCCCTCCTCTGGACACGCTCCAGCTTGTCTGCGTCCTTCTTGAATTGTGGAGCCCAGAACTGGACGCAATACTCTAGATGAGGCCTAACCAGGGCCGAATAGAGAGGAATCAGTACCTCACGTGATTTGGAAGCTATACTTCCATTAATGCAGCCCAAAATAGCATTGGCCTTTCTTGCAGCCCTATCGCACTGCTGGCTCATATTCACCTTGCGATCTACAACAATTCCAAGATCCTTCTCGTTTGTAGTATTGCCGAGCCAAGTACAATACTGTTGAAGCGATATGGTGTTCTCTGAGCAGTCTTAGCATACTCTGTCACCCAATTAAGGAAATCTGGGCTCAGGCTTTCCCAACCTGGAGACCTCCTGATGTCTTGGACTGCAACGCCCATCACTGGAGGCCATGAGGTTGTGGAAGGCTGTGCTGATGCAACCACCCAATGTTCCCATCTGCTCAGAAGTAAAACACCTCAAGCGACCTTAATTTGAGATAGAGAACTAGTCCATGGCACCCTTTCTCACTCTAGTCCCCTCCAGGCTGGGGATGTTGGTCCACCATGTCTTGAGGACACCAGGTTGGGGAAGGTTGATTTATGGCTCTCTCCAAGATACAAGATGGAGCTCATTTCAAGCACGGCAGCTATCCTAAAGTCTCTTTTAACCACAGATGCCAAAGACGGAAGCTCCTGGACCCTTCTGCATGCCAAGCCTGTGGTCTCCGGCACTGTGCTGTGCTCCATCCATTTTAGCCATTACATCTGATCTCCCCTTCTCTCTAGCTTTGAAGAGTTCATCAGGTATTGCCCACATCCCTCCAAGCCAACCTATGTGATCTTAACAGCTAGAAACTTGGCTAGCTCAATGAAAGTTGAGATCCCCCAGATGCTGGGGGATCCACCCGACACCAAATCCCATGCTTGCTCAGTGTAACGGGAGGATCATGGCATCTGGAGGTCCAGGTGAACATGACCAGCTGCATTAAAAGATGCCTCCAGCTTGTTCAGTGCGGTCTGCATGAACATCAGGATCTGGATGTGGCCACACGTGTAAAGTGCCGCTTTTCCATGCTGCTCTCCTGATCTGGATTGGAGTGGCCGAACATACAGGTTGCTACACTGTTAGGAATAAAGTGGATCCCCCTTGGCTAGCTGGACCAGAGGCAGGCAGACTTCAAGTTTAGGGGATCTACTTTGTTTTTTGTTAGAACCCCAACCAGAGCCAGTATTCAAAGTGCATGCGCTTAAGGCCAAAAACAGGCATTATTTTAAATCCATATAAAGCAGCTACAAATTTCTTTCGGCTGATATGCCAGCTACGCCCCTTCCTAGAGTCGGAAGACCTAAAGACAGTAGTGCACATGCTGGTAACTTCGAGGCTCGTCTTCTGCAATGCGTTCTACATAGGGCTATCTTTGTGCCTAGTCCGGAAACTTCAACTAGTTCAAAATATGGCAGCCAGGCTGGTCACCAGTACACCTAGGGGTAAGCACATTACACCAGTCTTAAAATCTCTTCACTGGCTGCCGATTAGTTTCCGGGCGAAGTATAAAGTGTTGGTTATCACCTTTAAAGCCCTACATGGTTTGGGTCCAGGCTACCTGTGGGATCACCTTCTCCCGTACAATCCACCACCCTGCACACTCAGGTCCTCTGGGAAGAATTTATTCCAGCCAACAAAAACAAGGCTGACAACTATTACCCAGAGGACCTTCTCTTCTGCTGCTCCCAGACTGTGGAATGGCCTGCCGGAGGAGACTCGTCAACTTAACAGTCTTCCGGAATTTAAGAAAGCCGAAAAGACGGATCTCTTCCGGCAGGCCTACCCACTTGAATTTTAAATTTGCCTTTTAATGATGTGCTGCTTTTAGTGATGTATTGGTTTTAAATGCTTTAATTAGTTGTATGATGCTGCATTTGTGTTCTGCCCTGCCTCGATCCAGAGGGAGAGGCGGGTAACAAATAAATTATTATTATTATTATTATTATTATTATTATTATTATTATTATTATTATTATTATTATTCAACTTTACTCTAGAGTAAGTGGTGTGTGTGTTCCCTGGTTTCTATTCACCACTCTGCTGCTAAGGTCATCTTCTTAGCTCTTTGTTTGATCATGTTACACCACTCCTGAAATCCCTTCATGGGCTTCCAGAATCCAATATAAGTTTCTCCTGTTGACTTTCAAAGCTTGTCACAGCCCACCTCCTTCCTCTCTTTCTTCTCTCATTTCACATTATTGCCCCGCTCGTGCTCTTCACTCACCGAATGCCATGTTTCTTACCCGCCCAAGGGTCTCTACTTCTCTTGCTCGGCTTCGCCCATTTTCTCTCGCTGCCCCTTAGGGCTGGATCTTTCTTCCAGAGCATTTGCGGACCGTGAGTTCAATTACAGTCTTAAAAGCTCAACTGAAAACTTTGCTTTTTCCCAAAGCTTTTAGAACTTTAGTTTCATCTTACTGTTTCATAATGTAGTTAGTTTTATTGTCCCCTGTGCCTGTTTCGCACGTTCCCTTCCCTTTCTTGTTGTTTTATTGTGATTTTATCAGAATGTAAGCCTACGTGGCAGGGCGCTGCTGTTTTATTATTGTTTTATTATGTACAGCGCCATGTGCATTTATGGCGCTATACAGTATAAATAAATAAATAATCCATATCAGAATCCTAGCATGCGGTAGGGGCTTTTAAGATTCAGATCAGGCCTCCTGCACCGACTCTAGAGTAAAAATGAAAAAAGAACTCATGGCAGCTAGATATAGGTTTAAAGTAATGTCTTCTTTGGCCCTTAGGACTAGGGATAAGATCTGGTTCCTCTCTATTCGGCCCTGGTTAGGCCTCATCTAGAGTATTGCGTCCAGTTCTGGGCACCACAGTTCAAGAAGGACGCAGACAAGCTGGAGCGTGTTCAGAGGAGGGCATCCAGGATGATCAGGGGTCTGGTAACAAAGCCCGATGAAGAGAGACTGAAAGAACTGGGCATGTTTAGCCTGGAGAAGAGAAGGTTGAGGGGAGACATGATAGCACTCTTCAAATACTTAAAAGGTTGTCACACATGTAGGAAATGAAAGGGTTAATTGAGTTTTAAGATGCCCTTTGTGCTTTCTGTAGACCCTGCAAGAGGAAGTAGCTGACTCACACATCCCAGAGAGATGTGGAATGGCAGGGAAGGGGGATGGGACTAGGTAAAGGTATCCTGTTTAGAAATGTATCCCACTCCTCTCGTACACAGGTTGTGTAAATGTATCCCACCCCCCTTCATCCCACTCCCCTTTTTCATTGTCAGCTGACCCTATGTGAATAAAAGTGGCGTGCAAGCTCCGATCGGGGTCCGACCCTGTTCGAGTCGCACCTCAGTATACTGATACGTGGTGTCCTCTGCAGTGTTTTTCTACGCTTGTCTTTCGTACCTAAGGTCAGGGATAAGAACCTGCCATATTTCTAACACACAGAGGAGGGCCAGGATCTCTTCTCGATCCTCCCAGAGTGCAGGACACGGAATAATGGGCTCAAGTTAGAGGAATCCAGATTCCAGCTGGACATCGAGAAAAACTTCCTGACTGTTAGAGCAGTACGACAATGGAATCAGTTACTTAGGGAGGTTGTGGGTTCTCCCATGCTAGAGGCATTCAAGAGACAGCTGGACAACCAACTGTCAGGGATGCTTTGGGGTGGATTCCTGCATTGAGCGTGTTGGACTCGATGGCCTTATAGGCCCCTTCCAACGCTACTATTTTATGATTCTATAAGAATATAAGAAGTGCCCTGCTGGATCAGACCAAGGGTCCATCTAGTCCAGCACTCTGTTCACACAACGGCCAACCAGCCATCGGCCAGGGATGAACAAGCAGGACATGGTGCAACAGCACCCTCCCACCCATGTTCCCCAGCAACTGGTGCACACAGGCTTACTGCCTTGAATACTGGAGATAGCACACAACCATCAGGGCTAGTAGCCATGGATAGCCTTCGCCTCCAGGAATTTATCCAACCCCCTTTTAAAGCCATCCAGATTGGTGGCCACCACTACATCTTGTGGTAGTGAGTTCCATCATTTAACTATGCTTAGATTCTTTAGATGGCTCCACCTCTTCTGCCTGCCCCATCTGTTAATTGGTGGTTTCCTGCCTTTTGGACGTCGTTTTCCCATTCTAAAATGCCTCTCTGATGAATAAATCTATTGGACTTTTAGGTGCCACAAAATTGTTTGTTGCTTTTTCTATGGCAGGAAGAAGTTTGAAACGCCTGCCATAGAATGAAAGAATTCTGAACCCAGGAATTTATTCTGAGTGCCAGAACTAAATGGAGCTCATGGTCCTTCTACACAAAACTCCACTCCGGCATACCCCAAGCTGTTTGCATTTTCGGTAGTGTAATTGAAAGCGGCTGGAGGGGGGGGGGTTCATTGCACCTATTGTTAAACAATTGGGAATCAGAATTTTTTTGTACTGCAACTCACCCAGAGATTTACCAGTTGATCCAGATGCACCTTCTGCCCACCCCAGAGCTAGACGCCGCCCTCCAGTTTTCTGAAAATGTCTGCTTTTGTCCAAAGGAAGGTTTCGGGAACTCGAGGTCCGTCCTCTTCCCAGCACGTAGACCTCTTCATGCGTTGTGCTTTGCACAGCTGGATGCTTTCTTGCAGCTTGGTACTAAAATGAAATACTAATCATTGTAGTGGAAAAGACTATGAAGGCATTGTGCAAAAATCAGCAATCTCTAATTCTTACTGTGGGCCCTGATTTGTACGGCTGAGTAACACCCGGAACAACCGGAGAATTAATAGAGAGAAAGAGAGGGAGAACTCCCAAGATAAACAGGCAAAATCAGCTTTCTGTAAAGACGCTGGTTTTAAGCGGCTTGCGGTTGTTGTAAACCTCTAATCGAGATGCCCCATTGTTCATTTTAATGATTCTATGATTAATTCCTTCGCCTCCAGAAATTTATCCAACCCCCTTTTAAAGCCATCCAGATTGGTGGCCACCACTACATCTTGTGGTAGTGAGTTCCATCATTTAACTATGCGCTTAGTTAAACTACGCTTAGATTCTTTAGATGGCTCCACCTCTTCTGCCTGCCCCATCTGTTAATTGGTGGTTTCCTGCCTTTTGGACGCCGTTTTCCCATTCTAAAATGCCTCTCTGATGAATAAATCTATTGAACTTTTAGGTGCCACGAAATTGTTTGTTGCTTTTTCTACAGCAGGAAGAGGTTTGAAACGCCTGCCATAGAATGAAAGAATTCTGAGCCCAGGAATTTATTCTGAGTGCCAGAACTAAATGGAGCTCATGGTCCTTCTACGCAAAACTCCACTCCGGCGTACCCCAAGCTTTCGGTATGATTCTATGAGCGTCTCCAGACGGGCGTTTTTGTGTGTGCGAACATCATGGTTTGGTCACTGGTTTCCCCGTGAGCTTTTACATGATGCCGTCGCAATGCTGCTGTTGTCTGATCTCTCCCCACCCCCTTTTGCATGTTATTTCGCTATGGGGAAAATATGGTATTTCATGCGATGAAACGGCCGTCGTTTCCCTGTGTAATCTTCCCATTGCACTTTGTCCTGCTTTGTGCGGGCGGGTGTTGGGCGGTGCAGTGTTGATGTCATGAGTATCAGTTGAGAGTGTCTCCTCCGACATCTCTGCCCCTCTGCTCCTGCTTGGCTCCATATAATAATAATAATAATAATAATAATAATAATAATAATAATAATAATAATTCTGTAAACTGTCCAGAGAGCTCTGGCTATGGGAGCGGTATATAAGTTTAATAAATAAATAAATAAATAATCAATAATAATTGATTTCGGGAACCAGAAGGTTCGACCATATAACACCTATTCTGGTCCACTTGCACTGGCTGCCTGTATGTTTCCGAGCCCAATTCAAGGTGCTGGTTTTGACCTATAAAGCCTTACACGGCTTGGGACCACAATACCTGACGGAACGCCTCTCCCGACGTGAATATACCCGGTCGCTACGTTCAACATCTAAGATCCTCCTCCGGGTGCCTACTCCAAGAGAGGCTTGGAGTGTGGCAACGAGGGACAGGGCCTTTTCGGTGGTGGCCCCCAGACTATGGAACGATCTCCCTGACGAGGCTCGCCTGGCGCCAACGCTGCTATCTTTCCGGTGCCAGGTTAAGACTTTCCTCTTTGCCCAGGCATATGGCGGCACATCTTAATCACCCACATGTTTAGTTTTTTTTAACAGTTTTTAATGCTTTATGTGTGTAAGTTCTGTGTTTTAGAATTTTAAATTTTGTATACTCGTTTTTATCTTAATTTTAGAATGTCTGTAAACCGCCCAGAGAGCCCTGGCTATGGGAGCAGTATATAAGTGCAATAAAATAAATAAATAAATAAATAATTTCTTACCTGCCTCTCCATTTTGATTGAGGGGAGGAACAACAGTAAGTATAAAATACATAAAATACTGATTAAAAACATAGTATACATTGTTAAAACATCCTTAAAAAACATCCTAAAAGCATCCTAAAATTCCACTGGATAAGCTTTCCAGAAGAGATCAGTCTTTATAGCTTTCTTGAATGATAGTAGACTGTCAAGTTGACGAGTCTCCTCCGGCAGGCCATTCCATGGTCTGGGAGCAGCAGAAGAGAAGGTCCTCTGGGTAACCGTTGTTAATCTAGTTTTTGCTAGCTGAAGTAGATTTTCCCCAGAGGACCTGAGTGTGCGGGGCAGATTGTACGGGAGAAGGCGATCCCGCAGGTAGCCTGGACCCAAACCATGTAGGGCTTTAAAGGTGATAAGCAACACTTTATACTTCTCCTGGCCTCTCCTGGACAGGCATAGCTTGACCATGGTGGTACAGGAATTGGTAACTTCAAGATTGGATTACTGCAACACGCTCTATGTGGGGCTGCCCTTGAAGCTGCTCCGGAAGCTGGAGCTAGTGCAGAACGCTGCAGCTCGGCTGTTGTCTGGAGCTGCCCCTTTCCAGCATGGAACTCCTCTGCGGAGGGAACTGCACTGGCTGCCTATTCGCTACCGGGCCAGGTTGAAGGTTCTTGTACTTGTGTACAAAGCCCTAAACAACTTGGGACCAGGATACCTGAGAGAGCGCCTTCTCCCCTACCAACCTGCCCGGTCACTGAGGTCATCCGAGGGCCTGCTCCTGGTGGTTCCACATAGATCCATCCTCTGATTGGAATCCACCAGGGGAAGAGCCTTCAGCATGGTGGCCCCCCTCCTGTGGAATTCCCTTCCTCTGGAGATCAGGCAGGCTCCGACCTTGTACTCCTTCTGACACCTCCTGAAAACATCTTTATTCCAAGAAGCCTTTCTTTAACATGCAGCCTTGGATTTCTGTTTTTGCTTCTTTTTAAATTTAGTTTTAATTGTTTTATTCTATTTTTATTTTCATTTTACCTTGTACACCGCTCCGAAATTTTTCATTGGGGAGCGGTATATAAATATTCTAAATAAATAAATAATAAATAATAAATAATAAATACTTTGCCCAGAAACTAATTGGCAGCCAGTGAAGAGATTTTAAAACTGGTGTAATGTGGTCACCCCCCCCCCCCCCAGGCGTCCTGGTGACCAGCCTGGCTGCTATATTTCAGGAACGCTTAAGCAACTGGGCGATGGAGAGGAGATGCTGGTTGCAGTGGGCATGAGCACAGGCAACTGGTTTCGATTTAATCCTCCTACATAGGCGTGCGCAACACATCTCATTAGGGTGTGCACCCAGGGATTGTTTTAATTTAAGGCGAACGTTTATTGAATACTCCATAATAAAGGACATCATTTTTATTCATTTATTTATTAAACACTGTAGACCCTGATGCCTTACTCCTGGCTAGCCTGACTGCAAGAGGGCCATTGCAGGTGAGTGGGTGAGAAATAAGGAGACACATCTGAAGCCCCAGTATTGGTGGGGCTTTGTGGTGACACTGGCCGGCGGAGGGGTTTACAAGGCGATGTTAGTGCTGCTCCAAGCAGAACAAATGCTTTTTGTTCCTGCTGCTGGATAGCTTCATCGTCGTTTGAAACTTAACATGGCAAAGACTGAATTGCTCGTTTTTCCTCCTAAACCTTCTCCTCATCTCTCATTCTCTCTTACTGTCAATGATGTTACGCTTACTCCGGTCAAGGAAGCTCGTAGCCTTGGCTTTATATTTGACTCCTCGCTCTCCTTTATTCCTCATATTGAGGCAGTAGCTAAATCTTGTCGATTTTTCCTGTATAATATTGCCAGGATCCGATCATTTTTGTCTGTCTCTTCTGCCAAGACGCTTGTTCATGCACTGGTTATTTCTCGGTTGGACTACTGCAACCTTCTTCTCTCTGGCCTTCCTTCCTCTCACATCAGTCCGTTGGTTTCTGTTCACCACTCTGCCGCAAAGATCATCTTCTTGGCTTGCCGCTCTGACCATGTTACTCCGCTTCTGAAATCTCTTCATTGGCTTCCAATTCACTTCAGAATCCACTATAAACTTCTCCTGTTAACCTTCAAAGCTTTTCACGGTCTAGCTCCTTCCTATCTCTCCTCTCTCATCTCACACTATTGCCCCGCCCGTGCTCTTCGCTCCTCTGATGCCATCTTTCTCGCCTGCCCAAGGGCCTCTACTTCCCTTGCTCGGCTCCGTCCATTTTCTTCTGCTGCCCCTTACGCCTGGAACGCTCTTCCAGAACATTTGAGAACTACAAGTTCAACCGCAGCTTTTAAAGCTCAACTAAAAACTTTTCTTTTTCCTAAAGCTTTTAAAACTTGATGTTGTGCAGACTTTATACTGTTAGTTTTACCCTACCCTGTGCCTGCTTACCCTACCCTGTGCCTGTTTGCATTCTCTTCCCCTCCTTATTGTTTTACTATGATTTTATTAGATTGTAAGCCTATGCGGCAGAGTCTTGCTATTTACTGTTTTACTCTGTACAGCACCATGTACATTGATGGTGCTATATAAAATAATAATAATAATAATAATAATAATAATAATAATAATAATAATAATAATAGGTGGAGGGCCATTCCCACTGCTTCTGCATCCTATTTGGTGCTTATTGCTAGAGACGCTGGCACACCCGGCACACCCTTTTCACACGCCTGTGCCTTCCTACTCAAAATGAGAAAAGTGTTACTGTTGCTTTTAGGGCATTTCGGGACGGCAAGGAAATCTCATGGCTACCAGGACGAGGGCCTTCTCTGCAGTGGCGCCCCGGCTGTGGAATGAGCTCCCTAAGGAGGTTCGCTTGGCACCTACATTATATGCTTTTAGACGCCAGGTGAAGACCTTTTTATTCTCCCAGCATTTTAACAGTCTATAAATAAATTTTAACTTGGTGTTTTAAATTTGTAATTTTGCATTGCTGCTGTTTTTATCTGGTCGAGCTTTTATATGGTATTTTATAGTATGGTTTTATACTGTTGTTTTATACTTTGAATGGTTTTAATTTTTGTGAACCGCCCAGAGAGCTCTGGCTATTGGGCGGTATAGAAATGTAATAAATAAATAAATAATAAATAAATAAATGTCTGGGAAGGATGTCCATAGCTGCCAAGGCGCTCTTACAGGGACAATACTGATTTGCATGTGGGGTTGAGGGAGGCGGACTTCTGAACTTGCGAAGAATCAGCGGTTAGCAATGGGGTGGGGGCTGCACAGGCTGCTCTGAAAACTTTTAGCCCTTTCTGTTCAATCCCCACGAGCACACACATGGAAGAGAAATGTCAACTCTTTCACCACAATCCTTTCCCCCAGTGTATACACAACTGAGAAAAATGTTGCCGTATTTCTTCGATTCTAAGATGCACTCACCCCCCCCATATAAACATCTCTAAAAACGGGCTGCGTCTTAGAATCGCGGGGTCGTTTATTATTTCTTAGAATCAAAGCTTCTTTTCCGTTGGTGGTACTGAAATTAGTGTGCGTCTTACAATTGATGGCGTCTTAGAATCGAAGAAATACGATACTGTTGTTTTTATAGGCGCAATACTGACTTGCGTGTGGGTGTGGGTGTGGGCGGACCCTCAAAAACTGGGGGGGGGGTATGCAAAGGCTTACCCTTCTGCCACTCCCGAAGATGCTCTCCGGCGAGCGCTGGGCCTTTGCGAACGCGCTCCAGCTTGTCTGCGTCCTTCTTGAATTGTTCTAGGCTACACAATTCAAGAAGGACGCAGACAAGCTGGAGCGTGTTCAGAGGAGGGCAACCAGGATGATCAGGGGTCTGAAAACAAAGCCCTATGAAAAGAGACTGAAAGAACTGGGCATGTTTAGCCTGGAGAAGAGAAGATGGAGGGGAGACAGGATAGCACTCTTCAAATAACTTAAAAGGTTGTCACACAGAGGAGGGCCAGGATCTCTTCTCGATCCTCCCAGAGTGCAGGACTCGGAATAACGGGCTCAAGTTAAAGGAAGCCAGATTCCAGCTGGACATCAGGAAAAACATCCTGACTGTTAGAGCAGTACGACAATGGAATCAATTACCTAGGGAGGTTGTGGGGTCTCCCACCCTAGAGGCCTTCAAGAGGCAGTTGGACAGCCATCTGTCAGGGATGCTTTAGGGTGGATTCCTGCATTGAGCAGGGAGTTGGACTCGATGGCCTTATAGGACCCTTCCAACTCTACTAGTCTATGATTCTATGATTCTATATTTGCCATTTCTCGCGTTTTCCTTTTGCTGCTCAGCTGCCTCCAGCGAGCCCTCCGGCTTCTTCCTTTGACCCTGTCCGGCCGCGTCCTTTGCAGCCGGCTCTTCCTGCCTCTCAGCTGACAAGAGCTGCTCTCAGTTTCCTCAAGGCCTTTCTCCTCCCCAGCATGCCTGTGCTGCCTCCCGTCAAGGCCAGCCTGCCACTATGTGGCCTCGGAGGCGAGCCTTGAGTTAGGACCAGTTGTGCAGCACGATGAATCAAGTGGTAAAAGGTTTTCCTGGGCCGTATCGCTGACGTCAGGCCGCAGGGACGTGTATTGCGTTTCAGAATGGCGGACTGAGACGGCCATTTCAGTCCTTCAGCATTTGAGGACTTTCATAGAATCATAGAATAGCAGAGTTGGAAGGGGCCTACAAGGCCATCGAGTCCAACCCCCTGCTCAATGCAGGAATCCACCCTAAAGCATCCCTGACACATGGTTGTCCAGCTGCCTCTTGAATGCCTCTAGTATGGGAGAGCCCACAACCTCTCTAGGTAACTGATTCCATTGTTGTACTGCTCTAACAGTCATGAAGTTTTTCCTGATGTCTTAACGGCTACTGTGTCTTTCCGTATTTTTAAAGTGCAGTTTTGGAAGCCATCTTGATGTTACTTTTGAGAAGGCAGGATATCTTGTATTTATTTATTTGAAACATTTCTTGGCTGCTTTTCAGGGCAGAAGCCCTCCCAAGGAAGTCCAGCAATAACATGCATAAACACAGTTAACATATTAAAAGCAGTAAATATATAAACACAGTAAAATAGCAATAAGTAAAATCCAAATATGAAACTAGCAACAACTACAACAGCAATAGCAGCAACATCTCAAGAAAAGGCCGCAGCTAGGGTGACCGTGTGGAAAGGAGGACAGGAGTCCTGTATCTTTAACAGTTGTATAGGAAAGGGTATTTCAGCAGGTGCCATTTGTATGCATGCAGCACCTGGTGAAATTCCCTCTTCATCCCAACAGTTAAAGCTGCAGGAGCCCTGGTCTCTTGACCAGATACAAAAGAAGGCAGGGCTCCTGCAACTTGAACTGTTGTGATGAAGGGGGAATTTCACCAGGTGCTGCATACATACAAATGACACCTGCCGAAATCTCCTTTTCTATACAGCTGTTAAAGTTACATGAGCCCGGTCCTCCTTTCCATATGGTCACCCTAAAGAATACATTTTCAAGGGTCAGTATAAGGCAGCTTCCTATCCAAATATATCCATCTCTGTCCTTCTCCCCTCGTGTCTTTCCTCAGATGCTATTTTGTCTGAGTGTGGAGTTGAAACATATAAAAATGTGATCTGGCCCACGTGCTCTTTGCATTGGCAGGAAAGGCATTGAAAAGTGATACAGCAGTAGTGAACTCATCTCTGTCTTGGTCCTCATGGAGACAAAATGGTACTGTCCATACACAAGAGGAAGGTGTCAACAGGCTCAGGGACAACCCCACCCCACCCCCCATGTTCGCAAAATATAAGATTTTTTAAGGGGGTAAGCCCAACAGTCAAAGGAGGACTTGGTCGTCTAGGGCCACTCCACACACTGAGTGTGGCAGCATCCTAGCAGCAGGCGCCTAATGCTACCAGTCAGAAGGCCGCTATTCAGAGGGGGCTGGCGGCTCCAATATCAGTGGGGCGGTGAATCCGCTCCGGGTTTCAGCCAGAACGCTAAAGGAGAGTTCTGGCTGAAACCCGTTCTGAACGGATTCACTGCCCCACTGACATCAGAGTCACCAGCCTCAACTGCTGCTCTTCTTCTTCTTCTTCTTCTTCTTCTTCTTCTTCTTCTTCTATCTTTCTTAATGGTAAGAATAAAGACAGAAGCATCAGTGGTAAAGCAATGAAGGGTTATGAGCAAAAGGTAATGCCAGCTGGACCCCCTGTAAAATTCCATGAATAATTCCATGCTGCTTTTAACATTTAAAGCCCTAAACGGCTTGGGGCCAGGCTATCTGAAGGAACGCCTCCTCCCGTATGTACCTGCCCGGACCTTAAGATCATCCTCAGGGGTCCTTCTCCGCGAGCCCCTGCCAAAGGAAGTGAGGCAGGTGGCTACCAGGAGGAGGGCCTTCTCTGCTGTGGCACCCCGGCTGTGGAATGAGCTCCCTAAGGAGGTTCGCTTGGCACCTACGTTACATGCTTTCAGACGCCAGGTGAAGGCCTTTTTATTCTCCCAGCATTTTAACATATAAATTAATTTTAACTGGTGTTTTAAATTTGTAATTTTGCATTGCTGCTGCTTTATTCTTGGTTGTGCTTTTATACTGTAATTTTATATTATGGTTTTATACCATAATATAAATTGAATTGTCTTAACTTTGTAAACCACCCAGAGAGCTTTGGCTATTGAGCGATATAGAAATGCAATAAATAAATAAATAAATAAATAACGAGGCCACCCAATGGTACGATAAAAGCCTCACCTGGAAGCATCTTGACTGTTGGGGGGAACCCCAGAAAACTGTGTGGTGTATGTGGATGAAATAGCTGGCTGGCCGGAACTCCGGCCAGGAATATTCCACATTGTTGCAGGCTCCAACAATGTTCGACTGAACAATCCAAAGTTTCCAGAATTATATAATTCTCCAGAATTATAAGGTGATCAACACCCTTGGCTTTTAACTTACGCAACAGCAGGAAACTTTGGATTTCATTCACGTCAGGATAGCTGCAGACACAACCTTAGGAATGTGGAGGAATAACAGCCTTTGAGCATGTGCAGAGCAGCCACAAGGTGACATTTGGAATTAGGAGAAAACGTCTTCCAGGAAGAGGACATGTGTACCTGATGTCCTGAGCCCTCATTTTAGAAGTTTCACACTGCTGAACTCAGCACGATAGCTTGATGCCCAGCTCTTGGGGGGTTTGTCCATCTATTTTTGTCTTCAGCGTCTGCCTATCGTTCCCATGGTGCTGAATCATCAAATTATGCAGAATCCGCCACCAATCGCTGATGGCTGCTCTCTTTCTTTGTGCCACAGCAGGCTGACGCCAAAACGGTCATTTTCAATTAGGGCAAGGCACTAAGACCATCCGCAGCTTTTGACCCCTTGGGCTGTCACGAAAAATAACAGCTTGCTCAATTTATGAAGCTGAGCCTACTGGAGAATGTATTGGCGCAAAAGACGGTGGCTTTTGTAGGAACTTGCTGAGAAGTCAGAGTTAGCTGTATTTCTTATTGTTTTAAAGAAAGTATTTAAAAAAAAACAAAACAGATCCTGGCCTAGGCTGTGATGCAGGCTTGCTGTGGCTGAATTTTATAGTACGTCATTGTGGAAAAGTGCTATTTACAATATAAAATTTGGAAGACAGGAGAGAATACTTAATACTTAAAATACAAATACTTAAAAGGTTGTCACACAGAGGAGGGCCAGGATCTCTTCTCGATCCTCCCAGAGTATAATGGAGTAATGGGCTCAAGTCAAAGGAAGCCAGATTCCGGCTGGACATCAGGAAAAACTTCCTGACTGTTAGAGCAGTATGACAATGGAATCAGTTACCTAGGGAGGTTGTGGGCTCTCCCACACTAGAGGCCTTCAAGAGGCAGCTGGACAACCATGTGTCAGGGATGCTTTAGGGTGGATTCCTGCATTGAGCAGGGGGTTGGACTCGATGGCCTTGTAGGTCCCTTCCAACTCTGCTATTCTATGATTCTATGAACAGAGGTTCCTGCACAGAAATGTTACCTATGTTCATTATGCTTGAAGGCTCGGAAGTCTTATGCTTCTGGGATGGATGAATTCCAACGATTTTTCCTTTTCTCATCAGCCCCCTCTAGCGTAATTTTCCAGGTCACGCAACTCAAACCTTATTCAGATCTAAAGTGTAGCAACGCATCCACTTTTATGAATAAATGCAGACCAGTCTCAAAGGGTGTCACTTTCCACCAAGGAGAAGAGAACCGCAAATTTCAATGGCCAGCTTGGCTTTTGACAGGTAACAGACTGTGCTTTCATTACAGTTGAAACATTACTACATTTTGCATGTCCTGCGATTTCGCTGGAGCAAAAGGCAATAATCGATCAATATGATAACTGATGCAGATTTCAGTTTCCTGAGAATTTAATCTTTTTTAAAAAATCAAGCTTCCAGGCTTTATGGTTGTAAACCTTTGTTTGAAAAGTCTGGGCATAATTCTAAGAAAATTTCATTCTACAGACGTGGCTGAAAAAGGTTTTTCTTCATAGTTCATGTTAAGCTTCTTTGACCCACATATCCCCTTGCCCTCCCTAAGACTAGCAAAACCAGAATAAAATTAAGCAAAGTTGCATGATTATGCAAATTCATTTCATTTGCATAGTCTGTATGGATTATAGATGTCTACTCATCTTGGTGCAGGGTTAAGAATGCCCTGGGAACAGAACTTTATTTTATGTTTTTAGGACAGTGCAGTTCCTGTTTGCATTTAACTCATGACATCCGGTCTGTCTCTAGCTGTTTCAGCATTGCAGAGCTTAACGAGGCCCAGGGTTCAGGTTCTACAACTTCAGAAAGTGGGATTGTTAACAAACATGTGGTCAAAGCAGCAGCATTCTACTTGGAACGGGGCTATTTCAGTTCAAAACCCCAGCTTAGCCACGGAACGTGGCTAGATCACGTGAGCGAAACTTTTGCTCTGCCTATTTGGGCCGAGAGCATTGACAAAGGCTTCCAATGCCAAGTGGCAGAGAATGAAGTCTAGTGCCTTGCCTCACCCGGCGGGGAGAGATGGCCACAGGGAGAAACTGCCACTTAACCCTGAAGACACCAGGTCCAAGTTAAGTGGTGGGCATTTGCAGTTCAGGACGAGGAGAGAGCAGGAGGGGTGATGAGTGGAGTGGAGCGTGGCCGACAACAGCTTTGTCAAACTTCATTTGCATGGTGTGAGCCCCCCAAAAGCAATCCCTTGCAGGTTTCTGCTGTAGAAAGTAGGGATGTGCTCCGCTTCTAATCGGACCGTAGAAGCAGGAGCGGAGCGGGGGGCTTCGCCTGCCCTTAAGGCGGAGGCGAAGAGGATTGGGGGGCCGGCGGAGCGTGGTGAAGAGGATCGAGGTGAAGGCGGATCCTTCGCCTCGATCCGGAGCTCCGCTGGAAAGGTAAGTGGGGTTTACCGGGCCCTGCTGCTGTCCCCCCGCCCTCCTCTCCCTTACCTGCCTCCGTCCGCGGCCCGTCAGCGTCTTCAATTGAGCCCGTGGTTCCAGCAGGAAGTCTGGGCCGCTTGCGGCCCAGACTTCCTGCTGGAACCACGGGCTCAATTGAAGACGGCGACGGACCATGGATGGAGGCAGGTAAGGTCCCCCTCTCCCTTAGTCCCTTACCGGGCTCTGCCGCCGTCGCCGCATGGGCGGCGATGGTGGCAGGGCCCGGTAGCCCCCCCTATGGGGGGGGGAACAGAGCTCCAATCCGGATCCGGAGCTCCGAGCGGAGCGGAGTGGGCACAGGCGGAGTGGGGGCGGGGCGGAGCGGCCCGATCCGAAAATGGCGGATCTGAAAGTGAAGCGGAGTGGGGGGGTCTGTGCACACCCCTAGTAGAAAGCTCCCACCAGCAGACAGAACACCCAACCACTGCACACAAGGCAGAACTGTTCTACAACCAGGCATCTCGCTTCAGCCTCGGTCATGTCAATTAGCCTCAACTGCACTAAGTATGAAATGCACAATGATCGAGTTTGATATTTTCTTCTTTAATAGAAAGTGCCCTAGGAGAATTCCATAGGGGGGATCCGGCTAAAAGGGAATGTACGAGCATGTCCGTTTCTCTCTAGCAAAGAACAAGAAGCAGCGAAAGACATCTGGAATGTCTGCAAGATTTAGGCATCTCCATCCCGGAGGCTCATGATTTCTTCGACCCTTGCGCCTTCTGGATTTCCTAGAAGGAGAAGAAGGAATGCGTTTAATTCCGTTACGCAACAATTTGCAGAGATGTCCACACCTCTCATCGCTTTGTGTAGCAGAAAGTATCAGATTGTAAAAAGAGAAGGTTCCTGGCATGGACAATCCGCCCACCCTGAGAGGCACTCCTGGATCAAGCTATGGTAGGGGTCCCCAACCTTTTTGGAACAGGGGGCACATTTAGAATGTTGAGTGTTGTGGGCACTCACACAAAATGGTTGCCATGGAGGGAGGGGGGAGGTTTGCTTGCTCATTCACATAATGGCAGAGGTAGGATTTGAGCTCCCAGACACAAAGCCACATTTTTCATCTCTGACACCCATTCCACAAAAGGCAAATGTTGAGGCTGAGAGAGATGTAGATCCAGGGGGCATTCTTGGAAGTAAACGTGGGGCTGGAGGCGGACACTTTGCTTTGCAACATGCCAGCTTTATCACACCCACCCACACACACCAGAGGGGAGCAGAGAGCATGGCAGGCACCGAGAGGGGCACATTGGTGCCTGTGGGCTCCTTGTTGGAGAACCCAGAGCTATAGAGACCAGACTCCCCACATGCTCCAAGCAGAAAGCAGATGATCTTCAGAAAAAGTGTCCAAAGAGAAAATAACTGCAATCAAGGAAGAGAGACGCTGGTTTGGCTGATGGAAGGGAAACTTACACAGGTCTTTAGAGCAAATGTCTCAAGCCTCTAGATACGTGAATGACAAAACACACGGCTTTTGCACTTCGCCATGTACAAAACTAACTTTTTTGTTTGTTTCCTCTGAGCTCTACGTATCTTGGGTTATGAGCCGTTCAAGGAGAGGACTCGTTTACATGCAAATGACATCACTCCCCCTTGAGCCCTCTACAGAGTGTGGGCTGAGCGTCTCATGGCATAAATACGCACCACCAGGATCTCTTATAATCCCACCACCCTGAGTTCACAAGAAGGCCCAGCAGGCATTCTGCTCCTAGTTCTTTCCTTAACAAAGGCAGCTTCCACATGTAAGGTGGTGGGACTACAACCCTTTACGCAGAACGCCGGTCTCCAAACAGAAGAGCGAGCATTCCTGACTCCTTTTGATTTGACTTGCATAGCTGGGTGACTTAATTAGATGTGGAAGGGCCAAATTATTACTACTGCCACTCTAGGGACCTGCCAAGGATTTGCTGGCTATTTTGACCCTCCTTACTTCTTCCTACTTACAGCAAATAAAACAAAATTGGGTGGGATAGCTAATACCCTGGAAGACAGAAACAAACTTCAAAGTGATCTCGATAGGCTGCAGTGCTGGGCTGAAAACAACAGGATGAAATTTAATAGGGATAAATGCCAAGTTCTACATTTAGGAAATAGAAACCAAATGCACAGTTACAAGATGGGGGATACTTGGCTCAGCAATACTACAAACGAGAAGGACCTTGGAATTGTTGTAGATCGCAAGCTGAATATGAGCCAACAGTGCGATATGGCTGCAAGAAAGGCAAATGCTATTTTGGGCTGCATTAATAGAAGTATAGCTTCCAAATCACGGGAGGTACTGGTTCCTCTCTATTCAGCCCTGGTTAGGCCTTGTCTAGAGTATTGCTTCTGCTGGGATCGAACTCATGTCATGGGGAGGTTTCAGCTGCAGTAAAGCGATCGGACTTTTTAGGATCTTGTGAGAGGCATTTTGCCCTTCAGAAGTCAGAATATTTGTAAACATTCCGTGGCATCACAGGCGTTGAGAGGTTCAAGGGCACCAACCAGTTTTTAGCCTTGCATTTGGGAGGAGTTGGCTGTGCAGACTATATGCCCAACCATCACCTCCCGGTGTTTGATTGGCCATCCGAGAGGACTAAAGAAACTGAACTTTTCACAGTCACTTCTCCCGGTTGCTTCCAGAGCCCTGCCCAGTCTCCCAGCATCCTCTGCCCCCAGAAAAAAAAGAAGGAAAACGTTCTCTCAGAAAGACTTTATGGTTTCTGCCATAGAAGGTCTCATTCCTAGAGCGCCCCGGAGCTTCCTAGGGAGGAATGATTGATGGTTCCAGCCTACTTCCTAGGAATGGGGTTTCTATTGCAAGGGCTATAGAGTCTGTTCCTGAGCCTTTCCCCCCCCCCGCCTAAAAGTTCCCAGGAACTAACTGATAAAGCAGCAATCTGGTTGGTGTGGTTGGTGTAGGGAGCAGGTTGCAGCCTCCTCCTGCCCTCAACGACCACCACATAGCATCCTGTGTGCAAGTTTATGTGTGAGTAGAGATGTGAAGGCCCGGAAAAAACCTGGAAAAATTCGGAAAAAAACCATTCCTCTCCCCCCCCCCCCCACCCGTTTTCCCCCAAAGCCTCTTTTGGTTTTTTTCCAAAAAATTGAAAAAAATGAAGAAATAACAGATTATGGGATGTTTTATTTTAGCATGATGAATAAATTGTTTAAGACAAGGTGTTCAGATATTTACTTCTCCAAATGATTTCTAAAAACTATGCAGTATCAGATTATTACAATGTCTGTGCGCCCAGGACAAGCAGGTCCTAGGTTGCAAACTGAGACTACAATTCTCAAATGCAAGAGCAAGATGCATTTCTGCCTCTAGGGGGCAGCACTTCCATGGAAGCAGAGACTGAAACTAATACTGATAGCTATCGCTCAGGAAATGAGTCTGATTAAATTTCATGCATATTTATTGAATCTTGGTTCCCCCTTTTTTCTGTTCTTTTTATGGGAATGGGTGCTTTATGTCTTGACGCTGGAGGACTAGCAGAAACATAA
Source organism: Elgaria multicarinata webbii (assembly GCF_023053635.1). Taxonomy (NCBI): domain Eukaryota; kingdom Metazoa; phylum Chordata; class Lepidosauria; order Squamata; family Anguidae; genus Elgaria; species Elgaria multicarinata. Next base: position 6,632,043 of record NC_086171.1, on the reverse strand, counting down.
ATAATTTTCTTTGTTACTAATGTTGGTGGTTTCTTCTGTTGTTTTAAATAGATTTTTTTGCCTTCTCTTCATAAACTGGCAGAACCAAAGAAGTTCCTTACAGTTCAGGCGTTCCTAACAGATGATGATAATGATGATGATGATGATGATGATAATAATAATAATAAAAAATTATTTCTTACCCGCCTCTCCCTTTGGATCGAGGCGGGGAACAACATTAGAACAGGAATCAATACATCTTAAAAATTCATGATTTAACATTGATCTGGATAGGCCTGCCGGAAAAGGCTAGTCTTTAAAGCTGCCTTAAAATCACACAGAGAGTTAATTTTACGAATCTCCTCCGGCGGGCCGTTCCACAATCTGGGGGCGACAGAAGAAAAGGTCCTCTGGGAAACTGATGTCAAGTTCAGGAGCTTGTAGCTCCATTTGTTACCAAAAAAAAGTAAAAAAAGTAAATTAAATGTGTAATAATTGTTTGAATGCACTGTACTTTTAATATACCAAACGTAATAATTTTATGACAAACTAACTTTGACATAATTACATTTTATGTTGCAAAAGTAACAAAGTGACTTTCAATCTGTAAAAAGTGCTAATATTGCATTATTTCGATTTTTCCAAAAATTTTCGTTTTTTTCCCATGGCTTCAAAACTTCCAGAAATTTTACATCTCTATGTGCGAGTTGTATGTAAATATGAATGCTTCAATGTGTGTTTGTGCATGTGTGGCCCCTGCTATGGCAGCAGTGCAGCCCCCACCTCCGGGACCAAGAAGGTTGCGTAACTCTGCCTTGCTCCTTGATACAGCCATTTCTCTCGATTTGCAGGGAAAAGAGTCACTGCACCCCATCTTTGCTGAGAGCTTTGGGGAAACGGAGGAGGCTCAGGCTGAATTCCATGACCCAGGAAGCTTCTCTACATATTTAAGCAGAAAACTCACCTCTGCAAGAACGTTCTTCAGTTCAATATACGCTCGTTCCACATCATCGTTAATGATGATCAAGTCAAAAAGGCCGGGCTCCTTACCTGTTGAATTAAGAGACACAAATGAATCTAGAAAGTCCTAGGTCAGAAGACCTTAAACACGCACAGTCCTTTAAAGACCCCTTTCATCCTTTTGCTCTCCGCAAATGTAACAAGGCACGGGTACAGAAAGGGTTGAGATATTCACCATCCCGATTTCCCCTCCCTGGGCAGCTGGGATTCTGCCTCTGTATGCATCCTACATCCCTCACGAAGAGGCGTCTTGTAGGTGACTGCCTTGGCCACGGGCAAACGTTTGCTGCAGCTCCGTAAGGCAATTCCTCGCTCACCATCTATTAATGTTTACCTCTTCCCTCCCCATTCCTTTTTCCTTGTGTGTCCTGTCTTTTTAGATTGTAAGTCCGCGGGAAAGGGCTGCCTTGTGAGTTGACTGTAAGCTGCTAGTTTTGGGGGCTGAGGTGTAGGATTAAAAAAAAAAACACTTTATTTACTTAAACACCAAAGTTCTTCTGATAGACCTGAAAAGTATTAAGCCCCTGCCTTGTACCCCCCACTCCTTCCACAGATCCAGTAGAAATGCATTGGGGAAGGCCCACATTCTGGGCAACCCACCATACACAATGCAGTCCTAGCCTTGGGTGTGCGTTTGTTTTTCTGTCTCCCTGCTACCTCTCTCTCATATACAAACAAATAGCCTTCCCAAACCTCTGAATGTGCTGGACTACAACACCCATCATGCTGGCTGGGGGATGCTGGGGGTTGTAGTCCAACTCGTCTGGAGGGCATCGTGTCGGGGAAGGCTGCAAAAGACCGTAAGAAGAGCCCTGCTGGGTCAGACCAAGCCTAGACTTCTGGCTGGGCCTGTTGCTTCAAGTTAAGCCATGATACTTCTTTTTCATTAGTTCCCAGAGTCCGTCATCTGTTTGAGACTGAACAACTTGAGCGGCTAGTAAAAAAAGCCTCTAGTGCAGTGGTTCCCAAAGGGGGTGGGTGGGATTGCATAGGGGGGGCGCTAAGAGGCAAGGGGGCAGCAGGGGGGCGCTCAAGGTGGTCTTTTCCGTACCAGGAGTTTTGGTTACAGAAGGAAATTTCTGATCGCTATCCTGCACTGTGGAGAGTGGTTCAGAAGCTCCTGGTTGCATTTCCAACATCATATTCAGTGGAACGTGGTTTTACTGTGGTCTGCCTACGTCTCTCCAAGCAAAGAAATCGACTCCAGATTACTAAACACAGTGATTTAAGACTCACGTTAAGTGACTTTAAACCAGACATCAGGAAACTGGTATCACTTCATCATTCAAGCCCATCCATCACATTAAGAATTTACAGAATAGTGAGGTACTCTACCCTAGTTACTAAATGTGATATCAAATATTCTTGCTAAATGACTATCAGACTTTGAAAAATGATATCACTGGATCAAGTTCATCAATTATATTTAATTGAATAAACTTAAAAAAATGTAACTGGATTTTGAATAAATATTCAATTAATTGTTACTGTTTTTAATTTTATTGAGCCTCGTGTGGCGCAGAGCGGTAAAGCAGCAGTTTCTGCAGCCGAAACTCTCCCCAAGGCCTGAGTTCGATCCCAGCGGAAGCTGGTTTCAGGCAGCCGGCTCGGGTCGACTCAGCCTTCCATCCTCCCGAGGTTGGTAAAATGAGTACCCAGTTAGCTGAGGGGAAGGTAACAACGGCCGGGGAAGGCAACAGCAAACCACCCCGCTATAAGGCCTGCCAAGAAAACGTCAGCGAAAGCTGGCGTCCCTGCAAGAGTCAGTAATGACTCAGTGCTTGCATGAGAGGTTCCTTTCCTTTTCCCCCCTTAATTTTATTGTTATTATCTTCCTTAGTGGGTCGTTGGAAACCGCTATTCTGAAAAACGATTTTTATAGTGTAGGGTAGGGGGCGCTGGGCATGAGTTTGTGGAACCAAGGGGGCGGTGACCTGAAAAAGTTTAGGAACCACTGCTCTAGCGTAATCTCTGTCCAGTATAGGATTTCCATTATCCACAGTTTTAGGTTTGCCCACATGAGAAGATTCTTCGAGAGACTATTAAATGTCAACGTCAGCCATCTGGACTTGGGCAGGGCATTTTTCCTAGTGGGGTGACTTAATTGCCAATAAGTGGCTTAATTGTCTGTACAGATAACGTGTTGTACATATATACGCCTAGTGCATGAGTGTCTTCTTTCTTCTCTCCTGTATATGCTGTTACGCTGTGAGTATTACGTTATTTTATGTGCCACGTATGCTGTAAATATATTTATCAAAACAAGTTAAGCCTCAGTAAATGTTACTGAAGAAACTCAAGCGTCTGTGGTCTCTGGTTATCTCATTGTCTCTTCGCACACTAAAAAGCTTCTAGCTATTCTCTTCTTTTACAAGAGAAATATAGCCATCTCGACAGCTCAAGGATAGCCAGAGTCGCTGGGATGCAGTGATCTCTGCTGGCTTATTCCCAACATTCTCAAAGTCAGGAGAGGGGGGCGGGATTTAATCTGAGCATAACGGTACGTCCCAGGGTGGGATATCAATGCAGGCTGAGCCAGAAAGGTGCTGCCAGTATCGGAGTCACGTCCGTTGCCATGTTTAGATGGGATTCCCGGCAATAGTAAGGACGTAAGCTTACAATTTTGCTTCGTAGTTGCTTGCTGTAATGACTGCATTGCAGTGCTCTGCTTTAACTATTCTGTTAATTTGCTCCTTCTTAATAACGTCTTTAGCCTTCACTCATTGCTGTGTCCATTTTATTCTGAATCCTTAAACAAACGGACACTTCTTGGCAATGCACCTATCTAGGCCAGCTTTCTCTTGCCAACCAGACGCCTCTGGGAAGCGCAAAGGCATATACATGCCGCAGCTCCTGCGTACTCACTAAGTTCCATGTCGATGCAAGCTGCGTTCAGCCGCTTTTGTAAACTCTCCTCCGTTTCCGTCTGTCTGTCCCGTAGCCTTTTTTCCTAAAGTTGGGTGAAAAACAAACATGGAATTCACGCATTCCATCATAGCTTGGGAAATCCTCTCTTTCCCCAAGAGTTCCCTTTTCTCTGCTATGCAGTGCTCCGAACAGGCACAGGGCTTAGGCATGGAAGAAGTAAGAGAACCGTGGACCTGCTGAGTAAATACCACGTGGCACGTTGTTCAATGCACTTCCGTATGACCCACTTAACTGTAAGGCACTTAAGAATGAAGTCATAGAGACGTCTAAAGCTCCCTTCAAGAGACATTACTGGTTTTTCTGGAGGTATTCTAATGCTCAGGACAGGAGTAGGAGGAGCAAATTAGAACCTCCAGAACATAGCTCCTTTAACTAGAGTTTTTAAAGATATTTATCAAGGTATCATAAAACCAGAGGAAGATCATCTATTATACTTGAGATCTAACCCCCCTTATGTTGCATAGCCTCTACCACATTAGCTGGCAGCTCATTTTAGCAATGGTGCAGACACCATCTAGCAGAGGGGTAAGAATCTGGTGACCTCCAGGTGTTTTGGACTACAGCTCCCATAAGCTCCAGCCAGTATGGCCTAGGGTTAGAGCCTGAGGGAGTTGTCGTCCAAACCATCTGGAGGACAACAGGTTGCTTAGTATGGCACCAGAGGAAGTATTGTAGGAACACACAAAGAGCCTTGCTGTATTGTATCAAAGATCGATCTAGTCCAGTATCCAGTTTAGAACAGGGGATTTGCTTCCAGGAAACTCACAGGGAAGACACAAAAGGCAAAACTCTCTCCTGTTACTTGTCCTCAGGGTCCGGAATTCAGAAGCGACAAAAGGCCTCTAAGCATAGAGATTCCATTTTGCTCTCCTAGCTAATGGGCACTAGTAGAACTGTCTTGCCATGGATTTATCTAAATCCCCTTTCAAAGCCATCGAAGACCCTCGTCTTCATTACTGTGCATTTCTCTCAAACAATTCGTGTTAAGGTTGTCTCAAATGACTCCCGAGTCAAGGTTCTTCAGCACCTTATGGAGGAAGAGGGTAACCAGGAGGATACTCTCAGTTCCCCAAAGAGTTTTGATCATGGAGACAGCAACTTGGAAACCCAGGACAAGCACGCCTCCTTCCTCTCTTCATGCAGGGAAGGGAAGGGAAGGGAACTTGCCTCAACATACACAACCACATGCCTTCTGGATATAGCATCAAGGCTTGGAAGGAGCTTGGGTATCTCTAGGACAGTTTGAAAAAGAGAAAAACTGGGAGGAAGTTATTATACGGATAAATTTTGTATTGGAACAGTCTTTAATATTTGCTGGGATACATGCTCTTTTAAATTATTTACCGACTTCATGAAAATTAACGAATGGTCAGCATAAATGGATTCTCCTCACTCTTTTGACAGCTAAAAGACTGGTATTACAACATTGGAAGGATAAATGTTCACCTCCAATAATGCAATGGAGTGGGGACCTTATCAATATTTTGATATATGAATGGGTGGCACATCAACACTACCTTCAAATAGATAATTATTTGCATATCTGATCTGCTTTTGTTGAAGGCTATGTATAATTGCTCGAAAGTTTTATTTTATGTAGGTATTCACTGCTATCGGTGTCTACAAATTCAACCTGTGTTTCATACAAGGCTAGACCCCAGTCTCAATAACTGTTGGATTTTATGTTTACAAAAATGGGGGATCAACCACTCCGTATTTCTTTGTCCCAGAAGTCCAAGGTACAGCTTGAAACCTGCATAGCACCTGGTGGAGCCTAATCCTGTTAATTCTGCAGCCTCTCACACTCATAGAATCATAGAATAGCAGAGTTGGAAGGGGCCTACAAGGCCATCGAGTCCAACCCCCTGCTCAATGCAGGAATCCACCCTAAAGCATCCCCGACAGATGCTTGTCCAGCTGCCTCTTGAAGGCCTCTAGTGTGGGAGAGCCCACAACCTCCCTAGGTAACTGATTCCATTGTCGCACTGCTCTAACAGTCAGGAAGTTTTTCCTGATGTCCAGCCAGAATCTGGCTTCCTTTAACTTGAGTCCATTATTCCGTGTCCTGCACTCTGGGAGGATCGAGAAGAGATCCTGGCCCTCCTCTGTGTGACAACCTTTTAAGTCTTTGAAGAGTGCTCTCATGTCTCCCCTCCATCTTCTCTTCTCCAGGCTAAACATGCCCAGTTCTTTCAGTCTCTCCTCATGGGGCTTTGTTTCCAGACCCCTGATCATCCTGGTTGCCCTCCTCTGAACACGCTCCAGCGTTAAGTCAAAGACTTTAACTCCTCGTTAAAGTCTTTGACTAAATGCGGACTTTGTGGCTACAACATCAAGCCTGTCTTTTTTCTCTGCTCCTCGCCCTGCTTTGCTTAACATCCAAACTTGATGAAAGGTTCTAGAGACCTCATTGTTTTGCTCGCTTTGTGTACATGACCATTTGGATGGCCTTAATAAAGGGATTGCTTGACTCTGGATTTTGGAAACTTGTTATTGCTTATTTTAATATATAAAGGTCTGCAAAGGCCAACATTCCACTACATTAATGACAATGACAGAGTATCGTAACTCCACGCACACATCCCACAACCCCTCAGTCACACTCACCAATATTTCTATGGACGGGGCTTGAACGGAGATGTAGATGGGATTAAGGTCAGTTTTCTTGATGTTCTTCACGCCCTGCATGTCAATATCCAGAATGCAGATCTGGTTCTGCGCTTGGACGGCCTGGATAGCAGCTTTGCTGAGAAGGAGAGTCGGTTAAGGCTCATTAGGTGGAGGCGGCATTTCCCAAGAAAAGTTTTTACAACCAAAATGGAGCCTTGAGGACTAGCGCCTTGAACCTGTCAGCGTGTTGCAACTATCTGAAACTGGCATCTAAAAATGTGTGTGGCTGCAATGATCAATAGATGACCTCCAGCACGATGCTATAGCAGGGGGAAGAATTAGAAAGTGTGGGTGGTTTTTGATAATGGATAGTGACGCGCATTGTTTTTTCAGGTTCTCAAAATTGTACCATGGCACCGCTCTAACAGGGATTATTTTTATTTATTTATAGAATCATAGAATCATAGAATAGCAGAGTTGGAAGGGGCCTACAAGGGCATCGAGTCCAACCCCCTGCTCAATGCAGGAATCCACCCTAAAGCATCCCTGACAGATGGTTGTCCAGCTGCCTCTTGAAGGCCTCCAGTGTGGGAGAGCCCACAACCTCCCAAAGTCACTGATTCCATTGTCTCACTGCTCTAACAGTCAGGAAGTTTTTTCTGATGTCCAGCTGGAATGTGGCTTCCTTTAACTTGAGCCCGTTATTTAGGACAGGGCATGGGAACCTCTTGTAATGCAAGGGCTAAATTCAACAGGGACCGCATTCCACCAGCTGGCACGTCCAAAGGCAAGAGGTAGCTAAGCCTCGAGAGAGGCATTTCAACCTTCTACAGTGGGGGAAAGAAAATGTGCAACAGCTGGAAAACCATCAAATGATCAGGGTGCGGCTAGACAAAACAGCCACCACAGCCGACAGCTTAGGCAAACTACAGATATCTGTCTTGTCCAATGCACACGGGTTATGGCAGAGGTCTTGAACCTCAGACCTGTGGGCCAAACCTGGCCCACCTGGGGGTTGCAATCCAGCCCTCTAGGGCTCATGAGAAAACCATTCCTGTATGGAAGGGGCCTATGAGGCCATCAAGTCCAACCCCCTGCTCAATGCAGGAATCCCCCTTAAAGCATCCCTGACAGATGGCTGTCCAGCTGCCTCTTGAAGGCCTCTAGGGTGGGAGAGCCCACGACCTCCCTAGGTAACTGGTTCCATTGTCGTACTGCTCTAACAGTCAGGAAGCTTTTCCTGACGTCCAGCTGGAATCTGGCTTCCTGTAACTTGAGCCCGTTATTCCGTGTCCTGCACTCTGGGAGGATCGAGAAGAGATCCTGGCCCTCCTCTGTGTGACAACCTTTTAAGTATTTGAAGAGTGCTCTCACGTCTCCCCTCAATCTTCTCTTCTCCAGGCTAAACATGCCCAGTTCTTTCAGTCTCTCTTCATAGGGCTTTGTTTCCAGACCCCTGATCATCCTGGTTGCCCTCCTCTGAACACACTCCAGCTTGTCTGCATCCTTCTTGAAGTGTGGAGCCCAGAAGTGGACGCAGGACTCCTGGTCCGACTCGCTTTACCCCAACTACCAATCAGCCCTTCTGCAGCTTTCCCCTCATTCTAAAATGTTTCTCCAAAGGCTTTAGTTATTGGCAGTAAAAGCTCTATGCTGAAATAGGGTAGTATTTTTGTTCAAGCCCCTTTTGCCTCTGGCCCCGCCCACCACTGGAATGCGGCCCCTGTGATGCCAACAACGGTCAACTTTAAAGAACAATTCATGTTCATGACTAAAAACAAAACAAAAAAAGTACGTTAATCTGAATCCAGAACTAAAATATCCAAAGGTGTGAGTGGGAGACATGCAGAGGCTTTTTTGGTACAGCACACAGCTTCTTGTTGGGAATTCCAAAAAACGTCGGGTTTTTTTTAAAAAATTGTACTTCCATTCTAAATCCAAGTTCCCAGTCCTCATGATCACAGCAATACATCTGAAGGCACGACAACAAGAAAGAAAGCGCAGTTTGACCTCCAGTACAACAACAAGCAGGTTACTCTTGTCGTACCTTGTGCCGTACATGTTTCCAGAAAACTCTGCGTGTTCAACGAAACCTCCAGCATCAACTTCCTTCTGCATCACTTCTCTGGTCACAAAATGATAATCTGTGGGGAGGGGGGGGGGAGGAGGGGGGAGAAAGAAATGCAGAGTTTTGTAAAGCTCATCATGTGAACATATTCTCAGAGACACACGCCACAGTGTTCCAAAGGTACACGATTTGTCTGATTCTCCCATAAGGAAGGCCCTTCTCTGCTTCCAAAATAACCAACCCAACCATCCCGTAACTCTCTCAAAACACATCTTGTAAAAAAAAAAGAACTCAAGGGAACGGAGGGGAGAGGGAACAACAGCTGAGGTGTGTGTCGGCTGCCTGATTTCTTAATCTGGGAGAATGTTCTTTTTTTAAAATTATTATGTAATATATTTCAATACTTAAACATACTCCTACAATAAAAAAAACGACATACTACATAAATGTTAGATAACCTTAATAACGTATATTCTAGCTTAATCTGTTAACATAATCATACTTAACATAAAAGTGCACCCCCCCACCGCGGGATCTTATTCCTGTTTCCAAAATCTCATTGTTTCTTTTGGAGGTGCTTTCCCACTCCCCTTAGATCAGCCTTCCTCAACCTGGGGCGCTCCAGATGTGTTGGACTGCATCTCCCAGAATGCCCCAGCTGGGGCATTCTGGGAGATGCAGTCCAACACATCTGGAGCGCCCCAGGTTGAGGAAGGCGGCTGCCTTAGATAAAACAAATTCTAGGAACTGTTTCCATATTCCCTCAAAATCATTCGTTTTTGTCATCCCTCGTCTCACTTTTATATTACATGTTAATTTATCATTAATAGCAATATCCCAAATCTCTTTATACCAATCTTCTATATGGTAATCCCCTTGAACCTTCCAGTTCCTAGATATCATTAACCTTGCTGCTGTTAGCAAATTCATTATCAATTCTTTTGTCTCTTTATTACAGTTTAATTCTCCATATAATGATAACAATGCCACTATAGGTGTCTCTTCAATCTCCATTCCTAAAATTTCTTTTATCTCATTAAACACCATTTCCCACAATTTTTGTACAAATTCACATTCCCACCACATATGTAAATACATTCCTTTTTTTTTTACAACCTCTCCAACAATTTGCTGAGTTCAGCTGATTTATTTTATTTAATCTCACTGGGGTTAGATACCACCTCCATACAATCTTATAATAATTTTCTTTTATCCTCACAGACATGTTTCTCAACACTCAATCTGGGAGAATGTTCTTAAGGCGGATTCCTGCCTTGAGCAGAGGGTTGGACTCGATGGCCTTATAGGCCCCTTCCAACTCTACTCTTCTATGATTCTATCGTCGTTTGAAACTTAATATGGCAAAGACTGAATTGCTTGTTTTTCCTCCTAAACCTTCTCCTCTTCTCTCATTCTCTCTTACTGTCAATGATGTTACGCTTACTCCGGTCAATGAAGCTCATAGCCTTGGCTTTATATTTGATTCCTCGCTCTCCTTTAGTCCTCATGTTGAGGCAGTAGCTAAATCCTGTCGCTTTTTCCTGTATAATATTGCCAGGATTGACCATTTCTGTCTGTCTCTTCTGCCAAGACGCTTGTTCATGCGCTGGTTATTTCATGGTTGGACTACTGCAACCTTCTTCTCTCTGGCCTTCCTTCTTCTCACATCAGTCCGCTGGTTTCTGTCCACCACGCTGCCGCTAAGATCATCTTCTTGGCTCGCCGCTCTGACCATGTTACTCCACTTCTGAAATCTCTCCATTGGCTTCCAATTCACTTCAGAATCCAATATAAACTTCTCTTGTTGACCTACAAAGCTTTTCACGGTCTAGCTCCTTCCTATCTCTCCTCTCTCATCTCACACTACTGCCCCACTCGTGCTCTTCGCTCCTCTGGTGCCATGTTTCTCGCCTGCCCAAGGGCCTCTACTTCCCTTGCTCGGCTTCGTCCATTCTCTTCTGCTGCCCCTTACGCCTGGAATGCTCTCCCAGAACATCTGAGATCTACAAGTTCAATCTCAGCTTTTAAAGCTCAGCTAAAAACTTTTCTTTTCCCTAAAGCTTTTAAAACTTGATGTTACTCGGACTTTAGACTGTTAGTTATACTGTTAGTTTTTCCCTACCCTGTGCCTGTTTACCCTATCCAGTGCCTGTTTGCATTCTCTCCCCCTCCTTATTGCTTTACTATAACTTTATTAGAATGTAAGCCTATGCGGCAGGGTCTTGCTATTTACTGTTTCACTCTGTACAGCACCATGTACATTGATGGTGCTATATAAATAAATAAATAAATAAATAAATAATAATAATAATAATAATAATAATAATAATAATAATAATAATATGATTCTATGAATCATATGGGAGAGGGCAGACCTTGTCTAAAAGATGGCTTTCTCACATGTGAATATGCCTTTCAGCAGCAATCATCTTCAGCGGCTCTTGGGAAAAGGGTCTTTTTGGCAGTGAAACCCAAACACGGCACGCTCTTTGTTAACTTTTGGATGGCCGGCAAAGTCGATCCTGTTTCTTGTGCAAAATCTCCTTCTCCGGTTTCTAAGCTGCCACTCCTTCCAGTTTTGAAGTTTTCTTAGTGGTGTTTTCTGTTGTTTTATTTTACAGCCTCTACCGATGTCCTTACTGGGTTTCAAATTAATCTGTCTGTAAGCCATCTTAAGAGTTTTAGAAGCCAAAAAGTGAGATGCAACATTATTCATATAAGATGTGTTTGACTGCAATCCCCATCATTCCAGGACCAACGGCCATGCTGGCTGGGATTAATGGGAATTGCGGTCCAACACATCTGGAGGGCACCAGGTTGGGGAAAGATGAAACCGGGACCAAAAGGAAATCTCTCACAAAAGCAAGCTCAGAACCCTCTCATCCAACTCCAGAAGACACAGCGTTGGGTCTCCCAAGTCATGTCTTCACAGCATTACCCCCCACCCAGAAAAAAACTGAATGCAGACACCATCACCCACAAAACTCCACACACCCGGCCACGCACTGTTGCCTACCAGGTGCTAGACAGCCCAGTCTGCCTTTGCAGCTGAAGGCAGGCCAGAAAAATAGAAGGTTTAACTGAATCCCTGTTGGGCTGCATTCAGCATGGCAGATTGCAAGTTGCACAGCCTAGCTCTTAAGCCAGTAAAATATGACCTGGATCCAAAATCTACCACCATAACAGGAAAACAACAACAATGGTTTTTGTTAAATCTGCAACATTCTGCGCATGTTCTGGGGGGAGAAAATGAACTCGTGGGAGAGAAAGCCATTGCAGTGTTCAACGGGACCTGTTCGCCTAAATATCCTGACAGTTAGAGCAGTACGACAATGGAATCAGTTACCTAGGGAGGTTGTGGGCTCTCCCACACTAGAGGCCTTCAAGAGGCAGCTGGACAACCATCTGTCAGGGATGCTTTAGGGTGGATTCCTGCATTGAGCAGGGGGTTGGACTCGATGGCTTCGTAGGCCCCTTCCAACTCTGCTATTCTCTGATTCTATAGAACAGTAGAGTTGGAAGGCGCCTATAAAGCCATCGAGTCCAACCCCTTGCTCAATGCAGGAATCCACCCTAAAGCATCCCTGACAGATGGTTGTCCAGCTGCCTCTTGAAGGCCTCGAGTGTGGGAGAGCTCACAACCTCCCTAGGTAACTGATTCCATTGTCGTACTGCTCTAACAGTCAGGAAGTTTTTCCTGATGTCCAGCTGGAATCTGGCTTCCTTTAACTTGAGCCCGTTATTCCGTGTCCTGCACTCTGGGAGGATCGAGAAGAGATCCTGGCCCTCCTCTGTGTGACAACCTTTCAAGTATTTGAAGAGTGCTCTCATGTCTCCCCTCAATCTTCTCGTCTCCAGGCTAAACATGCCCAGTTCTTTCAGTCTGTCCTCATAGGGCTTTGTTTCCAGACCCCTGATCATTCTGCTTGCCCTGAACACGCTCCAGCTTGTCTGCGTCCTTCTTGAATGGTGGAGCCCAGAATTGGACGCAATACTCTAGATGAGGCCTAACCAGGGCCGAATAGAGAGGAACCAGGACCTCACTATGATCCCCTGTCTGCTCCCACTCTCATGTTCCATTCACTCCAATTGACAGCCAGTGTGGTGTAAAGGTTAAGAGTGTGGGATAGAGATTTGGGAACCTCACTTGGTGGCCCAATCACTGACTCTCAGCCGAACCAACCTCACAGGGCTGTTGTTATGAGGATAAAATCGATAGGAGGACAATGTTAACCACCGTGGGATCCTTTGCAAGAGGAAAAAGGGGGGATATAAATGTAATAAATATATAAAAATCATTCATCCCAACCTCATATAGGAACACTGGAAGTTGCCTTATAGGGGCAGCTTCTAGTCTTAACTCCCTACAATGACTGGCAGGATCCTTCCCAGTCTTGCCTGGAGCTGTTGGGGTTTGGACCTGGGACCGTCTGCATACAAAGCAAGGGCTGTATGACTGAGTTACAGTCTTTCCTCCACAATCCCCCAGGAAGGGTCAGTTCTAACAATGGTGTCGGAATCTGGACACTCACCTTTTCCATCCATTTCTCCAGGTCTTGGTTTTCTTGTGGTATCTAAAAGCAATAGATATTTTTTTTAAAGACACATACACACCATATAGGCTTACAGGCTTTGTGAAGTGGATGGAAAACCTAAGGGCAAAAGAGTATTCTTGTTCACCTACAGCCCTGTGAAGGTCTATGGAGCCCGTTTCGGTTTAATTTAAGGCTTGGTTTTGCAACACACTGATTGGCTGAGCAGGGCTGTCTGTTATCCCTCAGGCGGAGAGCCGCCCTGCCTGTTTGGTGCGGAGGAAATTAATTGCTGTTAAACCTCGAGCTTTATATTTTTTCCAACGTTTGGCAACGTCAACACCGCTCCAGCTACACTTTAAAACAAAAATGAGCAAAATCGGTCCGGTAGATCCTGAGTAATAAGCCTTACACTACAGTATTCTCATATAGGATAAGCAGAAAAACACATTGGGGGAAAGGTCTGGGTGGGACAAAAAGTTATCCATTCAAGTTCTCGGCTTTTGCTGTCTTCCACCTTATATATCAGCCAGCACAGGGCCCAGCGCTTTGAGTGCAGGAGGCTTAAAATGCATTGGATGCTAGGGCCCCTCCCCTGCTGCACCCCCGCGCCCACTGGCACGGCAGAAACTGACTCACTCACGCGAGACGCTGAAGCCGAAGACGTTCTCGTAATCCTTTAGCAGCTTCTTCAGTAGAGTGCTCTTCCCTGCGCCCGACGGCCCACTCAGGACGACTGGTCTTGGTCCCGTCATAACTGCGGAAAAAGAGAGCGGTGCTTCATAGAATCATAGAATGGTAGAGTTGGAAGGGGCTTATAAGGCCATCAAGTCCAACCCGCTGCTCATTGCAGGAATCAACAGGGACACATGCTTCTCAATGCCTTGAATAGGTTGTAGCCACCTTGAATACTCTGTAGAACAGGTAGCACAAAACCTCAAATCCAGGGGACAAACACAGTCCTTCTGGGGCCCAGATCTGGTTCTCTAGGATTCTCCAAGTAGCCCCGCCTCCTTCCACTGGCCACGCCCCTCCCCTCCAACCACCAAGCTCTTGTGAAGTTAAAGGGCTGAAATCCCTCCCCTTTTAAAAAAATTCAATTTAAAAATAAAATCAGCATAAGACAGCAACAACAAAATCTTAAGTAGTAATTTAAAGACAAAGAAAAAAACAACCCTGCCCCCCAACAACCATATTCTCAGGCAATTATCAGTCAGCGGATATTTTAAGCGGAAAATATCAGGCCTAATGACCGTTCCTCAGCAACTATTGTCCATACAGACAGCAGACAGTTCTGAATTTTCCATCGTGTCAGCCATGCTCTGCTGCATTATACTTACCTTGCACATATTAAAAGCTTACACACACCTTTCTGTCCTGTCTAATTTTAAGGAAATGCAAACCTCCCAAGAGCCATTGCTTAGCTGATGGGAGTTAAAGCTGGGAACATGTTAGCCTGACAAATTCATCCAGAAAAAAACACACATTTGTCCAGGGCATTCTGAAAGAGCATTCTCAGTAAGAACGTGGGAGAAATCCGTAACGAATTTCTATGAATCCGACTTGCGGATTCCACAACGAACCGGCTTTTCCTGAGGTACACAGATTCCATGGATTTGTGGACCTATTTATTTATTTATTTATTGCACTTATATACCGCTCCCATAGCCAGGGCTTTCTGGGCGGTTTACAAAAATTCTAAAATTAAGATAAAAACGAGTATACAAAATTTAAAATTCTAAAACACAGAAACAAACACACATAAAGTATTAAAAACTGTTAAAAAAACTAAACATGTGGGTGATTAAGAAGTGCCGCCATACGCCTGGGCAGAGGAAAGTCTTAACCCGGCGCCGGAAAGATAGCAGCGTTGGCGCCAGGCGAGCCTCGTCAGGGAGATCGTTCCACAGTCTGGGGTCCACCTCCGAAAAGGCCCTGTCCCTTGTTGCCACACTCCGAGCCTCTCTCGGAGTAGGCACCTGGAGGAGGACCTTAGAAGTTGAACGTAGTGACCGGGTATATTCACTTCGGGAGAGGCGTTCCGTCAGGTATTGTGGTCCCAAGCCATGTAAGGTTTTATAGGTCAAAACCAGCACCTTGAATTGGGCTCGGAAACATACAGGCAGCCAGTGCAAGCGGACCAGAGCAGGTGTTACATGGTCGAACCTTCTGGTTCCCGAAATCAATCTGGCCGCTGCATTTTGCACGAGCTGCAGCTTCCTAACCGTCTTCAAAGGCAGCCCTACGTAGAGTGCATTGCAGTAATCTAACTTGGAGGGTTTTTTTACTTTCTGGAATGTTATGCAAATTTAGTCATAGAAAAATACGTGACATAAAAAAAATGGTTGAAAATGCGCATTTCCCCTATAGGCTAAAACATGAAAATGCGTATGGGGGGGGGATTGCGCATTTTCGCAAGTGAAAATTTGTGTGAATGTGAATTTGCACAAATTTGGGAAATTGAAAAAAACCAATTCCCCCAATGAGTGGATGATGGAATGAAATGTACCTGACAATCTGCAAAACGCAGACGGAACAGATTTTCCAAATTCCATACATCCATCATTATTATTATTATTATTATTATTATTATTATTATTATTATTATATCCTGCCTTTTCCCCAGTACTGGGACTCAAGGCGGTTTACAAGATTTAAACATGTACAATTAAAACATATAAATATAAATGACAAAAGTTAACATCGAATTAAACCTATAGTAAAATTAAAAACATGTTAACAATTTTAAAACTGTATCAGGTTAAAAGGGGGGGATCCAATACATTAACACAGGTCCAGTATAGTTCCAAAAGCCTGCTGAAACAAAAAAAGTTCTTGCCTGCCTCCGAAACTGTAGCATAGAGGGAGCCAGCCTAGCCTCCCTGGGAAGGGAGTTCTGGAGCCTTGGAGCAGCCACCGAGAAGGCCCTGTCCCGTGTATCCATCAGGCATGCCTGGGATGTTGGTGGGACTGAGAGAAAGGCCTCCCCAGAAGATCTCAGAGCATGGGCAGACTCATATAGGAGAATATGGTCTTTCAGATAACCTGGACCCGAGCCGTAGAGGGCTTTATAGGTGATAACCAGCACTTTGAATTGTGCCTGGAAACAGACTGGAAGCCAGTGAAGCTGTTTTAACAGGGGAGTTGTATGCTCCCTGTAACCATCAATCTGGCTGCAGCTCTTTGAACCAGCTGAAGTTTCTGAACAGTCTTCAAGGGCAGCCCCACGTAGAGCGTGTTACAGTAATCCAATCGGAATGTAACTAAGGCATGTGTCATAGCCTCAAAGCTGGAGTCAGATAGCCAAAGGCAGAAGTACTTTGCCCTGTCTGTCTAGGAACAAACTGTGCTATTTTTCTATAGAACTTACAATTTGCAAAGGCCTGAGGTGCTGCAGCCCTGTTTCACACTGAACTGTCCCATCTCAATTTGGTACCATCTGTATTCTGTGCCAGCCCTGCCTCCCCTCCGAATATTGCATTTAGAAAATCCATATCCTGGAGTAACAGGACACACAGTAAATTTGGTATGGTTTCCTAACGTTGCCATATTTTGCTCCCAAGATGCATATTTTAGAAAAAGGTTTTGTAGATGTAAGAGCTACTACTACAGTACATTGGAAACATCTGTTTCTAACGCGCAATGCAAGGAGACTGAAACTATGTTTAAAAAACCACAATCAAACCTTGGAAAAAGTTATGACAAGTCTATGAAAAGATGGGAACGCCCCGATTCCCAAAATCAAAACAGTAGGAGTCCGTCTCTACATTTGTATCATTCATTCGGAAGGAATACTAAGGAAAAGGAAAAGATCAGATACAGAATTTTAAAAACACACATTGGCTCAGTTCAGACATGTTAGTCAACACAGTGTGGAAACTCCACTCAATAGTTGAGTTTCTAGCGGGTTCTCCCTACACAACATGTTCTAACTCCACCGTTGTGTGAGTGTGGGCTACTGTGGAGTTGAGTGTGACGTTTGATTGACAGTTCTCCCACCCTCTCTCCTCCCCTGGTCCTCCTGATGGTATCCCATCAGCCACTGCTGAAAAAACAAACAAACAATCCCAGCGGCTCTCCTAGAGTGGCGCTCTCTCCTTTCGCCACTCTTGGCAGGGAACTCTGTAGCCAGTGGGGAAAGTCCACTCCATGCAACGGGAAACTTCACAGAGTCCTCCACACAACACGCAACACAATGGTTGTGCAGGAACTCTCCTCCGCACAGCGTGGATATTCTGCACGGAGTGTTTTCCAAAAAAAAAAGAACACCGTGGAGTGGAGTTTTCCCACCAGACAACATTCCACCGTGGAGTTCTAAAACCGCTGTTGAGAAACGTGCTGTCTGAACTGAGCCATTATAAAAGCCCTGTTGGAAAAGCTCCAAAGTCCATCTCGCATAACATCCTATTTCCCAGACTGACCAG
The DNA here is from genome assembly GCF_023053635.1 of Elgaria multicarinata webbii. Lineage (NCBI taxonomy): Eukaryota > Metazoa > Chordata > Lepidosauria > Squamata > Anguidae > Elgaria > Elgaria multicarinata. The sequence continues at coordinate 6,614,482 of NC_086171.1, read as the reverse complement.
AAAGACACTTCTAGAAAGCCCTCCCACAAAAAGTGGGGTAACAGCTGTCCAATTTGCCCCCGGAAACTGCCTCTGAACATCAAAGTTCTCTTCTGCTGTCATGGCTAATTTCTCTAATCCACCTTGAAAATAATCTAGGCTGGAGGCCATGGCCACATCTTGGGTCAGTGAATCCCGTATTTTACTTATGCCATCCTTCCCCAATGGGGTGCCCTCCAGAGGTGACGGACAGCAACTCCCATCATTCCTAGCCAGTATGGCCATTGCCCAAGTACATCTACAAGATCACCCCTATCCACATGCTAGCTGACATTCTCTAGTTGACATTACTTTAAAATGTGGCAGAACATCCCTTTAAAGAAGCCATGCTGACTCTTCCTCACCAAGACTTGTTCTTCTAGAAGTCCATGCTTTAATAACGCTTTCCACCAATTTACCAGCTCTTAGTCTAACACATCTGTAAAGTCTAACAGCCCCTGCGGATGCCTTTTTAAAAAGTGTTGTACGTTGGCTACGTTCCAATCTTCCGGTTAAGGGGAAGATTGTAGTGACAAGTTGCATACTTCTGTTAGAAAATAAAATTCCAGCCTTGAGCTCTTCAAGCATTCTTCGGTGGGATGCTGCCCAGATGCAGGGCTATTAATTTATAAATTGTCAGTTTGCCCGAGAACTTTCTCTGTCAACACCTTGATTTGACTTCACCCTTCAAATGCCCACCCTGAGAAAACTGGTTCAGAGACGGGTCGCCCTCCAATACCTTCCGCACGAACAACTCATACAAAGAATGCACTGTGCTGGTCACAGACTTCCCATCTCCCCACCACCACCACCTTACTCTCTCAACAGCTTTCTCATCTAATGGTCAAACAGGTTCTCCAGCTGAGCTCCTGCATCTGACGCATCTACAGATATCTGGAGGTTTTAAGCATCATTGCTCCTCCAATTCTTTATTTCCTTGCCTTAATGTCAAGGAGAGGCAAGATTATATGAGCAAACATAATCTCCTCGCCCCCCACCCCCCAACAGAAGACTTGGAAAGGGTTTTAAAAGAATTCTGGCTCTTTTAGTTCACCTTTATTTATTTATTTATTTATTTATTTATTTATTATTTAAGCATTTTTATGCCGCCATTCAGCCAAAAAAGGCTCTCACGGCAGCTTACAAAAGTATTTCTTGAATACTTAAACCTTTGTTCCTTTACTAAACCGCCGTCCATAAGAATTGCTGGGTACCAGTAGCAGACATCCTAACTGAGTCTCAAAACTTTCAACACCTTACCGTTTGCTTGTCTTCGGTCCTTTTAAAATGCGATGATACAACCCTTTGTCTTTCCTGTGAGCTACAAGCTGATCCTCATCACACGGGGAAGAGGCGGAGTAGGCAGAAAGCCCCAGCTATTTGTGACTGCCTAAAGCCTTAATTACTGATCTTTTACCTTGAGGCAGCCAATGAGAAACCATTCCCCAAATCCGTAATCGCCTCTTGCAGGGTGCTCCATGCGCCCCCTCCTTTTTACGGCTTAAAGATTCAGCCATACCCTGAACTTACCTCAACAAAGCACACCTTCTCGGTCAAAGCCAGCACTGCCTTTAGAAAGAAGGCAGCGTTGGATTATTTATCTATGTATTTGAAATATTCCTATCCCATCTTTCCGCAGCTCGACAGCTCTAGAGAAAAACAGTGGGCTCATCTACACCAAGCAGGATATTCCACTATGAAAGTGGTATGAAAGCGGTATATAAAAGGCAGGAGCCAGACTTTTTATTCTCTCAGTATTTTAACGCTTAATTTTAACTTAAATTTAAATTTTACTGTTCTAACTCTGTATTTTAATTTTATATCAATTTTGCTGCGTGGTTTTTATCCTGGTTGTGCTTTTTATACTGTATTTTGCATTTGTGCTTTTAACCTGTTGGTTGTTTTACTATGGTTTTAATTTTTGTGAACCGCCCAGGGGGCTTCGGCTATTGGGCGGTATAAAAATGTAATAAATAAATAAATAAATAAATACTGCTTTATAGCGGTATTGAAGTGTGCTGCAGGATCTACACTGCTGCTTTATAGTGGTACTGAAGTGCACTGACAACTGTTGGGGCCCGTGACACATCTAACCAAGCAGGATATGAAAACAGTATATGGTCTGTGTCAATGGGCCCCAACAGTTGTCAGTGCACTTCAATACTGCTATAAAGCAGTGGTGTGGCTCCTGCCTTTTCTATACCGCTTTCATACCACTTTCATAATGCAATATCCTGCTTGGTGTAGATGAGTCCAGTGTCTCAAGAGCCCAAAGCGTTCACTTAAAACACACATACACAGGCATAGCCCAACAATAACACTGTATTCACTAGACACATAAGTGAGAAATGTTGACACCAGTTCAACCCATCGGTGTCAGAAGTTCCCTGCAATTTGCCCAGTGCAATTCGAATGTGCCAAGTTTGCGAATAAAAGAAAAGAAATTTAGCAAGCGGAGGGGAAGCAGTGAACGTTGAGAGGGAAGAGAACGCTTGGAGACCGGAGTGCTGCTGTTTTTCTTCTGACCGTTGGATGTGGGATTTGAAAATCTACATTACATTGGAACGACAGCAAGGGAGATGAAAAATAAACATGGGAAGAGATCAGCAAAGCGCATTCTGGGCAGCATGCAAGATTAGAGGGAGAAAAGGCAGAACCACTTGGCATCCATCAGGATGAAAGAAGATTAGCAGACAGTTCTCACTGTAGCCTCAAGAAAGGTTCCCTGATTAGGCACTTTTAATCGCATTTCCTATTTATAGCATGTCCTTTCCTAAGTTCACCTTCCCCAGACTTTTGTAATATGGGACCAAAGTTCTGCAAAAAAAAAAAGGGGGGGGCAATTTTGCTGGTTGAAAGGTTAAGGCCAACTGATCAGAAAAGAAAGAAACTGAGGGTTATTTTGTAATACAAGTTTGCAACAGAATGCCACTGGTCTACTACAGGTCTTTGCGACTTTTCAGAGTTATAGCAGGAACAAGATCCATCACATACAGGCTGAGTAGAAAAGATGCGGTCAGGCTCAAACCACTGGTCCAACTATCTCTGCACAGTCCAATCTGGCTAGCAGCAGTTGTACAAAGTCTTTTCCTGGCCTCCTGTCCAAAGACCTGGGTTTGGCCCAAGGACCGTCTGAAATTGAGTTTAGACTGGAATGCAGACACCAACATCCACGTTTATATCTGAATGGAAACCTCCGATAGAATTTTTGCAAGAAGCAGAGGGAAATCATAGAATCATAGAATAGCAGAGTTGGAAGGGGCCTATAAGGCTATCGAGTCCAACCCCCTGCTCAATGCAGGAATCCACCCTAAAGCATCCCTGACAGATGCTTGTCCAGCTGCCTCTTGGAGGCCTCTAGTGTGGGAGAGCCCACAACCTCCCTAGGTAACTGATTCCATTGTCGTACTGCTCTAACAGTCAGAAAGTTTTTCCTGATGTCCAGCTGGAATCTGGCTTCCTTTAACTTGAACCCGTTATTCCGTATCCTACACTCTGGGAGGATCGAGAATGACATCCAAGCCTAGGGTGACCATATGAAAAGGAGCTATACTAGAGTGACCAGATTTAAAAGAGGGCAGGGCACCTGCAGCTTTAACTGTTGCAATGAAGAGGAAATTTCCCCAGGTTCTCTATTATTATTATTATTATTATTATTATTATTATTTATTTATTTATATAGCACCATCAATGTACATGGTGCTGTACAGAGTAAAACAGTAAATAGCAAGACTCTGCATATATACAAATGACACCTGCAGAAATTCCCTTTTCTATGCAACTGTTAAAGATATATGGTCACCCTATCCCAGCCTCCATGGCAATTTCCCCCAATCCCAAGATCCACCACCACTTTTATGCAGTGTATTTCTAGGTGTCATGGCTGCAAGGAAAGTTTGAAAAGGTGATAGCATTTTAAAAAAAAAGATTATAAAAGGTAAATTGCTTCGTTTTAAACTCACGAGATTTTCACCTTGTCTAGGATCCTAGAATAGTAGAGTTGGAGGGGGGCTATAAGGCCATCGAGTCCAACCCCCTGCTCCATGCAGGAATCCACCTTAAAGCCTAAAAATGCATTAAGCTGCCATGTATACATTGGCAGCTGAAGTACCCTAGAAAAGGGACAGGGCAACTTGGTGTCCTCCAGATGTTTCGGATTATTTATTTATTTTATTACATTTATATACCACCCCACAGCCGAAGCTCTCTGGGCGGTTTACAACATTAAAAATAGTAAACATTAGAAGTATACAATTTTTTAAAAACAACAACATAAAAACAGTTTAAAAACAACAGTATCCATTTAAAAACAACAATTGTGGGGTCCATTAAAAACAAACTTAACGTTGTTAAATGCTGTTAAAATGCTGTTAAGAATGCCTGGGAGAAGAGAAAAGTCTTGACCTGGCGCCGAAAAGATAACAGTGTTGGCGCCAGGCGAGCCTCATCGGGGAGATCATTCCACAGTCGGGGGGCAACCACTGAAAAGGCCCTCTCCCTTGTTGCCATCCTCCGAGCTGGCATTACAAGTCCCACAAGCCCCAGCAGCACAGCCAATGGTCAAGGCTTATGGGAGGTGTAGTCTGAAACATCTGAAATTATCTACAGGTTGCATTTCAGTTAGACGCTACTCTACAGCAAGTAGCAATTTCTTTGGGGTGTGGCTTTGCCTGAAACCCCACACTTATGGCACCCAGTAACACCCTTAGAAGCTTCTCTAATGGGGTGGCCAAACCTAGTTCACCAAAGGCAGGGGAGACCACAAAGCATATCCCAAGAAGCCGAAGGCAGGTGGTTTTCAGCTTGGTGAGCTGCCACCATCTAGTTCCCAGTGGTGCCTCCTCCCTCAACGGAACTGAGAAGGGTGGCGGAGGAAACCCCTTGCCCTGAAGGGATGGGAGAAGAGCTGGACTGGGCTTGAACTCCAGAGGAGAGAAGCTGCAGAAGGGAAGGAAGGAAAGAGGAAGAAGCCAGCCCAGAAGGCCAATACATGCAGTGCAAACCTGGGTTCGAATGACGCATTCTCATCCATCTGGGCACGTGAGTCAAGCATCACCATCAAGTTTGGTTTTGAAATTCCCTCCTCCTTCCAAGTCCTTTCCCCTGTGTCTCATGTCCTTCCAGATTGTAAGCCTGGAGGCAGGGACCGTCAGATGGTTGATTCTTGCAAGCTACTCCGGGAGCCTTTTGACTGAAGAGCAGGACAGAAATGCTCTGAATAAATTGAACAAATAATGCAAGAACCGCTCGTGATTCTGCCTCAAGCCGAAAGAAACGCAGTTAAGGTTGTCAATGACTTTCCATTGCTGCAGCTTCCAACTGAGATTGTTCTTTGACGCTGCTGTTTAAATATCAGAGACAGGGCTCCACAAACATCGGCTTGACTCGCTAGCCAAATTCGCCACTAGTCCGCTCCTCTCATGTGAGTCTTCGGGCATGCACAGAGGGCTTGGGAGAGAGGCAGGGTCCTCCCTTTATTTGTGCAAGGTAAGAAACAGCGGAATCATCTCCTCCTGCTTGTAAGGGAGTCCTGCTGTTTCTTACTCCTTGAAATCTGCAGTACAAACGAGATCTCTGGGGTAGGAATCTGCATAGTGCTTTGTGTCTTGCTACCCAGAGAATCATGCATACCTGCCTCTGGCGGGTGGCTTTGTGGATGCTTGGAGAAATTATTATTATTAGTAGTAGTAGTAGTAGTTGTAGTATCCCGCCTTTTGCCCAATACTGGGCCTCAAGGCGGCCTTACAAAATTTAAAACCTATACATTTTAAACCTAGGAAAAGAAAAGTACAATTTTTTTTAAAAAAATTACAATATTAAAACATTAAATGTTTAAAATACATGACAATTTTACAAGTCCTTAACATAGATGGAGAACCAGATTATTCTCCAAAGGCCTGCTGGAACAAAGAAGTTTTTGCTGGCTTCCGAAAGCACATCAAGGAAGGCCTTCTCTGCTCGGGCACCCCGGCCGTGGCATGAGCTCCCTAAGGAGGTTCGCCTGGCACCTACACTATGTTCTTTCAGACACCAGGTAAAGACCTTTTTAAGTCTATAAACTTAATTTTAACTTTGCTGTTTTAAATTTGTATTTCTGCACTGCTGCTGATTTCATTTTGATATCGTATTTTATATCATGCTTTTATACGGTTTATTTTATACTTTGAATGGTTGTAATTTTAGTGAACCGCCCAGAGAGCATTGGCTATTGGGCAGTATAAAAATACAATAAATAAATAAATACCATTACATACAGATTACCGTTATGTATGGAAACCTAGCCTGCCTTTCTGTGAGCTATATATGTTATCTCTCAGCCATTGGCTGAGCTGCTGTGATATAACAAAATATTCAAAACATTCAAAATAATTGCGGAGAGCAATTATTGAATCACGGAATGTGGCACAGCAAGTGTAAGAGAAGCAAAAAAAGAGGTCTGGCTGGGGGGCGGGGGGATTGGACACCAGGATCAGGATGGGCTGCGTACTGATTTGGACAAGGAGGTGCAGGGAACGCTTATCAAATTCACAGAAGTCACAAAATTGGGTGGGATAGCTAATACCCTGGAAGACAGAAACAAACTTCAAAGTGATCTTGATAGGCTGGAGTGCTGGGCTGAAAACAACAGGATGAAATTTAATAGGGATAAATGCCAAGTTCTACATTTAGGAAATAGAAACCAAAGGCACAGTTACAAGATGGGGGATACTTCGCAGTACTACAAACGAGAAGGATCTTGGAATGGTTGTAGATCACAAGCTGAATAGGAGCCAACAGTGCGATATGGCTGCAAGAAAGGCGAATGCTATTTTGGGCTGCATTAATAGAAGTATAGCTTCCAAATCGCGTGAGGTACTGATTCCTCTCTATTCGGCCCTGGTTAGGCCTCATCTAGAGTATTGCGTCCAGTTCTGGGCTCCACAATTCAAGAAGGACGCAGACAAGCTGGAGCATGTTCAGAGGAGGGCAACCAGGATGATCAGGGGTCTGGAAACAAAGCCCTATGAAGAGAGACTGAAAGAACTGGGCATGTTTAGCCTGGAGAAGAGAAGATTGAGGGGAGACATGAGAGCACTCTTCAAATACTTAAAAGGTTGTCACACAGAGGAGGGCCAGGATCTCTTCTTGATCCTCCCAGAGTGCAGGACACAGAATAACAGGCTCAAGTTAAAGGAAGCCCGATTCCAGCTGGACATCAGGAAAAACTTCCTGACTGTTAGAGCAGTATGACAATGGAACCAGTTACCTAGGGAGGTGGTGGGCTCTCCCACACTAGAGGCCTTCAAGAGGGGCAGCTGGACAACCATCTGTCAGGGATGCTTTAGGGTGGATTCCTGCCTTGAGCAGGGGGTTGGACTCGATGGCCTTGTAGGCCCCTTCCAACTCTGCTATTCTATGATTCTATGATACAGACCCAAGAGTTTTAGTAGATTCAAAGATCAGGAGCCTAAAGACTCAAATGGGGAACCATACTTTTGGGGATCCATATGAAGAGAAAAGAGGTCTTGGCTTCATATATGATTTATTCTAAATAACCAGCTCAGCCTTTGGCAGAATGGGGGAACTGAAAACAAGGGAATATTAGACGCTGGGCAGAATAGACATTAAATAAATAAACCAAAGGGGCCGGGCACTGAATTCCATACAGATTTGAAATACGCAGTCAGCTCATCAGCTGCAAATCCCTAAGGACTGCATTTGTAAACCAACGGAAGTGCTTAATGATAAAAACAACTTTGGAACTTGCGTAAAGATAAGGTCAGGGAAAAGTACTCTTTTCAAGAAAGGTGCAGTGAAAGTAACTTGGCTGTTCTTCTACTTGAACTGGCTTCCAATGGCGCGCAGCCAAGGCGCTGGTAAGAAATTCATTCTGGCTTACTAAGGCTGCTGTGCTCCTGCCAATGAAGCTATAGGGCTAGCTACTGGGGTAGCAGGGCATGTGCATTCCACAGCACAGAGCAGAGATAATTGAATATTTCCTGCTTCACTTGTTTTCATGAAGTGCTTAATGGAGAATTATATGGGAAATAAAAGTCATCCTGATCAAATCACCGGACAACACAGACACATGAGTAATAACTGCCAACAGCATGTACAGGATGCTTCATCATAGTTAAATCTGGCATCGGCACTCAGCATCTAAACGTCTGCGCCACTCACTAGAAAGAGGGTTTTGTTGATGCAGAGGCAAAACCTTAAAACCCATTCATATTTACTGAATTCATTGGCGGGGGTGGTGGCTTTCATTGCTGTTAGCGTTGCTATTTTATTTCCTTCCAGGATCTAGCTTGTTACGACTGACAGCTTCTTAGGATGCATGCTAATTCTGTGGTGTAGCTACTGTTAATTTCACGCCCTCTAGCTGTTCATTATCTGTCTTGCATAGCAGGATTTCCATTTAAGGAGAAGCTACAAACAAAACTATTCTCCTAGGAGCATCACACACACTTGAAAAAAGAATTATTTTTTCTTTCAAAAAATAGTCTATAGCCCTGGTCAATAAATAAACTATTGTGAAAATGAAACCAGGGTTGGAGGGGCAAGATTCTATCTCACAAAGTGGTCTGGTTCCCATAAAATGCAATTCCCTCCACACCCCTTTCCCACCTGGAATGACACAGGGTGGGAGCATGTGGAGCAGATTTAACACAGAAGCCTCTAGCTGCTGACCCCTATTCTAAAGCCTTTGCCCTGGTCCACATCAGCTGCTCATGTGTACCTTATGAGGATCCAATGTATCTCATCAACTCACCAGTGCCCCAATTACATACCCTTATGCTGGAATCCTAAACACATTTGCCTGGGAGTAAATCCCATTGAGACTTATTTACCAGTGATGGGGAATTTACAATGCAAGGAGGGACGAAAGGCTGCCATCTTCAAACCAACTTGTCTTTTAAACAGACGGTTAAAGGAAGCAGCAGCAGTCAGAACATCTCCTCCTTGTCTGGTCTCTTTTCATCCTTCGTTTCGGGACAGGAGCCCCTTGGAGGGTATTAAGCTAGCTTGAACTGTGAGATTGCAGAAAGTCTGTTCTTTTTAAGATTTAACCCAACAAAATGAATCTCCCCACCCCACCCACCCTGCTACAAAGTGGCAAAGCTTCTAAGTAGCTACAGAACAGCATGAGAACATCAGAAAAGCCCTGAGGCTGGATCAGACCAAGGTTCCATCTATTCCAGCACTCTGTTCACAGTGGCCAACCAGCCATCAGCAGGCACCAACAAGCACCCTCCCACCCATGTTCCCCAGCAACTGGGGCACACAGGCTTACCATTTGCAGGTGGAAAATGGGTTAGGAAGCGTGACTGTTTGTATAAGTGACATTTGCCAATATAAGAACATCAGAAGAGCCCTGATGCTGGATCCATCTAGTCCAGCACTCTGTTCGCACAGTGGCCAACCAGCTCTTAACCAGGGACCCACAAGCAGGGCACAGTGCAACAGCACCTTCCCACCCATGTTCCCCAGCAACTGGTGTATACAGGCTTACTGCCTCTGATACTGGAGGTTGCAAATAGCCATCACGTCTAGTAGCCATTGATAGCCTTCGCCTCCAGGAATTCATCCAACCTCATAGGAACATAAGAAGAGCCCTGATGCTGGATCAGACCAAGGGTCCATCTAGTCCAGCACTCTGTTCACACGGTGACCAACCAGCCATTGGCCAGGGACCAACAAGCAGGTCATGGTGCAACAGCACCCTCCCACCCATGTTCCTCAGCAACTGGTGCACACAGGCTTACTATTTGCAGGTGGAAAATGGGTCAGGAAGCATGACTGTGTGTTTGTATAAGTGACATTTGCCAATATAAGAACATCAGAAGAGCCCTGACGCTGGATCCATCTAGTCCAGCACTCTGTTCCCACAGTGGCCAACCAGCTGTTGACCTCAAGCAGGACACGGGTGCAATAGTGCCTTCCCACCCATGTTCCCCAGCACTTGGTGTATATATTCGCATCCATACATATTTGTATATATTTGTGAACCGCCCAGAGAGCTCCGGCTGTTGGGCGGTATAGAAATGTAATAAATAAATAAATAAATCCATTTTCCAACGCATGTTATAATGCGGCGTCGCCTTCCCGGAAACAAGAGATTCATAAAACCCAAAGAGGCTGCAGGGAGGGGAGGGGGGGTGTTAAGTGATAACACGAGCTGGGGAGGGGAGCTGGAGGGAGGCGCAAAGGCTCCTGCAGCAGGGGCGGGAGGGAGGGAGCGAGCGCAGCCAGGGGCGATGCTGGAGCCGTAGGGGGCGGGTGGCCAGAGCGCGAGCAGGAGCAGGCGACCTCGCCCAGCCAGGAGGCAGCAGAATGGGCGGGGAAGGATTTAGAGGTGGCACCGAGGGCGGTGGGGGGATGGAATTGGGCGGGCGCGTTAGGTGGAGGAGCCAGGAGGCTGCGGGGCGACCTGGAGGGTCCTGGAGAAGATGGGGGGGAAAGCCACTTGCGGGGGCTCCGCAGAGAGGCGTGGGTAGGAACCAAGGTGAAGGGCCACGGAAGCCGGAGGGGAGCTTTTAGTGAAACACCGCTGGGGCAAAGGTGGGCTGGACGGGGGAACCAAGAGCGGCGCACTCACCTGCCAGCGCGCCGCACAGGAAGCGCCGCCAGTGCATGGGGAGAGGAGCCGGAGCTGCTTCCCGGAACGGTGACTCAGAGGGGCGGGGCGGGGCACGGTGGGGCCCGGCCGCCGCAAGCAAACCCCGCCCCTCACACCGCGGGCGGCGGCGGCGGCGTCATCTCCGCGCCGTGCCCTTCCTTGAGGAGAGCGTCGCCGTGTCGCGGGGTAGTGACGTTGAAGAGGGGTGGGGTGGGGTGGGCGAGCGGGGCCAGCTGCGCATGCGCGCCGAGAGACGTGAGCGAAGCGCTTTGGTACGGAGGGGAGGAAGTGGGCGCCGTTGTGAGGAGCAAACCATTGGGGATCTAATAGGGGTAGCTGGGTCAAACTACTCCCGGAGAGTGGGGGGGAGGGGGGGGAAAGGGAGAAGAGGAGGTCTTCCGAGCGCGGGAAGGCAAGGATGGAACCATTTGCAGGCGGGAAATGGGGGAGGAAGCAACCATGTGGGTTAAACCATTGTGGGAGCTGATGGGGGGGAAGGGAAGGTAGGTGAGATGGCGGTCAATCCATTACAGAAGCGGCGGCGGGGGGGGGGATCGGCAGGATTAAGGGCCAAACCATTTGTGGGAGGGGGATTCTCCATTTCAGGTTCCTGCATTTTTCTTAATATTATGCAAACGAGTTGCATGGTAGTATCCAGCCTGCCCTCAACCTGGCGCCTTCCCAAGGTGTGTTGGGACTACAGCTCCCATAATCCCCATCCAGCTGGGGATTATGGGAGCTGTAGTCCCAACACACCTTGGGAAGGCGCCAGGTTGAGGGCAGGCTGGATACTACCATGCAAGCCTTCCCATTCCTGAACCCAGGAGAAAACTCTGTAGACTTTGCTGGGCGGTGCTTGGTGTCGGTAAGGATTATCCCAAAAATTGCGTCCCAAATGCTGCTTTCCAAGACTGGATTCTCAAGTGCCGGAGGAAGAGGAAAGCTGCTTCGTCCCTAAGTGTGTACGAACGAACGGCGTTGCTCGGTCGGAACAAATGGTATCTGCCCCAGCAACTTGTCTCCAGCAGTGGTCAGCAAGATGCTTCTGGGACACCCCTCTCAAAAAGGGGGACAATAGTGATAACCCTTGATGGTTTGTCCCCTGGCACCTGTTATTCAGGGGTACATTGTCTCTGACCATGGAGGCTCTGCTTTTTAGCGATCCTTGCTAAAACAGAATTGAATAGGGTGACCCTATGAAAAGGAAGACAGGGCTCCTGTATCTTTAACAGTTAATTTCAGCTGCTGTCATTTGTATATATGGAGAACTTGGTGAATTCCCCTCTTCATCCCAACAGTTAAAGCTGCAGGAGCTATACTAGAGTGACCAGATTTAAAAGAGGGCAGGGCTCCTGCAGCTTTAACTGGTGTGATGAAGAGGGAATTTCACCAGGTTCCCCATATATACAAATGACACCTGCAGAAATTCCCTTTTCAATACAACTGTTAAAGATACAGGAGCCCTGTCCTCCTTTTCATAGGGTCACCCTAGAATTGAACCTCTCTTTTCCAAGACATCATTCCTTTGTTTCCCAGGTGCTTGTGGGGCACCTGACTGCAGAACCTTAATTTAAGGTTAGATTTATCAAGGGTTATCAACTAAACCCTCAGTTCTTAACATGTTTGTTTAGACGCATTTGCTAATGATGCCACTGAGGCCGTACATCCCAATCATTCAGCATGTTTACTTGGGAGTAGGGGTTGCTGGGTCCCTGCTTCAGGTCAGCCTGTTGTTCCCACCCCACGCCGGCTTGTGTTATGGCTGGCTGGGCCGCATTCCGGAGTGTGCATGTATGCCTTTCTGAAATGTTTGGTTGGGGTTACGAAGGCTCTTGTCAAATGGAGCAATTCAAAAAGCCAATTCCTCTTCCCCCCCCCCCCCTTTTCTTACAGGAAAGAACTGCTGTAACCCTTGGATCATGTCCCCTAAAGATCTTTGTAGCCTTTGCCCATCCTAGAGGTTGGATCCAGAGTTCCCAAGACTGGATTTCGTTTCTAAGCATCAGCGCTTGCATCTGAGCTTGGAATGATGACTGTAAGCAGGACTTTAAGGTAATAGAATCATAAAATATCAGAGTTGGAAGGGGCCTACAAGGCCATCCAGTCCAACCCCCTGCTCAATGCAGGAATCCACCCTAAAGCATCCCTGACAGGTGGTTGACCTGCTGCCTCTTGAAGGCCTCTAGTGTAGGAGAGCCCACAACCTCACCAGGCAACTGATTCCATTGTCGTACTGCTCTAACAGTCAGGAAGTTTTTCCTGATGTCCAGCTGGAATCTGGCTTCCTTTAAGTTGAGCCTCCCAATACTAGCTTGGGAGGCTCATTTAACAGCATCGGAGTGCCAGGCACTGTCCAAGATCTGGAAGTGATACGGTCCTTTACATTGTGGTGCATAGTTTCTTCAGTGGCATGGGGAAATGTGATGCAGTTAGGGAGAACGAAGGAGAGGAGGGAAGTTGGTTTGAGGATGTACAGCGATGGCATTCCAGGTGCCTTGGCCATGGAGATCAATGGGCCAGCCTCTGTTTTTGTGGGCTTTGGGGTCCCCTGGAGCTGACAAGAGTCCTTAAAATTGCCCTGTGAGCTCCCCTTAATGCACTTGCTCAACAGACTGAACTGGTGTGTGTGTGTGTGTGTGTGTGTGTGTGTGTGTGCAGACTTCTTCCTGCTGAGTTCTTCACTTAGGGCTTGCTTTGGTTTCCCTTGTGGGGGAGGCGGGTGTTGTTGGTTTTTTTGCTATACTGCCTTCCTGGAGTCTCAGCTCTATATGCTGCTCAGGCTGGAAGCAAAAGGCACGGAAGGCTGAATCAGCCGGTGCTGCTGGATGGAGAAGGCTGCCGGAGGCAAGGAACAGATGCCAATTGAGGCCAAATGAATGAGACGTGGCTCTTTTTACAAATGAGCCGGTTGCGCACTTGTGTTTCGAACTAAAACGGTTGCTGTTAGAGGCGATCCTTTCCTCTCTCCCACCCCACATTGCGATGCCCATCCAGTGCGGCAGAGCACACAGTTTCCATGCAGGAGGTCCCAGGCCTTTAAACGGACATTTCCAGTTAAAAAGGTCCCTGATAGAAGGGATGGGGAATGCCCCTGTCCGAGACCCTGGGGAGCCCCCGCTAGTCTGGGCTAGGTTGGCCCTTGGGCTGACTCCGCATCCATTAGCTTCAGAACATAAAAAGTTTCCTTATACTGAGTCAAATCATTTAGCCCAGTACTGTCGACACTGACTAGCAGCTGTGTCTCTGACCGGTGCTTTCCCTGCCCTACTTGGAACTGCCACGTATCAAACCTGGCACCTTCTGCATGCAACTCATGTGCTCTCCCACTGAGCCATGGGCCCTGCCTCTACTCCTTATGCGCATGCTTTCCAAGAGGTTATGAACTGGATTCTAAAGATCTACAGATACATCTCCCTGTCCTTCTTTCCCTAGGGTCTTCAGTACATGCCTTCTCTCCCTCCTCCCATCTTTTTAAAAATGCATTACATTCGTATTCTACTTTTCCTCCAAGGAACACAAGGTGGCATACGTGATCATAGAATCATAGAACAGCAGAGTTGGAAGGGGCCTACAAGGCCATCGAGTCCAACCTCCTGCTTAATGCAGGAATCCACCCTAAAGCATCCCTGACAGATGGTTGTCCAGCTGCCTCTTGAAGGCCTCTAGTGTGGGAGAGGCCACAACCTCACCAGGCAACTGATTCCATTGTCGTACTGCTCTAACAGTCAGGAAGTTTTTCCTGATGTCCAGCTGGAATCTGGCTTCCTTTAACTTGAGCCCGTTATTCCGTGTCCTGCACTCTGGGAGGATCGGGAAGAGATCCTGGCCCTCCTCTGTGTGACAACCTTTCAAGTATTTAAAGAGTGCTCTCATGTCTCCCCTCCATCTTCTCTTCTCCAGGCTAAACATGCCCAGTTCTTTCAGTCTCTCTTCATAGGGCTTTGTTTCCAGACCCCTGATCATCCTGGTTGCCCTCCTCTGAACACGCTCCAGCTTGTCTGCGTCCTTCTTGAATTGTGGAGCCCAGAACTGGACGCAATACTCTAGATGAGGCCTAACCAGGGCTGAATAGATACGAACCAGTACCTCACACGATTTGATAGAATCACGTCTCTCCATTTCACCCTCACAACAACCCTGTGGGGTAGTTTGGGCTGAGAGGCAGTGATTGGCCCCAAGCCACCCAGTGAGCTTCATGACCAAGTGGGGACTAGAACCCGGATCTTCCCAGTCTCAGTCCAACACTCTAACCACTACACAACACTGGCTGGTGTCCCTCGCCTTTCCCCAAACACCTCCTGAACACTGTTCTTGTCCTTGTCTTGCTTGAGGCGCCGTTCTCTGTTTCGTCTTTGCAATCCCTTGCAATATCTCAAGGAGCAGGAAGAAGTGTAGAACGTCTAGCACTGTGGCAAATAGCCATGGCAGGGCTATGGAAAGGCCTTGGAGGGTGAATGGACAGGGAGCATAAGGATATAACCTAAGAAGAGCTGGGCTGGATCAGACCAAGGGTCCATCTAGTCCAGCACTCTGTTCACACAGTGACTAACCAGGAACCTAATCAGGACACGCAAAGGCACCTTCCTACCCATGTTCCCCAGCAACTGGTGTACATAGGCATTCTGCCTCTAATACTATAGTTAGCACATAGCCATCAGGACTAGTAGCCCTTGATAGCCTTCCCCTCCAGGAATTTATCCAACCCCCTTTCAAAGCCATCCAAATTGGTGGCCATCACTACATCTTGTGGTAGAGAGTTCCATAGCTTAACTATGTGCTGTGTGAAGAAGTCCTTCCTTTTACCTGTCCTGAATGTCCCACTCATCAGCTTCTTGGGATGACCCCTTCTTGGTTCTAGTATTATGGGAGAGGGAGAAAAATGTCTCCCTGTTCATTTTCTCTATACCGTGCATATTTTTGTACACCTCTGACTTGCCTTTTTTCTGAACTAAACAGTCCCAACTGTTGTAACCTTTCCTGATAGTGGAGTTGCCCCAGCCCCTTGATTATTTGAATTGCCCTTTTCTGCGCTTTTTCCATCTCCACAGTGTCCTTTTTTAGGTGCACTGAAGTATACCCATGATTTCAAGTGTGGTTCTTTATGTATTAATTGACCCTGAAAAGGTTTTTTTTTTTTCACTGGGAGATTCTGATTTGGGACCGGATATTGCCTGAGGTCCTCTTTCCCAATCCTGGCGACCTTCAAATGTGGAAAACTACAGCTCCCATCAACCCCAGCTAGCCTGGGCAAGGAGACACCCTGGGAGAAGTCCACCTCTAATTTCTCACTGTGCCCTGTCTCACGGAACACAGGCCTGGGGTCTTTGTTCCATCCCTGCAAACAGCAGGTCAAGAGATACAGCAAAACCTTCTTGAACACACAGCCTTTGTAGATCTAAAATGTTCCAAGCCTGCTCTGTGATGAGCACTTTGGAACCCACCTTTTGCTTTCTGAAGTGCTGAGCCAGGTGTTCGTTTGATAAAACAGCTATTCATTTGCACACTTTTGATTCCAGGATCTAAGAGGCTCCTTGAGAAGAGAAGGCCGGCGTTGTTTGTGACCAGAGCATACATATTTAGATACATGGGGAAAGAGTTTCCAAGCAAACATTAAAAGCTTCTGAGTCGTGTCCTCCAAGGACCTATAGAATGCAATCCTATGCATGCTTAGACAGAAAAAAATCCTGCAACTGTCAGCATTATTTAAATATGCATAGGATTGTGCTCATTACGTATTAGCTCCCTTTCCACATCTGAGCCTGTTTCCCCTTCAAATAATATTTATGTATTTGTGGCATTTATCTCATAAGACCTTGCTCGTGCCCTGAGATCTTCAGGGGAGGCGCTGCTCTCGGTCCTGCCATCATCACAGGCACGTCTGGTGGGAACACGGGAGAGGGCCTTCTTGGTGGCTGCTCCAGTACTCTGGAACTCTCTTCCCAGGGAAGCTAGACTGTCTCCCTCCTTGCTATGCCTTCTGGAAGGAGGCAAAACCCTTTTTGTTCCAGCAGGCCTTGGGGAATAGTCTGGGCCTCTGTTAATGGGCTGGATTTTGTATTATCATTTGCCTTTTAATTATTATTTTTAATGTTTTAATATTACAGTGGGTTTAATTATATTTTTAACTTTCGTATACTTCTATTTATATCTTTTAATTGTATATGTTTAAATTTTGTAAAGCCGCCTTGAATGTCTGTATTGGGGAAAAGGTGGGATACAAATAAATACAATAAATAAATAAATAACACTGAATATAATAAAATCTCTCAGAATTTCACAACAAGCATTTCACAAGTGAAAACATGGCTTTTTAACAAAGCTTTTAATGGCTGAATTCACTAAGTTGGTCATTGTTTTAACTGTTTTAATAGTTTTACTGCTTTTAAATTATATATTGTTTTAGGGTGACCATATGAAAAGGAGGACAGGTCTCCTGTATCTTTAACCGTTGCATAGAAAAGGGAATTTCAGCAGGTGTCATTTGTAGGCATGTCACACCTGGTGAAATTCCCTCTTCATCACAGCAGTCAAAGGGCAGGAGCTATACTAGAGTGACCAGATTTAAAAGAGGGCAGGGCACCTGCAGCTTTATCTGTTGTGATGAAGAGGAAATTTTACCAGGTTCCCCATATATACAAATGGCACCTGCTGAAATTTCCTTTTCGATACTACTGTTAAAGATACATGAGCCCTGTCCTCCTTTTCATATGGTCACCCTATTGTTTTAACTTGGGCCACAGCTAGACCTAAGGTTTATCCTGGGACCATCCAGGGTTCGCCCCTGCCTGAGCACTGGATCCCCTGTGTGTCACCTAGATGAACAGGTTTGACCCCTGGACGATCCAGGGATAAACCTTAGGTCTAGCTATGGCTTGGTTTATGGTTTAATTTGTTTTCTGCTGTGTATATTTACTGTTTTATACTGTATGCTTTTATCTGTACGCCGCCCTGAGATCTTTTTGATATAGGGCGGGATATAAATGTTTTAAATAAATAAATGAAATGTTAAAATATAATATTAAAAACATAACATTAAAAGCATAACATCAGAAGAGCCATGCTGGATCAGACCAAGGGTCCATCTAGTCCAGCACTCTGTTCACTCAGTGGCCAACCAGCTGTTGACCAGGGACCAACAAAGCAGGACACGGTGCAACAGCACCCTCCCCCCCATGTTCCCCAGCAACTGGTGCACACAGGCTTACTACCTCCTTTTTAAAGCCACCCAATTTAGTGGCCATCACCACATCTTGTGGTAGCGAATTCTATAGTTTACCTGTGTGAAGAAGTCCTTCCTTTTACCTGCCCTGAATTTCCCTCTAGTCAGTTCATGGGATGACCCCTTCTGGGTTCTAGTTTCATGAGAGAGGGAGAAAAATGTCTCCCAATTCAGAATCTTTACACCAGGCATAATTTTGCACTCCTCCATCATGTCACCCTTTCGCCTCCTTTTTTCCAAGCTGAATAATCCCAGCTGTTGTAACCTTCTCTCAGGGGAGATGCTCCAGCCCCTTGATCGTTTGAGTTGCCCATTTCTGCCGCTATTATTATTATTATTATTATTATTATTATTATTTGCTAAAGGCATTTGTATAGCATGTTTTGATGGAATTGCATTCTTCTCTGGCTTTCAACATGCTGTCCAGCCTACCTTGCAATCTTAAGAGCTAGAAACTTATTTTTATTTTAAAATGAAAGCTGAGATTTCAAGGATGTTGGAGTCTGATCAGTATAAATTTTGGCATCTGTGTTGGCCACTCCAAACACTCTGTTTGTAGTATTTATGCACTGGCTTTTTATCAGGGTTAGGTTTGATCGGGAAGAGATGTGTTTTCCTTTCTTTTCTCTTTTGTAAAGCAATAACGACAAAACCTTGAGTTTGTAGGTATGGCTGTTTTTTTGCATGGATCTAACAAATCATTCTCTCCTCTCTGAATTGGTTTCAGGTTCTTGCAGCTAGAGGCCCTCTCTGGGCTCTTTGCCAGGCCTTGCGGGCTTCACACATCTGCCAGCCAGCCCAACTCCAATCGAACGTCCATCGTGTGCATCGCAAGGCAGAAGTACAGCCGGACCTACCCAGTGTTGCTCGTCAGGCCTGACGGCTCTACAATTCACATCCGTTACAAAGAGCCCAGGCGGATCCTGTCGGTGAGAGCGAATTCCATCCCCTCCCCTCCCTGCTGAAAGAGAGAGACAAAATCTACCAGCTATCAAGAGATCAGGATTTATGTCTCCCTGAAGCCAGAATTCCTGCACAATTAACTGCTGTCTTTGACTGGAAGCATTTGAGATTCTCTGGCAAAGCCTTCTTTAGGAGCTGGCAAACTTGTGGCTGGACTGAACCACTTCAGACTGCAAGGGTGGGGCTTGCATGGCTGAAAGACCCTCCATGCAAAAACAACTCCCTGCAAATAGAAAACTAGCATGTCAGGGAGGTGGGTTTAGCCTAGCCTTCCCCCTATATTAGCTTCCCCCTATATTGGCGTCTGGACAGTCCTGACAGTCGGATTCCTCTGTTGTGGCACCCTGATTGTGGAATGGAGGCCCGACTGGCACCGGCTTCATTTCAGCACCAAGTTAAAACATGGCTTTTTATCAAAGCTTTTGAGGTCTAAATTCTCCATGGTTGCCCATAGTTAGGGTGACCATATGAAAAGGAGGACAGGGCTCCTGTATCTTTAACAGTTAATTGCAGCAGGTGTCATTTGTATATATGGAGAACCTGGTGCAATTCCCTCTTCATCCCAACAGTTAAAACTGCAGGAGCTATACTAGAGTGACCAGATTTAAAAGAGGGCAGGGCTCCTGCAGCTTTAACTGGTGTGATGAAGAGGGAATTTCACCAGGTTCTCCATATATACAAATGACACCTGCTGAAATTCCCTTTTCAGTACAACTGTTAAAGTTACAGGAGCCCTGTCCTCCTTTTCATTTGGTCACCCTAGTTTTAATTGTTTCTATCTCTTTTTTTTAAAAAAAAAAAATTCTACAGGTTTTCATTTGTTAACGATTTAATAAGTTTTTAGCTGTGTATATGATTGTTTTACATTGTTCTGATTTTATCTGTACGCTGCCCTGAGATCCCAGTGATAATAGGGCAGGATATGAATGTATAAATAAATAAATAAAGAATTAATCACCTCAGTCAAAACTAAACTCCAGTTAGTGCAGAGCACTGGCTGCTTTTGAGGCCAAGCACTCTAGGGCCTAATCTACACCAAGATGGATGTTGCACTTTGAAAGCGGTATGAAAGCAGTAAATAAAAGGCAGCAGCCGCACCAAGCAGGATATTGCAGTATGAGAGCGGTGTATGGTACATGTCAATGGGCCCCAACCATTGTCCGTGCACTTCAATAACGCCGTAAAGCAGTAGTGTGGCTCCTGCCTTTGAAATACCGCTTTCATAGCGCAATATCCTGCTTATTTATTTATTTATTTATTACATTTCTATACCGCCCAATAGCCGGAGCTCTCTGGGCGGTTCACAAAAATGCTTGGTGCGGATTAGGCCTAGGCTGCATCTGACATGCCCCTGTTATATTATTATTATTATTATTATTATTATTATTATTATTATTATTATTTGTATCCTGCCTTTTGCACAATGCTGGGCCTCAAGGCGGCCTTACAAAGTTTAAAATATACATGGGGGTGGAGGGAAACAAAACCATAAACAATTAAAAAATACACAAGAAAATTATAAGACATTAACATAGATGGAGGGGCAGATTATTCTCCAAAGGCCTGCTGGAACAAAAAAGTTTTAGCCTGCTTCCGAAAGCCCATCAAGGAGGGAGCCAGCCTAGCTTCCCCGGGAAGAGAGTTCCAGAGCACCGGAGCAGCCACTGAGAAGGCCCTTTCCCATGTTCCCACCAAGCGTGCCTGTGAAGAAGGTGGGACTGAAAGAAGGGCCTCTCCAGAAGATCTCAAAGCACGGGCAGGCTCATAAGGGAGAATACGTTCTTTCAAATAACCTGGACCCGAACCATATAGAGCTTTATAGGTCATAACCAGCACTTTGAATTGTGCCCGGCAACAGACTGGAAGCCAGTGTTAGCCATACATTGCAGGAAAAGATCAGTCGTGATGCAAACGCCGCCTTGGGGAAATGTTTTTCAAGGTTTACCAACTTTCTCGTTGCGGAATCTCCCATAAACTTCCAAGGATCTACACACGACTTGGGGAAGCCACAGACATAGATCTTGGCCCTCCATGAGAGGGGGGCGTGATTGATTCAGCACCAGGACTAGCGACTTGAAAATTGAATGGCCTCAAAATGCCATTAGTGCATCGGTTGATAGTTTACGGGTGCTAAGAATGTATTAGTTCTGTCACGGAGTGCTGGTATTTTAATGGAGAATCGTTGTAGGTGCTTGAAATTTTGTATGTTTTAATTCTATTGTAAGTTGTCTTGGCTTCTTTTAACCCCTAGCATTCCCCAGCCAGCTCAACATGCAGAGGAATCCACCCTAAGAAATGTAAATGAAAATAAAAACGGCCCCCTAGATATTAAAACAGTTTCTACCTCCCCAGCAATATCCTGACATGTTTGTTGAATTTCTGCAGCTGGTAAAGGAACAAGATCCTTTCGGTGATTGGGGGGAAACTTGGCAATCCTATGGATGTTGAGTAAAACAAGTAATTTTTTTCAATTTGTAAAAGTGATATTCTTTCCTTCTTTAGATTCCCGTAGACATCAACACTCTCCCTGAAGCTGAAAGGAAAGCCCGGTTGAGGAAACGGGATGCCAGCAAGCTGAAAGCCAAACCTGAGACTCCTTTTGAAGATGACTTTAAATTGGACGATTACAGAAAGTTTTGGAAGAAGAAATGATTTATTTTACCCTGCTGAGGTTTTCTGAGGAGAAGAAGAAAACCTGTCACTGCAGACACTTAACGGTGTCGTGAAAAATGCTGCAAGGAGATGAATGCAGTCCGCAAATAAAGAGACCTTTCTTTCCAGTTTCTGGGTGTTCCTGTTTGGGGTGGGGAGAAGGACAGGAAACCATAGTTAGCAGAATGTTGTTATTATTAGGAAAGTCACTCAGAGAAAGAAATCTTACAGCACAATTCTATACATGTCTACTCAGAAGTAAGTCGCTGAGTTCAATGGGACTTCTTCCCAGGTAAGTGTCTATAAGTTTGCAGCCTTGCTTGATTAATTGAAAAAGGCTGTAATCTTTGACTTCCCGGCGTTTAATGGCATATGATGGGGGCGTTTCTGCCCATTCATCGAAAAAGGGGCAGTATTCTATTGACACTGCTTTTAGCTGTCTAAATTGTTTTCAATTTGGTATATTTATATTTTATGCTGTATTTTATTATCTGATGAGTTGTTGTAAACCACCCGGAGAGCTGCAGCTATTGGGCGGTATAGAAATGATAAATAGTAATAATAATATACGCTTTTACCGGGCAATGAATCCCATTGAATTCACTGGGGCTTACTTCTTTTTATTATTATTATTTAATACTTAAAACAATACATCAATACAAATAAATCAATACTACATAATACACAATAATATAAAATAAACATTTGATAGCATATATTTTCTAACTTAGTTCTATTAACATAATCATACTTAACATAAAAGTGCTCCCCCCAACCACGAGATCTTATTCATGTTTCCAAAATCTCATTGCTTCCTCTGGAGGTGTTTTCCCTTTCCCCTTTGATAATACAAATTCTAGGAACTGTTTCCATATTCCCTCAAAATCATTCGTCTTTATCATTCCTCTTCTAGCTTTTATATTACATGTTAATTTATCATTAATAGCAATATCCCATATTTCTTTATACCAGTCTTCTATATGATAATCCCCTTGAACCTTCCAGTTCCTAGATATCATTAATCTTGCTGCTGTTAACAAGTTCGTTATCAATTCTTTTGTCTCTTTATTACAATTCAGTTCTCCATATAATGATAACAATGCCACTATAGGTGTCTCTTCAATCTCCATTCCTAAAATTTCTTTTATCTCATTAAACACCATTTTCCATAATTTTTTTACAAATTTGCATTCCCACCACGTATATAAATACATTCCTTTCTTTTGACAACCTCTCCAACAGCTTGCTGAATTCATCTTATTTATTTTATTTAATCTTACCGGGGTTAGGTACCACCTCCATGCAATCTTATAATAATTTTCTTTTATCCTTACAGACATATTTCTCAACACTCTTTGTTTCCATATCCCTTCCCAACTGTTGCCCTATTTGTTCCTTCAAGTCAGTTTCCCAAACCACCTTGCCTACACTTTCCGTCTCCCCCCTTTCCACTAATATTCTATATATTTCACTCGTTTACCCTTTTATTAATTTATTTTCCCTTTTCTCAATTTCTTTTTTTAAGATCAGCTCCTCAAATTTCGTAATCGCGCTACACTCTCCATTATCCTTTAGCCATTTCTTCGTCCATTGTTCTAATTGAAGATAATTTAACCACGTTAAAGTTCCCTCTTTTAATCTCTCCTTTATTTCTTCTCGCGTTCTCATCTTTTCTAGCCAATCTTTTAACTTCATTACCTTTCTCTCTATTAAACTTTTCCACTGGGGCTTACCTCTGAGCAGACATGTATAGCTTTGCATTGTTAATGGTAGAAATTTCACATATGGGTAACAGCAACAGTTTCTGAAGAAAAAGGGAGATTATGTACATGTTATATATCTATAATAAGAGGTTGTCTGTCGGTTGACATCTTAATGCCACAAACAAGAAACCTAGACCCCTGAAACTTGGCATGCATACGAAGGAGACCTTGGGGTGTACATCTTGGGGTTATTTGATTTTTAGAGCACTGGAGAGAGGGGTCCTATTGTTAGCAGAACCACCTCGTGCTTAAGTCGTGCTTAAGGGCTGTTTGGATCTCGTCCTTGGGTGAAAAGAACATTGATCTAACACTATCGGCCTTGGACGAGTGGCCTGGTGGGAACCATAGGATGGCTCAGAAAACCCCTTCCAAGGTCAGAGACAAGCACTCCCACCTTGGAAGGGAGAGTCAGAGATCTGACCTGGCATGAAGAGAACTGTCAGCTGACACTCCAAGGTCCTACAATCGACCTGGGGATGGTGGTGGTGGATGTCCCTGTGGGAGGAAAGAGGGAGACCGAAGAGACCAGGATATGATTTATCTTGAGCTTCCTCTAGCTGCCTTCCCTCCTCCTCCTCCTCCTCCTCCTCCTCCAAAGTGCCCTTGCTAGATGGGCTTTTAGCCTGTCCAGTGAAAATAATGGACATTGGGGGACACAGAGGTACAGATCACCTCCGCTGCTCCAGGTACAGGAGCCCTGTCCTTCTTTTCATATGGTCACCTTACTTGTTGTCTATTCATTTCAGCCCCGCATGGGAGGCAGAATCCAAGCAAGCAAGCCTTCCCCCGCCCCCATCGCTGCATGCACCACCCGACAAGCCAAAGCAAAGGGCGCATCCGTTATTATGTTGGGGTCCTGTGTTGTGGAACTATTAAAAGCGGAGGAGCCCTGGGCCGCAAAAGAAGTTGGCAACCCCTCCCAGCAACTTGGTACAGTCTCCTTTCCCCGCCCCCAGCACCCCTCATGCCAAGGCAAAGGGTGCATCCATTATTACGTTGGGGTCCTGTTTTTATGCAACTATTAAAAGCAGAGGAGCCCCGGCCTGCAAAAGAAGTTGGCAACCCTTCCCAGCAACTTGGTACAGTCTGCCTCCCCCTTCCCCACCCCCAGCACCCCTCATGCCAAGGCAAAGGGCGCATCCATTATTATGTTGGGGTCCTGTGTTCTGCAACTATTAAAAGCAGAGGAGCCCCGGGCTGCAAAAGAAGTTGGCAACCTCTCCCAGCAACTTGGTACACTCTGCCTTCCCCTCCCCACCCCAGCACCAGTCATGCCAAAGCAAAGGGCGCATCCATTATTATTGTTGGGGTCCTCTTTTTATGCAACTATTAAAAGCAGAGGAGCTCCGGGCTGCAAAAGAAGTTGGCAACCCCTCCCAGAGACTTCGTACAATCTGCCTTCCCTGCTCCCAGCACCCCTCATGCCAAAGCAAATTATATTGGGGTCCTGTTTTTATGCAACTATTAAAAGCAGAGGAGCCCCGGGCCGCCGAAGAAGTTGGCAACCCCTCCCAGCAACTTGGTACAGCCTCCTTTCCCTGCCCCCAGCACCCCTCATGCCAAAACAAAGAGTGCATCCATTATCATGTTGGGGTCCTGTGTTATGCAACTATTAAAAGCAGAGGAGCCCCGGGCCGCAGAAGAAGTTGGCAACCCCTCCCAGCAACTTGGTACAGCCTCCTTTCCCTGCCCCCAGCACCCCTCATGCCAAAACAAAGAGTGCATCCATTATCATGTTGGGGTCCTGTGTTATGCAACTATTAAAAGCAGAGGAGCCCCCGGCTGCAAAATAAGTTGGCAACCCCTCCCAGCAACTTGGTACATTCTGCCTCCCCCCAGCATGCAAGGCGATGGTACCTCCCGGGGCTTGCGGAAGTTGCTGCCGGAAGTCGGTCCTGGTGCTTGCAGCACGTGAGTGGGGGAAGCGGGGCAGGGGCTGGGCTGCTGGGCTGGCAGCCCCCGGGTCCGTTGGCTCCGAGGCTGGGTCGGGCTCTAGCCCTGGAGCACAGGAAGGCCCAGGGAACGATTGGGGGTGGCTGGCTGGGCTGGGCTGGGCTGGGCTGCAGAGCCCTCCTAGGCAGGTCTACTCAGAAGTCAGCCCCACTGAGCTCAGTGGGATTTACTCCCTGCTAAGTGAGTAAAGGACTGGAGCCTTAGCCTGAAATCCCACGTGCACTTACTGGGGAGTAAGCCCTATTGATCTCAGCGGCGCTGACTTCTGAGTAGGCATGCCTTAGGTCGTACAGCCCCCTACCTGGGACGGTGTGTTTCCCCCCCCCCAACCTTGAGAAAGTGTGGGGTTGTTTGTGGCCATGTGGGGGGAAGGCCATGTGCAGAGGGCAAAACTCTTTTGCAGATGCATTGGGTCCATTGGGGTGGAGGGTAAGTCCCAGTGAACACGCGCGTAAAATCGAGCTGC
This sequence comes from Elgaria multicarinata webbii, assembly GCF_023053635.1. Lineage (NCBI taxonomy): Eukaryota > Metazoa > Chordata > Lepidosauria > Squamata > Anguidae > Elgaria > Elgaria multicarinata. Next base: position 6,588,848 of record NC_086171.1, on the reverse strand, counting down.
CAAGGTGTTGCATAAAAGGTTTGGCCGCTCCGCTGGATTCTAAATCTTGAAGCCTGCTGTCAGAGGCAGGGCACTGGGGCGCTGCCAGAATTTCACTGCTCCGGCTTGGAACGCTGTCATTTGAACCCGTCTCGCTAGAAGGATGTAAAGGCAGGGACAATTCATGTGTTGGGTGTTTCTGTTTTTGTATTACTTTCTCTTATAACTTTCCCCACCTGGCACCTCCAGATGTGTTGGACTACTACAACTCCCATCATCCCTGCTGTTGGGGATGGTTGGAGTTGTCCATGACATCAGGAGGGCATCAGGTAGGGGGAAGGCTGTACTATAAGATGTCTTCACATATATGCGTCTGTATGTGGCAGTGTCTCGGGACAGGTGTTCCGCTCATTGGCATAAAACAACAATTTTCTAAGCATTAAAAGTAGCTAAAATACCAGCTTTTCCTCAGAATGAGGAGTTGTTTTATTATGTTGGTTGTTTTATTATGTTCTTCATGGTTTTAATTTTTGTAAACCGCCCAGAGCGCTTCGGCTATTGGGCGTTATAAAAATGTAATTAATAAAATAACTAAATAAATGAAAAGGCACTCTGCATGTGCACAGAGGCACTGTAAATCTCAGTCCCATCGGAAAGGAAAGTCGGAAAGCACATGCTCTGAGATGTTTTAATAATAATAATAATAAGAATAAGAATATATTTATTCTTACCCGCCGCTGTAAAACCCGGAGCTGTGTGGAACATAGGTTCAGTTGGTACAGCTGCTGTGTTCGTTATCCAGAGTAAAATGTCTCCTGGTTACTGGCCTGTTTTTAAAAAATAACAATTCTTATATTGATGTGTTGTTGTGAGTTTGTGTAAGTTGTCTTGAGATTTCAAAAGAGGGGATTTACATGTTTGTGTTATTTTTGCTAGGCCAAACAGGCAGGCGTTTTTTTGCAACTTGGAATTCATAGCTCCCTGTGTGTCCTGATTAAACGTAATAAGCAAAATTGCAATAACTCGAAGCCGCTCAACAGTGTGTTAAATGAGGACCGGATATAGACAGCTGTGACACCTGTTACCTTCTTCTTTTTCTAGATCAAGGTTGCCCAAGGATTGGAATCTGACCTCCCTTTGAGGATTTGGACTTTAAAAAGAAAGAAGGAACGGTCAGAGGAATTACTGTTTTCTCCTTCATCATGTTTGGTTCCTCCAGAGGTGGTGTGAGAGGCGGGCAGGACCAGTTCAACTGGGAGGATGTGAAGACGGATAAACAAAGGGAAAACTACCTGGGTATGAAAACGCTACTTCTTGTTTCGTTCGCTTCAATAGTAAATTGAGTGCTGAGATGGCTCTGAGTCTATTTAAGACCTGGGTTCAAATGTCACCTCCAGCCATGAACTGACTTAGGTAGGGTATTAGGTAGGTCTCTCTCTCTGTCTCAGATCTCTCCTCTCTGATATGGAGACAATAACATTTATGGATCTCTGGTGTGGAGACAATAACAAGAGCGGAAAAGCACCACGAAAAGGCTATGAGAAAAAGAGCAGTCTAGCTCTGGTGCTATGAAATGTCAAAAGAGGTTTTTTTTTTTTAAAAAAAAATTCTTCTCCGAAATGCAAAAAACATTCAAAAAACTTTCAACCAAACTTGTACACACACTCAACGTTTCGGATCCGGAGATCCTTCGTTAGGAGCTGTACAACAAAATGAATTACTTTTTGAAGTAATTATCCATTCGAAACCTTTTAGGTATTTTTTTTTTTTTTTAACAAGACTGCAGTCGTGTTCTTTCTGTCTGCATCGGCAGTCAAACTGTTCTGGTTATAGACCTGAAAGAATTAGCTTATTTTACATGGTGGATGTATTCACTGAGATAATGTACACGTGAAAAGCTCTGGACAAACAACTAGTGGTATATAAACACAACTCCTTTGTGTCCTCTAGATGAGTTGGGACTGCAACTCCCAGGATCCCCAAGGGGGATTCCCAACACATCTAGAGAGCACGAAGTTGGGCAAGTCCGATTTACCTGGCTAGCAGGCTAGATCTCATGACCTCAGGCTAGAGTGGTTTTCTAGCCCTGCCGTCTGAGATCCTTCGGATTGGAGATGCCGGACCTTGAACCTGGGACCTCCAGAATGCTCTTTCATTGAGCTTTGGGCTGTCCCATTATCTCCTTGGTGCTCACGCGCTCCACTTCAGCTCTGACGTTGCATCTCTCCCCCTTAACCTGCAGGGAACTCCTTGATGGCGCCCGTGGGCCGGTGGCAGAAGGGCAAGGATCTCACGTGGTACGCCAAGGGGAAGAAAGGCGACGCGCCCCTCTCCCGGGAAGAGGAGTTGGCCGCCGTCCGACAGGCAGAGGAGGAGGCCATGATGGCAGCCTTGTAAGTTTTGAGGCACATCTCAGCGACGTCTGGAAGTGTAAGAGAACTGCAGGTTTTGATGGCCGCCTCTCAACCCTTTTCCCAGTGGGGAAGAGGTTCTGGGTTTGGTCTGCTTTTAAAGCGCTCCAGCTGCCTTCCAAAGCAGAGCTTGGGCACGGGAACGGTCCACTCCCTCCAGCCTTAATCTCTAAATTTGAGAGCAATTTGGCGCTAATTACACTTGCTAGGGCGGGGGAGCAGGAAAAGATGCTCACCGTGGTACGCGTGCCAAGTGGGAAAAGTGCAGAAAAGGGCAACTAAAATGATTAAGGGGCTGGAGCATCTCCCCTAGGAGGGAAGGCTACATCAACTGGGATTGTTTAGCTTGGGAAAAAGGAGGCTAAGGGGAGACATGATAGAGGTGGACAAAATGATGCCTGGTGTGGAGAAGGTGGACAGGGAGACATTTTTCCACCCTCTCTCAAAATACTAGAACCCAAACGGGTCATGTCCCATGAAGCTGATGGGTGGGAGATCCAGGACAGATAAAAGGAAGGGCTTCTTCACACAGCACAGAGTCAAATTAGGGAATTCATTGACACAAGATGTAGTGATGGCGACCAATTTGGATGGCTTTAAAAGGGGGTTGGATCAATTCCTGGAGGCGAAGGCTATCCATGGCTACTAGCCCTGATGGTTGTGTGCTATCTCCAGTATTCAAGGCAGTAAGCCTGTGTGCATCAGTTGCTGGGGAACATGGGTGGGAGGGTGCTGTTACACCATGTTGGTCCCTGGCCGATGGCTGGTTGGCCCCTGTGTGAACAGAGTGCTGGACTAGATGGACCCTTGGTCTGATCCAGCCTCAGGGCTCTTCTTATGTTCTTAACCTGTGACCCCTTGTCCCTGCTTTTGGGTGTCCCATTAAGAACAGGAGAGTTATTTATTTATTATAGCTCTTTTATCCTACTCTTTAGACAAAAAAGGTTCTCAAGGCGGCTTACAAAAATAATTCTTAAGGCAGTCCCTGCCCACAGGCTTACAATCTGTTACAAGTGGTAGGAATGGGTAGCTCTGACTCGTGGGGCACGATTGGGGCCGGCCCTTCCGTGAGGCAGAGTGAAGCGACCACCTCAGGCAGCGGTCTAGTGATGTCTCAAAAGGGCATTTCCTGTTGTTAGGTATTGAATGTGTTGTTACGGTAGTAATTTCACTGGCGGGGTTAGGAAAGGTGTTTGTGAGATTTTCTGTGTCGTGTGCCAAAATCACCCGTTGGCTTTATTTATTGATTTATTTAAAACATTTATATCCCGCCCTATATCATTAAGATCTCAGAGCAGCGTACAGATAAAAACATACAGTATAAAACTTTGAGAACTATGCATTTTGGCTTGGGTCAGCATGGGAGTGGGTAGAGCTATTTGCTGCTCCAGATCCAGCAGCAAGATGTCTTGTGCCAGCCCCAGACACAATCCACTGGGAAGTTCATACAACAGTACAGTTGGAAGGGTCTTCTAAGGTCATCAAGTCCAGCCCCCTGCTCAATGCAGGAGTCCACTTTAAAGCATCCCTGACTGATGGCTGTCCAGCTGCCACTTGAAGGCCTCTAGGGTGGGAGAGCCCACAACCAACCTAGGTAACTGGTTCCATTGTCGTACTGCTCTAATAGTTAGGAAGTTTTTCCTGATGTCCAGCTGGAATCCGGCTTCCTGTAACTTGAGCCCATTATTCTGTGTCCTGCACTCTGGGATGAACGATATGAGATCCTGGCTTTGAAAAGGAATAGCAGTGTTGCAGGAAGGCAAGCTGGCAGGAAGCTGTGGAGACCATTAACCATGCTGGCTAGGACTGATGGGACTTGTAGTCCAATGCATCTGGAGGGCCCAAGTTGGGCAAGGTTGGCCTATGGTGTTCACCTACAAGGGATCCATTGCATAGGATATGTGGGTTGAATTCATTTTATTATCACAGAATCATACAACAGTAGAGTTGTAAGGGCCTATAAGGTCATCCAGTCCAACCCCCTGCTCAACGCAGGAATCCACCCTAAAGCATCCCTGACAGATGGTTGTCCAGCTGCCTCTTTAAGGCCTCTAGTGTGGGAGAGCCCATCACCTCCCTAGGTAACTGGTTCCATTGTCGTACTGCTCTAACAGTCAGGAAGTTCCGTGCCAGCTCCATTGAATGATCACAGGCTCTTACGAAGCCCAGCTTTATCACTCTCCTTTGCATTGTTTCTTTACAGGGGTTATAAGAATATGAAGAAGCAGCCAACAGGGCTGAGCAAAGAGGTAGGCATACATATTGTATTTTTTTAATTCTACATTTATTTGCTTTTTATTGTAATGCGCTTAATCTCAAAGCTCCCCAGAGAGGTCCACCTGGCGCCTACACTGTACTCCTTGCTATATAAATAAATAATAATAATAATAATAATTCACTCAGTATTTTAACACTTAATTTTAACTTAAATTTAAATTTTACTGTTTTAACTCTGTATTTTAATCTTATATCAACTTTGCTGTGTGGTTTTATCCTGGTTGTGCTTTTTATACTGTATTTCGTAATTGTGTTTTAAACTGTTGGGTGTTTTATTATGGTTTTAATTTTTGTGAACCGCCCAGAGAGCTTCGGCTATTGGGCGGTATAAAAATGTAATTAAAAAAAAAAAAAAGCTCACAGTAAAGAACTGTCTATTAAAACGAGTAGTCAGCTCATTAAAAAAAAGTCAATCAATAATCTAACTGAGTAATCAATTAACACTATTTCAATAAAAGTGCATATTACTAAAACCGCAATATGGGTGTCTTTTGAAAAGGATGACAAAAGTGCACATTTTTCCCTTAGGTGTGCAAAAATATACATCAGCCTCCCCTAATCTGGTGCTCTCCAGATATTCTAGGCTACGATTCCCATAATCTCCAGACAGCATAGGCATTGGGCAGGGATCATGGGAGTTGTAGAGATCAATGGGAGGGAATGTTCCTTCAGCTCAAAGCTGTAGTAACTCCCACGTCCACACAAACGCGGGGTACTGGATTACTTCTCAAAAGGCATTGTCTGCTGCATTTCCGTTCAAGGATCTCGCTGAAGTCTGCAAACGCGACGGAGCAGAACATGACGAGAAGGGCGTGGATCGGATGGTGGGCCTGGGGAGTTCTAGGTACGTGGTGCTGTTCTCCAAGTGACTTCATGTGCTCCTCTCAAAACAGAGATGCAAGACGATCCTTAAAGAAGGTGTCTAGCTGCCACCGTTTCAGTCTCTTTGTGTCTAGACCACTGTGACATGACACATCTGTCCATACTGAGTTTATGTTTATAACTGTATGTTCGTGTTGTAGATCTATGGTTTGGTAAGTATCTCTGGGGAGAGAATGGTGGATTTGCATTTGTGAGCTGATTGGCTGAAAGAGTGAGAAGGCGGGGGTGAAAAGTGTGTGTGTGTGTGCTGTGTAAACCAGGTGCTGGGTCCGTGGGAGGCAGACAGGGATATGGTGCGAGATAGTTTAGAACAGAGAAAGAGTTAAGCTGTTTCTACACCTGCCTTTTCCCCCGGGATCGTCCCGGGATCATCCCTGTGCATCCAAATGCCACACAGGGGATCCCAGGAGCAGGCAGGGATGATCCCTCCATTTTCCTGGGATAATCCTTAGGTGTAGAAAGGGCCTTAGAGACAGGGATGAGAATCATAGAATAGCAGAGTTGGAAGGGGCCTACGAGGCCATCGAGTCCAACCCCCTGCTCAATGCAGGAATCCACCCTAAAACATCCCTGACGGATGGCTGTCCAGCTGCCTCTTGAAGGCCTCTAGTGTAGGAGAGGCCACAACCTCCCCAGGTAACTGATTCCATTGTCATACTGCTCTAACAGTCAGGAAATTTTTCCTGATGTCCAGCCGGAATCTGGCTTCCTTTAACTTGAGCCCGTTATTCCGTGTCCTGCACTCTGGGAGGATCGAGAAGAGATCCTGGCCCACAACCTTTTAAGTATTTGAAGAGTGCTCTCATGTCTCCCCTCAATCTTCTCTTCTCCAGGCTAAACCTGCCCAGTTCTTTCAGTCTCTCTTCATAGGGCTTTGTTTCAAGACCCCTGATCATCCTGGTTGCCCTCCTCTTCCTCCAGCTTGTCTGCGTCCTTCTTGAAGTGTGGAGCCCAGAACTGGACGCAATACTCTAGATGAGGCCTAACCAGGGCCGAATAGAGAGGAACCAGTACCTCCCGTGATTTGGAAGCTAGACTTCTATTAATGCAGTCCAAAATAGCATTTGCCTTTCTTGCAGCCACATCGCAGTGTTGGCTCATATTCAGCTTGCGATCTACAACAATTCCAAGATCCTTCTCGTTTGTAGTATTGCTGAGCCTAGTATCCCCCATCTTGTAACTGTGCATTTGGTTTCTATTTCCTAGATATAGAACTTGGCATTTTTCCCTATTAAATTTAATCGATGAGACAGGGATGAGATGACAGAGGGGATTAGGTCAGAGATAGGATTTTATGTTTGAGAACTGAAAGAGGGAGAGAGGTCTGGATTCTCCAAGAGAGCGATTTTGGATTGTTAGGTATGAGGGGGCCCTATATTGATAGAGCGATTTCAACGTTACTTGTTTATTATTCAACAACTTATTATTGTAATTAATAAAGCTTTCTTTGTTTATAAAATCCCACATCTACTGCTCTTGGCTACATAAGAGTGAGTGAGTGAAAGGAGTGTTACAAGGTGACAGAGAGACGTCTGCGTGTCCTGGTAGAGAGAGGGCTGAGTAAGGATTGGGACTGAGCCTTAAAGGTCTTGGTGGCAAAGAAACCCCGCTGGGGGCGAGAAAAGGCCTTAAAGGAGGGGAATTCTCACTTGGATAGGGGCAGGAACACCACACCCACCTGTGCATTTCTCCATGTGTCTCTTTGAGGAATAATATCACTGGCAGGATCTAGTGATGTAATTCAGTGGAGCAGTTTCTTGGCAGAAATCATAGAAATCGTGCCGTTGGAAGGGACCTCAGAGATCACCCAAACCACCCCCTGCTCAGTGCAGGAAGTTCTAGAGGTGTTACAGCACCTGGAAGGAGCCTTTATTTTGGACCCACTGAACAGGGTGGTGTGCTACAGCATCCTTTTTTAAAAAAAAATGAAATTCTGCTCATAGGATTGCTGCGTTTAGATTTCTGTCCTCTCACCCCACCCAAAAACAAAGCGACTGGTCCACTGGTGTCCTTTAATTGTAATCTGACTTCTTCTCAGATGTGCCGGGGGCAGGATGATGTTCTCCAAAGAAGACAAAGAAGCTGCCAAACTAGGCCTTTCAGTCTTTACGGTGAGTTGTTGACGTTGCTCCTCCAACCCATCCCGGACGTGAAACAACTGGGCATGTTTAGCCTGGAGAAGAGAAGATTGAGGGGAGACGTGAGAGCACTCTTCAAAGACTTAAAAGGTTGTCACACAGAGGAGGGCCAGGATCTCTTCTCCATCCTCCCAGAGTGCAGGACACGGAATAACGGGCTCAAGATAAAGGAAGCCAGATTCCGGCTGGACATCAGGAAAAACTTCCTGACTGTTAGAGCAGTACGACAATGGAATCAGTTACCTAGGGAGGTTGTGGGCTCTCCCACACTAGAGGCCTTCAAGAGGCAGCTGGACAACCATCTGTCAGGGATGCTTTAAGGTGGATTCCTGCATTGAGCAGGGGGTTGGACTCGATGGCCTTAGGGGCCCCTTCCAACTCTACTCTTCTATGATTCTAGGATCCCCCAGCCCGCAGCCTCATCCAGCCTGCCGGTCACCCAAGTATGGCCCGCAGAACCTCCTTGGGTCTCTCCAGGGGGTGGAGCTTGGCCTCCAAGCCCCACCCCCGTGAGGATCCCCTGATTTCGGATTGGACAATGTCCACTGACAACATCCCTCCCACTCATTTTAGCCTTTCTCCATGCTGAGGAAGTGACACAGCCAGCACTAGGGTGGGGCGGGGCGTGGGAGGGGGGAGCAGCCCCTCTTTCCGTAGCAGGCCTCGTCTCTGGCTTTGTGGGGCGCCACGCAAAGTGGCTTGCCAGCACCCACATACCTTCTACTATTGTTCGGGGAGAATGCTAGTAGCGAATCCATTCCCTTTGCCGTACTTGTTTTCTGTGTGTAGCAGCAGGACGAAGTATTGAAATGCACGTCCACCCCTGTCCACCCCGCCCAATTCCTAAAGTGATACAGTCTGGCAACAGCTGTACCGCTTGATCCTGCAGATGGATTAAACTGAGGGCTCTGCCATTGGATGACCTTCTCCCTCCCTTCTCCTTCTCTTTCGTCTTCTTCCTTTTCTTTCTGATGAGCCTCTGTCCAGCATTTGATGAGATTCCTTCCCTTCTGTCTTTTCTCTGCAACTCTACCAGCACCATCGAGCGGCGAGCGGCCCCGAGGTTTCGTCTACTCAGAGGAAACCGGACGAGGAAGCTGAAGTGTCCCAGTAAGAACCCACGCGCCTGTGTGTTCCTGACCTTCGTCTCTCGGGCCAAGGAGAGGAGGGCCGTGTCTGTTCACGGCTACCTAGATTTGAGGAGTAGGCCGGCACACTGGAGACGATCCCTAGGAGAAAGGAGGGACGGTTTAGATAGCAGATTGGAAGATAAAGAGGGTGGTTTTATGTTTAGCCTGGGCCAGACGTCCCCAGCCTATCCCCTGAGATGTGCTGGACTACAGCTCCCATCATGCTGACTGGGGAGTATGGGAGTTGCAGTGCAACGCATCTTGAAGGCGCCAGGTTGGGAAAGACTCGTGCCTAAAGTGAAAATGGTGAAGTGCACGCAGGGCTGTAAGTTGTACAGAGAAGAGAAGGAAGGACCATGGACAAAAACTTCCTACCTGGAAAAAGGACGCCGGCAGTAAAGCCACCTGCCCGAGGAAGGTTACGGAGAACTATCCTGCACAAAGAACAGATCGCATTCTAAATCCCTCTGTTCCTGGACTGTACCACTTCAGACTGCAAATAGGGGGGTGGATGATTTAATGGTCTTCCCGTATAGCAGCATTGCATGCACAAGTTGCAGAGAAAACTTTGTGTGGGCCTTTTGCTCTGACTTCTAGTTATCTGTGACCATAGGTATATATATATATATTTAGGATGAGGGAATACCTGCAGATTGAAATGGTACGGTCAAGGGTCTGACGGTGATCAGCTGTTTTATACAAGACAGGCCACGAATTGCCTTCAGTGGAGATTTTCCGAGTGGGTTGCCTACTAGGAATGATTTGGGTATATAAATTATCTTCTCTAGGAGGCAGACTGCTGGGGTGACAGGGTTCGTTGCACACCCATTCAACTGTGGCTGGATATTATCAAGTTTCTAGACCTTGTGGTTGCAGTCCTGCGGCTGCTTTAAAAAGAAAGGTGTTACCCACCTCTTGAATGAAGCTAGGTGACCACTTGAATACACCCCTGCAACAATCTTCCTGCCTATCAAAAGAGGAGTCTTTCCATGCAGAAGGAGTTTCAAAGAGGCGATTCCTGCCTCTCCCCTTCCCCTCCAAAACCATGCATTCTTGAGATGGTACAGTCTCATCGGGGCTGTCCCATATACTTGCCTTCAGGTCTGGGTTGGCACAACTTCACTTCTGGAAGGTGCTCAGGTTCTGACTTGAGAGAACCTCCACGGGGGCGGGGAAGGAACGTTGGGGAGAGAGAGAGAGAGAGACTCTGACAGTCTACAATTCCCGTTTAATCCGACAGGCCAGAGGCCAGCAAGAAATCCAAAAAGAAGAAGGAGAAGAAGAAAAAGAAAAAGCACAAGAAAGAAAAGAAGAAAGAGAAAGAGAAACACCATAAAAAGAGGGCCGCCTCTTCTTCCGCCTCCTCTTCTCCGGACGACACAGAAAGGTACCGCAGGGGCTGCTAGTGGTGTGACAGCTGTGGGTCCGAAGGCGGCTGCCTGGACGCTGAGCCGCAAGGCCTGGCGGAGACGCCTATTCAGCCAGGAGACGCTCGCCTTCATTGGCTAGCTGCAGAGAGAATCTCTGAGCATGTTCAGAGTACGCGTCTTAGTACCCCGAGGAAACAGGTGGCAGGGCTCTTCAGAGAGGTGCCCAGTTCAGAGTTTTATTTCCTTGGGTGGCAAAGTGAGCCTGTGGCTCGATTTCCTAGGAGGTATCAGTTATCCACTACACACACACACACCCAAAAAAAGAAGCAGAGAGATTATGCAATTCAGCCTTCTCTGTTTACTGCAAAGGTGTGGGGGACCTTGAAGCCCAAAGGCTGAATTACAATGTAGTAAATGTCGGGGGGGGGGGGATTCCGTCTGAGGTCAGGGCCTAAGTATGATTTTTAAAGATTTTAAGCGTCCTCAGACGTAAGGAGAGCCTCATGTGGCGCAGAGTGGTAAAGCAGCAGTTTCTGCAGCTGAAACTCTCCCCACAGCCTGAGTTCGATCCCAGCAGAAGCTGGTTTCAGGCAGCTGGCTCGGGTCGACTCAGCCTTCCATCCTCCCGAGGTTGGTAAAAGGAGTACCCAGTTAGCTGGGGGAAAGGTAATGACGGCCGGGGAAGGCAACGGCGAACCACCCCGCTATAAGGCCTGCCAAGAAAACGTCAGCAAAAGCTGGCGTCCCTCCAAGTGTCAGTAATGACTCTGCTTGCACGAGAGGTTCCTTTCCTTCTCCTTCCAGACGTAAGGAGGACAAGGGTTTGGGAATGGTGGGGGAACGTTTGTGTCTCTCTTTTATATTGCTTCTACTGGATGCTGGTTTGAAGCACACCTGGTCTGGCGTCACCTCCTCCAGTTGTGGGTGGACAGATGGTGGACTCCCAGGTGTTTTGGACCTCAACTCCCAGAAGCCCCTGCCAGCATGACCAATAATCAGGAACGCTGGGAGTTGGAAGTCCAAAGATCTAGAGATCTACTTCCTGCTCACCCCTCGCCTAGAAAACATTTTGCTGGTGTCACTTTGGAAACTTTGAAATGGCCTGAAAAGGACTCTTAGAAACTTGGCAACTAAGCCATGTCCCTTAATGCTGCCATGGGACAAAAGGAATGTTTGCTTTTTAGCCAGATTGAGAAGGATCTTGCTTTATTTATTTATTTATTTATTTATTACATTTTTATTCCGCCCAATAGCCGAAGCGCTCTGGGCGGTTCACAAAAATTAAAACCATCATAAAACTACCAACAGTCTAAAAACACAAATACAAAATACAGTATAAAAAGCACAACCAGGATAAAACCGTGCAGCAAAAATGGATATAAGATTAAAATACAGAGTTAGATCAGTAAAATTTAAATTTAAGTTAAAATTAAGTGTTAAAATACTGAGAGAATAAAAAGGACTTCAGCTGGCGACGAAAAGAGTACAGTGTAGGCGCCAGGCGGACCTCTCTGGGGAGCTCATTCCACAGCCGGGGTGCCACAGCGGAGAAGGCCCTCCTCCTAATAGCCACCTGCCCCACTTCCTTTATCTTTGATTGTCAGGTGCTTCTGATTTCCTAAGTAATAACTCTACATTTGTGTGTTCCACGACCTCTCCTCTGGGTTGAAATCTTCTTAGCCTACCTATTCTCAAACACTACATTGGGCTATTCCAGAGATGTTATGCTTTCTCATTTCGTGCGGTACTTAATTAGGGTGACCATATGAAAAGGAGTCCCTGCCTGCCCCGGGATCCCCTGTGTGTCATTTGGACGCATAGGAATGATCCCAGGATGATCCCGGGGTGGGTGGGGGGGGGAAGGCAGGTGTAGAAATGGCCATTGTTCCACCTAACATGCATATCCATAACTGCCTTAGGTTGGGTGACCCTATGAAAAGGAGGACCCTATGAAAAGGAGGACCCCTGTGCTGTGTAATGTATTATGAAGCCCCTTCACAAGATTTAATAGTCCAACCTCCATGGTGTTAAGACCAGCTGCTGCTGCTGTTCTCCACCTGCCATCGTTTTGAGAATGGAGATGGGAGCAAGTTTAGCTCTGCCCCAGTGGTACCCTGAAGTATGCCATGTAGTTTATCATATGGGAAGGGATAACGGTTCAGTAGTAGTCAGCATGGTAAAGGGCCCAGGTTCACTTACGGGGCTCTCCAGTTGAAAGGATCAGGTGATGAGAAAGACATTTGTCTGCCTGAACTGCTATGAGTCAGAGTAAAGTAGGGTGACCATCTGAAAAGGAGGACAGGGCTCCTGTATCTTTCACAGTTGCATAGACAAGGGAATTTCAGCAGGTGTCCTTTGTATATATGGAGAACCTGGTGAAATTCCCTCTTCATCACACCAGTTAAAGTGCAGGAGCTATACTAGACTGACCAGATTTAAAAGAGGGCAGGGCTCCTGCAGCTTTAACTGGTGTGATGAAGAGGGAATTTCACCAGGTTCCCCATATATACAAATGACAGCTGCTGAAATTCCCTTTCCAATACAACTGTTAAAGATACAGGAGCCCTGTCCTCCTTTTCATAGGGTCACCCTGACTTAATGGTTTTAATTTTTGTGAACCGCCCAGAGAGCTTCGGCTATTGGGGCAGTATAGAAATGCAATAAATGAATAGATAAATCCCTCGGCATTAGCTATGTTGGCGTTGGCAGTTCAGCAATAATAGCAGGGCTACAAGTTGCCTCCAGCAAAGCCAATAAAAGTGGGCCTTAAATAAGAAAATATGGCAACCCCCCACCCCCACCCCAAGCCCATAAAGGTTTGCCAGACAAATCTTGCCTGGCAGGAAGTGTAAATACCATTTTTGAGGTTTTGTGATTGGTTTTAAGTTTTAGTTGAAGAGCCATTGTTGGGTTCAAGCCTTGTGTCTGTGTGCGTGCGTGCGTGGGTGTTGAGGGTAAAAGAACTCTGCTCGACCCTGGGGTCTCTTGTTCCCGCTCTGTACTGTCCTGAGGTCCTTACGGAAAGGATTGGAAAATTCAAGTGATCTATCTGTGAATACATGACTTGAATTTTTCTCTAAACTCCACTACTGCCTTCTCCAACCTGACGATTTCCAGATGAATTGGCTGGTTGGGGCATGCTGGGATTTGTAGTCCAACCTGCCTGGAGGACATTCCAGTTGGAAAGGCAGCTCTACCTGCCGGTGCGTTTTCAAACGTTCAACACATGAGGGCGCTGTGAGCACCCTGTGTATGCAGGAGGCTTCAACCAAGAAGAATTTACCGCTCAAACTTGGCAGAGGGTTTAAGGGCTGATTTTGGGGGCTGCATTTCAGGGGAGCGGGGTGTGTGTGTGTGTGTGTGTCTTAGTTCTTCATCCAGCATAGAGAAATCATGCATTTGTGGTACAGGCTGTTGGGCGTCAGCGAAACTCTGAGCTAGGGTGACCCTATGAAAAGGAGGACAGGGCTCCTGTATCTTTAACAGTTGTATTGAAAAGGGAATTTCAGCAGGTGTCCTTTGTATATATGGGGAACCTGGTGAAATTCCCTCTTCATCACAACAGTGAAAGCTGCCCTCTTTTAAATCGGGTCACTCTAGTATAGCTCCTGCAGCTTTACCTGCTGTGATGAAGAGGGAATTTCACCAGGTTCTCCATATGTACAAATGAGACCTGCTGAAATTCCCTTTTCTGTGCAACTGTTAAAGATACAGGAGCCCTGTCCTCCTTTTCCATAGGGTCACCCTACTCTGGGCTTTGTTGCATCTCAGGAAATGTGTCCGCATCCTTGGATCAGGCAAGCACGCTGCACTCAGGCTGAACTCTCTTCTCATTATTAGTAGCCGTTAAGATTGTTAAGACCAATATACCACTTACCTTATTCAAAAACATATCTATGCAGTTTGCAAGGAAAGATGGAAGAAACTATAAAATCATCATGAATACAAAAAAAACCCCAAATGTCTATAAACTGTTAAAACCCAGTGCTTAAAACACCACAATTAGCAAACTGGCAACATAATTAATAAGGGAAGGTTTGGGTACAGAAATAGGTCTTTATTTGGATCCTAAAACACTCCAGAGTTGGTGCTTCCTGAACACCAGGGTTGGAGGGGGGGGCATTCTATAAGGCAAGATGGCAGTACAAGGCCTCCTTCTGTATCCCTAACCCTTTCCAGGGCTCTCCTGTGAGTTGCTGGATGTTAATCTGACCTGGCCTCATAAGAACCCTGCTGAATCAGTCCAATCTAGTCCAGCATTCTGTTCACACGGTGGCCAACCTGCTGTCTATGGGAAACCCACAAGTAGGACCCACAATGCAACAGCACCCTCCCACCCATGTTCCCCAGCAACTGGTGCACACAGGCTTACTGCGTCAGATACTGGAGCTATAGCACACAACCATCAGGACTAGCAGACATTGATAGCCTTCTCCTCCAGGAATTTATCTAACACCCCTTTTAAAGCCATCCAAGTTGGTGGCCATCACCACATCTAGTGGTAGCGAATTCCATAGTTTAACTCTGCGCTGTGTGAAGAAGTCCTTCCTTTTATCCTGAATCTCCCGACCCTCCGATTCATGGGATGACCTCATTGGGTTCTAGTATTATGAGAGAGGGAGGAAAATGTCTCCCTTACCACTTTGTCCACACCAGGTGAAATTTTATTCCCCTCGCTCACCTGGGAGCTAAACAATCCAAGCTGTTGCAGCCTTTCCTCACAGGGGACATGCTCCAGCCCTTTGACCATTTTGTATTTTGCAGAAAAAGGCGACCTGCTTTGCCTCCGGAGAGCCGCCAATCCTCCTCCCAGGTGGCCGGAGCCAGCCACCGTGGCAGCCGCTCACCACCTGCCCGAGAAGAACAGAAACCATCCGGCAGGCAGCGCCATGACCCATCCTCCTCCAGCCGGCGTTCTCCCAAGCCTGGAAGAAGGGAGTGTCCCATTGGTAGGGGTAGTCGGTCCCCGTCTCCCAGAGTCAAAGGCTTCGGGGGCCCGAAGCGGAGAAGAAGCCGGTCCCCTGTGGTGCACCGAGCCAAGAGGCGGCATGACACAGATTCGGATGACTGAATCTTCCTTCGAAACGGAGGAGGCCGGGGCCTTGGTTGGAAAGGAATGCTAGGCTGTGATACTGACTGGATTCAATTCTTGGTTGATGCACGTGTCTGTGTTCCTTTTGGAGTCGAGCTTTAATTTGCCACTGCTGGTAGCAGGGAATGAGGAAAGGCAGAAAGTGCACCGCTGTCAGTACATATGTGAACCGAAATGCCCTGGTGAGGCAAAGATGGGAGTCTTGGTGGCCTCTTTAACTGCTTTTACAACAGCCTTCTCCAACTTGGAGCCCTCCAGCTGTGTTGGACTACATCTCCCAGAAACTCCCAGCCAGCTCTGCGAGTTGTAGTCCAACACAACTGGAGGGCCCCAGGTCTGGGAAGGCTGCTGGTATTGACCAAGTTGAATGCTAGCTTGCTCCTAGCATCTAAAAAAATGCTAGGAGCAAGCTTTGAGTTCTACTGGGCTCTTTTTCAGGCAATCCGGGTTTTTGTAAAAGTTATATAAATGTTTGGATCAGCTCAGTCACATAACACCTTCAAGTAATTAAAAAGAAGACACTATGTGATCTGTATTTAACACATACATTTAAAATAAATGATGTAAGGTTTTATCGGATGTGGGGGATCCCAAGTTCAGGCGGATCAAGCTGCCAGAAGTGGACTCTGACCCCACTCGTCACGTGCCACAACAGCTCCTACAGCTCCATGAAAGTGCTACACAGAGTCAGGATGGGGTGAGCTGTGTGTGTGAGGGGCAGGGAGATCCCTTCCTCGCAAATTTGGGGTCCTGCCCCAGCTGTATAAGGTGGGCCAGAATGCCTTACCGAACCAAGATGGTTCATTAAATCTACGATGCAGGAACTTCCGCCTCGAGTTCACGAGGGTTCATGTAGACGAGGTTTCTTTCTTATTGACCAGCCTTCCTTGCGCTGTGTATACGGAAAGCCCAGTTCCAAAGCATCAAGGGATCCTGTGGTCACTGAAAGACAAATGCAGTTATTGTGGTAAAAACTAGGGCCGTGTACAGCTCCCCTAATTTGCTTCAGGGCCTCTGAATTGGCCCTGATTCAACTCCGGTTGCCTCAGAACTGCCCTGGATCACTTCGGATTTGGTTCCAAATCTGAAGTACGTCGGCGGTTGAAGTTTCCCGGGTGTGAGGCTGACTGGGAGTCTGTAGGATTCGCCTCACCAGAAGCCAGCGCTCAACGCCAGCGCGCTGCCTGTCTTTCAGGAGAGCCGCTCTGGCCTGCCATAGATCTGTTGAAAACTACAGCAGCCGGAAAAGGCCTTTTCTGGCGGCTGTAGTTTGCAACTGGACTGTGGCAGGTCAGAGCAATTCCCCTGGAGGACAGGCAGCTCACCAGCGCAAGTGGAGGCTTCTGGTAAGCTCTATGGGTGGAGGGTGCTGTGTCAGGCCATTGGGCTGAAGCGGCTCAACCTGGGCCCAAATCAGGTCAGGTCGAGGTGGGACCATTCAGCCCTCTTCAACTCAGATTTAGGACTTGGGAGCAAGTTGGTGCACACTCCGTGCACGCTCGGGTGACGTGGAAACCTCAGCATCTAGCTATTATGCCTACGTATAATTCAGGCATGTGATGAAGTCAGTTCTGGCCCGCACAAGGTGATTCCGCAATAACTATGTTGGTCTTGGAAGTCAAGGCTGCCTTGGAGCGGGGTAACACAGCTACCCGTCCCCATTTCAAAAAGCGCTGTCTCGTTTAGCTTACCAAGATAGCTTATGGGGAGGTGGTCCTTCTAGACCCTCTCTGGGCACATCCTCCAAGGTGCACATGGTTACCGCTGCCAGCCGCTCCTACGCATCTATGAAGAGAGACTGAAAGAACTGGGCATGTTTAGCCTGGAGAAGAGAAGATGGAGGGGAGACATGAGAGCACTCTCCAAAGACTTAAAAGGTGGTCACACAGAGGAGGGCCAGGATCTCTTCTCGATCCTCCCAGAGTGCAGGACACGGAATAACGGGCTCAAGTTACAGGAAGCCAGATTCCAGCTGGACATTAGGAAAAACCTCCTGACTGTTAAAGCAGTACAACAATGGAACCAGTGATGTAGGGAGGTTGTGGGCTCTCCCACACTAGAGGCCTTCAAGAGGCAGCTGGACAACCCTCTGTCAGGGATGCTTTAGGGTGGATTCCTGCATTGAGCACGGGGTTGGACTCGATGGCCTTGTAGGCCCCTTCCAACTCTGCTATTCTATGATCTGGTTGGTCGCTGGCATTTCTCTCCATGGAGGGGGGGGGTCTTGTACCCCTTCCCCTATGTACTTCCTTCCGGTTTGAGAAATTAACCCAAGCGTGATGGCCTCCAGAAGTTTTGGACCACATATTCCTGAGCATTGGCCGTGCTGACTGAGACTGATGGGAGAGAAAGCCCAAAACATCTGGAATGCACCAGGTTGGGGAAGGCTGCTTTAGTTATATATTGCCATCCACCTCATTTCTACTTTTAGATATTGGTAGGTTTT
Source organism: Elgaria multicarinata webbii (assembly GCF_023053635.1). Lineage (NCBI taxonomy): Eukaryota > Metazoa > Chordata > Lepidosauria > Squamata > Anguidae > Elgaria > Elgaria multicarinata. The sequence goes on along the minus strand of NC_086171.1, from coordinate 6,571,123 downwards.
TAAATTCTATACAGCCGAGTATTGTAAAATTAAAACTTGCGTTGTTTTTTAAACCGTTCTGTGTAAATCTGAAGGTTTGCTTTCAACTTCTTCAGGACTCCGTCCAAGGTAGTGAGCCTGTTGCGACGACACGCTAAGCCACGGTGGTTAAGCATTTTGAGCGAAACATTACGGCTTAGTGTGTCATGTGAACCACCACAGGGCTGTGCAACCATGGTGTGAACATGCTTACTCACCGTTTGCTGCAAAAGGGTTAGCGGCTTAACCATGGCTTAGTGTGTTGTCTGAACAGGCCCATTTTCTCATTTGCTCTTCTTCTGCCCAACTCAGTACTGTACCTGGGTTCAGGGGGCCATTTGATGTGTCTGTGGGAACGTGTTTTCCTACTTCATTATTTTGTGCTAAAGGGAGAATGAAGAGGAGGAGCAGGAGGAGGAGACAGGCAGCAGGGCAGCAGCTGCTACTGGTAGCTGGCAGTAGTAAAGAGGTGAAAGGGTATTATTATTATTATTATTATTATTATTATTATTATTATTATTATTATTATTATTATTTATATAGCACCATCAATGTACATGGTGCTGTACAGATAACACAGTAAATAGCAAGACCCTGCCGCATAGGCTTACAATCTAATAAGTTGTAGTAAACAATAAAGAGGGAAGGAGAATGCAAACAGGCACAGGGAAGTGTAAACAGGCACCGGGTAGGGTGAAGCTAAACAGTATAGAGTCAGAACAAGCTCAATATTTGAAGGCTATAGGGAAAAGAAAAGTTTTTAGCTGAGTTTTAAAAGCAGTGATTGAGTTTGTAGTTCTCAAGTGTTCTGGAAGAGTGTTCCAGGCGTAAGGGGCAGCAGAAGAAAAAGGACGAAGCCGAGTAAGGGAAGTGGAGGTCCTTGGGCAGGCGAGAAGCATGGCATCAGAGGAGCGGAGAGCACGAGCGGGGCGATAGTGTGAGATGAGAGAGGAGAGATAGGCAGGAGCTAGACCGTGAAGAGCTTTGAAGGTCAGCAGGAGAAGTTTATATTGGATTCTGGAGTGAATTGGAAGCCAATGAAGAGATTTCAGAAGTGGAGTGACATGGTCAGAGCAGCGGGCCAAGAAGATGATCTTGGCGGCAGAGTGGTGGACAGAGACCAGCGGACTGATGTGAGACGAAGGAAGGCCAGAGAGAAGAAGGTTGCAGTAGTCCAACCGAGAGATAACCAGTGCGTGAACGAGAGTCTTGGCAGAAGAGACAGACAAAAATGGCCGAATCCTGGCAATATTATACAGGAAGAAACGACAGGATTTAGCTACTGCCTCGATGTGAGGAGTAAAGGAGAGCGAGGAGTCAAATATAAAGCCAAGACTACGAGCTTCCTTGACCGGAGTAAGCGTGACATCGTTGACAGTAAGAGAGAATGAGAGGTGAGGAGAAGGTTTAGGAGGAAAAACAAGCAATTCAGTCTTTGCCATGTTAAGTTTCAAACGACGATGAAGCAGCCAGGCTGAGATATCTGAAAGACATGCCGAGCCTAGAACAACAAGGACCCCATGAGGGCATCCTGTGAAGCTGAGAGGTTCAGGGCGGATAAAACAAAGTACTACTTAGAATCATAGAATCGCAGAGTTGGAAGGGGCCTCCAAGGCCATCGAGTCTAACCCCCTGCTCAATGCAGGGATCCACCCTAAACTTCACACAGTGCAGAGTTAAACTATGGAATTTGCCAGTACCAATTGGGGTGGCTTTAAAGGGGATTGGACAAGTTCCAGAGGAGAAGGTTATAAATGGCTACTAGTTCTGATAACAATAATAAATAATAATCAATTTATTTCTTACCCGCCTCTCCATTCTGATCGAGGCGGGGAACAGTAAACGATAAAATACAGAGCGAGGAGTTGCTGAGGAGCCTTATGACAAAGGTGAAAGAAGAAAGTGCAAAAGCTGGGTTGCAGTTAAACCTCAAAAAAACCAAGATTATGGCAACCAGCTTGATTGGTAACTGGCAAATAGAGGGAGAAAACGTGGAGGCAGTGACAGACTTTGTATTTCTGGGCGCAAAGATTACTGCAGACGCTGACTGCAGCCAGGAAATCAGAAGACATTTACTTCTTGGGAAGAGAGCAATGACAAATCTCGATAAAATAGTTAAGAGCAGAGACACCACACTGACAACAAAGGTCCGCATAGTTAAAGCAATGGTATTCCCCGTAGTAACCTACGGCTGCGAGAGCTGGACCATAAGGAAGGCTGAGCGAAGGAAGACAGATGCTTTTGAACTGTGGTGTTGGAGGAAAATTCTGAGAGTGCCTTGGACTGCAAGAAGACCAAACCAGTCCATACTCCAGGAAATAAAGCCAGACTGCTCACTTGAGGGAATGGTATTAAAGGCAAAACTGAAGTACTTTGGCCACATAATGAGAAGACAGGACACCCTGGAGAAGAGGCTGATGCTAGGGAAAGTGGAAGGCAAAAGGATGGATGATATTCTGGAGGTGACAGACTTGACCTTGGGGGAGCTAGGGGTGGCCACGGCCGACAGAAAGTTCTGACGTGGGCTGGTCCATGAAGTCACGAAGAGTCGGAAACGACTGAACGAATAAACAACAACATACATTGTTAAAAACATCCTTAAAAACATTCTAAAAACATCTTAAAATTCCACTGGATAGGCCTGCTGGAAGAGATAAGTCTTTATAGCTTTCTTGAATGATAGCAGACTGTTAAGTTGACAAGTCTCCAGGCCGTTCCACAGTCTGGGAACAGCAGAAGAAAAGGTCCTTTGGGTAACAGTTATTCATCTAGTTTTTGCTAACTGAAGTAGATTTTCCCCAGAGGACCTGAGTGTGCGGGGCGGATTGTACGGGAGGAGACGATCCCGCAGGTAGCCTGGACCCAAACCATGTAGGGCTTTAAAGGTGATAACCAACACTTTATACTTTGCTCGGAAACTAATTGGCAACCAGTGAAGAGATTTTAAAATTGGTGTGATATGGTGTACCGGTGACCAGCCTGGCTGCCATATTTTGAACTAGTTGAAGTTTCCGGATGCCTCTACGTTACCTCCAGGATCAGAGGCAATAAGCCTGTGTGCACCAGTTGCTTGGGAACATGGGCAGGAGGGTGCTGTTGAGCTCATGTCCCGCTTGTGGGTTTCCCACAGGCAGCTGGTTGGACACTGCGTGAACAGTGTGGATGGACCCTTGGGCTGGTCCAGCATCACGGCCCTTCTTGACCTTCTGATGAGGGCAAGTAATGGCAGCTCCTTAGCTTGCATGGAGAGGTGATTGGTGGCAGGTAACAAGGGTTGGAGGCCTTCTCCTAAGGTGTAGTGACCAGCAGTAAGAGCTTTAAACTAGAAGAGGCTGGTATTTCTGGTTCTACCTCCATTTACCTTCAGCCCTGCTCACCCCCTGAGATTTTCTGAAATGAGTTCAGCCCTGCGGTAGGTTCAATGCCCCTGCAGCAGGCAGAGACACAGCGGCGGCAGCTTGTCCGCTCACCTGTACACTCTTTGTGTTGGCAGTAGCTGGCGCTGCGTCCTCTCTCCCTGCCTAGGAGGAAGAGGGGTGGCTCGGCTGCACCCCCAAGGGGGGGGGCATGCATCCAAGGCAGCTTGGCCTTCCTTGAAAGCTTTCTGGATGTTCCCAGATGATTAGATCTATATCGGCTTCCCTGGAACACAACCTCACCTGAATATACTCTTCCCTTGCAAGCTGTTGTGGATTGCTGTTCTTGCTTGCAGATTCAGTTGCTATGGGGCAGTGGGTGCATCCCTGACGTGTGCATTTGTTGTTTATTCGTTCAGTCGCTTCCGACTCTTCGTGACTTCATGGACCAGCCCACGCCAGAGCTTTCTGTCGGCCGTCGCCACCCCTAGCTCCCCCAAGGTCAAGTCTGTCACCTCCAGAATATCATCCCTCCATCTTGCCCTTGGTCGGCCCCTCTTCCTCTTGCCTTCCACTTTCCCTAGCATCAGCCTCTTCTCCAGGGTGTCCTGTCTTATTATGTGGCCAAAGTACTTCAGTTTTGCCTTTAATACCATTCCCTCAAGTGAGCAGTCTGGCTTTATTTCCTGGAGTATGGACTGGTTTGATCTTTTTGCAGTCCAAGGCACTCTCAGAATTTTCTTCCAACACCACAGTTCAAAAGCATAGAGATATAAAATTTCCGGAAATTTTGAAGCCATGGGGGAAATCCCACTTTTTTCCAGGGGGAAATGGAATTTATTTGGAAAAATTGAACAAAAAATTCAATATTAGCACTTTTTACAGATTGAAGGTTATTTCGTTACTTTAGAAACATAAAATGTAATTAAGTACACATTGGTTTGGCATAATACCACATTTGGTATATTAAAAGTACAGTGTATTCAAGCAATTATTACAAATTGTTTTTTTTTGGGGGGGGGGTAAGTAACAAATGGAGCTACAAACTCCTGAACTGTAAGGAACCTCTTTGGTTTTGCCAATTTATAATGAAGGAAAGGAACCTCTCGTGCAAGCACTGAGTCATTACTGACTCTTGGAGGGACGCCAGCTTTCGCTGACGTTTTCTTGGCAGGCCTTATAGCGGGGTGGTTTGCCGTTGCCTTCCCTGGCCGTTATTACCTTTCCCCCAGCTAACTGGGTACTCATTTTACCGACCTCGGGAGGATGGAAGGCTGAGTCGACCCGAGCCGGCTGCCTGAAACCAGCTTCCAGTGGGATCGAACTCAGGCCGTGGGGAGAGTTTCAGCTGCAGAAACTGAGGAAACCATCAACATTAGTAACAATTAACATTATGTCCTCTGCAGCGTCAAGCGGACATAAAGCCCCCATTCCCATAAAAAGAACTGAGAAAAAGGGGAGACCAAGATTCAATCAATATGCATGAAATTTAATCAGACTCATTTTCTGAGTTATAGCGATCACTATCAGTTCCAGTCTTTGCTTCAATGGCAGTGCTGCCCCCTAGAGGCAGAAATTCTCTTGCCTTTGAGAGTTGTAGTCTCAGTCTGCAACCTAGAGCTGAGTTCAGACAACACACTAATCAACTTGGGGTGTGGGGTAATAGGAACAGAATGGGAAACAACCGTTGATTAGCGTGTCATCCAAACTCAGCCTAGGACTTGCTTGTCCTCGGTGCACAGTAATTAATCTGATACTGTACACAGTATTTAGAAATCATTTGGAGAAGTAAATATATGAACACCTTGTCTTAAACATTTTGTTCAGCATGCTAAAATAAAACATTCCATAATCCATTTTTCCCAAAAAAAATTTTTTTTGGAGGGGGGGAACCAAAAAGGCTTTGTAAAAAAAAAGGAAAATGGGTTTTTCCCCTAATTGTTCCGGGTTCCCCCCCCCCAGGTGTTCACATCTCTACATGTGCAAGCGGGAGATGAACCCTGCGCTGTTTGTGGTCTTCCTAGAAGCATCTAGAGAGCAGAAGAGGAAGCTCACTGGGGCTTTTACAGTTAGGGGACTGAGCGCCACTCGCTTCCTCTGCCGGCCCAAAAGAACGCTGAACACTCCTGGCCCATCCATTGCCCAAAAGATTGCCCGAAGGAGCCACCAATTGCTCTTCAAGCAAGAACACCAGCAAGGGAAATTTGTAAATGCCAGCTTCCAGCTCGCTGCCTCGCTCTGGCCTTGAAAAACCGGTCTCTCTCCTTGCTCTTTCTCTTGTTTGTCTGGTCTTTTTAGTTTGTAAGCCTGAGGGCTGAGCCTTTCTCATTTTGATGGGTATGAGCGTCTTTGATAGGGTGGCCCTATGGAAAGGAGGACCGGGCTCCTGTATCTTTAACAGTTGTACAGAAAAGGGAATTTCAGCAAGTGTCCTTTGTATGCATGCAGCACCTGGTGAAAAAATCCCTGTTCATCACAACAGTTAAAGCTGCAGGAAGCCAGCCCTCTTTTGGATCTGGTCACTCTAGTATAGCTCCTCCTGCTTCAAGTGTTGTGATGAAGAGGGAGTTTCACCAGGTGCTGCATGCATACAAATGATACCTGCTGAAATTCCCTTTTCTATACAACTGTTAGATACAGGAGCACTGTCCTCTTTTTTATATGGCCACCCTAAAGTATCATAAGAACATAGAAGTAGGGTGACCATATGAAGAGGAGGACAGGACTCCTGTATCTTTAACAGTTGCCTAGAAAAGGGAATTTCAGCAGGTATCATTTGTATGCATGTCACACCTGGTGAAATTCCCTCTTCGTCACAACAGTTAAAGCTGCAGGAGCTATACTAGAGTGACCAGATTTAAAAGAGGGCAGGGCACCTGCAACTTGAACTGTTGTGACGAAGAGGAAATTTTGTGAGGTTCCCCATATATACAAATGACAGCTGCTGAAATTTCCTTTTCTATACAACTGTTAGAGATACAGGAGCCCTGTCTTCCTTTTCATATGGTCACCCTAATAGAAGTGCCATGCTGGATCAGACTGAGGGTCCATCTAGTCCAGCACTCTGTTCACACAGTGGCCAACCAGCCATTGGCCAGGGATGAACAAGCAGGACATGGTGCAACAGCACCCTCCCACCCATGTTCCCCAGCAACTGGTGCACCCAGTCTTACTGCCTCGAATACTGGATAGCACACAACCATCAGGGCTCGTAGCCATTGATAGAACACACTAAGTCATGGTTTCCATGAGATGCTACTTGCTTGTGGATAGATGTGGCGTAAAAACCTTTTAAGGACCTCTCCATATTGGCCTGAAAAAATGGAATGAACAGAGGAAATGACATGAAATGAGCAGGAGGCGGAAGTCAGTGGAGGAGAATTTCACACACCTGGTTAATTAGGAAAATAAGTAGCACAACTCCCACCCCTTAGTGAAAAGGGCAAGACATCTTTACTGGGGATGGGGGGAATAAAACCTCTCTCTCTCCCCCCCCCTTTTCTTTTTTCCATGCTGCAGGGAGATTGGTACCTATTTCGACTGCTTAGCATTGGGCCACCTCTGCTGTCTAGGTGGGATGCCCTTTTGAGGGGGTGGGGGGAATCGCCAGATTGCTTTACAAGGGGATGCTTTGCAAGGTCATAAATCTGTGTAATGGGCCTCCCTCCCTCTCTCTTTTTTATAAAACATATTTTGGGCTTGGCTCAGGCCTCTCCGGGGCTAGGATTTCCTGCTGTAAGCGTGAAAGGAAAGAGGGGTGGGTGGGGGTGGAAATCCCCTTGAAGGGGCACCAACATCTCAATAACCTCGGTGCATAATAAAGTCAGCAGAAGGGTGAGTCCTGTCACCTACGTGTTAAGTAGGGGGTAACTGTGGGAAATGAGGCTTTATGAGCCCGGTCTGGGATTATAAGCCCTGGGCGAAGAGAAGCTGAGGAAAAAGACGCAGGCAAAGGAAGAGGCCACTGTGAAATCGGGGCGCTGTAAAAGAACAAAACAGAACCACACAAACACACGTTGGAAGTTTGGTGACAAGACCTTCGCTTTCAGGTCCCCTTGTAAAGATGTTTCCTGGCTCAGGGAAGGAAATATATTTATTTCCTGCCCTGCATCACTAAGAACTCAGGGCGGCGTACTGATAAAAACATACAGTATAAAACAATAAATATACACAGTTAAACACAAATTAAACCATGCCTTGGGAAGAAGGTGTTCAGATACCGATAGGCCTTGTGGGATGAAACCACGGGGGGAAACAGGTTCTCAGCTAAGGTGACCATATGGAAAGGAGGACAGGGCTCCTGTATCTTTAACAGTTGTATCGAAAAGGGAATATCAGCAGGTGTCATTTGTAGGCATGCAGCACCTGGTGAAATTCCCTCCTCATCACAACAGTCAAAGCTGCAGGGGCCCTGCCCTCTTTGGTATCGGGTCACTGCAAATTTCACCAGGTGCTGCATGCATACAAATGACACCTGCTGATATTCATACCAGGTGCTAATGCTGAGCTTGTAGGCTGTTCTCTGAGCAGTTTGGGGGGGGTGCACGTCCTGGGTGTCAGCCAGGCTGGACACTTTTGGAAGAGGGGGGGCAGGGGGGGTCTGAATTCCCTCTCCTCTGCAGCATCTTTTAGCCTGGAGAAGAGAAGATTGAGGGGAGACATGAGAGCACTCTTCAAATACATGAAAGGTTGTCACACAGAGGAGGACCAGGATCTCTTCTCGATCCTCCCAGAGTGCAGGACATGGTATAACAGGCTGAAGTTACAGGAAGCCAGACTCCGGCTGGATAGCAGGAAAAACGTCCCGACTGTTAGAGCAGTACAACAATGGAACCAGTTACCTAGGGAGGTGGTGGGCTCTCCCACCCTAGAGGCATTCAAGAGGCAGCTGGACAACCACCTGTCAGGGATGCTTTAGGGTGGATTCCTGCACTGAGCAGGGGTTTGGACTCAATGGCTTTATAGGCCCCTTTCAGCTCTACTATTCTATGATTCTATGATGTCTTTCAGTTGGAAAGAGGTTTGTACGCAAAACCAGTGGAGGCTGGTGGCTCCAATGCCAGTGGGGCAGTAAATCCGCTACAGGGTTCAGTCAGAACTCTAAAGGATCTACCCTAAGTGCAGAGCTTCCACACATTGGGGAGCTCCTTTAGAGTTCTGACTGAAATCCGGAGCGGATTCCTCGCCTCGCTGACATTGGAGTCACCAGCCTCTGCTGCCCAAAATATCTGTGCATGTGCTCCTTGCTAGAATGTGCCTTATAGGATAGGGAAACCTAGAAAGAGTAGTGGCCAACAAGACACATCAATTTATAAGATCTCAATTCTTGTACAAAGGATTGTTGCTGAAGCCCTCTCCACCACTGCACACTGTGGGAGGTGATATTTTTTAACTATTCTCTCTGTGTGTGTGTGTGTGTGTGTGTGTGTGTGTGTGTGTTGCAATTCATTTGTTTTGCAACGGTCAGTCTTGCAGCAATTTGAAAGCAAGTTTATTATTTTTCAGGGCTACCCAGAGAGCTGGGCAACAGAGGGAATTTGCCCTGGGGGACCTGCAAAACATGAAGCCCCCCTGCTGTATCTCCTGGGCTTACAGTTGGTCTCCGCCCCAGCAGAACCATGCTGGTCATCAGAGCCCCCCTCCACACATGGAGCCATGACAGGACAGGAAGACTATTAAAAACTAGGGTGACCATATGAAAAGCAGGGCAGGACAGTTAAAGCTGCAGGAGCTATACTAGAGAGACGAGATTAAGAGGGTGTTAGAGCAGTACGACAATGGAACCAGTTATCTAGGGAGGTGGTGGGCTCTCCCACCCTAGAGCCCTTCAAGAGGCAGCTGGACAACCATCGGTCAGGGATGCTTTAGGGTGGGTTCCTGCATCGAGCAGGGGGTTGGACTCGATGGCCTTGTAGGCCCTTCCCTCTGCTATTCTATGATTCTAGGGCAGGGATCCTGCAGCTTTAACTGTTGTGGTGAAGAGGGAATTTCACCAGGTGCTGCATGCATACAAATGACACCTGCTGAAATTCCCTTTTCTATGCAACTGTTAAAGATACAGGAGCCCTGTCCTCCTTTTCATAGGGTCACCCTATAAAAAACCAGCTAACCTACATCTTTTAAAACAATATAAGATCCCTTATTATAAAATGCCAATGACAAATGTTTAATAGTAAACATTTAATATTATTATTTAATAATAATTAAATAAGCATTTTAAAACATAAATAAGTAAAAAAAAATGTATTAAAAGGAGGATACATAAAGACACAGGCAGGTACCCAATGAACTGGAATACAAACAAACAAACTGGCAATTATTATAATAATTATTTTTTTGGTCAAGATGACCTGGATGGTATCCAAAGAGGAAATTCTGAGTTAATTGGGCTATACAATTATCTGAGTAATGAGCAGATGTCAGACTGTAAAAAGTGTTCTTAAAGTTTCCGCTTATCAGTTGATGAGTGAGAAATATGTACACGTCAAAAAGCATGGTAAACAGATTTATAGACTTAAGTTTAATTAGCAGATTTATAGACTTAAGTTTAATTAGCAGATTTTGAGTAACAAGTTTACTCAATGCTATGATTCAAAATTGATCATATCTAGCCTAAAAGATGTATATGGAAGCCTTTTTTGTATGTTTTAATTTTTCAGGAATGTTTAATAACTGTGGGCCTGTTCAGATGCTAAGCCATGGTTAGGGCTCTAACCTTTTAGCAACAAACGGTTAGTGACTGTGTTATGTAGACACCATGGTTAGGAATGGTTCACACAACACAGTAAGCTTTAATGTTTAGATCAAAATGTGTAATCGTTATGCCTTAGTGTGTCATCTGAACACGGCCAACGAGATAATTAAAACTGGGAACACTAAATTATGGGACAGTTGATCATATTAGCTATGAGCTAATTTCTACACAAAAAGGTATACATTTGTGCTCATTTTAGAATCTTGGAGCTTCTTATTAGAAGTGTACGAGGCCTGTGAACCCGTGAGCTGAATAGCCTAATCAGTATTGAACAGGGAACTTAGTACCGTATTTCTTAGATTCTAAGACGCACTTTTCCCCCATATAAACATCTCTAAAAACGGGATGCGCCTTAGAATCGCGGGTGCGTTTATTATTTCTTAAAATCAAAGCTTTATTTCTGTTGGTGGTACTGAAATTAGTGTGCGTCTTACAATCGAAGAAATACGGTACTTAGAATGAGACATCTTCTTTTTAAGCTATTAGGACTACAAATCCAAGAAAAGAAATTATTAGAAAATACTATTTCCTTTTAAGCTATTAAAATCCTTAGCAAAGCTCTGTTTGACAAGAAACGTTTTTCTTTGCGCATTAAATTTTGATATGACGCTGCAAGAATGTTTCTAATAATAATAATAATAAAAAAATGGACCCAAAGAATTCTTTTCCTGACTAATTTTTGCGAGAACAAAACCAATCCACTTGAAACCCTTTTTGGCGTAGGTTTTGTTTGAAATGTATTGATCAGCTGCAGGTAGTTAACTGGCAGCCAAAGTCTTTCTAAAATCTAGAGTTGTATTTTAAAAACACCCAGAAAAGACCAAATCCTTAACAATATCTGCCCATTAATGACTTCCCCTCCACTAAGGTAATTATATATTTTACTGCTTTGCCGTAGTCTCTCTCTCTCTCTCTCTCTCTCTCTCTCTCTCTCTCTCTCTCACACACACACACACACACACACACACACACACACACACACACACAAACACACTCACACTCACACCCCTCCATCTCTGTCCATAGCATAAATCATGCACAGATTCTTTGTTGCAACTCAAAGGCCAGGAAGCAATTCTGACAGGGCTCCGTTGGGACAAAGGACCTAGCTCAGAAGAGAGGGTCTCCACACAGCCCTGACGCATGTGAGTGATGGGTTATATGTCCCCCCCTCCCTTTTAGCCCTTTCCCCTTTGTTTGGGTTGAAAGATAGCCTTGCCCTGTCAGGGAAGCTGCCCCACCTCCTTGGGGTAAGCTGGGGCTAGAAGTTCACCCGGAGAACAGGATGGCGTCTCCCAGTTTGTCTGCTCTCAGCCACACGTCGTGAAGTATGCTATGATCTTATTTATTTATTTATTTATTTATTTATTTACAATATTTATCTACTGCTCCCCATTGAAAATTTCAGAGCGGTGTACAAGATAAAATGAAAATAAAAACAGAATAAAATGCTTAGAACAGATCTTAAAAGAAGCAAATACAGTGACTCCTGGCTGAACATTCAGGAAAGGCTTCCTTGAACAATGTTTTCAGGAGGCGCCGAAAGGAATACAAAGTTGGTGCCTGCCTGACCTTCAGAGGCAGGGAATTCCATAGGTGGGGGGCCACCACGCTGAAGGCTCTTCTCCTGGTGGACTCCAATCGGAGGATGGGTCTATGTGGGACCACCAGGAGCAGGCCCTCGGATGACCTCAGTGACCGGGCAGGTTGGTAGAGAGAAGGCACTCTCAGGTATCCTGGATCCTGAAGGTTTGCGATTACAAACGTGCCTACTTTTCGGTGGACTGTCTAAAGCTAGCACCGAAGTATTATGCGCTGATGGGACCTGCAAGAAAACCTTGTGCTGCAGGGCCCCGGGCCCCTGTTCAGTCTTCCAGCCAGCCAGTCAGGCAGTGCTCCTCCTGATACTCCATTCCGTTCCATTTCCCCTCAGAGGTCTCGGAGGCTGTCTCCATATCGCTGCCCAGGGTAGGGTTTGTGGCAGGCCCAGAAGAAACCCGCCTTCGTACAGTTGCCAACAATTGTTAAAGTGCAAATCCTTCATCTATATGGGAATTTCTAGCCGTAAAGTGGAAATTCTGCCTGCCTGCTTCAGAAGGTGAGATGAAGCAGTGAGGTCTTCTCCATCTGCCCGTGGCTCCTGTGGGAAGCTGCAGAGACCCCGGTGTCCTAGCAGGGGCCACTGCTAAACCCTGCCCCTGGACCCCCTCTAATAGGTGTTCTGGTAAGTTCATAAGCACCATCCATGGCTCTGAGGGTCACCATTTTCATACCCCACAATACCTCAACGCTCAGTGTTCTCATGGGAAATTAAAATGGCTCCTCACAGCCACCTGCCATTGTTTCCTGCCTATCCTGCCAGCTGGGTTCACTCATATAAGATGGGGGCCTTTTTCAAGAAACCCCCGCCCAAACTTTAGGGTGACCCTATGAAAAGGAGGACCGGGCTCCTAGATCTTTAACAGTTCCATAGAAAAGGGAATTTCAGCAGGTGTCATTTGTAGGCATGCAGCACCAGGTGAAAGTCCCTCTTCATCACCACAGTTCAAGCTGCAGGAGCCCTGCCCTCATTTGTATCTGGTCGCTCTAGTATAGCTCCTGCAGCTTGAACTGTGGTGATGAAGAGGGAATTTCACCAGGTTCTCCATATATACAAAGGACACCAGCTGACATTCCCTTTTCTTTACCACTGTTAAAGTTACAGGCGCCCGGTCCTCCTTTCCATATGGTCACCCTATGCAAAACTGGAGCCGGCATGTCTGGCCAGCTGGGAGCATTTTTCATTTGGCTCCTGCCAACCCAAAACCGGCATCACCAGCTAATCCCCTCCACACTTTCGTTTGCCTCAAAGCGTTGTTCAGCCTTGCTGGGTTTAACTGCCATTTGATTTGACTCTTTTCCCACCCGACTGTAGGGTGACCATATGAAAAGGAGGATTGGGCTCCTGTATCATTAATAGTTGCATAGAAGAGGGAATTTCAGCAGGTGACATTTATATACATGCAGCACCTGGCGAAATTCCCCCTTCATCACAACCGTTAAAAGCTGCAGGAGCCCTGCCCTCTTTTGTATCTGGTCAGGAGGGCAGGGCTCCTGCAGCTTTTAACGGTTGCGATGAAGGGGGAATTTTGCCAGGTGCTGCATGCATACAAATGGCACCTGCTGAAATTCCCCTTTCTATACCACTGTTAAAGATACAGGAGCCCTGTCCTCCTTTTCATAGGGTCCCCCTACCCAACTGCCTCCTATGGCAGCCAGGGTGACTCAATTTTCTTATCTTACTCTTTCCACCACATGCGTTTTGCCTTTTCGTGTTGTGTCGATTGAATTAAGCCAGTATTATAAACTGAGAGACACCCTGAGGACGTTGGCATGGCTTCAATCTACTGCAACACATACCAGTTGCAGAGCGCCTCTAGTTTAAATCCCTGTTCAAAGGTTGAGGGGGGAGTTAGTATTTGGGGACCCCCAATAGCCACAGGCAACATCTCTTCCTAGCCACATCCTTCTTTGCATGCCAGCCAGATGGCTTAATTTGCAGCATCTCCCGGACTCCGACAACCCATAATTATCTTGATTTCCTTTTCGCCCACTCTATCGCAACAGGTCATTCCTCAGGCACAGGGGGCTTAACCAGCGACCGTACATCATCACTGAGCAAAGGAAATTTGCCCTCCCCACCACCTCATCGTTGTCTCCACTCGCTCAGCGGGTTAAGCTACATATATGGGACACGTATGGATCATAGAATCATAGAATAGCAGAGTTGGAAGGGGCCTACAAGGCCATCGAGTCCAACCCCCTGCTCAATGCAGGAATCCACCCTAAAGCATCCCTGACAGGTGGTTGTCCAGCTGCCTCTTGAAGGCCTCTAGTGTGGGAGAGCCCACAACCTCCCTAGGCAACTGGTTCCATTGTCGTACTGCTCTAACAGTCAGGAAGTTTTTCCTGATGTCCAGCTGGAATCTGGCTTCCTGTAACTTCCATTATTCCGTATCCTGCACTCTGGGAGGATCGAGTTTTAGTCAAACGTTTAGTAGCCCCCATTGACACCTATAGGACTTAAGTTAGGCATTTTTATACTGTATTTTGTATTTGTGTTTTTCAAACTGTTGGTTGTTTTGTTATGGTTTTAATTTTTGTGAACCGCCCAGAGAGCTTCGGCTATTGGGCGGTATAAAAATGTAATAAATAAATATATAGAATCATAGAAGAGTAGAGTTGGAAGGGGCATCTAAGGCCATTGAGTCCAACCCCCTGCTCAATGCAGGAATCCACCTTAAAGCGGGTTTACCTTGCCCCATTGATTCTAATGCGTCTACTCTAAATGTCATTAAATATGGACCCAACCTCATATGTAATAATAATTTATTTCTTACCCGTCTCTCCGATTGGATCGAGGCGGAGAACAACAGCAAGCATAAAATACTGTTTTAAAACATCCTAAAAGCATCCTAAAAACATACTAAACGTATCCCATATAGGTAGCTTGATCCAGGATTGTTTCCTTTTTAATTTATTCTATGCCTGAAGGATTGGCCATAGAAAGAGGGGGTACAAAAAGTTATCCTACTCACAGTTTGTTTGTTAATTTATTTATTACATTTCTATACCGCCCAATAGCCGGAGCTCTCTGGGCGGTTCACAAAAATTAAAACCATTCAAAGTATAAAACAACAGTATAAAACCATACTATAAAATACCATATAAAAGCTCAACCAGATAAAAACAGCAGCAATGCAAAATTACATATTTAAAACACCAAGTTAAAATTTATTTATAGACTGTTAAAATGCTGGGAGAATAAAAAGGTCTTCACCTGGCGTCTAAAAGCATATAATGTAGGTGCCAAGCGAACCTCCCTAGGGAGCTCATTCCACAGCAGGGGTGCCACAGCAGAGAAGGCCCTGCTCCTGGTAGCCACCTGCCTCACTTCCTTTGGCAGGGGCTCACGGAGAAGGACCCCTGAGGATGACCTTAGGGTCCGGGCAGGTACATATGGGAGGAGGCGTTTCTTCAGATTACTGGAGCTCCCTGCTCCACAGCTACAAATTCATCCCACCCCCAAATTTCAAATGCATGGTACACCAGTACCATGAGGCTAACAACCACTACAGATGCATTTTTGTGTAGAGTTGCCAATGTTTTTATCAGCTCTTATCCCTATGCCTTTAACAATAATTACGTAAGAGCCCTGCTGGATCAGACCAAAGGGCTTTTAGTCCAGCTGTCTGTTCCCACAGGGTACAACGAGATTGTGAAGGGTTGAGGCCTACTGAGGCACGGTATCAGAGTCATGACTTAGAGGCCTGGAGTTTTTTCAGTTAGGAGGAGGTATCCCTGAGAGGAATCGTTTAATTTCTCCTGTTAGGTTTCATTTCTTCAAGATTGAAACAGCATTTTTGACTTTCCGGAGTAGAGGGGATAAAAGAAGAGAGCCAGCCAAGGAGCTAGAGCAAGATCAGACCATAGGAAAGGATCGGGGAAAGAAGCAGCTGAAGAAGTTTAGGCGCAGCTTAGGGTAAAAGAACTTGCATTTTGGCCTGTTGTTTTCATGACTTTTGTATCAGCTCTATTGACTAAAGTTGTAAGTTGCTTGTTTTACTTTACTAGTAAACTGTTGTGTTAACCCTAAAGTGCCTGGAGTGCCACTCACCCCAAATCTGCAAGCTAAGCCCTTAGCTTAGCTAAAGGGAAAGGAAGGTAAGAAAAAGGAAGGCTGGCCTCTTAAAGAGGCAGAGACCTTTAAGGAGTCACTCAAGGGGTCCAGATCATAGCGGGAACCTGACACAGATGGTAACAGCACCCTCCTAATACAGTCATCATGACTGGTAGCCATCAATGGCCTTATCATTCATTAGCATTTGCCATTTTTTGTCTCTTTCAAAGCCATCTAAGTTGGTCGCTACATTTTGTGGTAGTGAATTCCATAGTTTTAACTTTGTGTTGGATGAAGAAGTCCTTCCTCTCCTTTGTCCTGAATCTCTCACCATTCAGCTTCATGGGATGACTCTAATCCAGGATTATATTATTGTGAGAGAGGGAGACATTTCTTACCTATTTATTTTATTTGTATATTACATTTGTATCCCCTTTTCCCCTCTTGCAAGGAATCCAAGGCAGCTCACGTTGTCCACAGCAGTCTGATATGCAAACCTGTAGCCTGAAGTGGTACACTCCAGGAAAAGCCGTATCACTTTGCTGAATGCGATGCTTAGAGAAAGTGGCCCACGGCTAAGGAGAGCCAGGCGGCTTCAGGGCTGAACAAGAAATTGATCTTCAGTTCCCTACAGCGAAAGCCAACATTCAAGCCACTGTATCCTGCTGATGGAGATAGCTGACTGTCAGTTATCTACAGCATGGGGGTAAATAATAATACTAATACTCCAGTTGTTTAATACTCCATCACGACAGTCCTTTTCCAGCTTCATTGGCTGCCAGTCCAGGTCCGGGCCTGATTCAAAGTGCTGGTATTAACATTTAAAGCCCTAAACGGCTTGGGGCCAGGCTATCTGAAGGAACGCCTCCTCCCATATGTACCTGCCCGGACCCTAAGGTCATCCTCAGGGGTCCTTCTCCGTGAGCCCCTGCCAAAGGAAGTGAGGCAGGTGGCTACCAGGAGCAGGGCCTTCTCTGCTGTGGCACCCCGGCTGTGGAATGAGCTCCCTAAGGAGGTTCGCTTGGCACCTACATTATATGCTTTTAGACGCCAGGTGAAGACCTTTTTATTCTCCCAGCATTTGAACAGTCTATAAATAAATTTTAACTTGGTGTTTTAAATCTGTAATTGCATTGCTGCTGTTTTTATCTGGTTGAGTTTTTATATTGTATTTTATATTACGGTTTTACACTGTTGTTTTATACTTTGAATGTTTTTAATTTTTGTGAACCGCCCAGAGAGCTCCGGCTATTGGGCGGTATAGAAATGTAATAAATAAATAAATAAATAAATAAATTGTTTTTAAATGTTCATCTTTTTTAAAAAAAGGCAAAAAAGGCATCTGGGGGTTTAAAGTTGTTTTCACACCTTAGGGAAGTTGTGAGTTATGGCAGCAGGTGGCGCTGTCGTGCCGTGCTAGGTAAAGGTTGCATTTTGGGGTGGGGTGGAGGAGGCACCCCTAATTCAAATTGCCCAGCCAAATTGAGCGGCTTTCGTATTGGCTTATATTTGGCTTTTTCTAGCATAAAACCGAGTCCTTCCCCCTGCCAGTGATTTCCTCATAATCCTCCCTTTTGCCTTCCTGGGTTGACATCTTAATTCCTTCTCCGAACATTGAACGATGTAAAGATGGAGCAAATGGCCTCAGCAGATCCTTGACTGGGTTGAGATGTAGCTGCTGAGACCTTTGGGGCCCAGAATCCATCAGAACAAAATGTGCTCGTGGCGGCAGCTCAAACCTCGCGCACAATTCGTTTGCTCGCTGGCCACGAATGCTTTAAACAATACAAATCTGACCGGAGACACCAGGATGGAAAATTCCACCTCTGGTAAGTGTTCAGCTTGATGGTTCCCATTGAAATGAATCTTATATTTAGCATTCTCCTTGGCTAAGTTAGGGTGACCATTTGGAAAGGAGGACAGGGCTCCTGTATCTTTAACAGTTGCATAGAAAAGGGAATTTCAGCAGGTGTCCTTTGTATGCATGCAGCACCTGGTGAAATACCCTCTTCATCACAACAGTGAAAGCTGCAAGAGCCCTGCCCTCTTTTGTATCTGCTCACACTAAACTATACTCTTGCAACTTTAACTGCTGTGATAAAGAGGGAATTTCACCAGGTGCTGCATGCATACAAATGAAATTAAAGATACAAGGAGCCATCTCCTCCTTTTCATATGGCCACCCTAGCTAAGTTTTCAAAGCAGATCTCATAATTATTTGGGTAATTCTTCCTACAACCCTGTAAGGTGAGCCAGTACAATGGCCTCCTATATTGCTAAAATGTGATTGTGCGTATCCCAGAGCAGAGGTAGGCAACCAGTTTGGGGTCGTTTGTTTTTGAGGGGGGGGGGGGAGACTACAACTCCCTTTAGCCCCAGCCAGCATGGCCAATGGTCTGGAATTATAGAAATTGTAGTCCTAAACACCTGGGAGGTTCCAGATTGCCTACCCATCCCAGAGGCTTAAATGAGATGGTGGGGATGGAGGCAGGGCAAGTGGTTGTCTCTATTGATATGATGGAGACATTTTCCCGGCGCAGAAAAATAGGAAGGGCAGAATGACCCCTCCAGCTCCCCTGCCTATCCCACAAACTGGCATGCACACTGCCCTCATGCCACCAAGGCACCATATAGCCACACCATGAGTAGTATTTAAGCAATTGATATACTTTCCAGCAAGGCCTTGGGAAACGGGCCTCTCTCAGCTTCATTTTGTACATTTCCTGGGCGATATGCACATCCTCCAGTCAATATGCACAGTCTCCAAGAAACATGCCCTTGATTTCTAACACTAGTTCAGAGGTGGACAACCCATTCCCTGTATGGCACATGTAGTCTGATCAGTTGAGCACTGTGTGAGGTGATTGGGGATGGGGGGGTGCGTGAGTTAAACCCCCCACCCCCACCCCATGCTGCTATAAAAGCTTAGGAAAATGCTTAATAGCAGCATGTGTATATGTGTGTCTTGATCATATGCACAGACACCATCCAGGCATACACAAACTCAGTGTCCGCGTCTGCATGAGAGAGAGAGCGCGCAAAATCTCCCCATCTTCACAATGCTCAGCTGATCTGTCTGGAACAGCTCAGCAGCAGGAAAAGGCTTCACATATACCCCCTCCCCACCCTGCTACGTAGGTGATTGACAGGAAGGGATGCCACCAGTCGCATAAATTAGGCAATAGTTTGCATGCAACCCATGGACAGCAGATTGCTCACCTCTGAGCTCAAGGTAAAACAGTCGCATGGCGAGAGCGGTCAAAGCAGAGGCTGTCACTCTAGTCCAACTGGCAGGATTGATTTTTCGTAAGAAAAGGTTGATGGAATACTAGTGGGAGGACTGAGGGCAGGGATGAGTGAGTCAACTCAGCGTGGATTAAGTAAACTCAACACTGATCCTAATCCATACTATGGTTATGTTGTAGGGAGTAAACTGTTAATTATTACCCCACAGTTGACTATCATGTTGTCTGAACGCAGCCAGTAAGGATCAGTCTTGTCTATCGTGCACTGACTAAAATTGACCATTCCAGACCCTGTGCTTTGCAGGCTAGACCTGTGTGATTGGCCCGTTGTTGTTTTCCTTATACATGTTGCCCTTGGGCAAGCTTATTCAATCTCATGGCCTCCAATATCATCTGTATGCCGATGATACACAACTATATCTGTCATCTCCGGAACTTTCTCCTGATGTTCACGATCGTATCTCGGCATGTCTTTCAGATATCTCAGCTTCGCTGCTTCATCGTCGTTTGAAACTCAATATGGCAAAGACTGAATTGCTCGTTTTTCCTCCTAAACCTTCTCCTCATCTCTCATTCTCTCTTACTGTCAATGATGTTACGCTTACTCCGGTCAAGGAAGCTCGTAGCCTTGGCTTTATATTTGACTCCTCGCTCTCCTTTATTCCTCATATTGAGGCAGTAGCTAAATCTTGTCGATTTTTCCTGTATAATATTGCCAGGATTCGATCATTTTTGTCTGTCTCTTCCACCAAGACGCTTGTTCATGCACTGGTTATTTCACGGTTGGACTACTGCAACCTTCTTCTCTCTGGCCTTCCTTCTTCTCACATCAGTCCGTTGGTTTCTGTTCACCACTCTGCCGCAAAGATCATCTTCTTGGCTCGCCGCTCCGACCATGTTACTCCGCTTCTGAAATCTCTTCATTGGCTTCCAATTCACTTCAGAATCCACTATAAACTTCTCCTGTTAACCTTCAAAGCTTTTCACGGTCTAGCTCCTTCCTATCTCTCCTCTCTCATCTCACACTATTGCCCCGCTCGTGCTCTTCGCTCCTCTGATGCCATGTTTCTCGCCTGCCCAAGGGCCTCTCCTTCCCTTGCTCGGCTCCGTCCATTTTCTTCTGCTGCCCCTTACGCCTGGAACGCTCTTCCAGAACATTTGAGAACTACAAGTTCAATCACAGCTTTTAAAGCTCAACTAAAAACTTTTCTTTTTCCTAAAGCTTTTAAAACTTGATGTTGTGCAGACTTTATACTGTCAGTTCTACCCTACCCTGTGCCTGCTTACCCTACCCTGTGCCTGTTTGCATTCTCTTCCCCTCCTTATTGTTTTACTATGATTTTATTAGATTGTAAGCCTATGCGGCAGAGTCTTGCTATTTACTGTTTTACTCTGTACAGCACCATGTACATTGATGGTGCTATATAAATAAATAATAATAATAACCAGTCACCATAGCTGTCAAGAACCTTGCTAGTACTTCCTGCGTGTGCACACATGAGTCCAAGTGAAGGAAGATAGAGATATTCCACAAATACCACCACTGCCCAGGAAACACGGTGTCTCCCCTTAGTCTCAATTAACTGGGCAAAGAGGGAGGTGGTCTGCTAGAGGGAATATTAAACGGGAACACATCACATTTTTGCCAGAACACCTCTTGTTTTAGATTCCAGGAAACAAAAATCCTTGTGGTCCAGGTTTATTTCAAGTTTCTGTAAATTGCAGCTGGTCATTTCAAGCCCATAAAATGTAAGTCCCTCTACCACCTTGGTCATTTTTCCTGTTCCGCTCCTAGCCCTCAAGGCCCATATATATTGACAGTCCACTGCTGTCTTGATGTTTGAATTAAGGTTACCCCCACAAAACATTTATCGGAGGTTTTAATTTCATTCCAATTAAAACCTTTATGAACATTCTATGCCATCACAGGGGTTCAGACAATGCCCAGTTGGGCGGAAAGGGAAAACCTGCAGTTTTTAACTGCGTGCATGGAGACAGTTAAGGCAGTCTTTTCCAACCTGGAGATCGCCAGATGTTTTGGACTTCAACTCCCATCAACATGGCCAAACATAAGGAACACTGGGAGCTGTGGTCTAAGGCATATGGAGAACAGCAGGTGAGGAAACGACTTTATACCAATGGACATTGAGAGGAAAACCCCATGACATTACTTTTGAATGCTTTTTCATGTACTTGTTAGCCATGGGGGAGGCTCCAAAGTTCTGTAGGGCACCGAAGCCCCATTCCTTAACTTACGAAGCCTTGCTCAGGCACAACTGCTGACATGTCTTCCTCCATGCTGCTACGTTTTCACCGGGCCCTCCTCCCACACGGGAACATATATATACACAAGGGGTACAACCTGCTCATAACTGAAAAGGGCTGTCAGCATGCCCCCTGCTCAGGTAACTAAGAACACAAGGAAAGCCCTGCAGCATCAGCTCAAAGGCCTATCTCCATCACTATTTTGTGCCCACCTTGGCCAACCAATGGGAAGCCCAAAACCAGGACACGAGCATGTCCCCCTAGAAACTGGTATTCAGAGGCACGTGTTTCTGATACTGGGGGCAATAGACAGCCCTCATGAGCTGAAGCCACTGATAGGGACTTCATAGAGGACAAGGCTAACCCATTTCTCTCTGTAAACTGAGGGTCCAAATCCTGTAGTGAGGGTCGCATCTACCTCAGGAGATTTGGCATACTGAACTGTTCCTGCCAATACTTTCCCCTCAGAAGGCACCTCACCATATCCTTTAGACATGTTCCCAAATAAGAGTTGAACCAGGATGTGGAAAATAATGCAAGGACGTAAGGCTATCAATGGCTACTAGTCATGATGGCTATATATATTAACTCAAGTATGCCTCTCAATACCGGTTGCTGGGGGTAATGAGTGGTAGGGCCCCATTGCACTCAAGTGCGGCTTGTGGACTTTCCATAGGTACCTGGTTTGCCACTATGGGGACAGAATGCTGGGCAAATAAGCTTTTGGTCTGATCCAGAATAACTCTTCCGTTCTTAATGTGGGTGTGTCCTCCAGCATCCACAAGTTTGGTTCACTCCAATATAAAATCAGGTGGAACCAGACTTGGGAATGCTAGGGGGTTACCTGTACCAAGAGAAATAACTCATGGATTTTGGTCAATTTCACCATGCAAGAGCAAGGTGAGCCCCCACCCCCCACAATTTAAGGACCAAGGAAGAGATCTCATTTAGTCCAAGTAAGGACTCAACGCAGAAACTGACGAGCACAAACACCATGAAAGGTTTTATTCAGTAAGCACTTGGTTATGGATCCTGGCATGATGGAACGGGCAAAGCAAGAAAACCCCAAGAAATAGTTAAGAGATTTTTATTCTAATAGCTTTAATTACAGTGCTTGTTTGTCGAAATGAAAACTGAAAACAAGTATACAAAACAGTTGATTACTGTGTATTGAAAGCAAATAAAGAGATTTTCCACAACACTAAACAAACCAGTTCTGATAGTTCCTCAAGTTAAAGTTTAAACAGCTCCAGCTTCTTCAGTGTTTTATCAAAATACAAAAGAAAAAAAAAAGTTAGAGGTCTTTCTTGATGGCAAATCTGAACCTTGCAGTATGAGGGATGTGAAGGGTTTTCACACATATACAGATGTGGGATTGTTCCAAAAAATGGCATCAAACACTTCTAGAATGGAATGAAACTCCAAACTCTCATGCTTTTATATTTCCCCCCCTAGACACTACATTAGATGGCTTGGATGGCATTTCTTACTTAAGTACAGTACTTGCTGATGACAGAGCTGAGAACTGCTATGGGCTGCTGTGCTCTCTGTGGAAAGAATTTGCCTTCTGGAGTACTTCTACACAAGAAAAGTCCAAAATACTTTAGGGAAGGAAAAAAAAAACAGAACAAATTAAGGTGGCACCCAAATTAGATGCAAGCGAAAGAAACCGTTCTTGACCAAATCTAAGAGAGCTTGAGGGTTACAGTGTTTGTATGTGTGCCAGTGTCTCTTAAGTCTGTGGCCGAAACTGAACTAACTCTGACTTTAGAAGGGTCTCACATTCACATAAAAACACAAAAAGCACGGAAAGATCTAGAATGCTGTTCATTCTATGATCCATAACATGTTAAATTGCTGGTATTCAAGTTGTCGCAGAACTCACAATGGACATTTCGTTCAAGTGTTTCAGCTTTCCTTTTTTTTAAAAAAAAAGAAACTGACATCTCCAGGCTAAAAAATAGCCACCAAATCTGGCCTCCACACAGACCTCGCAAGCCAAGAGGGATCATATTCAGCTCTAGTGTACAGCCAGGTTACTGGCAACCCTTCTCTGAATCCATTTTAAATCCCTTTCCCAGTACTAAACAGCGAGTTGATTTTCTTTAGAATAAAAAAAGCTGAGTAATATTGCATAGGAGTACCAGAAACTGTCTCATTGGAAACAAGAACTATTTACATTAAATAAGAAACCTAAACTGTTTTCAGGCTTGGATTTGCCACACGTACAGCATGGTGAAGGACATCCTGTGACAAGAGAAATGAAAACAGCTTCTGGCACTCAATACCACAAAGTAGCATGGTTTGCCACGTTAGAGTAAAGCGAAGGGCAGAGGAGGAAGAGGAGGAGGGACTAAGGAGAGGTGGAGAAAAAGGGAAAGAGAAGTATTTTAGGGCTTCATTTCTGGTTTCGGAGCTGATTGGACAACCAGTCCAGTCCTTCATAGAGACCGTCTCCACTAGTGGCACAGGTGGCCTGGATATACCAGTTCCTGTGGCGAAGAGAATGCAGTCCTAGTTTGTCTGTGATTTCTGCTGCATTCATTGCATTCGGCAGGTCCTGAAAATGGAAGCAACTGACTTTAGAAATATGCACTTTTCCTTCAGAGAATCACAAGAAAGATCCACATTATACAGCCTAACCTCTGCCTAACGGCAAGGTCTTCTATCTACCATTGCCCTATGCAAGCCAGGTTAGACGGTGAAAATTAACAGAACAGGTATGCTGCGTAATGGTGCCTGAAGCTCCAGATTACTCAAGCCAGCAAGCCAATCCATACACTAGAAAACATCCCGGAAGACGTTAAACTAGACTTGGACAAAATTTCCTCCTCGGCCTCAAATATGGTACTATACCCAGAAAAATCTATCCACGCTCCCACCATCCTTATATAGATGTATTAGCCCTTGTTGCCCCAGTGGGGCATAACTGAAGTACCAGAACAAAAATCATGAGACAGCCATTTTCAGCCGAGATCCATTTCATAGCTATTCGGAACTGCTACAAGACATGTCCTTTACTGTCAATAGTTAGATCCTCCACCCCATTCGTCACAGGCTGCCCTCAGCTCAAATGTTTGGCCTGCTTGAGTCCATAGATGTGTGTGCTCTCACATATCTAGCAGCAACCCCCCCTTCTTAATTCAATGAGCACACACAATGGCCACAGTGAGCTAGTTGGCATGAAGTAGCACACTACTCTGGCTACCCTTAGAATGGCCAAGGCCATGTAGATACTGACAAAAGTAGCTCAGGTCCTGGATTCGGAATCAGGCAGAAATCTTCTCTGCGTTTTTTATTCAACTTCCAAGTCTGTTAAATAATTTGAACGGATTCCGCAAAGGAGGCCACACTAAGTCAGCCAGCCGGCCAGGCAACAAAGGCCAGGGAAAGGAGCTATTCAGGACCCCAGCCTCTACCCTGAACAAATGCTGCTGCCATTCCGAGGCCTAGAAACATCTCTTTTGAGAAACAGGATCAAATTTTCAGGATGCCAATTTCTGCATTACCCAAGTACTTCCACGCCTGGGCAGGTAAGTGTCAGATTACTATCTGTTTACATGGAGGGAAGGACATTTACAGTTCTGATCTGAGATATTACAGCCTAGCATGAGTGAACTTAAAATACAGTGACTTTTTGTTTCTGATTTAGTGTACCTGCCGTCAGTGCCTACTTTTAGATTCTGTGAACACTGAGGGACCCAAGTTTGATTGCTTCATTGTAACCTGAAGATTCCAAAAGTGGTTACAGCTACACAAAATCCAGAATGCTGTTTGCATAAATCTTATTGAGTAGTAATTTGTTTCATTTTAGCTAGGAATTAAAATAAAACCTTCGACTTTAAGAAGCCAGGAAGTGACTGAGGTTAAAAAGGTTAACACCCGCTTCCCACCCCAAAAAATATTGTCTAAAAAATGTCTTTACTGCACAGATATTATTTAACTGAGCTGTTGTATAGACAAACTGCTATCAAATGGAGCCAGCTTCCTGTTGGCATGGAGATTAAGCCAATATGTGAAGTAACCGAAATGACTTTTAAATTAACCCGATTTCAAGTTGATGGGGGTCTGACTCCTTCCCCCACACAAGATTTTTTTGAGGTGGAAATAAGAACAGCAAACTTATGCTGTCAGTTCTATGGAGCCACTTTTCAAAGAAAACCACTGAACTCTGCAGGAGGTAATGCAGTTTATATATCAACAGCAATGTCTACGCACCGCCTGCTAAAACTCTTTGGCTATCACACTGATGCCAGTGAGTTTCAATCCAAAAATCTGAGCGGAAGATCAGAAATGCAGCAATTTCCGCTGCCTGTCAGTGCCAAATTGCAGGAGACTTAATTCCTCCAAGGTGGTTTTTTTTTTAAAAAAAAAAAAGTTAATATATAAGATTGCTAGACATTCTCTTAAATAAATATGGTTGGTTAATTTTAACATAGGAGATATCTAAGCCATTCTCAGAAATGAATCATCCTTTTGGAGGGGGAAAATGACCTTTTCTAACAGAAAGCTCTATTCATTCTTGCCACTGTTATCACACAGCGTATGAACACATCTGTTTTATTAGTCCTTTTAGGTCAGTTAAATCTTACGGATCAATAGGGATTTGATAGCCTGAATAGTGGTTTTCTTTCAATGTTTTCAAATTGCAGGGGAAAAACACCGGAGATGAAGACATGAGCCTTGTTGGGAGCAGGAAACACAAGCAGATGTTCTGGGATGTCCCATATATTCTTCTAATTTTATATTCTGTTTAACTATTTCCAGTTTAACATTAAGCAATTGCCAAAGGACAGCAGTCTTACTCCAAGATTCCTCTAAGCTTGGAATCACCTTAAACAGACTTCTGTCCAGTTTAGTCTAGAATGTGTTGAATCCCTTATATAACAGGGCATTGTGTTGCCGTACAGCAAATGATTTTTCATTCTTCTGGGTTGTTTAGTGCTGCAGCAGTTTGGAACAGCTAATAAGCCACACTGCGTATAAGGAATCGGGGCACATAGCGGCTTTTAGCATGGGAATCATGTATCAGGCAAATCGTAAGTCTTGCCTTGCAAAAGCAGCACTGGGCATTTCTCAGTGCCAGTTGCGTCACAGAAGACATAGCTCATCCTACAATAGCATCATGCATTTTGCTTCTGCGTTTTGGCAGGAATAGTTTCCAGCCCACTGCTATTTCAAACAGCACAAAAATCAACTAGAAAATAAGAACTTGATGCCTATTCTCACAAGCGGCTACAACTGAGGCAGGCAAAGGGCACCCTGGAAGTCATTTTTGCTGCATTATTCAGTCACTGAAACACTTACCTGTTTGTTAGCAAACACTAAAAGAACAGCGTCTCTGAGTTCATCTTCTGCCAACATTCTCATAAGTTCTTCTCGGGCCTCATTGACTCTCTCTCTGTCATTACTATCAACCACAAAGATCAAACCTGTAAAGAAAACAATTGTTAGCTAAGAACATGCCAGATATTCTAACGGAGAGCAGTCCAGTTAGACATTTCAAGACAAAGCAATGGGGATTTTTAGTTCAAGCAATTATGCTGACAGCTAAAGGAGCAAATCCTCACCACTGCTTTACTATAATTTCGATTCCGATTCAGAAAGGCTCAAAGTGTGGACCTTAGCCTATTGCCATAGAAAGTATGCATATACTTTTAGGTATTGGTAGGTAACATGGTCTATAATCCAAATATCTCTTCATCCAGTTCATTACAATTACTTGGTTTAAACAAGTGCACAGTGATTTAACAGCAACAAACTTATAAAGCCATTTTCTCAAATTAAAATCCAATAATGCATGTAATCAAGCCTAGGGTGGTACATAAGCAGACAACTATTTTCTGGGCTCTGTTCAAAATCCAAGCATGTATTAAGATCAGTTTGACTTGAGAATTCCAGGCATTTGCAAACAAGATAGGAAAGGCGGAGTATGAACTCTTTAAATAAGACTGGAGCTCTCCGAGAGGGAGTTACAAAGATGTTAACACGTGCGCAGCACAATTCTGTATGCCAAGGCTGCAGGTGGAACTATTAACACCAACAGGAAAGAGTGGAAGCAGTTGCACTTCACACATAACATGATGGCGGCAACTCCTCATATATTTGTTCCCCCAACTTTCAGCCAACAGCTCCCAAGGCGATGCTGACTGGCAGTGTTCAAGGGAGACCATCCCATACTTTACGTAGCTAAGACCAACATGATGGTTAAAATTTCCATCAGCAACATGATGTAGCCAAACTACAACATGCTGGAAAAGGTACTTTAAAAATAGCTCACCTTGAAAGGGCTTTGAAACCTATATGCAAAAAAAAAAGACAGCTACCGACTGGATGCTTTATACACTTCCAAATACAAAACAGGCAAGGAGAAGCTACACAATATTATGCAGGAGTGCTCGTAATGACGCCTTCAGCCATCCGCTCTTAACTTCTGCACGTATGACAACAGCAGCAAGCTAGCTGAGTGCTTCTTGAGCTTAAGAGATAGTGACCGCCTTTTCTTCTGGCAAGTAAGGAAGTCAGTGCCCAGCATTTTGCTTCCAAAAAGCAGAATTAAGCCAGCTATCTGCCAGTGTACTAGGGCATAAATGATCACTGAGTTTGCGGCAGAGGCTCAAATTTAGAGCCTAAGTCTAGTTGCTTTAGACTTCAGTAGCTGCTTTACTCAACATGCAATATTCCATGTGCATAGAGAAAGTGGTCTTATACAAACTGTGGGTCCATCTTAGTCAGTAATATCTATGGCAGGGTAAGCAACCTGGTGCCTTTCAGATGTTTTGGACTACAACTCCCACAATCATTTGCCATGTCGGCTGAGGATGGAAGTTGCACTTCAAAACATCTGGAGGGCACCAGATTGCCTAACCCTGGTCTATGCTGACGGATCGTAGCTCTCCAAGGTTTCAGACAGGAGCAATTCCTAGCTCTACCTGATGATGCCATGGATTGAACCTAGGACCTTCTGTATGCTAAGCATACACTCTTATCGTAGAGTTAAATCTCTTTTCTCTATCACTGAACCATGAAGGATTTATCAAGACAATGAAATGAAGGTGACCTGGGTTAACTGCGGTGCAAAAACAAGTGTGCCAACTTGTTTTTCCAGTGATTCTGGTTTTGGATCACAACAACTTAGACACAAGGGGGCTGTCCGCACTAAGCCTAACGCAAAGCCACTGGGGGTTAATTAACCCATGGGGCTTCGTGGTGTCTGGCAGCTGCCATTTTGAATATGCAAGCCTATGTGTTGTTCAAGGGTTATGCGGGGGTTGTTTAACCCTCGCATAACCCATGTCGCCCAAGTTCATGCAATACAACAAGCCATGGTGTGTGCCCATCACGACTTGCACATTCAAAATGGCGGCTGGCATGTGAACCCGTTCATTAAGTCAAAGCAGCAAGTAATTTCAAAAGTAGTGAGAGAACAGCTGTCAACAGCAAGCTGTCTGCCTGCATTATAGATACAACTGCTTCTGTACACACAGTTCTGAAAACAAAACATATGCTGGCCCATTAGAGCACCTGCCAAGTCAGCCGTGAGGGCTGGAAGAGGCATGGCCAGGACAGTCAAAATCTTTTGACAGAAACAGTGACATCTTTTAATAAATAAAATACATCACTGTTTCAGAAGAATAAAAATTAACAGGCCATCAGGCGACCAGGAAAGAAGTATGTGGACAGTAAATGATTTTGATTGCATTAGCTAGGAATAGGTTTCAAGTTTAGAAAGTTGCCATACATTTTTCTGGATTTATTTTATTTAAAAGAGGGGGGCAGACAACTGGTTAATGTTACTGACATGTTCACCCAAGAGGGACCAGCATCCCAAGTGCAGAATTTAGCCAAAGGCCAAATGTGAAGATGGGAACTCCTCCCCTCTCCACACTGCCATTTCAAATTAAACCGTAGCAGAACCATGGTATATCTCATGATACCATCTGCAACAGCCTTCCCAATCTGGTGCCCTTCAGATGTGTTGACTGCAACTGCCATCATTACCAGCCAACACATCTGGAAAGCACCAAGTTGGGGAATGCTGGTCAATGCTAAATGGAAGCAGCTTGGCATAGTTTTAAGAAAATAACGCAAGAGCAGCCCTGCTGGATCAGAGCGAGGGTCCATCTAGTCCATCACTCTGTTCACAGTGGCCAACCAGCTGTCAACCAGGGACCCACAAGCAGGACATGCTGCAATACCACCCTCACACCCATGTTCCCCAGCAACTAGTGTATGCCTCACTGCCTCTCATACTGCAGGTAGCACATAACCATCTGGGCTTGTAGCCATTGATAGCCTTCTTCTCCAGGAAGTTATCCAACACCCTTTGAAAGCCATCCAAATTGGTGGCCATCACTACATCTTGTGGTAATGAATTGCATAGTTTAACTATGCATTGTTTCAGACATGGGCTTTTTCCAGCCCTAGCTGGAGATTGTCCGGGATTGAACACAGGGCCTTTTGCATGCAACTACAGGCCTTTACATTTGTGGGAGATGCAACTATTTGCACACACACAGAGAAAATATTCAAAGGGCAACTGCACAGATTGTGTCACATGGGTGAATGCATTAAAATACCCTAGCTGAAAAGGGAGATGCCCCATCTGGATACCTGTGCCATGAAGAGACTATCCCTATTGCATGTTTCACATCCTGTCTGACAAGAGTTCTGTGGACAGAGAAGACTGACGTTCGCTTGATGCTATCAATGCAGTTATGGAGTAAATGAAGGAATCTCATGCACACTGACTGAACTCTCAAATGGGTTTCCAGTTAATACAATCAGTATATGGACATTACAGAAGGCAACTCACCTTGTGTATTCTGGAAATAATGGCGCCACAGTGGCCTGATCTTATCCTGGCCACCTACATCCCACACTGTGAAGCTAATGTTCTTGTATTCTACTGTTTCTACATTGAAACCTGAAATAGAAATGATGGAAGAGAATATAATCAGTTCACAGGTGAAAAGCTGTGCTTGTCCATGTGATATAAGTGGATGAGAAAGCAAATAATTTCAATGATATATCAACTCCCATAGCCTTGCCAGTTGGCCTTAGGGTGATTATAATCTCACTGTATAAACCAATCTTAAACTCTGTATTCAAATACACACTAATCCCACCCTAGCATGTACTACCCAAGTGAGGAGCACATAGCTTATTCAACAAACATGTTTTTGGATCTGGAAAGGCGAGTATTGTGAATCACTCTGGTCCAAATGGTAGACTGCTAGATTTGGAATTGTAGCTTGCTCTGTATTGAAAGGCCACACTAGAAACGAACTACCAACTGAACTTTATTTTATGTTTTTCATTTACGTGTGTATCTCCCAGAGAACGTCAGATATTGGGTGGTCTTAAAATGTAATAAATGAATCTGAAGGCCATGGTAAACTACAATATTTGTGGGTTACTTTCATAACCACGCAGGCCAAGCTTCACATATTGGATGTTTAATTGCGCAATATTCCTTCTTTTGAATCCCCCACCCCAAACAACAACCCTGAGTTGACAATTTAAACTTGAGAACTGGAGAAATGTAAATGCTTCTTCTATTATATTTCCCCAAGTTACTTTAAAAATAAATAAATCCAAAGAACATTTGCATTTGGAGAGTATGGGCTCCAGACTTTTAATGGATTTACTGGAGGTCTTACACTTACACAACCAGTGTCTCACCCTTAAAGTGGAAATATGGTTGAACTAAATCACAGGGCTGCTATGGGAGATCAATAAGATAACTGGTAACCTGCCTTAAGCCTTTATGATAGAGCAGATTTTATTCCAGGGGTAGAGAATGGGTGGGCCTCCAGATGTTGTTGGACTGCAACTCATGTCAGCTCTAGCCAACATAGCTAATGGAGAAGGATAATGAGAGTTGAATAAATGGTAAATTCTCCCGATGGAGGGAAGTAAATAGTGGGGTCCCACAGGGATTGTTATTGGGACCAATTCTTTTCAACTTGTTCATAAATGATCTGGAATTAGGAGTGAGCAGTGAAGTGGCTAAGTTTGCTGACGACACCAAATTATTTAAGGTTGTTAAAACACAAAGGGATTGTGAAGAACTCCAAAGGGATCTCTCCAAGCTGGGAGAGTGGGCATCCAAATGGCAGATGCGGTTCAACATAAGCAAGTGTAAGGTGATGTATGTTCGGGCAAAAAAAAACCCAACTTCAAGTATAACCTAATGGGATCTGAACTGGCAGTGACTGAACAAGAAAGAGAACTTGGGGTTGTGGTGGACAGCTCGAGGAAAATGTCCACCCAGTGTGCGGCTGCTGTAAAGAAGGCAAACTCCATGATAGGCATTATAAGGAAAGGAATTAAGAATAAAACGGCCAGTATCATACTGCTCTTATACAAATCTAGAGTGCAACCACGTTTAGAATACTGTGTACAGTTCTGGTCACCACACCTTAAAAAAATATTATAGAGCTGGAAAAAGGGCAGAAAAGGGCAACTAAAATTATTAAGGGGCTGGAGCATCTCCCCTGTGAGGGAAGGTTACATCAACTGGGGTTGATTAGCTTGGAAAAAAGGTCAAGGGGAGACATGATAGAGGTGTACAAAATTATACATAGTATGGAGAATGTGGATAGGAAGACATTTTTCTCCCTCTCAAAATACTAGAGCCCAGGGTCATCCCATGAAGCTGATTGGTGGGCGATCCAGGACAAATAAAAGGAAATACTTCTTCACACAGCGCAGAGTTAAATTATGGAACACACTACCACAAGATGTAGTGATGGCCACCAATTTGGATGGCTTTAAAAGGGGTTGGATGAATTCCTGGAGAAGGCTATCAATGGCTACTAGCCCTGATGGTTGTGTGCTACCTCCAGTATTCGAGGCAGAAAGCCTGTGTGCACCAGGTGCTGGGGAACTTGGGTGGGAGGGTGCTGTTGCACCATGTCCTGCTTGTGGGTCCCTTGTTGACATCTGGTTGGCCACTGTGTGAACAGAGTGCTAGACTAGATGGTCCCTTGGCCTGATCCAACAGGGCACTTCTTATGTCCCTAAGTCCAACATCATTTGGAGGGCCACATGTTCCCCACCCTTGCTTCATCCAAAGAAGCAAACTGAGCTGGAATATTCATCATGAATGCCAATATTTTCTTCTAAAATTATAGCAATACTCAGCTCCTTTCTTGAAGGCTGTACTTTAAGGTGACCAAATGGAGAGAAATGAAACCTCGGAGCTTCATCGTGCTCTTAACGACCAAATTGTGATGTGTCCATAAACAAGGATCACCCCATAGTCCCAGCAAACATGCAAAGAACCAAATCCTTGTTTCAAGTAGGCAGCAAGTTCTTTGTTGCTAACACATCACAGACATACACAGTGCCAACCTATGTATGTTTACGCAGAAGTATTGCGCTGAATGGAACTTGCTCCCAAGTCAGTTGCATGTAATTGCTGTCTTAAATCTTGTTTTAAACATGCTTGAAAACAGTCATATAATCGTAATGGGAAGCTGTTTACAAACTTACCTATAGTAGGGATGGTAGTTACTATTTCGCCGAGTTTAAGTTTGTACAATATAGTAGTCTTTCCTGCCGCATCCAGTCCCACCATAAGTATACGCATTTCTTTTTTGCCAAAGAGGCCTTTGAAGAGGTTAGCAAAAATGTTCCCCATGATTGTGTCTTGATGTTTACTCACTAGCCAAAGAAATCTAGAAGATAAGAAATTCAAGACAAGTTAGTTCTATATGGCATCACAGTAATAACTAGTCTGAGCGTTGGGAATTAAAAAAAACACCCTTGAACTCAGTGGAATTTACATCCAAGGGTGCACAATAGAGGTTCAATGTCGAATAGAAGTTTTATGAGTATGAACAGGCACTTAGAATGGAATGTTTTTCACTTGTAGGTTCAAGCAGCTGAGGATAGTGCAGAAAGAGCAAGAGCAAGATATATTTTCAGCACAAGACAAATAAATGCTTTGGTAAAAGAGACTGGCAGTTTACTGCATTAAATGCCTTTCCTACTATCCAGGATAGGATAGTATTCCACAGAAACCCTACGGAAATGGCTCTCTCAAGCTTGGTAGGGCAAAGAGATGATACACACAGTGGCCATGTTCTGTGAAATTCAACTTCCATTGAAACAATTGTCAACACTACTCAGCAGTGTTGACAAGATGTAATTCTGGATTCCACTTGGAAAGTATATCACGAAACAAGAACTCAAGATGCAATGCAGTAACGGCCAAACCTAATAACTAGACATTGTATTCTAATTTTATTGCTAGGTATCTAATTATTTTGGGAGCACACCCCTGCTTGAAACATGTTCAACCACTAAGCCAACCCTCAAAAAATCTGTAAACTACAGCACCTCTGTTACTTTTGGTAGAAATGTTACAGGGCAGTTAACCTTAAGAAGCAATAAGGACTAACAAATAGTTGGTCGCTGAATAAATAGATGACCATATCTAAGTCATCTATTTATTTATTTATTACATTTTTATACTGCCCCATAGCCAAAGCTCTCTGGGCGGTTCACAAAAATTAAAACCATAAAAATCATAATGGTTCAAACAGGAAGTTTATCACGAACTTTCCTGAGAAGTGTCCATTCACTGCAGCACACTGAATTCCAACTGCATGCACTTTCCTCAATCTGGTGCCCTCCAGATGTTTTCAACTACAACTCCCAGTATTCCTGTCCATTGGCCATGCTGGCTGGGGCTGATGGGAGTAGATCCAAAGCATCCAGAGGGCACTAGATTGGGGAAGGCTGGCTTAGACTGTTTAGAAGGAAGGTGCATGCAACACACTTTATGATTACCATGTATCCATGACAGCATATTTCATGCAGCTTTGAAATGGCACAGACCAATTGCTCCTGGTTGCTTAGTAGTACCTATAACAACCTATAAAAGGATCACAGCTATGTATACATTTGAACTCATTATCTCAGCCCATAAACTGAGTAGTTTACAGTCTTAGGAACAAAGATGCTGCCTTATACAGAGATAAGACCATTGGTCCAACTACCCCAGTATTATCAACACCAACTGGCAGTGGTTCTTCAGGGTTTCAGGCAGGAGCCTTTCCTAGCCCTACCTGGAGAAGTCAGGGATTGTGCAAAGTGTGTGCTCTACCAACTGAGCTATGGCCTTGCCCTTCAGACTGCAATGAGACTACTCTGGAGTCAGCAAACTATTTTTTTTAAGGTTCTGTAGTGATTTAAATAAATAAATACTTACTCAATAGTTCAACTGCAGCATTTTTGGAACTTCATAAAACTAAAAGTTAAGCGTGATCAAATGTCGCGTGGAGAGGATACTGGAGCACCAACATGACTACTCAGGAACAGTTACACCTAACAATCCTTCAAAACTGTTAATGCCCTTTCACATTCGAAGCAGATGAAAGATGGCCAATCATCAAGGGATCTAGTCAGATGAGTTTTGGGGATTGTTACACAAGTATTCACAACTGGGGAGCTATAGCAATATTTTGGAAATTTCTCTCTCCAAGCATTGTATTTATAGTACGAAAGGCTAATTACATCTACAGAATCTGCTTGCTCAATATTTACATAGTGTGCTTTGTCATTATGGCGTTAACTTTCTAGGGAATTCTTTGATGAACATCTGAGAAGGCTACAAAGGAAGTACTTCCCTGCTGTATTAAATACCTTCATCTTTCCTTACACTCATTATGAGGACTTTCTTTTAGAGGTCTTTAGAAACTCGCTGAACTGTCATTTTAACTATGGTTTTGGAGTGTAGACAAAGTACAAGAACAATATTCCAAAAACAGGCAAAAGTTAATGCCTGGAAGATTTCAGAGTTGAGGGAATATAAATTAATCAGAATACAACTATCTATGACATAAAGATTTAAGGCAATCAGGAAGATGAAAATTGTGTACTTAATAGCTCAAGTGTATAGTTTCTAGGCAATGACTCAGTTAAGATTGTAAGCCTATGCGGCAGGGTCTTGCTATTTACTGTTTTACTCTGTACAGCACCATGTACATTGATGGTGCTATATAAATTAATAATAATAATAATAATAATAATAATAATAAGAAGAAGAAGAAGAAGAAGAAGAAGAAGAAGAAGTGCCCCACTTCAGTACTACAAACCGTCATTTCCAGGTCCTGGCTTCCATATCACCACCAACTCATGACCAAACCCCTTCCTCTTTGCAAGGCAAAGTTCCTTCAATCCCAGTTCCGGCCTCTCCTAAAGCCTGAGTGCTATCTTAAACCTTGATTTGCACCATTGTTTCAGTCTCATTCAACTCTATATACCTTTCCCAAACATCCCCACTTCCTGCTGGACCAACTAACCTGTGTCATTTCCCCCCTATAGATGCAAGTAACCATCTCTTACTAGCCCTTTTCAGTTTGCCCTCCCTGCTACACTAACTCTATGCTCTATTGTCCCCCACCGGTTTCCAATCCATCACAAAGCATGCAGAAATCTTAGCATACAAGCAGATACATGCAGCTTACTGCTATGTGTGAAGACTTTGGACTGGGTTACTAATCCAGCACCAGCATTAGAAAGAAGAATTGAAAACAATCAGATCCTTCCTAAAATCACATATAAGGTAATAAAACAAAGTAACAATGCTTCCCAAGTCAAAGTGGGGATGGGATAATGCCCCCCCCCCAAAAAAAAATCCAAATTGAATCAGTGATCTTTGCCTTGGTGTGGTTAAAACTGTACCTGTTTCAACATCCTACCTTTCCCTGAAACTTTTTGTCCCCTGCCAGGTATGTCTCCCTGCCCAGGCCTGTCTGAAAACCATGATTCTAGCCTTACTGTCCTGTGCAGACTTGTCCACTGTGCTCCAAGGCATTTCAGTCCCTCAATAGCCAAGTTGGATAAGAAATGTTTTCAGTATCATGTGCTACTGCCACAGGAGAATTCCCTTGCGATCACAGACTGACAGAGCTACATTTCAAATATACTGTTCGAGAACATATACATTTTCAAGCTTTCTCCACAATGATAAAGATCAGAGATCTGCGAAATAAAACAAGGGTGCCTCAGGATACTAGAAATGTCCTGGTTGCTACATAAGAAGGGCAGACTGTCCAATGCATTTGATGTCAGAAAATGAGCATAGGCATCTGTCCTATTTACAGCTGGCCTTTCAGCACCCCTTCCAAGATGCTTCACAAGGCAATAATCGTCAGCATATATTCTTCTCCACTATAATACACTGCAGACAGGTGTGAGCTTCATATGGGCAAACACAGCTTAATATCTATCACATCCAATAATAACTGTGTAGGAAACTCCATTGTGTCTGGAGGGAAAGTGTACAGGGGCAAAAAAAGATAATCTCTTCAAATGGTAGTGATCCCTTCCTCTTGCAGAAAACAGTGACATGAGGTTGAAATACCTCCTGCCTCCACTTCAAATACCAACCCTGTGTTGCCCATTTGCACTTCCCCCAAATGTTGAAAGCAGTTCTCTTTCAAATTATGTAGGGAACCCCTAGGGAGAAGGATTCTGGGTCTCATGCATCTCCTTCTTGCTCCCCCACATAAAAGAGAACACATGAAGTGATGTCATTTGTGTTGCAGAGTTTCCCACCAATACCTTACTTCATTTGCTGCCACTGGCAGCGTAGGGAAACTGTGCAATGCAATGACTTTGCATCAAATATTCTATAATAGATGTTATGGGAAGAAGCGAGTTTGTAGCATTGCAGCTTTTGGCAGCCCTACACGTCCTACATAACATAAGAAGAGCCATGTTGGATCAGACCAAGGATCCATCTAGTCGTATTCTGCTCACACAGTGGCCAATCAGCTACCCCTGGGAACCCACAATTAAGATTAAGTCATTGAAATTGGTGGCCATCACTGTATCTTAAGAACTTAAGGAGAGTCATGATGGATCAGTCCACCATTCTGTTTACAGTGTCCATCCAGCTGTTGACCAGGAACCTAGCAGCAGGACATGGGTGCAACAGGACCCTCTCTCTCGCCCACGTTCTCCAACAACTGGTGTACATATGTACACTGCCTCTGATATTGAAGGTAGCACATAGCCATCAGGACTAGTTGCAATTGACAGCCTTCTACACCAGGAATTTATCTAGTAAATTCCATAGTCTCACTATGCAGTGTGTAAAGAAGTCCTTCCTTTTATATGTCCTGAATTTTACACCGTTCAGCTTCAAGGGATAATCCCATTGGGTTCTTGTATTATGTATTATGAGAGGGAGAAAAATGTCTCCATGCCATGAATAACATTGTACACTTCTATCATGCCCCCCCCCCACCACCACCGCTGTTATTCAACTTTGTTCTAAGCTAAACAATCCCTGCTGCTGTAACCTTTCCCGATGGAGTTGCTCCAGGCTCTTGTTCATTTTTTCACTTTTTCCAACTCTACAATAGTTTTGTTAGTTGCAGTGGCCAGAACAGTACACAATATTCTAAGTATGGTCACATTACAGATTTGCATAAGGGCAATATATTAGCAGTTTAATTTTCAATTCCTTTCCTAATTATGCCCAACATGGAATTTGTCTTTTTCAAAGCCGCTGCATAGAGGGGGCTGACATTTTCATTGA
The DNA here is from genome assembly GCF_023053635.1 of Elgaria multicarinata webbii. Taxonomy (NCBI): domain Eukaryota; kingdom Metazoa; phylum Chordata; class Lepidosauria; order Squamata; family Anguidae; genus Elgaria; species Elgaria multicarinata. The sequence continues at coordinate 6,533,265 of NC_086171.1, read as the reverse complement.
GCTGTTGACCCACATCATCAAAATCTCTTTCTTGGTCATTCACCACTATCTCAGATCCTATACGATTATACATGAAGTTGGATTTTTTGGGCCCAATGCGTATCACTTTACACTTGCTTACACTGAATTCCATTTGCCATTTTGGTACCAGTTTGGAGAGATCCTTTTGGAGCTCCTCACAATCCCGTTTTGTTTTCACTACCCTTAACAATTTGATGTCATCAACAAACCTGGCCACTTCACTGCTCACTCTTAATTCCAGATCATTTTTTAACAAGTTGAAAAGAACTGGTCCCAATACAGATCCCTGTGGGACCCCACTGTTTACATCCATGCATCAGGAGAATTTGCCATTTATTCCTATTCTCTGCTTCCTGTTCTTTAATCAGCTACTGATCCATACGATAACTTCTCTTATTTCACAACTGTTAAGTTTGCTTAGGAGTCATTGGTGAGGGACTTTGTCAAAAGCCTTTTGGAAGTCCAAGTAAACAATATCTACAGGCTCATCACTATCCACATGTTTATTGACACTCTCAAAGAACTCTACAAGGTTAGTGAGGCATGACTTACCTTTGCAGAAGCCATGCAGATTATTTTCCAGCAGGGCTTGTTCTTCTATATGCTAACTAACTTTATTTTCAATACCGCTTTCAACAAATTTACCTGGAATAGACATTAAGCTAATTGCCCTGTAATTTCCCTGATGCCCTGTGAATCCTTTTTAAAAAATGGTGCTATGTTGGGCATTCTCTAGTCTTTTGGTACAGAGATTGATCTTCAGAACATGTTTCATATCTCTGCAACTTCCTTACCCTCTCTTAGTTCTCCTTTCACTCCATTATCACCCTAGCTGGTTTAATGCTTATGATTTATTTAAAGAATTATTTATCGTCAACCCTGATATTGTTAGTGATATGCTCAATTTTTTTTAAAAAAAAATTTTTTTTGCATCTCTTATTGTCTGCCTGCATCTCATTTGTGCCAGCTTGTGCTCCCTTTTGTTTTCCTCACTTGGGCAAGACTTCACATTTCTGAAGCAAATTTTCTTTTCTCTAATAGCTACCTTATTTATTTATTTATTTATTTAAAACATTTGTATCCCGCCCTATAGCATTAAGATCTCAGGGCGGTGTTCAGATAAAAGCATACAGCATAAAACAATAAATATGCACAGTTAAAAACAAATTAAACCATGAACCAAGTTAAAACAATGTGCCATCTTAGTGAATTTAACCATCAAAGGCTTTGTTAAAAAGCCATTTTTTTTACTTGGCATCGAAATGAAGGAGTTTTTACTTGGCGTCAAAATGAACCTTGGCACTGTTTGTTAATCATGCTGGTGACCTCTTGGACTTGGTGCTACCTTTCCTAACCTGTGATATACATTCTATCTGAGCTTCTGTTATTGTAGATTTGAGTAACCTCCATGCATTTTGAAGGGATTTAACTCCTGCTTTTAACTTCCTTTTTACCATTCCCTCATTTTAGAGAAGTTTCATCTTTAGAAGCCAAACATGCCTGTTTTGAACTTCTGTGGCAACTTTCCACTGAAATCTATTTTAAATCTGATAGCATTGTGGTCACAGTTTCCAATTGGTTCTACAACATTCACATCTCATACTAGGTCCTGGACAACACCACTAAGATTAAATCCAGGGTCACCTCTCCTCTGGTCAGTTCCATGAACAACTGTTTAAAGGCACAGTAGTTCAGGGCATAGAGAAATTTAACCTCTCTGTCATAACTGCAACATGCATTTATCCAGTTAATGTGGGGGGTAATTGAAAGACACCCATTATTACAACACTTCCTCATGCTTGCTTTCATTTTCCATCTCAAGATGACCCTGAGTGTTCTGGTCTGGGGAAGGATAGCATGATCCCAGAACTAAATTAGTTTTGGAGCCTGGTATTGTTACCCATAGCACTTTTGTGGAGAACTCTGTCCCTTTTAGGTTTTCTAGTCTGCTTGACAGTATACCCTCTAGTTCAGTCCTAAATGTATCCTTTGATAATTTTATTGCTTATTAGATTTTTGCACTAGATTGCAGAATGCTAGATACAGAAAAGTTATAATGTCCAGAGCTATTTGCTGCTAACTTTCAATCACTCCTTAAATAGTTTATTTGTCAAGTACAGCACTCCACAAAATAGAAAGACCAAACTGTTCCTTGAACACCCCTTGTTTCATATCTAATAAAATCAAAAGAGAATGTGCCTGGATAAGCACAGGGTATACATGGCACTGTGGTGTACTGCAACATACTCCCTTATCCTAGCTCTAAACTGCTTAAATATTAAGCTGCATTACTTGTTACTTAACTCAGCACACACAAATACAGAACTGTGTTTACACTGTAGTGTGATTATTAATTAGAGGATAAAGGAAACAGTAGTGGGAAACATTTGGACTGAGATCCCTATGGGAGAAGAATCAGAATGGAAACATCAGCAAATTATCTGTAGAATTATAGAAACAAGAAATAAAGTTAGAATTTTGCATGCAGCAAGAAAGATTGCTGAATAATACACAAAAAACAGCTGCTGTAGCAGGAAGTGTACTAAAATCCTTTGCCTATAAGCTAAAAGAGAGGGCTTGTGAGTTGCTATTAGGATTTCAAGACTGTACAGCTAATCTTGCAACACTTTCAGTCTGGTAGAAAGACTCTCTCAAGATGAATTCAATGGAATTTCACTTTCACATTTCATTCCCCCAGTAAATATCCTAGACATGAACAGCCTGCGATACCTACATTATGCTACTTAGTAAGAACAGCAGCTCTGTGATTTGATATTGTTAATTCTGTACTGAAATTTCTTTCTGCAGAAATCAAGGCAAGATCCATTTATGGATATGCCCTTCTTGCCACCTGCATCTTTAACTATTCTCCAAATCATGGGAGGCAACCTGGTACCCTCTAGACGTTTGGGACTACAGCTCCCACAATCCCTGATCATGGGTCAAGGTTAGCTGGTGCTTATATGATCTGAAATCTAAAACATCTGGAGGGCATGAAGTTACCCCTACTCCAAACCTATACAAATAACTTGCTTACCTTGTTGAGGTCATACATGACTCAAATTCATAAGGAAAAGCAATGAAATCATAACAAGTTGACTTATTTTGTTTGTGCATATCTTTTGATATATTTTAACTGATGCTCTAACTATCAGTTAGCTGTCATGAGTACTATTAGTGGAAAGGTGGGATATACATTTAATAAACAAAATAAAAATGTTGAAATAGGTTTTCATTTCAAATATATGAGGGGATGGTAGAGAATCACACCATAGCAGGCAGTAAAGGAAGTAAATTATTGGTAACTGCTCAGACAAGACAGTCATTCAATGTTTCTGAGCTGAGGTATCAAGCACCTTCCTTAAGTACACTTTCTTGTTTCAAGTCGGAAGCAAGCAACACTAAGCTATCTATTTTAAGTACGATATCCCAAACATTCATTTTTAATTTTCAACTCATCTCTTCCTATAGCAAAGCTCTAGTGACTCCAGCATATTTTATTATACTTTGCTAGGGCAAAAAGGAGTCACTGAATAGGCCAAGGGTAAGATTGAATGAACAGCTTAAGGAACATCATTTCAGCAAAAGCAGAGTTTAGACTTGGAGGGAACCTGTTATCCCAATCAGCAAAACAATTCAATGGTTAATTATGCATTATTTGAAATATTTCCTTTTTCCAGATCAAAAAAGAAGGACTTCACACAATGCATACATAGCTTATGAATTTCATTCCCTGGCCACTGGCTTAGAGTACTTTCAAAAAGGATTAGAGAAATTCTTGAACAATAGGCATATCAATGGTTATTAGCCATGACAGATAAATGGATCCCCATATTTTCAAAGGCAACATACTTTTTGACCCTGAGACTCATCAGACAACAGCTAATGTGCCCAACTTGTGGTCTTTCCAGCAATATCTGCCTGTTCAGTACTGGAGACAGAACATTAAACAATCGGATCTTCGTCTAACCAGGAAGGCAAACCTTTTGTATGGAGCCTGACAGGGGATTTAGGAGTACAATGCTCTGGCCTTTGCTCCTTACAATTTCATTTTATACAATTATAAATCATCATACATGCAGAACAAAATGCCTCCCTTTTTCAACTAGTAATTAGTGCTTATGGAATATACCTCCAATCAAGGATTAACTAACTTTGGCTGGCCTTACTGACCAACCAAAAATGTGTTATCACCAGCACCTCTCCAAGAAGCAAGGTTTTGTCCCTGACTTAGTACTAAGCCTCTGAAATGCAGCACAGTGTCAGAGAAAAATGTCTTGCTCCTTTCTCCAGCTCTAATCCAGAGGCAGGTAGAAGACAAGCCCTTGCTCTCCAACAGTTCAGAGGGAGACAAGCCCTTGCTCTCCAACAGTTCAGTTTTGGGAGTGAGGTGGGGTGACAGAGGCCTGTTCTGATTGTGTCCAAAGGTGCTCGCGTCTTGGAACCCCCATTAGGCAGAGACGCAGGCCCATACGCTTTCACCTCCTCCCTTCAGCTTGGAGTTGGAAGAGAGAGCCCAATGAACAAACCAATCTTGAAGTGCCTGTAGGGTGCAGAGACAAAACCACACTGCCTTGCAGAGCTTGGGGCAGTTTGGATCCCCTCTTCTCTTTAGCTCCTCGTTCATTGGAATCCCTGGTCTCATCTTACTCGTCAGAGCTGGATCTGCTCTTGCCTTGATGAGAGGATCAAACCTTGCAATACAACAGGCTTTTTCAGACAAAGCCTAAAATAAGGTTAAAAATTTAGGTGCCTGGAAACCAGACAGAAGAATAGGAACCTGAACGTTTTATTACATAGTGTTAGGCAAATTACAATGCCCCCCCCACCCTAAACAGGGACAATGTTGCTTTAGAAGGAGCACTGTATGAAGCCGAGTACATTTTAAAAACTCCATAATTTCAACTGTTAACTTTTTTCTACCCTTAACAGTTGTAAAGTTTCTAGGTGTGTTCTGTCAACATAGGGAATTTAGATTTAAAAAGGACTATCAAAGATAAAGAATGAAACTGGCTAACTTTACAACCCAGGAACGTTTTAAGACACTGATAAATCCAACTTCATACTCCACTGTAAGCTAATACTTCCTTGAAGAGATTGCACAACAAGATCTAGTATATTACAGGAAGGGTATTCTTTGAAGTGTCAATGTCAAATATTGGTTCTACATAACAAAACCTGCTTATAGCAGTCTTTCTCTGATGTGATGATCTCCAGATGTTTTGGTCTTCGACTCCTATTAGCCACAGACAGCTTGGTCAATGGTCAGGAATGTTGGGAGTTGTAGTCCAAAACACCTGGAGGGCACTACATTTGGGAAGGCTGGCTTATGGTTTGCGAATCTAACTCCAAATAAAGGTATAAATACCTAACGCGTTTGAATATTGTTAAGTAGGATAATAATGTCTATATCAACACAGGACCAGTAATTTCCTAATCATGTTCCAGCCAACCATTCAATCGCCAAACTCCAAGGACTCTAGCTATATATACCAACCTGTAAGCACTGTGGTTTCATGGAACCATTTCAGACAGCTGCTTAGAAGCTGCAACTAAAGAAGCGAGTCAGAAGAAAATGAGAGAAGGATATGTGGAAAGGAAGAATTTCTTACCAGTTTTACAAACCAGGACACTATTTCTTGGGGTGAGCAACCAGAGTTAGTTAACAATGTGGCCTATATCAGGGGTATGCAACATGGTGCCCTCCAAATATTTTGGACTACAACTTCAATCAGCCCCAGCTAGTATGGGCAATGGCCAGGGATTATGAGCCATTTACTCACCTATGGAGTAGAACAAATTGTTCCCAACAAGCACCCGCTCTGCACATGTTCTTTGTGGAGAGCTACACACACAGGCTCCAGTACTGTGGAGACTTTGGCACACTATTGTCAACTTTTAACCCTTCAGGTCTAGAAAATTAGGCACAGCTGTTCAGATGAGGGTATGAACAACTCCCCACCCCCAATAATTCCCAGAATATTCCTGACTCAAGTTCTGATGAAGGGTCAAATATGGAAGGTGAGAGAGGATGGGGAAAACCAAAGTTAAATAGTCAACATGGCCAATGGCCAGGAATGCTGGGAGTCGCAGTCCAAAACATCTGTTAGTCCTACGTAGAATAGGCCCACTGAAATGAATGGAATTAGTTATTCACAAATAAGTTTCATTCATTTCAATGTCTTTTCTATGCAGGACAAACATTGGATATTACCCCAGGTTGGGAGAGGCTGGACTACAGCCTCTTTTATTTGAACTTCTCTAATCCTGGTCCTGAATTTGTACACTTCACTAAACACACCAAAAATGTTCAGAAATACTTCCTGATCTTGCTTACTTTTAAATATTTACTTCCAAGTCATGAAGCTTTTGATAAAAACCCATTCAAAACAAAACCTGTGGCATATTGTTGAACGAAGGGGAGAGGTATTCAAGGAACTAAGTAATTCAAACAAAATGCCTGAATAAAAGTACTAGTGTCCAATTCGTTACGAAATGAAACACGACACATTCCACTGCACAATGAACCGTTTCACTGCCAGACTCACAAATGCAAGACATACAAAATTTAAGAAGGGTGTTGAGAGGGGGTTGGCTAGTACTCTTTCTGCTACTTGGCCACAGCCTGTAAAAGACCAGGAAGAGACAGAGGGGGTTCCAAGTACTTTCACAGGATCTGGGAACACCTACTGGGAACACCTTCATTGCCTCACTATACATTAAGGATCTGTCATTATCACACATGTTGGCAATGCCAGAAGCAATTTAATAAAGTATCTTTCAACTGAAATTGTATTAGCTTAAAATACAAGAGGGTGGATCTTTGCCAGTGCAGTGCATTTGGTTGCAGAGCCTAACAGTGCCAATGAGTCCAAGGCTGCCAATGTTGTCCTGTATTTCAGGGGGGAAAACACCCTATGAAATTAGTATTTGTAGCAGTGAAATTGCTTTATTCCATAGGACTGCGCTTGTGTCTGTCGCATGGGGAAACATGCAACTCAAAACCCAGGAAATGGGCTCATAGCCCCATTTTCTTCACTGCCAGTGGAGAAGAGGAGGAGTTCTCCTCTACACTTGCGTAACTTTTTGTCCTGCTGATGAAGTCACGCAGGAGTGACTAAGTGATCGAAGTCAGCTTCCCCACCCTGTTGTCCACTCAAACACATGGCCCTAATTCCAGATGAGAAAAGAAAAAAGGGGGGGAAGGGGGGATTATCTTCCAATTCTCTATGAAACCCCCAAAAGCTGAGTTCACACTAAATATTTTTTCACTCATTGGAGCAACTAAGCAGCCGACCAGCATGGGGTGCCAGGATTGCTTCAGGCTGCCCCCTTCTAAGACAGGATTTTTAATGTCTATCACCCTTCAATTATAGGTATCAAAGAGGCTGCTACTTCAGCTGTAAACACGCAAGGAGACTATATCTTGCATTGAGCAGGGGGTTGGACTCGATGGCCTTGTAGGCCCCTTCCAACTCTGCTATTCTATGATTCTATAGGGACGCTTTAGGGTGGATTCCTGCATTGAGCAGGGGGTTGGACTCGATGGCCTTGTAGGCCCCTTCCAACTCTGCTATTCTATGATTCTATAGGGACGCTTTAGGGTGGATTCCTGCATTGAGCAGGGGGTTGGACTCGATGGCCTTGTAGGCCCCTTCCAACTCTGCTATTCTATGATTCCATAGGGACGCTTTAGGGTGGATTCCTGCATTGAGCAGGGGGTTGGACTCGATGGCCTTGTAGGCCCCTTCCAACTCTGCTATTCTATAAGGGCGGGATGAAAAATCCCCTGGATCATTTCGATATTATTGGGGGGGGGAAGTGTTAGGAGGAGAAAAAAAAGCCAGCGGTCTAAATGAAAGCAACCATTTGGGGGGGGGTAAGGGAGGTTTGACCCCCCCCCCCAAGAATAACAAGCAGGAGATAAGCAACATTTCATACACAATGCGGAAGGGGGGGGGAAGCGGAGCAGGAAGAAAGGGCGAAATAGGCCTGGAGGCGCCTCATTGCCTCCCACGGAAAAGAGTCGTCAGGGAAAAATGTGTTTTATTGTCGGCGGCTCGGAAGGGGAGGCCTCGGATTTTTAAAAGGGTCGGGCCCATTCGTTACCGCCCCGCGTCCCCAGCCGAGTCCGAGCCTGCAGTGCGGCCTGCGGCTGCTTCCTCAGCCTGGCGGCAAGAGGGGTGGTGGGGAGGGTCGGGGAGGCAAGCAGGGCCCACGAAGGGAGCTCTTCGTTCTCCTCTCTCTCTCTCTCTCACACACACCCGCCGCCGCCTGTCTCCGCGCTAGGCCCAGGCGCTGATTCCGCCCGGGGCTCGGCCGCCGCTTCCGCACCAGCCCCAGCTGAGGTAAAATCGGGAGAGAAAAGGGCTCTCCTTACCGGGCGGCGTCTCGGTTGGCCTCGCTGCTGCTCCTTCCTGCGTTTTTCTCCTCTTCTCTTCTTCTTCTTCTTCCCCCCCTCCCCGCCTTCCTTCTCCTTCCTGCCTCTTTCCCTCCCTCACTGCGCCCAGGCACACAAGATGGCGGCTCCCGGCGGCCACGTCAGTGCCAGCGGCCTCGCAAAGCACGACGGGTAACAAGGGAATTTCCTCCACCTCTTCTTCTACTACTCCCCTCCCCCCCACCCTCGGCTTTACCTCACGCGGCAGAAAGGGGGCAAGAGAGAGAGAGAGAGAGAGAGAGACGATCTGAAGCGCCGAAACGGTTGAGCAGGGGGGCGGGGCGTTGGAAGGGCGCGGCTTTAGGCGGAGAAAGGAAGAGCTGCGCCTGCGCAAAAGGGCAGGGGAGAACAGTGGGCGGGGCCAAAATCAACGGTGGAGGAGGAGGGGGAGGGGAAAAGAAAAGAAAAAAAAAAAGGCTCGGGAGGAGGAAGGGATAGTCAGGGGAAGGGCCGCCGGAGCATGCGCGCTCGCTGCCTGTCTCGCGCCGCACAGACCGTTGGAACGCCGTCGAGCGCGCGCCTCTTCGGAAGGCAGTTGACGCGGGGGTGGGTAGGTGGTTTGCGAATTAAAGGGGGCGGGGCTGCAGTGTTGGGGGGAAAGGGGCGGGGCTTTTTATATATATAAAAAAGTAGACACTGTTCTTTCCCCGCCCACCATCGTCATGTTTCTCCTTATGCCAGTTTCTTAGGGTGACCATATGGAAAGGAGGACTGTGCTCCTGTATCTTTAACAGTTGCATAGAAATGGGAATTTTCGCAGGTGTTGTTTGTATATGTGGAGAACCTGGTGAAATTCCCTCTTCGGTACAACAGTTAAAGATACAGGAGCGCTGTCCTCTTTTTCCATATGGTCACCCTACTGTTTGTTCCTCCCTCAGGCTTCGAGGTGTTTCCTCATAGAAGTGAACCTGACGGGAGTTATTGGATTTTCCTTGTCCTCCAAGCTTTAAACACTGACTGAGTTCAGATGACACGCTAATCAACTGGGGTGGGGTGAATAATAGGAACAGAATGGGAAACTGCTCTTGACAGCCACTGGCTATGTGTAATTGGAGGGGGGGGAATCCTACTACTCTAAATATAGGGTGACCATATAAAAAGGAGGACAGGGCTCCTGTATCTTTAACAGTTGCATAGAAAAGGGAATTTCAGCAGGTGTCCTTTGTATATATGGAGAACCTGGTGAAATTCCCTCTTCATCACAACAGCTAAAACTGCAGGAGCCCTGCCTTCTTTTAAATCTGGTCCCTCTAGTATAGCTCCTGCAGCTTTAACTGTTGTGATGAAGAGGAAATTCCACCAGGTTCTCCATATATACAAATGACACCTGCTGAAATTCCCTTTTCAATACAACTGTTAAAGATACAGGAGCCCTGTCCTCCTTTTCATATGGTCACCCTACTAAATAGTGCTGGTTATAACTGTCGTCTTGGCCCTGTGGGGAAGAAGAAAGAGAAAGGGGACAAGGAACAGGCTGAGGAAACATCGGGGCCTGCTCTAGTTGGACTCCCCTCCTTCGGGAGCAGAACAATCCCATTAACCCTGTTGCCCGTCCACTTAATCTCTCTCTCTCTCTCTCTCTCTCTCTCTCTCTCTCTCTCTCTCTCTCTCTCTCTGCCTTTTTCCTCTTCCCTCCTGAACTCCTTTTCCTTGTGTGTCATGTCTTTATTAGACTGTAAGCCTGAGGGCAGGGACTGTCTTTTTTGCTAACTAATTGTAAGCTGCTCCAAGAGCCTTCTTTGGCTAAGGAGCGGGTATAAGTATGATAAATAAATATAAATAAATAAACCTATAAAGCCCTATATGGCTCGGGTCCAGGTTATCTGAAAAATCGTATCCTCCCTTATGAGCCTGCCCATGCATTGAGATCTTCTGGGGAAGCCCTTCTTTTAGTCCCACCATCTTCCCAGGCGCACTTGGTGGGAACATGGGATGGGGCCTTCTTGGTGGCTGCTCCACTGCTCTGGAACTCTCTTGGGGAAGCTAGACTGGCTCCCTCCTTGATGGGCTTTCAGAAGCAGGCTAAAACTTTTTTGTTCCAGCAGGCGTTTGGAGAATAATCTGGCCCAATATCTATGTTAATGTCTTATAATTGTGTTGTGTATTTTAAATGTTTAATGTTTTAATATTGTATTTTTTTTAAAAAAAAATGTACATTTCTTTTCCTAGGTTTTAAAATGTATATGTTTTAAATTTTGTAAGGCTGCCTTGAGGCCCAGTATTGGGCAAAAGGCGGGATACAAATAAATATAGTAATAATAAATAAATAAATAAATAAATAGGCATAGGATTGTGCCGTAAATAAGGCAAGATTCCTGCTGGGTCAGACCAAAGGTTCATCCAGTCTACCATTTTGTTCACACAGTAGCCAAGCAGCTGCCTTTGGGAAACCCACAAGCTCCACAACACACTCCTGCTCATGTTCTTCAGCAATGTGTACATGAGCATATGACCCCGGAGGGTAGCATATATATAGTCATAGAACAGTAGAGTTGGAAGGGGCCTATAAGGTCATCGAGTCCAACCCCCTGCTCAATGCAGGAATCCACCCTAAAGCATCCCTGACAGATGGTTGTCCAGCTGCCTCTTCAATGCCTCTAGAATGGGAAAGCCCACACCCTCCCTTGGTAACTGATTCCATTGTCGTGCTGCTCTAACAGTCAGGAAGTTTTTCCTGATGTCCAGCTGGAATCTGGCTTCCTGTAACCTGAGCCTCTTATTCCGTGTCCTGCACTCTGGGATGTTTGAGAAGAGATCTTGGCCCTTCTCTGTGTGACAACCTTTTAAGTAGGGTGACCATATGAAAAGGAGGACAGGGCTACTGTATCTTTAACAGTTGCATAGAAAAGGGAATTTCAGCAGGTGTCATTTGTAGGCATGCAGCACCTGCTGAAATCCCCTCTTCATCACAACAGTTAAACTTGCAGGAGCTATACTAGAGTGACCAGATTTAAAAGAGGGCAGGACACCTGCAGCTTTAACTGGTGTGATGAAGAGGGAATTTCACCAGGTTCCCCATATATACAAATGACACCTGCTGAAATTTCCTTTTCAATACAGCTGTTAAAGATACAGGAGCCCTGTCCTCCTTTCCATATGGTCACCGTATTTTAAGAATTTGAAGAGTGCTATCTTCTCCATCAGAACTACTAGCCGCTGACAGACTTATCCTCCATGAAATTGTCCAATCCTCTTTTAAAGCCATCCAAATTGGTGGCCATCACTCCCATGTGGTAACACATTTCATAGTTTAAATATGTGTTGTGTGAGGAAGTACTTTAATTTGTCCTGAAGCTTCCGCCATCCACTTACATGGGAAGATCCCACTGGGTTTTAGCGTTATGAGAGAGGATCAAAAATGTCTCCCTATCCACTTAATGCCCACAAATACATAATTTTGTACACCTCTATCATGTCTCCCCTCACACATCTGTTTTCTAAGTTAAACAGTTCCAGACATAACCTTTCCCTGGGAATTACTCCAGGCCTTTTTCTGCACTTTCCCCAACTCTACAATAATAACTTTTAGGTGCGGCAATCACAACTCTACACAGTTTTCCATGTGTGGTTGCATCGTAGATTTATATAGGGGCAGCATGATCCTGGCAGTTTTATTTTCGGTTCCTCTCCTAATTATGCTTAACGTGGGTTTTGCCTTTTTCACAGCAGCTGCACACTGGGTTGACATTTTCATCCGGCTGTCCACCACAATCCCAAGGTCTCTTGGTCAGTCACCACTAACTCAGATCTCATGAGAGTATAAGTAAAGGATGCAGTTGATTCTCTTCCACGACTACTTTGCCCTGTGTGTGATTTTAACTACGTCTTGAAAATTTCTATGGCATCCTTCAGTAACAACTCCCAGGGCAGGATTCAATAAAATAATAAAACTAATTTATTTTTATTTACTTAAAAACATTTTTAGCCCACCTTTAAGAGTAGACCCTCCTGTAGGTGTCCTAAAACAGTAAAACTGCAAGAATGTGCAGTTGGGGGGGAAACCGTGCAGTTAGAAATCTGATAATGTGCAGTTGAAAAAAGTGGTGGAAAAAAAAAGACACGTGTTATGTGTTTATTAAGAACTTAACAACAGGCAAAGTCAGGGATGGCATGTAAGGCAAATTATATAAGGATGCAGGTGAAAGAGCCCTTGATAGTGTGACTGATGCTGTTGGGTCCTGTGACACTGTTGTCTGAATAGATGTGGGGACAAAGTTGGAACTTTGGTCTATTGCATGGTCGGGTCCCTCTGTCTGTGGCCTTAGTTAGACATAAGGTTTATCCCGGGATCGTCATGGGGTTGTCCCTGCCTGCTCCCGGGATCCCCTGTGTGTCTTTTACATGAACAGGGATGACCCCGGGACGATCCCAGGATAAACCTTAGGTCTAGCTAAAGCCTGAGTCTCTGTCCTGCGTACTGTTGCTGGTTAGCATCTGCTTCAGGTTGGGAGGTTGTCTGGAGGCCAGGAGTGCTCTGCCTCCCATGGCTTGCGAGAGAGAAGTGTCTGTGCTGACAATGGGTTGGAGTCCACTGATGGTTTCAATTGGGGCTGTAGGTGACAACCAGTGGTGTGCTTCTCTTGGTCTGTCCTCCTTCCCTGGTATCGCCCTGCCAATCTGTCTTTAAATTGAAGGTGCTACTAGTGTTGATGATAATCTGTTCAGTGGTAAAAGAGAAATATTATTATTATTATTATATTTATTTATATCCCGCCTTTTGTCCAATGCTGGGCCTCAAGGCGGCATTACAAAATTTAAAACAGATACGTTTAAAACTTATAAATAGAAATATATCAAGTTAAAAGTATATTAAATATATTCCAATATTTAAACATTTAAAATGACAGTTTTAAAAGTCCTTGGCACAGACGGAGGTTCCAATTACTGTATTTCTTTGAATGTAAGACGCCATCGATTGTAAGACGCACACTAATTTCAGTACCACCAACAGGAAAAAAAAAACCTAAGTCACACCCGCGATTCTAAGACGCACCACATTTTTAGAGATGTTTATATGGGGGGGGGAAGTGCTTCTTAGAATCGAAGAAATAGGGTATTCGCCAAAGGTCTGCCGGAACTCTCCGTGAGCCCCTGCCAAAGGAAGTGAGGCAGGTGGCTACCAGGAGCAGGGCCTTCTCTGCTGTGGCACCCCGGCTGTGGAACGAGCTCCCTAAGGAGGTTCTCTTGGCACCTACATTATATGCTTTTAGATGCCAGGTGAAGACCTTTCTATTCTCCCAGCATTTTAACAGTCTATAAATACATTTTAACTTGGTGTTTTAAATTTGTAATTTTGCATTGCTGCTGTTTTTATCTGGTTGAGCTTTTATATTGTATTTTATATTATGGTTTTATACTGTTGTTTTATACTTTGAATGTTTTTAATTTTTGTGAACCGCCCAGAGAGCTCCGGCTATTGGGCGGCATAGAAGTGTAATAAATAAATAAATAAATAATCAAAAAAGCCTTTGCCTGCCTCCTAAAGCACGTCAAGGAGCGTGAAATCGCGTTTCCTTACCGTCACTTCTCCGCCCGCGCGTTTGTTCCTCATTACTTCCTCTTTTGAAAGAGGGAGTAAACAACCTGCACGTGGGCCATTCAGTGGACCATTTTGATCCTGCTGTTTCTCCTGCGCACAGCAGCAGATAGCGGCAACTTCCATCTTTAAAAACAAATTGCACTTACTGGAGTGTTTTTTGTTGTGCGAAGAAGGCTAGAAGGGGTGGGAGGCAGATGACGTCGTGAGAGGGTCCCGCGAAAATCTGAGTGCCCAGTAATGAGCGTGCAATAAAACACTCACCTGATGGAGCTCTTTATCTTGTCTTTATCAACTTTATTTTTGAGAGAAACAAAGGAGAAAGTGTGCCAAAGTGTTAACAAGGCTATTTGTCCGCTGTGGCACCCCGGTTGTGGAATGAGCTCCCCAGAGAGGTCCGCCTGGCGCCTACACTGTACTGCTTTCGTCGCCAGCTGAAGACCTTTTTATTCACTCAGTATTTTAACACTTAATTTTAACTTAAATTTAAATTTTACTGTTTTAACTCTGTATTTTAATCTTATAATCAACTTTGCTGTGTGGTTTTATTCTGGTTGCGCTTTTTATACTGTATTTCGTAATTGTGTTTTTAACCTGTTGGATGTTTTTTGTGGTTTTAATTTTTGTGAACCGCCCAGAGAGCTTCTGCTATTGGGCGGTATAAAAATGTAATAAATAAATAAATAAATAAATAAATTTGTCTAACAAAAGAAAGGAGAGAAGGGGGAAGACACAGAGGAAAGACAGATATAGTAAAATTATAAAAATAATGAGAAAAGTGAGTCACGCCAGCAAAGAAAAGCTTTATCTGCCGAATTTCTTCATGACAAGCAACTGTTAAAGGTGCAGAAGCAGGGACAGAAATGAAATGATTGGAGGATAAAGTCGATTTCATATATAGTTCATTTAGGACTGAATTTGAAGGTTGCTTTTCGTGTTATAACCAGTGGGGACAAATATTTGTAATGTGTTGTGATGTGTGAAAAAGGGACATGGCACCTCTCTCCTTTGAGAAATTCCCGGACTTTAGATGCAGGGAAATAGTAGTGTGTGTGTGTGTGTGTGTGTGTGTGTGTTTAGGGGCAGGGGGAATCCGCTATTCCCAGGCAAGCTTTAAAAAAGAGCTAACAAAAATATTCATCTTAGCAAGAAAATGGTTGTTTAGGATATTTTGCACAACTGCATATTTGTCTACGTGATTTGTGTGAGACACCGCCCCCCCCATCCCACCAGCAGTTGTGCATTTCTCCATGAGATGTTACACAACAATTTTCACAAAGTAAAAAAGTATGATAAATTATGGTGGTGGATATGCAAAACTCTTTTTAGATAGCTCTTGGTCTTCTGGCACTAGGATACCTTAAAATCACATTTTCAAGGTTTTCTCTTCAATTCTATGAATCAGACATATCATTTCTTATACAAAGAAACCCACAATGAAATCGCACCAACAGCCAACCCTTGTGGGAGCACACGGAGCAATCTGTTCTGGAGTCTGAGAGAGGGAATCTTGTCTGTATTCCAAAGTATAATTTATGTGGATTTTATATTTATGGGATTGGAGTCTGAGCACTTCCATTTTATCTTCTTACTCTTAAGTTGATAAGCGACACATTCTAGCAAGACTCCTGCCTTAAAACCCTTAATCCCTTCTAATATTTAAGGTAAAAATTCATTTTATGCCGGGGCTTGCATTTTTCATATTTTTTCTTTGATGTCTGGTTAATGTGACTTATTTTTTAATTATTTAAAATTCAAAAGCTTGCCATCTCAACACTGGGAGAAGCTGTTTGCGAATATGTATCAGTATTGCGCCTGGTGCTATGAATTTCCATTGCAGTTTGTAATATCTCATGCATTGAGTCTGGCTTTTTCAAAGCTAAGAACCAGCGTGATATATTTTAATATGCATTATATACCTATGGAGATTATCGTCTGTCCTCCTTCCCCTAAGGGGAACAGATTTTATGGTTTAGTAGGCCATTGACATCTCTAACCTTTATGATTCTACACAAGACACTGGGAGGAGATTTCTAAATGTCTACAACACAAATGGTATACTCAGATTCCATGGACAGGGAGTAGCTGCTGAAAGCTCATTGTATAGTGATCCAGAGTCAGCCTGTATCCTGGGAACATATTTCAAGCTGCTGGTTTTAATTTAAATGCATTGGACTTAGAGAAAGGATGGCCAATGTCTTTATTATTAGGGGCACTCTTGTTTCTAGATAGCAGTCTGTGGGCTGGAAATATATTTTCCCATACACTTTCCCAGCCCTGTCTTTTCACTGAATGGTCAGGCTCCATAATGAAGTTGGGGTATGAGTATATATTACCCATTTGTATGTAATATTATATATACAAAATCAACAGGCTCAGCAGCCCTTCCAGTGCCATGGGCCAAATTACTCTGATGTTACAACACTCAATACCTCCAGGGGTAAGAAACGGTGAGAGAAATGAGGAATATTTATTTATTTATTTATTTATTTATTTATTTATTTATTACATTTCTATACTGCCCAAGAGCCGGAGCTCTCTGGGCGGTTCACAAAAATTAAAAACATTCAAAGTATTAAATAGTAGCAGAGAATCATAGAAACACAGAATAGTAGAGTTGGAAGGGGCCTCTAAGGCCATCGAGTCCAACCCCTGTTCAATGCAGGAATCCACCTTAAAGCATCCCTGACAGACGGCTCTCCAGATGCCTCTTGAAGGCCTCTAGTGTGGGAGAGCCCACCACCTCCCTAGGACATTGGTTCCATTGATGTACTGCTCGAATAGTCAGGAAGTTTTTCCTGATGTCCAGCTGGAATGTGGCTTCCTTTAACTTGAGCCCGTTATTCCGTGTCCTGCACTCTGGGAGGATCGAGAAGAGATCCTGGCCCTCCTCTGTGTGACAACGTTTCAAGTCTTTGAAGAGTGCTCTCATGTCTCCCCTCAATCTTCTCTTCTCCGGGCTAAACATGCCCACTTCTTTCAGTCTCTCTTCATAGGGCTTTGTTTCCAGATTAGGGAAGGATTGCAGAATGTTGCATGGGGAGCTAGGAGAGGTGGAGGGGGCAGGGGTCTGTTAAGGCAATCGGCCATACCTAGGAAAGAAGGAATGGGAAGTGCTCCACAGGAATAAGGTGATAACGAAGGCAAGAAAAAGGAGTATAAGGGCTCAATCCTATTATAAAGATCACAAGCCTCTGAACTCTGAACTCCAATGCAGGGTGGGAGGAGTGACAGAGGTGATCTCCGCCTCTCCTTCTGCATTTCTCAGTAGATGGGCTTTTTTTTTTTGCTTATCTAGCAAAAGTGTCTCGGAGTGGGAGGGAAGGAGGACAGAGGGTCCCCTCCCCGCCCACCAAAAGTCCCCATTTTCCCCATCTCTGAGGTTACATTCTGAACCTCAGAGAGGCAGCCACACAGTTCTTTAAATCAGAAGAGCCCTGCTGGATCAGACCAAGGGTCCATCTAGTCCAGCACTCTGTTCACACAGTGGACAACCAGCTGTCCACCAGGGATCCACAAAGCAGGACATGGTGCAACAGCACCCTATCTAATGACCCCTCCCTCAAACACTGTCTAGGGGGCATAGGATTGTTCCCTAAGGAAATTATTGCAATAGAGTGAAACTATGGCCTTAGGTTTCTAGTAAATAGGGTATCTCTACACTACAAACTTTTATCAGTTTTATATCATTTTAACTGCCACAGCTCCCCCCATCCACGCCAAGGAAACCTGGGAATTGTAATCTGGTCACTTTAGTGAGAGTTCTGTGTTCAGAGGAGGGCAACCAGGATGATCAGGGGTCTAGAAACAAAGCCCTATGAAGAGAGACTGAAAGAACTGGGCATGTTTAGACTGGAGAAGAGAAGATAGAGGGGAGACATGAGAGCACTCTTCAAAGACTTAAAAGGTTGTCACACAGAGGAGGGCCAGGATCTCTTCTCGATCCTCCCAGAGTGCAGGACATGGAATAATGGGCTCAAGTTAAAGGAAGCCAGATTCCGGCTGGACATCAGGAAAAACTTCTTGACTGTTCGAGCAGTGCGACAGCGGAATCAGTTACCTAGCGAGGTTGTGGGCTCTCCCACACTAGAGGCCTTCAAGAGGCAGCTGGACAACCATCTGTCAGGGATGCTTTAGGGTGGATTCCTGCATTGAGCAGGGGGTTGGACTCGATGGCCTTGTAGGCCCCTTCCAACTCTGCTATTCTATGATTCTATGATTCTAGAGATCCCAAGACCTACAGTTCTTATGGCTCCCAGGGAAAAGGAATGGCTGTTGAATCAGTTTAGGTCTGTAGTGTCGATATGCCCAAATGAGTATCTAGTGCCTTGGGTCATTTGCAGTGAGCGAGCCCTAGGCCTAGCAGTCCCTCGTACTAACGTTCAGCTTTTGCCAATAGCTGTTCGCAGTTCTGATAGCTGTGATCCCTTCTCAGAGCATTTTAAACAGCGGTGTGAAAGCTGGCTGCAATTAAAAATGACGAGGCTCAAGAACTTAAAGCAAGTTTCCGAGAAACATCTCTACAATGTGAACAAATTGCCACAAAATGAGGTATTTCCGCTTAAATAATTGTAGTTCACCACATTCATCTCTCCTTCAGTTTTTGAAGACAATGGTGAAAAAGTAACTGCTGAATACTGTAATTCCGGTGTCACTAGCTTCATTTCACAATTATTAAAAATAGCTCAGGAAAAGGAACAAAATGTCTTCCAATTTTTTATATATAACAAGCCCTTTGTGGAGCAAAGAGCTTCTCCCAGTGTTGAGATAGAAAGCTTTTGAATTCCAGGGTTATATCAGGGCAGCAGAGGTGTAACCCAAATCCAAACTTAGAGAGTATGTGTTGTTTGACCCAAAGTTCTGGGGATGGGGTGTTGAAACGTAGAAAATAAATAAATAAAATACTGCAGAAGAGCAGAAGGTCAAGTCTGGGTTGAAGGGATCATTCAAACCACAGTTTCCCATTTCAGATGCCATGGGAAACTATGATTTGAAGCAACCAGAAAACCTTCTATTGAGGCATACGTGAGAGAGGCAGATGGAAAGAGAGTACTCGAGCTCATTACTCCATGGTTTGGAGAATCATGACTGTATGTGACATTTGAATGTGACCTAATAGCATTAGGTTAGGTCCGAAACTCAGATAACATGGTACTTAGTTTGTCCCTGACAGTTACAAAGCAGTTGTAATATTTACATTTGTTAATCAAGAATACTACAGAATCTCTGTTGTATACCAGGAGTTGACATGCATGAGATTAATTTATTATTTTTTTTTTTAATTTTTATTCATTTTCAACACTATATAAACATAGATAAACATTTCCAAAATATAACTGAAACTAACACAATAAGAAAAAAAATACATCAAATATCTGCTGCATACATATTGAATAATTGTTGAGTACAAATATCAAAAACTATTACATATGCCTTATCACTCTACAACATCTTCATTCTTAACATAAATGTGCACCCCCCACCTCGGGATCATTCTTGAGTCCAAAATCTAATCATTTCTTCTGCTGGTGGTTTCCCACTTCCCTTAGTAAACACGAACACTAGGAACTGTTTCCAGATTCCTTCGAACTCATTTATTTTAGTTACGCCTTTTCTCCACTTAATATTACATGTCAGTTTATCATTAATGGCTATGTCCCATACTACTTTATACCATTCCTCAATAGAATATTCCCCTTGGATCTTCCAGTTCCTAGCTATCATCAATCGTGCTGCAACCAACAAACTCGATATCAGCTCTATAGTTCCTTTTCCACACTTTATATCTTCAAATAGTGACAGCAATGCTATTTTTGGTGTTTGTTCTATTTTCATTCCCACTATTTCTTCAATTTCTGAAAACACCATCTTCCATAATCTTTGTACATATTTGCATTGCCACCACATATGTAAATACGTTCCTTTTTCCCCACATCCTCTCCAACAATTTGCTGAATGTTGATCACTTATCTTATTCAATCTAACCGGGGTTAGGTACCACCTCCATAAAATTTTAAAATAATTCTCCTTTATTCTTACTGATAAACTTCTCAACACTCTTTGTTTCCATAGTCCCTCCCAGCTCTGTCGCCCTATTTGTATCTTCAAATCTGATTCCCAAATCATTTTCTCTGTATTCTCTCTAAACTCCTTCTCTAACAATATTTTATATATTTCACTCATTAATCCTTTTGAAACTATACTACTTCCTTTTCCTTTCTCCTTACTTACTACTAATTCTTCAAACCTCGTCATCTTTCTGCACATTCTATTATCTTTAATCCACTTTTTATTCCATTGCTCTAATTGACCATATTCTAGCCAAGATAGCTTCTTCTCCTTTAACAAATTTTCCATATCTTCTCTTGTTTTAATATCTCTTACCCAATCCTTTAATTTTATTTTATTTTTCTCTTTTAATATTTTACATAATCTACCCTTTAGATCCTCTGGGAAATTCTTTAACATTATTATCGGTGCTAAGGGAGAGTTGCTCGGAAGCAGCTTCCCTTTAAATTTACTCCAAATTTCCCATTGAGTCCTCAGGAGTGGATTATCTATACTTCCAACCCACTTTCTTCCTCCATCTTTAAAAAAAACATTCTCCAGATTCATCTCTACCTTACTTATAATTTTTTCTTCCATCCAATATAAATCTCCTACTCCCATAATTGCTTCTACAACATGTCTTAATCTATTTGCTACGTAGTATAATTTTATGTTTGGGAGACCCATTCCCCCCTTTTTTTGGCTTAGGTACCAATTATTTTTATTCACTCTTGCTCTCTTTTCTCCATTACAATATTTATTAATAATATTTTGCCAACTTTTTATCTCGGTTTCTGATATTTTTATAGGTAACATCCTAAATACAAAATTAATTTTAGCTAATATCTTCATTTTTATCAAAGCTATTCTCCCAAACCAAGATAAATTTAATCTTTTATATTTTTCCAATTTCTCTAGTACCTCCTTCTTTAACCTCGTTAAATTTTCCCTTTCTAAATTCTCTAGATTTTTTGTAATTTTAATTCCCAAATATTTAATCTCGTTCTTAACTTTCAATTCCATTCCCTTAACTTCCCAATCCTTTTCTTCCCTCTTAGTATAGTTAAACAACATCATCTCTGATTTAGACCAATTTATTTTTAACCCTGTAATTTCCTCAAATTCCCTCAACTGATATTTAATTCTTTCTAATTTTCTTAATGGATTCTTAATGGTCAATAAAGTATCATCCGCAAACATGTTTAGCTTTATTTCCCTTACCTCTCCAATTCCTTCTAATTCTTTATCCTCCCTTAGTGCCTTCGCCAAAACTTCCATAACCATTACAAAAAGGACCGGCGAGAGCGGACATCCTTGTCTTGTTCCTCTGGCTAGTCGTATCTTTTCAGTAAGTCCGTCATTTACCACCACTACCGCCGTATTTTGGGAATATAGCTGTTCTATTACATTTTTAAATTTATTTCCAAATCCCAATTTATCTATAATACTCTTTAGTGCCTGCCAGCTCACACAATCAAAAGCTTTAAAAATATCTAATGCCATAATACCTGCCTTAATATTTGCTTTTTTTATTACATTTATTACATTTAAAACTCTACCCACTAAATTATGCATATGTCTTCCTACCACAAACCCACATTGATCTGCTCCTATATATTCTGCCAAGAATTTATTTAATCGTTTGGCCATAATAGATGTAAAAATTTTAGCATCCTGATTTATTAAAGAAATAGGTCTATAAGAATCGGGATTAGTCAAATCTTTATCTGGTTTTGGGATCAGAATTATCACTGAATGTTCCCATGATTCAGGTATCTTCTCTCCTGATAATATCCTATTATAAAGTTCCATTAATTTTGGAACTAGACAATCTTTGAAGACCTTATAATATTCTGGACCCAAACCAGCATGAGATTAATTTAGCTGCAGCATGGTTTCCACTTATAATTTTACAGCTGTTGTTTATACACTCCAAGCAGGCCCCGTTCCAGAGAATGGCATCGTCGGGCATTTGCCAGGGCCCCAAGACTAGCAAAGGGCCCACTTCCCTAAGTGCTACCATTTCCACTTTCCACAAAGTATCCAAGAAGATAAGATGCAGCCTAAGAGAATCCTTAATTTTCATGTCCCACCACTTCCAGGTTAGGGAACCCACGGAGGGAAACATGCCTGAGAATCCCCCAAATCCTGGAGCCAATATAATTTCAAGATTCTTTTATATGTCCTCATAATACCCAATGACATTTCAGAAACTACAGTGTGAAAATGAGCAGGATGGTTGAAGTGGGGAGGCTTCAGTATGCTGGACTTTCTTTAGGATTAGCAGATAAACACAGGAGTTATGCAACGTAATCAAATATATGATGATCGATTGATTTGCATCATTTAGATTAAAAGCTGGCAAACCCTACACTGCAAAATACTGAATCTGTCATACCAACAACTGCTTCTCTTCTTATAAAAATAAGACAGAAAGCCCTAGTCTATACGACAACGGGATTGCTCCTCATTAAATACAAACCAGAATTTTCATTGATTCGAATGTAGGTAAAGAGTGTCACACTGCAGCAGCAACACCGATTTATTTCCTGAATTTATTTTTTTATAGTGAGTTATAAATGCGCACATGCACATTATCGCATTATCACATATATGAAGCTACAGAGGAGAGAGGAGCGAAGCTATACATTTTATA
Organism: Elgaria multicarinata webbii; assembly: GCF_023053635.1. NCBI lineage: Eukaryota > Metazoa > Chordata > Lepidosauria > Squamata > Anguidae > Elgaria > Elgaria multicarinata. The sequence goes on along the minus strand of NC_086171.1, from coordinate 6,510,564 downwards.
TGTGGAGCTCCGCAGATTCATATAACAGACAAACCAGGAGCGGGCAGGGGTGGGGGGAACGAGGCAGCAGAGGGAAAGGAACGAGGCAGCAGAACACATCTCCTTCCTCCGGCTGCCCATTTCCCCCTCTTTGTTTTTGTGAACCGCCCAGAGAGCTTCTGCTATTAAGCGGTATAGAAATGCCATAAATAAAAAGATTTTAAAAACTGTTTTAAGTAGCTTTCTCTGCGGAGCTTCGCAGAATCAGAGAATTCAAACTAAAACCGGCACGAAGGAACGAGGCAGCCGATTGGTGGGAAATTGGGAAATCGGCCAATCACGTTGTCCTACCCTCAAAGCTCTGCCCACATGTCAAAATGTGATTTAACTCCCCCAAAGACACATAACCATATCGCGGTACAAACTCGGACGTGATCTAAAAGTCGCGGTAAATCGTGAATGCGAAGATGCGCATTATCATGTTAAAAACCTGATGCTAGGGCGAATGGACAGCAGTGTCACGTGTCCTAAAACACGAATATGTGCATTTAAGTCAGGGTAAACAAGCCGTATAGACAAGCCCAAAGAGAGAAACAGAATTAAATAGCAATGCCTTCCACTGCTCTAAAGAATTTCCATTGGCAAATTAAATGAATGCATAATGCTAGATGAATCAAGCTTATTCTTGCAGTCCTGTTTCATAGTTGGGAATAAAGTTCCATCAACAGAACCTCATTAGATTGTGCAGCCTTTTCTAATTTGAGGAACACATAGCCTGACAGCATGTGTAAGAGGGGAAGACAGAAACCAACCCTAGAGCTGCCACTCAGAATCATGCAACGAATGAACTCCGACCTCTCATAAGAAGGATGGTGATTGTTTCAAGTGCAAGGAGAGAAATGGAAGCTTGTCTGATGATAGCATCGACGTCACGAGACATTCCCCAACGGGACACCTGCATGAATGGGGGAAGATAAAATTCAACAGGGTTTGTAAGGTTGGGCTGGGGCAATTGATAACTGTGTTTATTACACAGCCTTGTTTTATTATTTCTCCCTACCCTAATAAAATTCCCAGAGCAGCTTACAAAATGTCATAATATAATAAATATAAAACATACAGTTTAAAAACATAGAAAAATACTAAAAGCAATAGGAACAGCATCAAAACAACAGCCAAAATAAAACAGGTCAATAAAAAGGTCTTCACCTGGTGCCCAAATAGCATGAGGCTGGGCTCCAGGCAAGTGTCCGTGGGCAGAGCGTTCTAGTAAGGGCACCTTTCTCTAATACCTCTATCCAGTGTGCTTCAACAGTGAGGGAATCATAGAATCATAGAATGGCAGAGTTGCAAGGGGCCTACAAGACGATTGAGTCCAACCCCCTGCTCAATGCAGGAATCCACCCTAAAGCATCCCTGACAGAGGGTTGTCCAGCTGCCTCTGGAAGGCCTCTAGTGTGGGAGAGCCCACAACCTCCCTAGGTAACTGGTTCCATTGTCGCACTGCTCTAACAGTCAGGAAGTTTTTCCTGATGTCCAGCTGGAATCTGGCTTCCTTTAACTTGAGCCCGTTATTCCGTGTCCTGCACTCTGGGAGGATCGAGAAGAGATCCTGGCCCTCCTCTGTGTGACAACCTTTTAAGTATTTGAAGAGTGCTATCATGTCTCCCCTTAATCTCAAGATGATTTCCCCCACCATCTGATGAAGATTTTCGTGTAGAGAAGGGCACATCTCATTGATGTATGTAGCACTACACAGTGCTTTGCAGCATGAACAAAAAGGTGTGAGGGAGAAGTCTCTGCCCCGAGGAGCGTTCGGTCTTAAGTGGCACAATGGGTAGACACATCAGACGGCAGAGGCAAAGGGTGATTGTGAGCCAAAATAATCCATATCCAGAGGGTGCTTCCAGGCAAAGGGCTCCTATTGCTAACAGTGGTGGCCCCCCAATTATGGAATGATCTCCCCAACGAGGCTCGCCTGGCACCAACGTTGTTATCTTTTCAGCGCCAGGTCAAGACTTTTCTCTTCTCCCAGGCAGTTAACAACATATGCTGAGTTTTTAAATGATCCCAGAATAGCTGTTTTAAGTGGATATTGCTGTTTTTATGCTTTTTAATTTTTGCATATTCGTTTTTAATGTTCATTGTTTTAAACTTTTGTAAACCGCCCAGAGAGCTTTGGCTATGGGGCGGTATATAAATGTAATAAATAAATAAATGGAAGGGCACTGTATGCCTATTCTGTCTCCCCCCACCCCCTTCGTACCTATTTTCTTCCAAGAAAAAAGCTGGAAGAATCAGGGGGGAAACATGGGAGGGCTACAAATTGAAGCCCCCTCCGACCACTCTTCTGTCCCCTGGCCTAGTAATCTCCCCCAGCTTCAAACTACCCTATTTCTTCGATTCTAAGACACACTTCCCCCCCCCCCCTATATAAACATCTCCAAAAATGGGGTGCGTCTTAGAATCGCAGGTGTGTCTTAGGTGTTTTTTTTCTGTTGGTGGTACTGAAATTAGTGTGCGTCTTACAATCGATGGCGTCTTACAATCGAAGAAATGGTATATGGATTGCAAACCTTCCTGCTGGTTAGAGAAGTCTGCCTCTTGTGGCTGAAGTTGTTACTGTAGGCTTCAACCACATGGCCACATTAAAATTCATTACTGCGTTGTATGCACGCCAAGCTTCAGGTCTCTCGGGGGGATTCTACACGTCGTACTGAGGGTGCTTCCATGCGCCCCCAGTGCGACCCCAAAGCGATCATGTAGCTTGCCTGGAGAAGAGACGAGGAAGAGGCGTCCTTGCCGCCGCCTCTGCCACCCACCTACCTCCTCGCCGGCCGGGTCGGAGAGCTCGGCGGAAGAAGGCGGGGTGGACCGCCTTCTTCCGCCGAGCTCTCCGACCCGGCCGGCGAGGAGGTAGGTGGGTGGCAGCGGTGGCGGCAGCGGCAAGGACGTCTCTTCCTCGTCTCTTCTCCAGGCAAGCTACACGATCGCTTTGGGGTCGCACTGGGGTCGCATTCCACACGTCGTACTGAGGGTGCTTCCATGCGCCCCCAGTGCGACCCCAAAGCGATCGTGTAGCTTGCTTGGAGAAGAGACGAGGAAGAGGCGTCCTTGCCGCCGCTGCCACCCACCTACCTCCTCGCCGGCCGGGTCGGAGAGCTCGGCGGAAGAAGGCGGGAGCTCTCCGACCCGGCCGGCGAGGAGGTAGGTGGGTGGCAGCGGTAGCGGCGGCGGCAAGGACGCCTCTTCCTCGTCTCTTCTCCAAGCAAGCTACACGATCGCTTTGGGGTCGCACTGGGGGCGCATGGAAGCACCCTCAGTACGACGTGTGGAATCCCCCTTAGGTTTCGCGGTCTTGGTGCTATGGTGCTGATGGACGGCCCTTTCTGGAACGCATGCCAAATGGCCGCCCTCTGTTTTGCCCCTCTGGATAGCTGCATACAGACCTGAGAGATCCTGGCCCTGGCCTTTCCTGAGAGCCCCCTAACTTGTCTCATACCACTGCTATATGTGTTGGAATTCCTGCCCATGCCTCCCAAAGCTGAAAGAAACGCAAAGGCAATTCAAGGTACCCTTTTCTTCAAAAGACTTAGTAAAGATTGTCGAAATAAGTCTCTCGTTTCAATAGGCTAGCCTCAGCCACAACTTTTTGTCGTGTGGAATGCTGAAGGCCTTCTTGAAGTATTGGGAGGAGAATAATTGATCTGAACCAATATTTTCTCCAAGTTTTTTTTTTTTAAACAAAAATGTCTACTTCTTAATTAACCCAAACCACAAATGTTGCTCGAGAATTTCCGTCAAGCTCTAATTACTTCAGAATAGCACTATCTTGCATTTCTATTTTAACTCGGTCCCTGTGTGGTTTCACCTCTGTTTATTTCAATTATTCATTTGCATTGACAGCTGATATATGTGATGTCCTTATCTCCAGGGAAACAGATCGGCTGTTGCTGTTTGATTTATCCTAGTGGAATGCATTTCAATTACCATCCTAAGCCTGCGTCCATGATGTGGGGGTCAGGCAATGTTGTGAATCACCCCTATTTAATATGCTCTGCTACTTTTCTGAAATCCACTGCGGTGGGCGTACGACGCCTGCAGATAATGTGTGCGTGTATACAGATGCGTTTCTTGGTTTGCGGTGCGGAGGGAGAATGACAGACTGTTCCTTCTCCTTGACACAGATCTTTAGTTGCAATTCCACCAAAGTTAGAAATATTGTGTGGGGGTGGGGGGCGGGGGAAGACACACACACACACACACACTGCTGAAAATATGCTGGGGTGGCCGTAGAATAGGCCTTCCTGTTTTGATTGTGTAATAAACCCAGGACTATGTGTGTTCACCATGAAGTTGAAGCATAGTAAAGCAGAGAATGAAGACCACATCACGCCAGTCCTTTTCCAGCTTCATTGGCTGCCAGTCCAGGTCCAGGCCCGATTCAAAGTGCTGGTATTAACATTTAAAGCCCTAAATGGCTTGGGGCCAGGCTATCTGAAGGAACGCCTCCTCCCGTATGTACCTGCCCAGACTCTAAGGTCATCCTCAGGGGTCCTTTTCAGCGAGCCCCTGCCAAAGGAAGTGAGGCAGGTGGCTACCAGGAGGAGGGCCTTCTCTGCTTTGGCACCCTGGCTGTGGAATGAGCTCCCTAAAGAGGTTCGCCTGGCACCTACACTATATTTTTTCAGATGCCAGGTGAAGACCTTTTTATTCTCCCAGTATTTTAACAGTCTATAAATTAATTTTAACTTTGCTGTTTTAAATTTGTATTTTAAATTTGTATTTTTGCATTGCTGCTGTTTTTATCTTGGTTGTGCTTTTATGTTGTATTTTATATTATGGGGTGTTTTTTACTGTTGTTTTATACTTTGAATGGTCTTAATTTTGTGAACCGCCCAGAGAGCTTCGGCTATTGGGCGGTATAGAAATGCAATAAATAAATAAATAAATAAGTCAATTTATTGATTATCTGAGGGTGTGTGTACAGATGTACAGCATAAATGTTTACTCGTTTAAATGTTCATTCGTAGCTAAAAATTTTTTAAAACAAAGAAAAATCGATTTAAAAAGAGCTGCAAAATGGTTCCAGTGATGGAGTGGGTGGGTGATGTCACAAGTGCCAGCCAATCAGAGCTGTGCATAGTAGGCTTTTTCTGTAAATTGACAGAACTGGTTTTCTCTGACCTTGATCCTGCACAGAGGTTTGTGCATCTGTATACAATAGGGTGAGTGTACTCTTACAGTGTTTGGGCCAATCAGACAATGTACCTCACTATGTACTCTTACTTCTTCTTCTTCTTCTTCTTCTTCTTCTTCTTATTATTATTATTATTATTATTATTATTATTAAAACAAGTTTCTAGCTTTTGAGAATATGCTTGAAAATTTGTGGGAAATTTCAGCGAAATCCTGGATGCCAGAGGAACTGCTGAATAAGATTTCCCATGAGGGGTTAGGAATGGGGATTCCTGATCTGGCATTGTTCCACCCCCTACCATAACTATAGTATACCAAATCAGAGAAATCGCCCAAATTGGGCCATATATAATCTGTGCTAAGACCATCCAAAATCTATGCATCACTCATCTAAATTGGGTGTGAATGAAAGCTGAATTGTGGGAACTCGTGCACATTAAAACCATAGAAGAAGCATTTTATTTATTTATTTATTTATTCATTTATTGCATTTCTGTACCGCCCAATAGCCGAAGCTCTTTGGACGGTTCACAAAAAATAATAATAATACAGTTTATAAAGTTTTGTTAAAAGTTCTTGTTGTTTTCAAATATATTAGTGCAGGTTTGAGAGTGGGAGAAAGCATTTGGCAGATAATGTACTAGAGGTGGTGTTTTGTAACAGGATTGAAATTTGACGTGAGGCTGCCGAGGCCGTGGCTCTGGAGGTGTGAAATCAGTAATTACAAAGCAGCTAATGAGCTCACCCTTTCCAAGAGCGTGCACACATCGAGACCGAGGTATATATAGCTAGAGGCAAAGAGGTGCTTTTCAGGGACCCTTTTCAGTATCGCACCACTGCGCAGACATGCTGTGCACAAAACTCTACAAGTCCCCAAACCAGTGTCACAAAGGAGTGACGCAAAGCACTTTGAGAGACAGATTCCAGGAGGGGGACATCGTTGTCCTGCCTCCAAACACCACGCCTGTGTACACACGTGTAAGTGTAGTTTATTTATAATAGTGACTGCCCCAGGGATGTTATACCTCTTCCAACAAGAGGGCTGAATTCAAATTTGGAGAAGCTCTCAGGAACCGTATTCTAGTGGTGGAAGAGACCAAGGACCAAAAATACCGGCATATTTTAGTTTAAAGCTGTTACTGGGAGTAACAAAGAGAGAGGAGAAACATTTCAACCTTCAGACTCGATCAGGGATGGGGTGGGGAAAGTTGGAACCACCTGGTGTTGTGGGGAAGGTGGGACGGTCTTCCGGAAGACCCCAGTGGCCTGGATTAGGGCTCTGGACTTCAGGTTCAACACCTGTGCTGTAAACCATCAGGAACAGCCAGGCTTGGCCTCCTAACCTACCAGGCAAAATCCCCTGTCATATGCTACCCAGCTCTACTCCTACAAAACTCCAGTTCCTAGCGCCAAGTCTCCATCCCTTGAGTCTCAAGATCCAAGCCTCAGGAGATTTGGGAGCTGTAGGCAGAAACTCAACAGGCCAAAGTTCCCCCATGCTAGGAAAAGTTTCAGTTGTGGATTTTTTTGCCTGTATTGCAGCACTGTGGGCCTTGCTAGACAGAGGTTTAGCCCGGTGCTCGCCCCGGGCTCGCCCCGTGCGTCCAGATGACACACAGGAGATGCTGGGGTCAGGCAGGGGTGAAACCTCTGTGGGCGGGGTAAATGAAACCCCATTTAGCCTGGGTTTTCCCGCAGTCCCGGCCTCAGGTCGGGCTGAGACCGGGACCGTGGGCGTGTGGACCGTTCCGCCGCTTTTCCTGGCTACCGCACTTACGTGCGAGTAGCCAGGAAAAGCGGTGGACGGGCCACAGTGCTCCCGCCCTCTTCCCCCTCTTCCCCCCCACGACCTCCCCTGGCCTCCGATCCCCCCCTGCCCCACGTCCATGTCTCACCGCCCCCTGTCCTCACCTCCTGTGTTCTGCTGCCGCAGCCGCTGCTGTCCCCAGCCGGCGTTTCCTGTTGTCGCCATGTCTGGCCTGTAGGACATGGCGAGAGCAGGCATCACAGGCCGGACATGGTGACAACAGGAAACGCTGGCTGGGGACAGTGGTGGCAGCAGCGGGACAGAGCGGCTGGGGACATCAGTGGCGCGGCAGCGGCAGGACACAGGAGGTGGGGATGGGGGGGATTGCAGGCCAGGGGAGGTCGTGGGGGGAAAATTGGGGGATGGGGACGGGGCCCCCCTATTTTTTTAAAAAAGAAAACCTTACCTTTCCAGTGGTGCGCTCCTGCGCACACCGGCCCCTTTAACAACAACAACAAAAATAAATAAATATGGCGGACGCGACGGGGCTTCGTCGCGTCTGACTTGTAGATAGGCGCGGCGGCCCGTGTTAATTGTGGCGTGGCCTCGCCGTGCCTGAAGCACCGATTTTCAGGTAGGTCTAGCAAGGCCCTGTGTGTCTGTAGGGTTGTCAGCAGGGAACATTGGGTTGGGCAGAGGAGGGTTACCACCAGTGCTGGCTCCAGGTTTTTGAGAGCCCTTAGGCAATACTCATTCAATGAGGCCCTGTGGCATTACCCCACAGTTCTGTTCCCTTGGGTATGTCTGGTTTGTATGTCTAGTGAGTGCAGAATGATGGACTGAGTGGGTGGGGCTGATGATGCTGTGAAAGGGGGAGGAGGAGTGTAAGGGAGTGGGAGGGCTCATTTACACCAAGCAGGATATTCCACTATGAAAGCGGCATATAAAAGGCAGGAGCCACACTGCTGCTTTATAGCGGTATTGAAGTGCACTGACAACTGTTGGGGCCCATGACGCATCTACACCAAGTAGGATATAACACTATGAAAGTGATATGAAAGCGGTCTATGGTCTGTGTCAATGGGCCCCAACAGTTGCCGGTGCACTTCAGTACCACAATAAAGCAATAGTGTGGCACCTGCCTTTTATATACCGCTTTCATAGTGGAATATCCTGCTTGGTGTAGATGAGCCCGGAGTCTAGAGCTTGGGGAATTAGTTGGTTGGGAGTGGGGAGTGAGTGTCAGTTAGGATTGTCAGTGGTGTGGAGAGTGAAAGGAGATCATATTTTAAGAGATTTAAGATTATTATTATTAGAACTAGTAGATTAAGCAGGTTAACTTGAATTTGAAGTAACTAGAATCATAGAATCATAGAATAGCAGAGTTGGAAGGGGCCTACAAGACCATCGAGTCCAACCCCCTGCTCAATGCAGGAATCCACCCTAAAGCATCCCTGACAGATGGTTAGGGTGACCATATTTTGGAAACCAAAAAGGAGGACAACATGGTCGCCCCCCAGGGGGGCGTGTCCAGCACCAAGGGGGCGTGCCCACCCAAACATAGCCTTGGACACATGTCTGATTTTAAAGCACACATTTAAGACAAATCTGTTCTACATAGCATCTTAATGTTAAAATCACTGAAATAAAGAACAAGTGAGAGATTCAAAGTATCTGAAATTAACTTCACTTGCTTCTATATTTGTAGGTTTTGCTGTACTTTGAAGCTTTTGCTATACTCTGTGTGTTACATTCTCCCCTTCCCTCAAATATCTTTTCTGACTGTGTCTTCACTCATTGCAAGCTGCTGTTGTTGTTAACAGGGTTTGCTACCGGCCGGCCGGATGGCTGGCTTTTTAAAATTTCAATTTTTTAAAAAAAGCTTGTGTATAATTGTCACAAGTTTCTCTACTCTAACGTTAGGGTGGGTGTTGTGGCAGTTTACCTAAAGGCTGGAGATCCCCTTAATGCCAAGAGCTGAAACTGCTCAATATGCAAAACCCCAAAGAGGAGGTTTGACAACCTGAGTTTGAAGGATATGGCTCCAGCAGTATTAAAACAAAATAATTTTAAAACTTTGAACTTGTAAAAAAATCCTGAAAAAAAAATGGATGAACAGATCTGATTCAAACCTGGCATGGCTAAATCTCTCTTTAAGAGCTATCATGGTGCCAACTTTCAGCCCTTTATCTTTTAAAAATGTCATTTTTAAAAAATAATTTTGAAACCTCAAACTTTTTTAAAAAATCCTAAAACTCAATGGATGGACAGATCTGTTTCAAACTTGGCATAGCTAAAGTCCTTGTTAAGAGCAATCACGGCCAAGTTTCATCTCTTTATCTTTAAAAATATATTTTTTAAAAAAATATTTTTTTAAATCCTCAAATTTTAAAAATTTCCTAAAAATCAATGAATGAACAGATCTGTTTCATATTTGGTATGGCTAAAGCTCTACCTAAAAGCTATCATGGTGCCAAGTTTCATCTCTTTATCTTTAAATTTGTTTTTTTAAAAATAATAATTTAAAAACCTCAATTTTTAAAAATATCCTAAAAAATCAATGGATGAACGGATCTGTTTCAAATTTTGGTATGACTAAAGCCCTTCCTAAGAGCTACCATCATGACAAGTTTCATGTCTTTATCTTAAAAAATGACGGCGTTATAAGCATTTTTGTTAATTCCCGTTAGAGCTGTCCTTCAGCTTATTACGTACACAGTGAAACCTTTTCAGATTCTAGCCTTTACCCTCTCTCATATTATTTATTTATTTATTTATTTATCATACTTATACCCCGCTCCTCAGCCAAAAAAGGCTCTCAGAGCGGCTTACACTTAGGAAAAAAGACAGTCCCTGCCCTCAGGCTTACAATCTAATAAAGACATGACACACGAGGAAAAGGAATCAAGGAGGGAGGGAGGGAGGAGAGAGAAAGAGAGAGAGAGAGTCCAGCAGGAGCAGGCCCCGATGTTACTTCTGCCTGCTCCTGTCCCCTCGGTCCTTCTTCTTCCCCACAGGGCCAAGATGGCAGTTTGCCCTGTGGGTGGGGGGGAAGAGTCCAGCAGGAGCAGGCCCCGATGTTACTTCTGCCTGCTCCTGTTCCCTCGGTTCTTCTTCTTCCCCACAGGGCCAAGATGGCAGTTTGCCCTGTGGGGGGGGGGGAAGAGTCCAGCAGGAGCAGGCCCCGATGTTACTTCTGCCTGCTCCTGTCCCCTCGGTCCTTCTTCTTCCCCACAGGGCCAAGATGGCAGTTTGCCCTGTGGGGGGGGGGGAAGAGTCCAGCAGGAGCAGGCCCCGATGTTACTTCTGCCTGCTCCTGTCCCCTCGGTCCTTCTTCTTCCCCACAGGGCCAAGATGGCAGTTTGCCCTGTGGGTGGGGGGGAAGAGTCCAGCAGGAGCAGGCCCCGATGTTACTTCTGCCTGCTCCTGTTCCCTCGGTTCTTCTTCTTCCCCACAGGGCCAAGATGGCAGTTTGCCCTGTGGGGGGGGGGGGAAGAGTCCAGCAGGAGCAGGCCCCGATGTTACTTCTGCCTGCTCCTGTCCCCTCGGTCCTTCTTCTTCCCCACAGGGCCAAGATGGCAGTTTGCCCTGTGGGGGGGGGGGAAGAGTCCAGCAGGAGCAGGCCCCGATGTTACTTCTGCCTGCTCCTGTCCCCTCGGTCCTTCTTCTTCCCCACAGGGCCAAGATGGCAGTTTGCCCTGTGGGGGGGGGAAGAGTCCAGCAGGAGCAGGCCCCGATGTTACTTCTGCCTGCTCCTGTCCCCTCGGTCCTTCTTCTTCCCCACAGGGCCAAGATGGCAGTTTGCCCTGTGGGGGGGGGGGAAGAGTCCAGCAGGAGCAGGCCCCGATGTTACTTCTGCCTGCTCCTGTCCCCTCGGTCCTTCTTCTTCCCCACAGGGCCAAGATGGCAGTTTGCCCTGTGGGGGGGGGGAAGAGTCCAGCAGGAGCAGGCCCCGATGTTACTTCTGCCTGCTCCTGTCCCCTCGGTCCTTCTTCTTCCCCACAGGGCCAAGATGGCAGTTTGCCCTGTGGGGGGGGGAAGAGTCCAGCAGGAGCAGGCCCCGATGTTACTTCTGCCTGCTCCTGTCCCCTCGGTCCTTCTTCTTCCCCACAGGGCCAAGATGGCAGTTTGCCCTGTGGGGGGGGGGAAGAGTCCAGCAGGAGCAGGCCCCGATGTTACTTCTGCCTGCTCCTGTCCCCTCGGTCCTTCTTCTTCCCCACAGGGCCAAGATGGCAGTTTGCCCTGTGGGGGGGGGAAGAGTCCAGCAGGAGCAGGCCCCGATGTTACTTCTGCCTGCTCCTGTCCCCTCAGTCCTTCTTCTTCCCCACAGGGCCAAGATGGCAGTTTGCCCTGTGGGGGGGGGGAAGAGTCCAGCAGGAGCAGGCCCCGATGTTACTTCTGCCTGCTCCTGTCCCCTCGGTCCTTCTTCTTCCCCACAGGGCCAAGATGGCAGTTTGCCCTGTGGGGGGGGGAAGAGTCCAGCAGGAGCAGGCCCCGATGTTACTTCTGCCTGCTCCTGTCCCCTCGGTCCTTCTTCTTCCCCACAGGGCCAAGATGGCAGTTTGCCCTGTGTGTGTGTGGGGGGGAAGAGTCCAGCAGGAGCAGGCCCCGATGTTACTTCTGCCTGCTCCTGTCCCCTCGGTCCTTCTTCTTCCCCACAGGGCCAAGATGGCAGTTTGCCCTGTGTGGGGGGGAAGAGTCCAGCAGGAGCAGGCCCCGATGTTACTTCTGCCTGCTCCTGTCCCCTCGGTCCTTCTTCTTCCCCACAGGGCCAAGATGGCAGTTTGCCCTGTGGGGGGGGGAAGAGTCCAGCAGGAGCAGGCCCCGATGTTACTTCTGCCTGCTCCTGTCCCCTCGGTCCTTCTTCTTCCCCACAGGGCCAAGATGGCAGTTTGCCCTGTGGGGGGGGGGGGAAGAGTCCAGCAGGAGCAGGCCCCGATGTTACTTCTGCCTGCTCCTGTCCCCTCGGTCCTTCTTCTTCCCCACAGGGCCAAGATGGCAGTTTGCCCTGTGGGGGGGGGGAAGAGTCCAGCAGGAGCAGGCCCCGATGTTACTTCTGCCTGCTCCTGTCCCCTCGGTCCTTCTTCTTCCCCACAGGGCCAAGATGGCAGTTTGCCCTGTGGGGGGGGGGAAGAGTCCAGCAGGAGCAGGCCCCGATGTTACTTCTGCCTGCTCCTGTCCCCTCGGTCCTTCTTCTTCCCCACAGGGCCAAGATGGCAGTTTGCCCTGTGGGGGGGGGAAGAGTCCAGCAGGAGCAGGCCCCGATGTTACTTCTGCCTGCTCCTGTCCCCTCGGTCCTTCTTCTTCCCCACAGGGCCAAGATGGCAGTTTGCCCTGTGGGGGGGGGAAGAGTCCAGCAGGAGCAGGCCCCGATGTTACTTCTGCCTGCTCCTGTCCCCTCGGTCCTTCTTCTTCCCCACAGGGCCAAGATGGCAGTTTGCCCTGTGGGGGGGGGAAGAGTCCAGCAGGAGCAGGCCCCGATGTTACTTCTGCCTGCTCCTGTCCCCTCGGTCCTTCTTCTTCCCCACAGGGCCAAGATGGCAGTTTGCCCTGTGGGGGGGGGGAAGAGTCCAGCAGGAGCAGGCCCCGATGTTACTTCTGCCTGCTCCTGTCCCCTCGGTCCTTCTTCTTCCCCACAGGGCCAAGATGGCAGTTTGCCCTGTGGGGGGGGGGAAGAGTCCAGCAGGAGCAGGCCCCGATGTTACTTCTGCCTGCTCCTGTCCCCTCGGTCCTTCTTCTTCCCCACAGGGCCAAGATGGCAGTTTGCCCTGTGGGGGGGGGGGAAGAGTCCAGCAGGAGCAGGCCCCGATGTTACTTCTGCCTGCTCCTGTCCCCTCGGTCCTTCTTCTTCCCCACAGGGCCAAGATGGCAGTTTGCCCTGTGGGGGGGGGGGAAGAGTCCAGCAGGAGCAGGCCCCGATGTTACTTCTGCCTGCTCCTGTCCCCTCGGTCCTTCTTCTTCCCCACAGGGCCAAGATGGCAGTTTGCCCTGTGTGGGGGGGGAAGAGTCCAGCAGGAGCAGGCCCCGATGTTACTTCTGCCTGCTCCTGTCCCCTCGGTCCTTCTTCTTCCCCACAGGGCCAAGATGGCAGTTTGCCCTGTGGGGGGGGGGGAAGAGTCCAGCAGGAGCAGGCCCCGATGTTACTTCTGCCTGCTCCTGTCCCCTCGGTCCTTCTTCTTCCCCACAGGGCCAAGATGGCAGTTTGCCCTGTGGGGGGGGGGGGAAGAGTCCAGCAGGAGCAGGCCCCGATGTTACTTCTGCCTGCTCCTGTCCCCTCGGTCCTTCTTCTTCCCCACAGGGCCAAGATGGCAGTTTGCCCTGTGGGGGGGGGAAGAGTCCAGCAGGAGCAGGCCCCGATGTTACTTCTGCCTGCTCCTGTCCCCTCGGTCCTTCTTCTTCCCCACAGGGCCAAGATGGCAGTTTGCCCTGTGGGGGGGGGAAGAGTCCAGCAGGAGCAGGCCCCGATGTTACTTCTGCCTGCTCCTGTCCCCTCGGTCCTTCTTCTTCCCCACAGGGCCAAGATGGCAGTTTGCCCTGTGGGGGGGGGGAAGAGTCCAGCAGGAGCAGGCCCCGAGGGAAAGGTTGTGTTTTACCCTACACTCGGGTTGTTGAAGTGGTGGCGCTTGGCTTGAGGAGGGTTTGTGTGCGACAAGGCCTGGGTGGTGGCAAGCCCCTTTCTCAATGAGTCTACCATCTCACCGCCATGGTCACCAGCTGCCATTGCTCCTCCTCCTCCTCCTCTTTCTCACCATGGCTTGCACTTGCTTGCTTGATAAACAGAATGCTGGTGAGCCATGGCATCTGCTGCTGCTCCTTCTCACTGCTACCATTGTCTGGGCCCGAGCGAGAGGCAGGTGAACAAGCAGGTTGCCATGGTGAAGGGAAGGAGCAAATCTAGGGGACTCGTGGCCTTGGACCCCTGATGAGGTGTGGGCCCTGGGCAGGTGCCCAACCCTGCTTTCCCTTGATGCCGGCGCTGGTTACCAGTGCACCATGAGCCTGTGTGCGCTCCAAACGTAAACCACTGTTAAGCAGCATTAACTGTCATTAAACGCTTAGTGAAGATGTGTCCAGCGGCTAGACTTGCCAAGGTGTCCTGCTTTGGGTTTTGAGAGGCCCATCTGTCCTTCACCAGGTTTCCCATTTTTGTGCATGCGCTCCCGCGTCTGTCTCTTCCCCCGGGTTGAATCCTCAAACCCGTTTCTAGAAATGCAGGGGGCGATTTTCACATTGGGGAGCAAGGACAAAGACACATGGCCAGAAAAGTTTGGGGAGGGTGTGGGTGTCCCTTTCTTGCTTGTGCACTCTTCTTCCAGCCTATTTCTGATCCCAGATGTTTCCTTTTTCTGGAAGGCACAGGTGGCACCCACAGTAGGCAACCAAGCGGCATTGCTGATATAAGCGTGCGCAGCACATTTCATTAGGGTGTGCATTCAGGGGATTTTTTTTGAAGATGAACATATATTGAATGTTCTGGGCTGGGCTGAAAACAACAGAATGAAATTTAATAGGGATAAATGCCAAGTTCTACATTTAGGGAATAGAAACCAAATGCACAGTTACAAGATGGGGGACACTTGGCTCAGCAATACTACAAACGAGAAAGATCTTGGAATTGTTGTAGATCACAAGCTGAATATGAGCCAACAGTGCGACATGGCTGCAAGAAAGGCAAATGCTATTTTGGGCTGCATTAATAGAAGTATAGCTTCCAAATCACGTGAGGTACTGGTTCCTCTCTATTCGTCCCTGGTTAGGCCTCATCTAGAGTATTGCGTCCAGTTCTGGGCTCCACAATTCAAGAAGGACGCAGACAAGCTGGAGCGTGTTCAGAAGAGGGCAACCAGGATGATCAGAGGTCTAGAAACAAAGCCCTATGAAGAGAGACTGAAAGAACTGGGCATGTTTAGCCTGGAGAAGAGAAGATGGAGGGGAGACATGATAGCACTCTTCAAATACTTAAAAGGTTGTCACACAGAGGAGGGCCAGGATCTCTTCTCGATCCTCCCAGAGTGCAGGACACGGAATAACGGGCTCAAGTTAAAGGAAGCCAGATTCCGGCTGGACATCAGGAAAAACTTCCCGACTGTTAGAGCAGTGCGACAATGGAATCAGCTACCTAGGGAGGTTGTGGGCTCTCCCACACTAGAGGCCTTCAAGAGGCAGCTGGACAAGCCTCTGTCAGGGATGCTTTAGGGTGGATTCCTGCATTGAGCAGGGGGTTGGACTCGATGGCCTTGTAGGCCCCTTCCAACTCTGCTATTCTATGATTCTATGATTCTATGATTCTATGAATATCAATCATAAATAAATTTTATTCATTTATTTATTAAACACTGTAGGCACTGATGTCCTACTCCGCAGCCAGAGGCAGTCGGAGGGCTGTTCCCACTGTGTCGGGATTCTCCTATGGATCCCTACTCAATGGCCCCGTCAACTCGCTGCTTATTGCTTGAGACATTAGGGTGTGCCTGGGCACACCCAGCACACCCCTCGTGCACACCTACGATTGCTAACAGGGCCAGTTGGCAACTCCTAGACTTAGACCAGGGGTCTTGAATGTGCAACGTGCCCCAACAGTTCTCAGTGCACTTCAGTGCCGATATAAACCATTAGTGTAGCTCTGGCCCTGATGTGCGGTAGCAGATCTATTGTCCGCGGCTTGCCTCCATTTGTGCCCTACTTGTATCTTGGTAAAGAAAGCAAAGATTAGAATGACACCAAGGTAGACGGAGAACTCCTAGCGCTAATAAGGGAAAGCATTGTGCAGTGATTCCGTCTCTTGTTGGCGGATTGTCTGCGGTAAGAAAAGAAGAAGCTGTGGGGAAATGCAGGGGAGCTAAGAGTAGAAGATACGGCTGCCTGGACCCCTTGTAAAATTCCATGAATCAGGCAGGGCGATGGCGTGATCTAAGGCTTATCAATGAATCATAGAATAGTAGAGTTGGAAGAGGCCTACAAGGCCATCGAGTCCAACCCCCTGCTCAATGTAGGAATCCACCCTAAAGCATCCCTGACAGATGGTTGTCCAGTTACCTCTTGAAGGCCTCTAGTGTGGGAGAGCCCACAACCTCCCTAGGTAACTGTTTCCAATGTAATACTGCTCTAACAGTCAGGAAGTTTTTCCTGATGTCCAGTCGGAATCTGGCTTCCTGTAACTTGAGCCCAATATTCCGTGTCCTGCACTCTGGAAGTGTCCCATAATTCTCCAGCGCCTCCTCCAAGAAAAGCCAAATCCAGGCCCCGCTGCCCCTGTTCTCACTGCTTGGGGAAGTGGGGAACTGATGACCATATCAACCCATACATATTCTGGGAATCAATCTTTTCCCCAAGGCAGCCTGACCCTTCGTGCGTTCCCAATGTCTCTTTTCATTTTCCACTAAAGCAAAACCTCTCACTTCTGATGTTTTTTTCCGGAGTGTGTCTGTGGGTGTCTTTGATAATAACAGCTGAGTCACTTACATGGGGGAGATTTTGTTGCTGCCAAGGTATTCAGTGGCCTGTGTGGGAGGCAGGAAGAGAGAGTGACAAAGTTCTTCTGCAGCGTCTGGCACATCTTTATGTGACAAGTCGCTCTGGCATTGCTGCTAGTTAGATGATTTATTTATTGACTGTTCTTTTAAATCACCCATTAACTGAAGTTATCTGGGCAGTGTGCAATACGTTAAAAACATACAGTGCAAATGTTAAAGCAAAACAAAATGTAAAAAATCCATTAAAAAACATCACACAATATGACCAAGATAAAACCAGCAGCAAATAATAAAACCATAAAGACATAATAAAACTAAATTAACCCCAGGAGCAGAATCTCAATATATAAAACGCTTAGGTATGTTTCCGTACAGGTTTCAGCTGATACAGGTTGCTAAGCAACAGTAACGTGTAACGTCAGCTGATACAGGTTGCTAAGCTCCTCGCCCAACTCCTCCGGGCTTTCCAAGGTAATCCTACCCCCCTTTCTGCCTCTTCGCTCCCCCCCCCTCACAAAGGGGGCAGCACCACGGTCCAGAGCATGAGTGAGGCATGGCCGGGGCCCTTGGTGGCCGGGTGGGAGGCCGCTCACCTGCTGCGAGCCGAGGCCCCGGCCTAATCTCATGCGAGCTGGGCGGGCGGCCCAAGGCTGACAGGAACACCTGCTCCCCCTCCCCCGACCTCCCTGCCCCCCAGGTCTACCAGATGGCGCTGTATCGGCAGCCTCCAAGCAGCCCGCGCCCCTGCGATGATATTTAATTAATAAACTTTAAGATATGCTACAACGGCGTATGTTACGCTGGGTACAGCTAGTAGAATACTAAAAGCATTAAAAGCAGTTCTTAAAATGCCTGGAATTATATATGTAAAGATCTCCACCTGGTGATGGAAAGACCACAACATAGAGCCCATGCAAGCCTCTCTAGGAAGAACATTCCACAAACAGGGAGCCACCACCGAAAAGGCTCTCCTTCTTGTAACCCCTGCACCTTGCCTCATTTGGTGGGGGTACCTGGAGGGCCTCGGATGGCGATCTTAATGTCTGGGTAGGTAAATACTGTTGACTTTTCAGGCAATACTCGTCACCCTTCAAACCAAAAGTAGCTCACCAGCCACGTATAGAGGCCTGCTGGGGGACTAATATAGTTTTTCTGCCTGTCTGGAAATGCAGTAGCAGCATTGGATTATAGGATGTGGGGTGTTAAGCACCTGATAAGCCATAATAGGTAACTGATGAGTAGAGTTTGGCTCGGTGGGCCACAACGCTTGCAAGCAAGACTTCAAGATGAAGAGCTTTATCACACCAGTGTTATACTGTGCAATCACTGCAAACTGCGTGGAAAGGACTCCGAAGTTTTCCAGTTTATAATCTGCTTTTATCGTGAAGTACTCCCATGCATCCTGCTTTAATTGTGCTTCAAAGGCAAAAGACCCGAGCTGTTTTGGTACGACTTTTCAAATGTATCATTTGTTGTTTTCCGAGCGGCCACTGGGGCGCAGGAGCAGGATTTGAAGAAAAATTAAACAAATGCTTACATCCGCGTAAGCTTTAAAGATAAAGACATCAAAATTGGCACAGTAATAGATATTAAGGAGAGCTTTAAGCATACCAAATTTGAATCGGATTGGGTCATCCGTTGATTTTTTAATGATTTTTTTTTACATTTCCCCCCTTAAACCCATTTCCTGGTATGCTAAGGATCTAGCCACCCGGTAGCAACAACGGCGACAGCTTAACGCTGTAGGGGATAATTCGTGGGAAACAGGTACATGGGATGACCCTCGGCCCTGAGCAATAGCGACTTCATAGATCTGAACAGTTGCAGTCCACCAGCCTCAGTGGTGGTCGTCATACACAGTCAACATATGCTTTTGCGGAGAGGGGGGATCTTAGAGAGAATGGAGTTGAGGGCCTCTTCTATTGCAATGTTTTCTTCCGCAAGGGCTTATTTGGAAAGACTCCTAGATTTGCTGCTGGAATTTGCAAAAAAAAACTAAACCCAAAACCTAACACCAATAGAATTTAGGTGAAATGCACCATCACGTTTGAATCTTGAAATTTCTGGCAGCAGTTCCAAAACCTGTGGCGCTTTTGACAAATCTCCTTCCAGTTTGTGCTTTCCTGAATATTACATAATCTCACGAAACCTGCATTTTTGTATTTCACTCTGTTTGTGCCAAAGAACCTGTGTGTTCCAACCTTTCTGTCCCGAGTGGTCTGTAGTCCCTTGATATCCACGCCTCTTTGCACCAAACTGTCTTCATTCTTGTGATATATTGACCTTTTTTCAAGGAAACACTGGCTGCAAAAGTGTGATGTCAAAAGGACCTGCGTTTCTTTTTTACGGCAAACTTTGGCGGGTGTGCTCCAGTTATGAAATCTTGCATTATATTTAGAAACGGCATCATTGGTTTAGCTGGCTGCTTAGAATTTTCCTCCTCCAAACATCTTTTTAAGGAGTTCTACACGGCAGAGGGCAGCAGTGAGTTTTAGTGGAAATCTTGATTTGGTATTGGAGCAGTAAATATAAGTGCCAGGGGAACTGTGTGTTCTGGCTTTCACCCTAGAGGTGCAGGGTCTGAGCGCGATATCCCGCTGTTCGTTCATCAAGAATCATTGCCAATGGCGGCTTTCAATTTAATACCCCATTTTCTCTCTTGGTATTATTATCTACTCTCGTTTTTATCTCTACCTCTGTGATGCAGTGCTGCCTATAGACTGGCTGGCTGCCAGAGGAAATTGCCCTAGGTGTGCAGGCAAGCCTTTCCCAAGGTTGCAAGATAAGGGGGTTCTCTACACGGTTTGTTTACCCCGACCTAAATGCACATATTTGCGTTTCAGGACACATGGCGCAGCCGTCCATTCTCCGTAGCGCCGGGTTTTTAACGCGATGATGCGCATATTCGCATTTGCGATTTACCGCGACTTTTAGACCACGTCCGAGTTTGCACCGCGTTATGGTTGTGTGTCTTTGGGGAAGTTAAATCGCATTTTGACATGTGGGCGGAGCTTTGAGGGTAGGACAACGTGATTGGCCGAGTTCCCACCTATCGGCTGCCTCGTTCGTTCGGGCCGTTTTTAGTTTGAGTTCTCTGATTCTGCTGCCATGTTCCTCCCCCCCCCACTCCCGGTTTGTCTGTTATATGAATCTGCAGAGCACTGCATATAAAATTTATAGCTTCCATCGTCTCTACTCCGTAGCATCGTATATGCGTATGTGCGCATTTATAACTGCACTATAAAAAAAATTCAGGAAATAAATCACTGTTGCTGTTGCAGTGTGACGCTCTTTACCTACATTCGAATCAAGGAAAATTTAGCTTTATATTTAATGAGGAGCAATCCTGTTGCCGTATAGAATCATAGAATCATAGAATAGCAGAGTTGGAAGGGGCCTATAAGGCCATCGAATCTGACCCCCTGCTCAATGCAGGAATCCACCCTAAAGCATCCCCGACAGATGCTTGTCCATCTGTGCACATGCAGAGTGCCTTTTCATTTATTTATTTATTTATTTTATTAATTACATCCTTGACAGAGGGTTGTCCAGCTGCCTCTTGAAGGCCTCTAGTGTGGGAGAGCCCACAACCTCCCTAGGTAACTGATTCCATTGTCGTACTACTCTAACAGTCAGGAGGTTTTTCCTGATGTCCAGCTGGAATCTGGCTTCCTTTAACTTGAGCCCGTTATTCCGTGTCCTGCACTCTGGGAGGATCGAGAAGAGATCCTGGCCCTCCTCTGTGTGACAACCTTTTAAGTATTTGAAGAGTGCTATCATGTCTCCCCTCCATCTTCTCTTCTCCAGGCTAAACGGGGGCCTGGTGTGTGTGTGTGTGTGTGTGCGCGCGCGCGCACATCGTGCTGCCTCTATTTTCAAACTTCATATGGTGATTGCTCATGCTTCTGTAGCCAAGAACGCACCACCCATGTGCACGAGAGACACTGGGAGGGGGAGGTATCAACAGAAGTAAATATTATTTTAAAGCAAAAAAAGAAAAACAAGCCCAAAGTCCTCTGAAATAGGGGGATAGAGACTGTGCAGGGAACATAGAAAGCTGCCTTGTACTGAGTCAGACCCTTGGACCATCTAGCCCAGTATTGTCGACACGGACTGGCAGCAGCTGCTCTCCAGGGTTTCAGGCAAGATTCATTTCCTTGCCCTACCTGGAAATACTGGGGAATGGACCTAGAGCCTTCTGTATGCAATGCAGGGACTCTGCGAACTGAGCTCAGCATTCATTCGCAGATCAGGGGAAGGATTGCACCATCGCAATTGGGGGGGGCACTGTCCCACCCAACCCCACGCCGCCCCTCTTATCCCCTCCCCTCTCTGCACCAGCTCAGAACTCGCCCTTCTCAGGTGGAAGGCTTTGATTTCTGGGCAGCCTCCCCACCTGAGAAGGGGGGAGCTCTGATGGCGCCCCTCCTCGGTTTTGCTGTGGCCCACTGCCACGCCACAGGCTCTGAACACCAGGCCCGGCCGCGGCTGCTCCCTGCTCAAGCCAAGCACCACCGCTTGATACGCCTGAGGCGAGGGATAAAAACCACCTTCCTCCAAACTATGTGGAGAAAGGGGTTTAAAATGGAGAAGGATTTCAATATATAAAATAAAACACTGTGAGTTATATGTGATGAGGTGAATGATTGTCAGAGTGGGTGCTAAATGTGTAAACCTCAGATGATAAATGCCAAACTGACATGTGGGATTTTTGTGGTAGTTAAAAACAAAATAATTAGATTTTATTTTTAAAAGTTCACAGGCTTTGTTTCAAATACAACATTTAAAAACCTTTTTGAAACCTTTCATCCAATCCTTTCACTCATTCACATATGCACTTTCCTTTCTCTCACACAATCACTCTTGAGCTTTCTTTATTATCTGTATTGATTAATATACATCCACTACGTGCACACCACACTCCAAAGACACCACTCTCTACACTGACCCTCAAATTTCCCAGAACTTAAGTACTCTAAACACAGAGAGCACTAAAGACTCTAAGGGCCTTGCTAGACCTACCAGAAAACCCGTCTGGGAGGAGGGGCGACGGTGCCCTACAGCTAGCGCGCCCCGTCGCCCCTTTCCAGACGTAAACACGTGACAGGGCAAGGGAAAGCCCCGTCGCGTGCTCCGGGTTTTCGCCCCTTAAAGGGCCATGTGCGCAGGAGATGAGGCGTTAGTAGATGAGGCCTCATTTTAATAATTTTTATTAAAAAAATTAATAAAGGGTTCCCCACTCCCCCTGCCCCTGATTTCCCCCCCACAATGTCTGATGCCCCCCTGCCCACTCGCTCGCCCGTCCTCCCCCCATCCACCAGGCCTGTCTCTGTCATTCTTCCCCCGTCCGCCATGCCCGCTCGTCATGCCCGTCCCTGCCTGCTCATCATGCCCGCTCGTCATGCCCGTCTCCCATCCACCATGCCCGCTCGTCATGTCCGATGCCCCCTCCACAGCCCCCCCGTCCGTGATCCCCCCCCCGGCCCAATGGGCACAGCGGTCCTATGGAGCGCTGTGCCCAGTCCGTGGCTTCTCCCGGCTACTCGCAAGTAAGCGAGCAGCCGGGAAAAGCCATGGACCCTGCTAGACCTCAGGCCGGGGCTGTGGAAAAGCCGGGCCATAAGCGCATCCGCTTATCCCGGTTCAAGCGAGGTCTTAGCCCAGCCTGACTCCGGAATCCCCTGTGCATCATCTGGATTCCCAGGAGGGAGACCAGGCCTCACACCGCACTAACGCCTCATCTAGCAACGGCCTAAGAGTACCTAAAAAGTCCCCCTCAATCCCCTCAGTCCTTCCCTTATATATCACTCCTCCCCCTCCCAAGACATTCTAACTCCACCTACTCAGGCCAACATTCTAAACTCATACAGACTTACAAACTGCAGACATACATTTGAGAACTGACTTGTGGGGTGTAATGCCACACTGACCACCTGTGATCTTCTAGGGGCTGCCTAAATGGCATCTTTGCCCCGCAGTGGCTGTGAATTGTTGCTGCGTCGGTTATATGACACAGCACCGATTCACTAACACCGCAGGGCAAAGAGACGAAGAGACACTGTTATCAATCCATTAAATCCCCCCTCTCATTGCCTCTCTAGGCTCATTTACACCATGCAGGATATTCCACTATGAAAGCGGTATGAAAGCGGTATATGAAAGGCAGGAGCCGCACGACTGCTTTATAGTGGTATTGAAGTGCACTGACAACTCTTGGGGCCCATGACATATCTGCACCAAGCAGGAGAAGGCACTCTGAAAGCAGTATGAAAGCGGTATATGGTATGTGTCCATGGGCCCCAACAGTTGTCCACCACTTCAATACCGCGATAAAGCAGTCGTGTGGCTCTTGCCTTTCATATACCGCTTTCATAGTGCGATATCCTGCTTGGTGTAAATGAGCCTTCTGTGGCTCGCCTCCTTCCAACCACTGATGTTTACGGATGTTAAAATGCGAACCATTTCCTTGTTCGAATGCCGCTCTTTCAGCTGTTCCGTGTGCAGTCTGAAGGGCATGCCTGAAAATGTGCGGTCTGCCTGGCTGCACTCGACAACGGCCCCCGCCCCCTGGAATTTGATCGGGAATGATGCAAAAGGAGCCGGATATCATCTGAGAATCGGATACAGTCAGGGGCCTTGCTCATTGTGCATGCTCCTTGAATCATAGAATCATAGACTCATAGAATAGCAGAGTTGGAAGGAGCCTCCAAGGCCATCAAGCCCAACCCCCTGCTCAGTGCAGGAATCCACCCTAAAGCACCTCTGACAGATGGTTCTTGAAGGCCTCTAGTGTGGGAGAGGTAACTGCTTCCATTGTCGTACTGCTCTAACAGTCAGGAAGTTTTTCCTGATGTCCAGCCGGAATCTGGCTTCAGCCCGTTATTCCGTGTCCTGCACTCTGGGAGGATCGAGAAGAGATCCTGGCCTTCCTCTGTGTGACAACCTTTCAAGTATTTGAAGAGTGCTATCCTGTCTCCCCTCAATCTTCTCTTCTCCAGGCTAAACATGCCCAGTTGTTTCAGTCTGACTAAAATTGACTCTCAGGCTTTATTTTATTTATTTATTTATTTATTTTGGCATTTATATCCTTCCTTTCTTCCTCCAAGGAACCCAAGGCGGTGTACATAATCCTCCTCTCCATTTTATCCTAACAACAACAACCCTGCGAGTTGGGTTGGGCTGAGAGTCTGTGACTGGCCCAAAGGTTTCCATGGCCGAGTGGGAATAGAACCCGGAACTACCGACTCCCAGTCCGACACTCTAGCCACTACACCACACTGGCACTGGCTTGGATTTCCCCCTTTCCTTCCCTGAAATCTGTGTGTGTGTGTGTGTGTGTGTGTGTGTGTGTGTGTGTGTGTGTGAATGCGTGTGTGTGTGTGTGTTTTGGAGAAGGGGTGTCAGTGAGGGGGAAATGGAACAAAAAATGTAATCCCTTTTTAATGTTATTAAGGGAAAGAGGACAATACCAACGTGGGTTTGTAACCAGGCCGAAGGCGGCTGCATTCCACAGCACCTTCTGTCTCCATCTAATTGCCTTTGACCTACAGTGATGAATGGCGTAGATGGGATGGGTGAGGGACAGGGCGGCCGATTAATATGTCCCATCATGATCCAATTGCTGTTGACCCGCATGTGGCCAAGAGCCCAGCATGCGGTTCTGGTCATGTGATTCCCAAACCCTCTCAGCTTGTGGGAGTCCAGCTTTGTTCGACAGGCGCCTGGGTGGTCCCTCCTGGCACCAGAAACTGAAAAGGTTCATCTGAATTGTTGCATAGCTTTATAACCATAACTGCGGGGAGTTATTCTCTCCAGAATTAAGTCCGTGACCATTGGGAAAGCATTAAGGTGGGGTTTCTAAATTCCAATTATCTTGGTCTCTTGAACAAAAAAACAGATTAGGTCTCGCCGGACAAAGGAATTTCCCTCCCCTATGTAACTTTTTGTCTCGGGGAACTTTCCTGATGTGTAATGCCCGTATAACTACCCCCGTAGCGAGGGCATCTTATGTTTTCAGTCAAATCTCCCATTTACAAGGGAGGGAATGAACCATTCAAGGAAGAAGAAGAAGAAGAAGAAGAAGAAGAAGAAGAAAAAGATAGCCACAAATGCACATTCAGTTCCTCTCATTAACAGACCCCAGTGAATGCAACGTCTCAAATATATGATCTGAACACAATCCTTGGTGACCACATTAACGGGGATGAATGGCGGAGAGCTTGTATTTTTGTTTGTACCTCAAAAGGCAGGATGTTTCATTCTCCACTCCGCCCTCCGCCTTTTGATGCTCCAGAGGCTTCCCTTGCCACCATCCACAGGTCCGAGGCCTTTCTCCCAGTCTGCAGCTGCTCCTCGTTCCGATTTTATAATTTGGAGAACATTGATGTAAGTGAAAAAGCTGGTACCCCTCCCAGCCAGAGATCCCCCTGGCTGGTTTCAACATGTCGCTTTGCACTGACCAATGCCTTCACAATGATCTTCCCTATTTATTTATTATTATCATTTTGATTATTATTATATTTATTTGTATCCCGCCTTTTGCCCAATGCTGGGCCTCAAGTCGGCTTTACAAAGTTTAAAACATACATGGGGGGGGGGACAAAACCATAAACGTTTAAAATACACAACAAAATTATAGGACATTAACATAGATGGAGGGCCAGATTATTCTCCAAAGGCCTGCTGGAACAAAAAAGGTTTTGCCTGCTTCCGAAAGCCCATCAAGGAGGGAGCCAGCCTGGCTTCCCCGGGAAGAGAGTTCCAGAGCACCGGAGCAGCCACCGAGAAGGCCCTCTCCCATGTTCCCACCAAGCGTGGCTGTGAAGAAGGTGGGACTGAAAGAAGGGCTTCTCCAGAAGGTCTCAAAGCATGGGCAGGCTCATAAGGGAGAATACGTTCTTTCAAATAACCTGGACCCGAACCATATAGAGCTTATTACATTTTTATACCACCCAATAGCCAAAGCTCTCTGGGTGGTTCACAAAATTAAGACCATTCAAAGTATAAAACAACAGTAAAAAAAACCCATAATATAAAATACAATATAAAAGCACAACCAAGATAAAAACAGCAGCAATTCAGGGGCTGGCAGGATGGGCTCCTACAAGTTCCTGGGGGAATTCCCATGTTATCTATGATCAGAGATAACAAAGGGATTCCCCTGCATCCCTTGGCATGGAATTACAGGAGCCAGCCTTGCCAGCCCCCGCAGCGCCCCTTCTTGCTCGAATGTGGAGAAGGGGGCTTCAGCCGTGAGTCCTTGCAACTTTCCTGCCAACCCCTCCAAGATGTTATTTGGCTCTTAAGCTGCAAAGCGGGGCATTCTCAGCAGGAAACTGAGATGGGAGAAAGAAAGTGCTCTTCAACATTTTTATGAATGATTTTGACGAGGAGGTGCAGGGAACGCTTATCAAGTTTGCAGATGACGCAAAATTGGGTGGGATAGCTAATACCCTGGAAGACAGAAGCAAATTTCAAAGTGATCTTGATAGGCTGGAGCGCTGGGCTGAAAACAACAGAATGAAATTTAATAGGGATAAATGCCAAATTCTACATTTAGGGAATAGAAACCAATTGCACAGTTACAAGATGGGGGACACTTGGCTCAGCAATACTACAAACGAGAAGGATCTTGGAATTGTTGTAGATCACAAGCTGAATATGAGCCAACGGTGTGAAGTTGCCGCAAAAAAAGCAGATGCTATTTTGGGCTGCATTAATAGAAGTATAGCTTCCAAATTGCACGAGGTACCGGTTCCCCTCTATTCGGCACTGGTTAGGCCTCATCTTGAGTACTGCATCCAGTTCTGGGCATCACACCAAGAAGGATGCAGACAAGCTGGAGGGAGTTCAGAGGAGGGCAACTAGGATGATCAGGGTTCTGGAAACAAAGCCCTATGAAGAGAGACTGAAAGAACTGGGCCTGTTTAGCCTGGAGAAGAGAAGACTGAGGAGAGACATGAGAGCACTCTTCAGCTACTTGAAGGGTTGCCGCACAAGGGAAGGCCAGTATCTCTTCTTGATCATCCCAGAATGCAGGACACAGAATAACGGGCTAAAGTTAAAGGAAGCCAGATTCCAGCAGGACATCAGGAAAAATTTCCTGACTGTTAGAGCAGTACGACAATGGAATCAGTTACCAAGGGAGGTTGTTGGCTATCCCACACTTGAGGCATTCAGGATTCAGTGGGACAACTATCTGTCAGGTATGCTTTATTTATTTATTTATTTATTTATTTATTTATTAAATTTATATACCGCCCCATAGCTGAAGCTCTTTGGGCAGTTTACAAAAGTTTAAAACAGTGAACATTAAAAAGTATACAAAATTTAAAACCATCAAAAACATTAGAACAACAGTATAAAAACAACAACATCCATTTAAAAACAACAGTTCTGGGGTCTGTTAAAAAACAAACTTAGCATTGTTCAATGCTGTTAAATGCCTGGGAGAAGAGAAAAGTCTTGACCTGGCGCCTGAAAGATAACAGTGTTGACGCCAGGTGAGCCCAATCAGGGAGATCATTCCAGAATTGGGGGGCCACCACTGAAAAGGCCCTCTCCCTTGTTGCCATCCTCCGAGCTTCCCTCGGAGTAGGCACCCGGAGGAGGACCTTAGATGTTGAGCGCAGTGTACGGGTAGGTTCATGTCGGGAGAGGCGTTCCATCAGGTATTGTGGTCCTAAGCCATGTAAGGCTTTATAGGTTAAAACCAGCACCTTGAATTGTGCTCCGAAACGTATAGGCAGCCAATACAAGCAGGCCAGAATCGGTGTTATATGCTCAAACCTTCTAGTTCCAGTTATCAATCTGGCCACTGCATTTTGCCCAAGCTGCAGCTTCCGAACCGTCTTCAAAGGCTGCCCCACGAAGAGGTAATCTAATTTCGAGTTTACCAGAGCATGGACGACTGAAGCTAGGTTATCCCTGTCCAGATAGGGGCGTAGCTGGGCCACCAAACGGAGTTGGTAGAAGGCACTCCGTGCCACCGAGGCCACCTGGGCCTCAAGTGACAGAGATGGTTCTAGGAGAACCCCCAAGGTGGATTCCTGCATTGAGCAGGGGGTTGGACTCGATGGCTTTATAGGCCCCTTTCAGTTCTATTATTCTATGATTCTATAATCAGTGAAGTTTAGCGTTCTGTTGTTACACATCAAGGGCTTCTATCGCAGGCAGTGGGTCTTCTCTCCACAAAGTTCTTACATCCAGGCCACTTCTGTCTGGGTTTTGGAGGAAGGGGCTCATTGCGTCTTGAGGGTGTGGTTTTCTCAACAACTTTGAAAGCTCTGGTGCCTCTCTCTCTTTCGAAATGAATCAGAGGAGAAAGCATTCCGGTCTAGCAAACTGCATTTACCAAATTACAGATACCTGAAAGAATAGAAACTGAAAAAAATAATGATAATAAAAAAACCGGGGGAGGGGGAAAGCTAATTTGTGCAGATTTGGGTGGAGCTCCTGGCAATGAGAGAATCATGAATGGTGCAGAGAGATAAAGACCCTCCAACTTCCATATATGGCTTTTGGTTGGAAGGATATTTTGAAGCGCAAAATTACAGTGGAAAATTACTGCTATTGCTTCAATCTCATCAGATCCCTGGACTGGTTCATACATGCAGGGTTCAGCAGTTCATGACCTGCACGTGTGAATGAGCTTCTGCAGTTATGATGCCACAGAAATAGCTGTTGTATCTTCCAAGTGCCATATTCTTCATTTGAAGTCGGTTCTCCCCATCAAATGATTCATTATTATTTTTATCCCATTCTTTCTCCAAGGAGTTCAGGGTGGCATACACGGTTTTCTTCCCCTCCACCCCAATTTTGTCCTCACAACAACCCTGCCAGGTAGATTCCTCTGAGAGAGAGTGACTGAACCAATGAATTTCATGGCTCTGCGGGAATTTTAAACAACACTGGCCGTGGGCTCTCCCACCCTAGAGGCCTTCAAGAGGCAGCTGGACAGCCATCTGTCAGGGATGCTTTAAGGTGGATTCCTGCCTTGAGCTGGACTACATGGCCTTATAGGTGCCTTCCAACTCTACTATTCTAGGATTCTATTATCGTTTGGCCAGGCAAAGACATTTTCTTGATTTCCCTAGGCCTTTTTCATTTGTTGTAGCTCATTTATTGTAGTTGCATATTATTTTAAGCTGCTCAGGAAATTTGTCTGGAAAAACAGTGTGAACATAGAATCATAGAATAGCAGAGTTGGAAGGGGCTTACAAGGCCATCGAGTCCAACATGTCTACAATAAATAAAGAGGTAGGTACCATTAAAGCAGCCGGGGCGGGAGACAGACATCTTGAGGTACAAACCACTGGGAAGTTTAGTTACTTATTTATTACATTTTTATACCGCCCAATAGTTAAAGTTCTCTGATCGGTTCACATTAATATTAACAATACAATTCAACAAGATCAAACATAATATAAAACCTTTAGAAATTTAAAACAGAAAAAAACTGAAGTTAAAATCAGAATAAATTCCAACAGCAGTGTGAGGATCTAAAAAATACACACAATAACATTTAAAAACAAAACTAAATGGACATATGGCATTTCTACATGAGGCTTTTGTCCCGCACCTTCTGGATTCTCCTTTAGATGTTTTTTCTTCTTCCCCTTGGAGTTTTCTTTCTCTGCGTTTCTACATGTTTCATTATACAACCAACAGATGACGCCGTGGTATAGCAGAATGGTGCAATTACACGAGACTCTCATTCCGTCATTTCTAAATAATACCAGATTTCCCTTGTTAGGAAAAAAAAACATGATAATGGTTGCAAGGCACAGGAGAGGCCCTAGAGAATTATGACATCTTGTAAAGGCCCTACAAACTACCATGTGAGCAATCCCAAGCACACAGTAAAAGCCTTGTGTAGAAAGGCTCTGAAAAAGCTGGGATTTTTTTAAAAAAAGGTCTTCACCTGGCACCAAAAAGACTGCAATGTAGGCATCAGGTGAGCCTCTCTGGGAAGGGCATACCACAGAGGGGTGCCACCACTCAAAAGGTCTTCTTCTTAGACTTCCTCATTCTTTTCAATGGGATTTATGCAGGAAAGCTTCCCAGGAGAGCGCCCTCCATGTTCAGTAGCTTGGGGTGCGATGAGATGTTGCTATATTGATTTACTTCCTCAGGTACCAGAATGTGTCGGCCCATCCTATTTGAATATAATAATCCACGGCAGACTCATAGAAAGTGGAGTTACGCAGGGACCACACAGAAATCAGTTCACCTTCCGGCCACCTTGCCATTCACCCCTGGTGGGGTGGGGTGGGATGACTCTGCGGTTTTTTCCCCCTGATGACACTTGGAAAAGGTTTCCGGAGGAACATCTCTGTCTCCACATGCAGCTGTGTGTCATAGGCTGTTTCTGGACCAAAAACGAGTTTGGTGGTGGTGGTGGTGAGTGTATGTCCCTGTTTCAGTAAAATCAACATGCCCTCTCTGCCTTGCATCTTTTTCTAGCCACAGGAATGGTGTTGCCTGGATTTGGGGGCCTAAATCCAGCCCCCCTCCCTCCAGCCTAGGGACCCCCCAAATGACCACCCAGAGCACAGCAGTTGATGATATGCAGCAAAAAAACCACCCCTATTTTATTCCCATAGTCACAACGGTGCCGTGATTTAAGAGCGTTTAAAACCGAAAACTGCTTCTGGACCTTGGATAGCTCCTTTAGGGTTCTGACTGGTTCTGACTGAACCAGTCGCCGCACTGACATCGGAGCCACCAGCCTCCACTGGAACGCAGAAGCAATTTTTAGAACATCCAGGTTCTAAAACTGCATAACTGTCTCGCTGCACTGGAGCTGCTCAGCCCTTCAGCGTGGCAATTTGGGAAGGGCTGTACCTCAGTGGTAGAGACCTTGCTTTGGATGCAGAGGTTCCCAGGTTCAGTCCTCGGCATCTCCAGATAGGGCTGGAAAAACTCCCTGCCTGAAACCCTGGAGAGCCGTGACTGCCGATCCGTGTCGACAAGACTGGTCTAGATGGGCCAAGGTATAAGCCTAGTTCCAGTGTTCCTCTTTCAGCTTGCATCTTTGGAGACATTGATGCTTATCTTGACTCAGACCCCCAAGCAGCAAGAGACTTACCCACATGACCACACTGCTGCTGCTGCTTTAACCACATCAACACATCGGTCTGTTCAGCTTGGCTCTTGTGTGTAGCAAGCCAAGGAGGGAAAGTGTGTGTGTGTGTGTGTGTGTGTGTCTGTAAACAAAAAAAGGAAAGCACCACTAAAATCTCCTCAAATTGCTCTAATTTCACTGGGCTTGCTGCCCTCGGAATTTCTGGTGTTTTCTGGTTAAAAGCACAGTTAATCTTCATTGTTCTCTCACGCCCGCCAGGGAGAAGGCAAACCCTCACATAGTTGCTGGAGGAAGCTCTGCTTGGTGCTGGGGTGAGAATGAAAGGCGGAATGCACATCTCCAGCGTTTTTGATAGGTTCGGGGGCTTTACGTCTGGCTTCCTGACCCGGGTGCTGGAGAGGTGCAGCTTCCAGAAAATAACGATCTCTGTTACAGAGGAGGCTGGCATCAGTCCGTGGATAGACAGACAGACACACAGGGCCAGTTCACACAATCGCAGAGGAGAAATAAGCCACAGTGGCTTATCATAGAATCATAGAATAGCAGAGTTGGAAGGGACCTACAAGGCCATCGAGTCCAACCCCCTGCTCAATGCAGGAATCCACCCTAAAGCATCCCTGACAGATGGTTGTCCAGCTGCCTCTTGAAGGCCTCTAGTGTAGGAGAGCCCACAACCTCACCAGGCAACTGATTCCATTGTCGTACTGCTCTAACAGTCAGGAAGTTTTTCCTGATGTCCAGCCGGAATCTGGCTTCCTTTAATTTGAGCCCATTATTCCGTGTCCTGCACTCTGGGAGGATCGAGAAGAGATCCTGGCCCTCCTCTGTGTGATGATCTTTTAAGTATTTGAAGAGTGCTATCATGTCTCCCCTCAGTCTTCTCTTCTCCAGGCTAAATATGCCCAGTTCTTTCAGTCTCTCTTCATAGGGCTTTGTTTCCAGACCCCTGATCATCCTGGTTGCCCTCCTCTGAACACACTCCAGCTTGTCTGCGTCCTTCTTGAATTGTGGAGCCCAGACCTGGATGCAATACTCTAGATGAGGCCTAACCAGGGCCGAATAGAGAGGAACCAGTACCTCACGTGATTTGGAAGCTACACTTCTATTAATGCAGCCAAAATAGCATTCGCCTTTCTTGCAGCCATATCGCACTGTTGGCTCCTACTCAGCTTGTGATCTACAACAATTCCAAGATCCTTCTCGTTTGTAGTATTGCTGAGCCAAGTATCCCCCATCTTGTAACTGTGCATTTGGTTTCTGTTCATTATAACCGCCCCCTCCACTTGCCAGTCATTCAGAACCTTACAACAGCCCATGGGTTCTGCTCAGTTTGTTACCCATGCCAACAAAACACCCTGGCCAGGTTTGCACGACACGACAAGCCGCACTGCCGAGCGTAATTATGCAAATCCCCCAGGCATGCAACCGACTTGTGCATGTATGGGAAGAGATAAGCCACTGTGGTTTATTTAACCTGCAGTGATCATGTAAACCCAATCAGAGCTTAAGCCATGGTGGGTCGCGGTGTGTGCTGACCTCTATTGTGAATATTCAAACCGTGGTGAGTGGTCGTCGCAGCTTATGCTGACATGCAGCGCGGCTTGTTGCTGAAGTTCAACCAGCCCATCCCAGAACCCAAGGCTACAAGCTACTTTGCCAAGGTTTGCATGTCACGACAAGCCTGGGGTCGAATATTCACAGCGGCGGCCGGCACTCACTGCAACTCACTGTGGCTTATTTAAGCCACAGTGGGTGATGACGCTGGTGCAAACTGAGGCAGAGGCAGACCATCAACAACAACTTGCCCAGATTGGGGGAACACAG
Source organism: Elgaria multicarinata webbii (assembly GCF_023053635.1). Classification (NCBI taxonomy): domain Eukaryota; kingdom Metazoa; phylum Chordata; class Lepidosauria; order Squamata; family Anguidae; genus Elgaria; species Elgaria multicarinata. The sequence goes on along the minus strand of NC_086171.1, from coordinate 6,478,256 downwards.
CAGATCTTGGAACTATATAGCAGGCAAGTGGAAGATAATTGGTTCTCTGGCGTCACATGATTCCTGGCCCAAGAGGCTTGTGGTCTGTGAGTTTATTTATTTATTTTAGTGCCTTGGCTGAAGTTCCCAGTTAGTTCCCAAGGCTTGCTAGTTTGGAACCATGGCAGTTCAACAGGTTAAGTATCCAGAACCCTTGATGCTTCCCCCCCCCCCCCCCGCAGAAAGGGTCGGCCATCGCCACCTGCTTGGTGGAGCACAAGCTTTGCACAGTGAGATTCTGGGTTCCGTTCCAGTCATCTCCAGATGAAATGCCCTCAAGCCAAACGCCTGGGGATCCTGCCAGTCAGAATAGAAAAAGCTGGCCCAATGGCCCGACTCAGGGTAGGGTGGCCATGTGTCCCACAGAGGAAGGATTGTACTCTCCAAGTCTAGTTTAAAGAGAGCAGGCAAGGACCTTAGAGGAGAAGGCTATCAATGGCTACTAATCCTGATGGCTATGTGCTACCCAGGGCCGGTGCTACCATAGAGGCCACTCAGGCGGCCGCCTAGAGCACCAAGCTAAGAGGGGCACCAGGCACAGCGCAGCACTCACGCGTGTCGGCTGTGAGCCGGCCCGGCCTGAGGATTCAACTGGGCCTGGGCAGGCGAGGTGGCGCCCCGTGCCCACCCAGCCGAAGGGAAGCCAGGGATGCTGGGGTGGGGATGGGGCGGCTCCACGTTTGGACTTCCGGAACGCACCCGGAAGAGAGAGCGAGAGAGCGAATGTATGGGTGAATGGGGTGCATGGGGTCTTTGAGTGAATGCATGTGTTCATGCGTGTGTTTGTTTGGAGTGAGTGATGCTGAGAGTGTGTGTGTGCGCACGTATGAGAGATGGGGGGATGATTTGGAGGTGATATTCCTCTTAAATAATGCATTTTAGACCCATAGACGTTCCTTTCCAATTTGTTTGCTTTAATCGGCATGACGTATTTCTTGCGCTTTAAAATAAATTTAGCAGTTTCAAGTTTTGTGCTTCTTATTTTTTCCAGGAAACATATGTTCTTAAAAATCAAAGTTGACATTTTTTGGGGGGGGGAGGGTGAAAGTAGTTCACCTTGCGTAGGGTGCAAAATAGTCTGGCACCGGCCCTGGTGCTACCTCCATGATCAGAGGCAGTAAGCTGGGGAACCAGGTGCTGGGGAACATGGGTGGGAATGCTGGCTGGGGAATGCTGGGAGCTGTGGGATTCTCCCCCCTGTCTAAACGTGCACAGGATTGTACCCTTAAAGTAACGAGTAATTGAGCCCTCACTTCTACAAAGCCGAGGTATGAGGCTGGGTCTGAGGGAATGGTAATTCCAGAAAGTCACACTTATTAAAAGTTTAACAAGGCTAAAATAGGGACGAAACAGGCAGCAGCAGCAAGAAAACAATTTCTAGAATTCCCTTATCTGACCTTGGCGAGGAGGAGCCGTTGTAGCATATGAAATGCAAAAACACCCGGCAAAAAATCCCCGCCGACACGCTTTTTACACACCTCGGCCATCTCAATGGGTTTCATCCCTGTCACGCTGAGAATCCAGTTATATTTATCTTTCATTCCAAATTTCCCACCAAGAAAAGCTAAATTCTGCAACCTGGCTAGCTCGTGCAGATGTTAAACAATTGCAACTATATCTGTCTGCCTTCCCGAATTTATTCTGTAGGCACAAGGAAAAAATATTCAGGGCCCTAAACTGCTGAAAATTCCACCCAGCCTTCACCCCGGGCGTCTGCATTTCTCCAGGCAGTGTCCCTGTGTGCTGAAGCCTAATTTTGAAGCCTTGAGGCTAGAAACTCACACCCGTCTGTGCAGGGTTATCCCTTCACATCTTTCACTACCAGCTTGGTAACATCTTATTTTTCTTACTCTGTTCTTTTTCCAAGTCATCCCAGGCAAAAACTCAAGGCAGCGCGAGCCGGTGAAGCGATTCATAGAGGGTTTTGAACACTAGATGGAGCAGCAGGCCTAGAGAAGGGAGAGAGAGAAAGAGAGAACTCTTCCTCTGTTTAGTTAACATATTGTTCGATCGCCCTGCCTCATTCATGGAATTTCATGGGCTTTCAGACTTTGTTGTCCTTCACTTCTAACCCTTCCATGTTTTCCCACCGCTTCTTCTGTCTTTTACTTCCCACAGAAAAACCCTTAAGGAAGTAGGGTGTCCGGGTGTCCTGCATTATAGAAGAGGCCTGTCCTGTCCAAATCTGGTTTACAGATCAAACAAGGAGGAGTAGGGGCTGGCCCTGAAGTTGGTCATCTGCAGTGAACACCTGGACAGCAGATTGAGCAGGAAAACCGCACAGGTCACCTGGTGAGATGTGCGATATTCCTACTTAAAAGCAAGTAACGATTTCCAAATTTGCACCTATATGTGCAAATTTGCATTCAAGAGGCGGCTGGACATCCCTCTGTCAGGGATGCTTTAGGGTGGATTCCTGCATTGAGCAGGGGGTTGGACTCGATGGCCTTGTAGGCTCCTTCCAACTCTGCTATTCTATGATTCTATGAAATGTCCTGGCTGTTAGAGCAGTACGACAATGGAACCACTTACTTAGGGTGGTTGTGGGCTCTCCCACACTAGAGGCCTTCAAGAGGCAGCTGGACAACTGTCTGTCAGGGATGCTTTAGGGTGGATTCCTGCATTGAGCAGGGGGTTGGACTCGATGGCCTTGTAGGCTCCTTCCAACTCTGCTATTCTATGATTCTATGAAATGTCCTGGCTGTTAGAGCAGTACGACAATGGAACCACTTACCTAGGGAGGTTGTGGGCTCTCCCACACTAGAGGCATTCAAGAGGCAGCTGGACAGCCCTCTGTCAGGGATGCTTTAGGGTGGATTCCTGCATTGAGCAGGGGGGTTGGACTCGATGGCCTTGTAGGCCCCTTCCAACTCTGCTATTCTATGATTCTATGTATAAGTCAGCCTGTGTCCATTTTATGCAAACCTGTGCCCTCTTCCATCCTCGTTGCTGGTGTCGGTTTCTCTCTTCTCTAAGAACTTAAGAAGAGCCCTGCTGGAGCAGACCAAGGGTCCATCTAGTCCAGCACTTTGTTCTCACAGTGGCCAACCAGCCGTTGATGGCGAACCCACAAGCAGGACACAAATGCAACAGCACCCTCCCACCCATGTTCCCCGGCAACTGGTGTACATAGGCTTACTGCTTCTTCTACTGGAGGTAGCACATAGCTATCAGGACTGGTATGCATTTCTGGTGATACATAAATGGCTACACCATTATGAAGGGGAGGGAGGAAAAAAACCCAGAACAGCCACACAATTCTCCCCACCCCTGGTTGCTAGCGCTAGGAAACCCCTCCGAATTCTAATGACTCCTGGTGGCTCTTTCGCCGGCAGCAGGAGGCCGGCGGGGAGGTGGGCGGTGGCGGCGGCAAGGACGCGGCCGGATTCCCCAGCGAAGCCGCTGAGCCCGGAAACTTTTTGCCCCGTCCCCGCGAGGGGCGATGCGGGGCCTCCTCCTCCTCCTCCTCCTCTGCCTCTTCTGGCCAGGATAGGGCAGGATCTACACGATGAGTTTCGGGGCGCACTGCAGGCGCACACAAGCGCCTTCACGACAATGTGTAGATCCCCCCCCCAGACGATATATTGACTTCTGACCTTCGGCTTGGTGGAATGAAGAGAAGCACAGAGGGGGTATGGCAGAAATACGCTTTGTTGTGCCACGGCACAGTGGACGGGCACGTGGAAAACATTGTACCAAATGCTAAGGGGATACAGGGCTTTTCTCACCTAATGCATTTCCCCAGCTGACTGACATGACTCCCCTCCTACGCCTTGTCATGTGGCTCAGTGACGGAACACCGGCTTCGCCTGCAGAAGTCCCCCGTTTCAGCCACGTAGTCGTCAATGGGACCAGGGTCTGGGACCTTTGAGAGTCACCACCAATGAGAGTAGACAACACTGGAGAAGGGGCACCAATGGTCTGAGTCCATATGAAACAACTTCTGGTGTCCTTCAGTGCAGGCAGCGTAGCTCCAGCAAATGTGTAGGAGCTTTCAGCATGGGCCAGTAGCTGGCCCTGTTGCAATAGCTCTTGTCAGGGCTGGCCTGAGACATCTTGCTGCCTGAGGCAAGGGACAAAATGGCGCCACCTCCGTTCCTTGGACAAGAGCTGGCTGGACCTGCGGTTCAATCTTATTTCAACCCTGGCAGGAGGTCTTTGCTGGAATCCAGCATGGCTTTGAAGAGCGCGCGTTCCAGTCCGACACATCTGGAAGGCCCCGATTTGGGGGAGACTGCAGTATCTTTGAGAAGGCCCCCAGCACCCACTCTTACTTCCCAGGGCTTGCTAGTTCAGAACCATGGCAGTTCAACAGGTTTGGTATCCAGACCCCTAGATGCCTCCCCATGCAGAAAGGGTCATCTATTGGCCATCGCCACATGCTTGGTGGAGCACAAGCTTTGGACACAGCGAGATTCCGGGTTCTGTTCCGGCCATCTCCAGATTAAATGCCCTCAAGCCAAATGCCTGCCAGTGAGAATAGAAAAAGCTGAACCAATGGACCAACGGCCTGACTCAAGGTAGGGTGGCCATGTGTCCTCTTCTACAGAGTACTGCCGTCTGTTTTGAAGACATCCTCTATTTGAAAGATTATACTAGGAAGACGCTATGGAAAAGACGACAGGGCTCCTGTATCTTTAACAGTTGCACAAAAAAGGGAATTTCAGCAGGTGTCATTTTGTAGGCATGCAGCACCTGGTGAAATCCCCTCTTCGTCACAACAGTCAAAGCTGCACGAGCCCTGCCCTCTTTTGTATCTGGTCACTCTAGTATAGCTCCTGCAGCTGTAACTGTGGTGATGAAGAGGGAATTTCACCATGCGCTGCATGCCTACAAATGGCACCTGCTGAAATTCCCTTTTCTATGCAACAGTTAAAGATACAGGAGCCCGGTCCTCCTTTTCATAGGGTCACCCTAGCTTTCCTAGGGAGAACCACCCAGCACATGCCTACAAATGAGACCTGCTGAAATTCCCTTTTCTGTACAAATGTTAAAGATACAGGAGCCCGGTCCTCCTCCTTTCCATAGGGTCACCCTAATTGTACTCCAAGTCTAGTTTAAAGCTAATGAAGCATCCGAAGGGAAAGCAGGCAGGAGCCTTAGAGTTGCCCATCAACATTTACATCTCGACAGCATACTGACGCAAGGCACACCTGTCACCTGGTCATGGTTCTCCTCACAATGGCGAGTTGAAGCTGATTGGTGGGAGATTCAAAACAGATAAAAGGAAATATTTCTTCACACAGCGCATAGTTAAAGGATGGGATTCACTACCACAAGATATGGTGATGGCTGCCAATTTAGATGGTTTTAAAAGGGGGCTGGATAAATTCCTGGAACAGAAGGCTATCAGCGGCTACTATGGCTATGTGGTACCTCCAACATTAGAAGCAACATGCCTTTGTACACTGGTTGCTGGGGAACATGGGTGGGAGGGTGCTGTTGCACCATGTCCTGCTTGCGGGTTCCCGATAGACGGCTGGTTGGCCACTGTATGAACAGAATGCTGGACTAGATGGACCCTTGGTCTGACCCAGCAGGGCTCTTCTAAATTAAATAAGGATTTTTAAATTTGCATCTATACATAGATGCTTATGCACATTTTATGCAAATCAGTCTCCTCTTTTTGGTGATGCATTTCCTCCTGCATGGTGATGTGGGCACCCTAACTGTAAATACTTCACGTTTGTATTGGTGGTTTTTTTATATATATCATCATTTGTGTTTTTAATCCCCAGCTGTTGACCTTTGGACGGAGTCCTATTGTGCTAGAGACTCAGAAATTCACAGGTCAGTGCAACAAGGAAATGACCTGGATTCTGAACTTCCCCGATCTTTGTCTCTTGTTTTTCTTTCCCACCACCACCAACAGAAGCCATTGCATCTCTGAAGCATGCGCCTGCGTTGATTGATCTTGGGGGCAATTGCCCCTTCTTGGGCTGGGCGACATCCGAGAACAAGAAGAACCCTTTGAGGGCAGCTTCATACCACTGCCTCCTCTGACACCACTGTCGCCAATAAGGCTGGAAATCCGTCCGCGGCCTTGTGAAGTCAAGGAACACAGCAACACAGGATACTGCCTTATCTTGGGTCAGACCATCGGTCTGTCTAGGCCGGTATTGCTGACACTGACTGGCAGTAGCTCTCCAGAGTTTCAGCCAAGAATCTTTCCAGCCCTACCTGGAGATGCCGGGGATTGAATTTGGGACCTTCTGCATGCATAGCAGGTGTTCTACTTCTGAGCTACATGAGGTGGGAAACAGCCTCTTCAATGTGGGATGGGAAAGACGAGGAAGTATCAGTAGCAGCTCCACTGCAGTGGTGTTAGGGCGGCAGAAATTAGCCTCTGGGACCAAGGCTTTGCTCAGATTGAGGGGAGACATGATAGCACTCTTCAAATACTTAAAAGGTTGTCACACAGAGGAAGGCCAGGATCTCTTCTCGATCCTCCCAGAGTGCAGGACACGGAATAACGAGCTCAAGTTAAAGGAAGCCAGATTCCAGCTGGACATCAGGAAAAACTTCCTGACTGTTAGAGCAGTACGACAATGGAACCAGTTGCCTAGGGAGGTGGTGGGCTCTCCCACACTAGAGGCCTTCAAGAGGCAGCTGGACAGCCACGTGTCAGGGATGCTTTAGGGTGGATTCCTGCATTGAGCAGGGGGTTGGACTCGATGGCCTTGTAGGCTCTACTATTCTATGATTCTATGATCCAGAACTCTGCTTGCACCAACCACACATCTCTAGCCTGGTATGCAGGACACGTTCCTGCAAAGAGGTGGGTGGTGATTAAAGTTGAGTTCAACCGTCCCGCAAATTTTGCATCAGGCAACTTCTCTCGGTCTTGCGTTGCTCATAGGGTGAGGAAGGTAAATAAATAAATAAATGAATAATGGGGGAAGGGACCATGATGCATTGCATGTAATGGCGATGCAATCAGGAGATGGAGAGCCAGCAATGCAGTCAGGTGGGGCATCATGGACCCAGCTGCTTCATGGACCAGGTCATCTGCCAGATACATCAAAAACATGTTTCCAGCTAACACTGGACTGGCTGGCACTGGAATTCCATCCAAAGTCAGGAAAATGGCCAGAAGTCAGCTTTGAGAAAGGACGGCCGGAAAACATGAGGTTTATCAAGTGTTGGTCCTCCTTAGATTAGACCCACTGAAATGATGGGACGGAGGCTAGTTTTGACAAACCTAAGTTCCATTCATTTCAATGGGTCTAATAATAGGAGGACTGACACTGGATACAAATGACGTCTTCTGGGGCTCATCTACATCAAGCAGGATATTCCCCTATGAAAGTGGTATGATGATGATGATGATGATTATTATTATTTATTTATTTATATAGCACCATCAATGTACATGGTGCTGTACAGAGTAAAACAGTAAATAGCAAGGCCCTGCCACATAGGCTTACAATCTAATAAAGTCATAGTAAAACAATAAGGAGGGGAAGAGAATGCAAACAGGCACAGGGTAGGGTAAACAGGCACTGGGTAGGGTAAAACTAACAGTATAAAGTCCGAACAACATCAAGTTTTAAAAGCTTTAGGAAAAAGAAAAGTTTTTAGTTGAGCTTTAAAAGCTGTGGTTGAACTTGTAGTTCTCAAATGTTCTGGAAGAGCATTCCAGGCGTAAGGGGCAGCAGAAGAAAATGGACGGAGCCGAGCAAGGGAAGTAGAGGCCCTTGGGCAGGCGAGAAACATGGCATCAGAGGAACGAAGAGCACGAGCGGGGCAATAGTGTGAGATGAGAGAGGAGAGATAGGCAGGAGCTAGACCGTGAAAAGCTTTGAAGGTTAACAGGAGAAGTTTATAGTGGATTCTGAAGTGAATTGGAAGCCAATGAAGAGATTTCAGAAGCGGAGTAACATGGTCGGAGCGGCGAGCCAAGAAGATGATCTTTGCGGCAGAGTGGTGAACAGAAACCAACGGACTGATGTGAGAAGAAGGAAGGCCAGAGAGAAGAAGGTTGCAGTAGTCCAACCGTGAAATAACCAGTGCATGAACACTTGGCAGACAGGAGACACACGACTGCTTTATAGCGGTATTGAAGTGCACTGCAGGATCTACACGACTGCTTCATAGTGGTACTGAACTTCACTGACAACTGTTGAGGCCCAGGACACATCTACACCAAGCAGGATATAACACCATGAAAGCGGTATATGGTCTGTGTCAATGCGCCCCAACAGTTGTCGGTGCACTTCAATACCGCTATTAAGCAGTCGTGTGGCTCCTGCCTTTTATATACCGCTTTCATACTGCTTTCATAGTGGAATATCCTGCTTGGTGTAGATGAGCCCCTGAATGCTCTGTAATAACTGAGGCCTTAGCTAGACGGGGCGAAATCCCGGGGTGATCCACAGGATTGTCCCCGTGCATTCACATGATGCACAGGGGATCCCAGGATCAGGGAGGGATGATCCCTCCTTTGCCCCAGGATCTCGCCCTACCCTTTGAGCCCGTTTTTTCCGTGGCCCTGGGCTGAGCCCGAGACTGCAGAATGTGTGGCTGGGTGTCACAGTTTGCCCCGGTTCTTCACGAGGAACCGGGCCCCGCGCATAGGGTGCAGAGCTCCTCAGGAGCACTGCGCCAATTGGGGGTGGGGTGGGGGAAAGTGGGGAAAATAATTTTATTTTTTTAAAAAACCCTTACCTTTTGCGCACGAGCGCTCGTGCACATCTTCCCCTTTAAGAAAAAACACACACAAAATGGCGGGTGTGACACTTCTCCCTCTGAGGTCATTGCGCGCCATTTGTGAACAGAGGGGGAGAACTCATGATAAAAGTATCTCGAGAACTTCACCCCTCCGTCCTGCTAGACCAGTAGATCTAGCTAAGGCTTGAGTGGATGAATGATGTCTGTTCCAATGAAAACATTTAGTGCGAAAACATCTTAGATGTCAGGAAGAAGACAGATTGTAGCCCATCCTTTTCTTGACATGGGTGAAGTTTTTGGGGTGTAGGTGAAGGAGGAGAAAACATTCAGGACAGATAAAAGGAAATACTTCTTCAAGTTCGGCCAACATATGTAGGCAGACAGTCTTTATGAACCTGACCTGGTTTCAACAGTGTACAGTAGGGAGGTGCATAAAGGTTCCTCAGGGCATAATTTTTTGAAGATAGTTGGCAACCTTCAAGTGCAGAGATGTAGCAAGAACTGTGCTGGGTCTGAGGGGGTGGGGGCAGGGAACAGATTTCTGGGCTCCAAGGTCGGAGACTTGTTTCTGACCTTGGAGCCCAGAAACCAAACAATGCTAAATCTCCCCAGGCACTGTCTAGGGGGACCTAGGATTGCTCCTTCCATGCTCCATCATTCACTAATTGCTCTCTTGCCATGGGCTCTTGGACTATTAGCCACAGTGCCCCCTCCAAACGCCACGTCTTGCTGAGACGTTGATCCATGCCGGCCCAGACTGTGTGCAGAGATTCTTCATGCAATCCATATTGAAACGATGCGTTCAAGATCTCCACGCTTGAGAAAGTTTTGGGAAAGGATGGAGCCTCAGGCGATTATCTTTTCTACACTTGTTTATCCTCTCCCTTCACGACTTTTAACTCGGTTTATGCAAATGTCTGTAGTCATGCAACAGCGTGAGATTGTTTGTACCATGTACTACAAGAAAATATTTTATTGCACGATGCAGACTGTAGAGTTGAGGGCTCCCCCCCCCACCCTTTTCTTTTCCCAGGCTGTTATGTTTATGGTGCGGCAAAGCAGATAACATTCCTACCCCCTGCAGTGAATCCGTATTTTCCATATTATCTACTCAACTGCAGGCAAAAAGACTATGCTGATGCTCTTTTACATGTAGATTGAATTTAGCACCTATTTTCAAGACATTCCAGATTAACCATTTCCCTGTCCTCATCGTTGTTTAAGGACAAAATGATTTTTGCAGTCACAGCCTCAGACTGGTGGACCGAAGCCGCTGCAGAGGAGAACCGATTGCACCTTCCATTTGGGGACGTAAGAAATCATGGCTTTGATTTATTGGTGTGCCATTTGCCAACACGGGGGAAAAAGTATATTAACAAAATCGAAAGCAAGAAATTAAGATAAATCTTTCCTTCCTTGATAGGAAGACGTTTGCGAATGTCGAGGAAATGCCGATAAAAGGGAACCAAGACGAAATCCTCACGCATCTGCACCACAAAAATTCAGTAAATGTAGCTATTCCTGACATGGAGAGGACAGAGGGATTCAAACTCACACTTTTAAGAGCAAAGCGCTCAAAGCCCTGGGCCTCCGTGGGCCAAATCCAATAGGAACAGCAATTCCCAGCGTGGAAAGGACCATGAGTACTGGCCTGAAAACAACAGAATGAAATTTAATAGGGATAAATGCCAAGTCCTACATCTAGGAAATAGAAACCAAAGGCACAGTTAGAAGATGGGGGATGCTTGGCTCAGCAATACTACAAACGAGAAGGATCTTGGAATTGTTGTAGATCGCAAGCTGAATAGGAGCCAACAGTGCGATATGGCTGCAAGAAAGGCCAATGCTATTTGGGGCTGCATTAATAGAAGTATAGCTTCCAAATTGCGTGAGGTACAGGTTCCTCTCTATTCGGCCCTGGTTAGGCCTCATCTAGAGTATTGCATCCAGTTCTGGGCTCCACAATTCAAGAAAGATGCAGACAAGCTGGAGCGTGTTCAGAGGAGGGCAATCAGGATGATCAGGGGTCTGGAAAGAAAGCCCTATGAGGAGAGACTGAAAGAACTGGGCAGGTTTAGCCTGGAGAAGAGAAGATTGAGGGGAGACATGAGAGCACTCTTCAAATACTTAAAAGGTTGTCACACAGAGGAGGGCCAGGATCTCTTCTCGATCCTCCCAGAGTGCAGGACACGGAATAACGGGCTCAAGTTAAAGGAAGCCAGATTTCAGCTGGACATTAGGAAAAACATTCTGACTGTTAGAGCAGTACGACAATGGAATCAGTTGCCTGGTGAGGTTGTGGGCTCTCCCACACTAGAGGCCTTCAAGAAGCAGCTGGACAACCACTTGTCAGGGATGCTTTAGGGTGGATTCCTGCACTGAGCAGGGGGTTGGACTCGATGGCCTTGTAGGCCTCTTCCAACTCTACGATTCTATGATTCTGTGATGTACTCAAACAGCCATGGAGCTGTTAAAGATGAGGAGGCTGTCACTTTTCTTTTAAAATCTCAATTTCTTTTTGTCCCTGTTATGAAAAAAATTGTGAATTTTGATAAGTTCTTATAAAAAAGATATGAACCAAACATGTTTTTTTTAAACCATTTTTTTTTTGTGGTTTTGGCATGACAGGCATTTTTTTAACCCCCCAATGTGCTGGAAGTCCTGGTTACAATACAGTGTGGGCAAAAAAACATGGCTGCCACCACCAGCGCATGACAATGGCCATGTTTGTTTTTACCCACAATGCACCTGAACTGGAACTTCCAGAACACTGCCTTTCCAGAAAATAAAGTTTGTGGCTATGATATTGGCTGCTAAAGGGGAGATTACTCAGCCAGGTAGAAGGCATTCTGAAGAGGAACACACACACACCCCTGGAAAAAACCCCTCTTAAGCCAGTCCTGATGTGGAAATGATACAGGGGAAGGTTTAACACTCCTCTGCCCACCCACCCCCTGCTGATCCTAATTCAGATCACCCCTGCTATTTGCATAAAAATGTGCATTCAATTGTTGTTATTATTATTATTATTATTATTATTAATATTTATTTATATAGCGCCATCCATTTTCATGGTGCTGTACAGAACAAAATAAAACAAAATACCAAACACCCTGCCATATGGCTTACATTCTAGTTATGACTAAGTTTGGCTCTTATTCCTCATCTCGAACTGACCTAAGGGTACATATTCAGCTTCTGTTCACCTCTCTCCTTCCTCTTCTCTTGCTTTGCTTCCCCCCCTATTGTCAAGATTTAGTTTGTAAGCTCCTTGGGGCAGCCCCCTGCCCATTTGAGCTATGTTACCTGTTCAGTGACGTGTAAAGTAATGGTGGTTCCGATATTTATTTATCTGAACCACGTCGTCCATCTAGTCTGGCCCTAAGCGAAGCGTTTCCCGGAAGACGGTTTGGAAATGCAAAATAGAGGCAGAAGCGAAGACAGGTTTGCTCATTGCTGCAACAGGCTCACGCAGCATGTCTGTCGGTGTGTGTGTGGGGGAGAGAGCCTTTTGCATCTCTCACGTAGAATGTGGGAGCATTAAGGGATTTTCATGCACCAGTCTTGGAAGAAGACTATGTTCCGTGCCACACCAACCCAAATGCCACCTGGGGCATCAGACATTCCTGGCAGGAGGGAAAAAGCAGCAGCAGCAAAGCGAAGTGAGTCCCTCTCTCCTGTTGCCTGAGGGAGCTATAATTCTATTGTGTTCAGATTGCATTTTCTGACTTGGCAAAATTGGCCTGACCACTTTTAGAAGATCCGGAGTCATGATTCAGAGAAGAACATGCCTAAATTAAGCAGCGAGCTGGGAGGTAGACAAGGCGCATTAAAAACAAAAATGTTTTCGGCGTGAAACAAGGTGAAAGTTAAACCTGACAGTCATCTCACCTTGGCTCTGCTCTCACCAGCTAGGTATCATCCGATCCAGTCAGGGAAAGGACAGAAAAACTCCTAAGCGCCCACCCGGGGAGCATCCGAACGTCACTGGCTGGATCTAACAGCATAAGTTCCATCTTGGAAAAAACCGCCTCCTCCCGTATGTACCTGCCCGGACCCTAAGGTCATCCTCAGGGGTCCTTCTCCGTGAGTCCCTGCCAAAGGAAGTGAGGCAGGTGGCTACCAGGAGGAGGGCCTTCTCTGCTGTGGCACCCTGGCTGCGGAATGAGCTCCCTAAGGAGATTCGCTTGGCACCTACATTATATGCTTTCAGGCGCCAGGTGAAGACCTTTTTATTCTCCCAGCATTTTAACAGTCTATAAATAAATGTTAACTTGGGGTTTCAAATTTGTAATTTTATATTGCTGCTGTTTTTAATCTGGTTGAGCTTTTATATTGTATTTTATATTACGGTTTTATACTGTTGTTTTATACTTTGAATGGTTTTAAGTTTTGTGAACCGCCCAGAGAGCTCCGGCTATTGGACGGTATAGAAATGTTATTAATAAATAAATAAATAAATAAATGATTTTATTCTGTACTGGAAGCCAGGGACATTTGATGAAATTGACAGGCAGTAAATCCAGGGGAGCGTCTGCATGGCACTGCTTTCACTGCTGAGCCCAATTGTCACTTTTGAACCAATATACAGCCTTAAATTCAAACTTCTCCGAATTTTGAATTAGGGTTCACCGATCAAATATCTATCATATGTCATTATATCTAGGCTGCCTCTCAAGATGACATATATTGCATACAAAAATGTCTATATTAGGGGAAAGTGGACATTGAAACGCATATAATAATAATAATAATAATAATAATAATAATAATAATAATAATAATATTTATTTCTTACCCTCCTCTCCATTTGGATCGAGGCGGGGAACAACATTAGAACAGGAATCAATACATCTTAAAAATTCTTGATTTTACATTGATCTGGATAGGCCTGCTGGAAAAGGCTAGTCTTTAAAGCTGCCTTAAAATCACACATAGAGTTAATTTTACGAATCTCCTCCGGCAGGCCGTTCCACAATCTGGGGGCGACAGAAGAAAAGGTCCTCTGGGAAACTGATGTCAGCCTAGTTTTAGCTGACTGAAGTAAGTTCACCCCAGAGGACCTGAGTGTGCAGGGCGGACTGAATGGGAGAAGGCGATCCCGCAGGTAACCTGGAACCAAACCATTTAGGGCTTTAAAGGTAATGACCAACACTTTGTACTTTGCCCAGAAACTAATTGGCAGCCAGTGGAGTGATTTTAATGTTGGTGTAATGTGGTCACCCCTAGGTGTACCGGTGACCAACCCGGCTGCCTTATTTTGAACTAGTTGAAGTTTCCGAACTAGGTACAATGGTAGCCCTATGTAGAGCGCATTGCAGAAGTCAAGCCTTGAGGTTACCAGCGCGTGCACTACTGTCTTTAGGTCTTCTGACTCTAAGAAGGGGCGCAGCTGGCGTATCAGCCGAAGCTGATAGTAGGCACTCTTGGGCGTCGCATCTAGCTGGGTTGTCATTTGGAGCGACAGATCCAGGAGCACCCCCAAACTGCGAACACAGTCTTTGAGGGGGAGTGTAGCCCCATCCAGAACTGGCTGACACACCTCCAAACCCAGGTCAGGGCCCTTGACAGCAAGCACCTCTGTTTTGTCTGGATTCAGCTTCAGTTTGTTTTTCCTCCTCCAGCCCATTACCGCCTCCAAGCATTCATTCAGAGGAGACACACTGTCCTTAGCTGAGGCTGTTATTGAAGGCATAGAGAAATATATTTGGGTGTCATCAGCATACTGATAGCACCCCGCCCCATGCCTCCGGATGATCTCTCCCAGCGGTTTCATGTAGATGTTAAACAGCATTGGGGATAGGATGGCACCTTGTGGTATGCCATACAACAGCTCCTTTTTCGAGGAGCGACTATCCCCAAGCATCACCATCTGGAATCTACCTGAGAGGTAGGACCGGAACCACTGGAGCACAGCGCCCCCGATTCCCAAACCCCTCAGGCGTTCCAGAAGGATACCATGGTCGATGGTATCGAAAGCTGCTGAAAGGTCCAAAAGTACCAGCAGGGACACACTCCCCCTGTCAATGCTCATGCGGAGATCATCCACTAAGGCGACCATAGCTGTCTCAACTCCGTATCCTGCCCTAAAGCCAGTTTGAAATGGGTCTAGAAAATCTGTATCATCCAAGACTGCTTGGAGTTGGAAGGCAACTGCCCTCTCAATCACCTTGCCCAAAAATGGAAGATTTGATACTGGTCTATAATTATGAAGGTCCAGGGGATCCAGGGAGGGCTTTTTGAGAAGCGGCCATACCACTGCTTCTTTTAAACATGGTGGAAAACTCCCCTCCCTGAGAGATGCATTAATAATATGTTGTAGTTGTAGTCTAACTGCATCTCCTCCCTGGGCGACCAGCCAAGAAGGACAGGGATTGAGAGGACAAGTTGTCTTCCTTACTCGTCCAAGCAGCTTGTCCACATCATCAGTACTCACCAACTGAAACTGATCCAGTGTAGTCCTACTCACAGAGTTGCTGGACACTTCAGCTTCAGCTTCTGCTAGAACGACGGCATCTAAATTGGCTCTTATCCGAGAGATTTTATCTGTGAAATGATCATTAAATGCATCACAGCGAACTACCGAAGGCTCTAAAACTGGGTTCAGGGGAGGAGGTGCCTGAGTTAGACCCCTCACCACCCTAAACAGTTCTGCTGGACGTGAATTCGCAGACCCAATGCGGTCAGAGAAGAAAGCTTTCTTCGCTGCACGTATTGCCACCCCATAGGAACGAAGATGTTCTTTATGACGTGCCTTGTCGGATATGAGACGAGTTTTCCTCCATCGGCGCTCCAGTCATCGACCTTCCCGCTTCAACTTCCTGAGATCTTCTGTGTACCAAGGTGCCTGATTGGAAGCAGGTCGGAGAGGACGTTTGGGGGCAATTGTGTTGATACCCCTAGTTAGGTCTTGATTCCATCTATTGACCAGGGCTTCAACAGGAACATCGACAATACCAGCCACAGCACCCTCTACGCCTTTCTGGAATCCAAGAGGATCCATCAGCCTTCGAGGGCGGACCATCTTAATAGGTCCGCCACCCCTGCAGGGGCAGATGGTAGCCATGATATTAACCCTGACCAGAAAATGGTCTGTCCATGACAACGCAGTGGTATTTATCACCTCCGCCCACAGAATAATAATTTCTTACCCGCCTCTCCATCCTGATCGAGGCAGGGAAGAACAGTAAGTATAAAATAGAATCATAGAATCATAGAATAGTAGAGTTGGAAGGGGACTAAAAGGCCATCGAGTCCAACCCCCTGCTCAATGCAGGAATCCAATACATAAAATACTGATTAAAAACATAGTATACATTGTTAAAACTTCCTAAAATAACATCCTAAAATAACATCCTAAAAGCATCCTAAAATTCCACTGGATAGGCCTGCCGGAAGAGATCAGTCTTTATATTATGAAAATAACGTAAAATATAACATAAAAGGAAGTGAGGCAGGTGGGTACCAGGAGGAGGGCCTTCTCTGCTGTGGCACCCCGGCTGTGGAATGAGCTCCCTAAGGAGGTTCGCTTGGCACCTACATGATATGCTTTTAGACGCCAGCTGAAGACCTTTTTATTCTCCCAGCATTTTAACAGTCTATCAATAAATTTTAACTTGGTGTTTTAAATTTGTAATTTTGCATTGCTGCTGTTTTTACCTGGTTGAGCTTTTATATTGTATTTTATAGTATGGTTTTATACTGTTGTTTTATACTTTGAATGTTTTTAATTTTTGTGAACCGCCCAGAGAACTCCAGCTATTGGGCGGTATAGAAATGTAGTTAATTAATAAATAAAATACATTATATTAGGAAAATACCTTTCAAAAAATGTGCATGTCAGGCAAAACTGTTTACAAAAATGTGTGAAATGGGTGGAAATGTACAGAAACACAGACAGGATCTACACGACTGCCGTAAAACAGTTCATAACAGCAAGTGGCAACGGTTGGGGACGAGTCATAAGAATATAAGAGCTGCCCTGAGGCTGGATTAGACCAAGGGTCTATCTAGTCCAGCATTGTGTTCACACATTGGCCAACCAGCCATCGTTTTCAAACTCTCATATCCTACTTGTTGTAGATTTGGCCATGCATACACAATTTAATGCAAACCTTTAAAAAAAAAATTAAAAAATAAAATCTTAACGTTAAGCATGAACTGAACCTAAGATCAGAAAAAATGATCAACATTTGAGACGAACCGAACGTAAGTTCAGAAAAATAAGAAACGGAAAGAAACTACAAATTTCTCTGTTCCTCTATCCACCCACCCACCTTGCCTGTCCCCATTTTGGCCTTATCTTCAAGTGGGAACTCTACCTTGTTCATAGCGGCTCAAGTATCACTTTCCATCCGGCTGGCAAGCACAGTTTGAAGGCGCCAAGTACTTGCATTGCTGGCTTGGAATGTTTCTTATCTGTGCATCTGGGTTTCCTGGTTTCCTTGTGCCGCCCTCTGGTCAAGGAGCCGGGCAGATGGTCACTGCAATTAAATTAAGGAGCCCAACCCTGCGATAAATTTCATATCTACACATCAAGTGGATTTGTATGATGCTGGTTAAACGCAAGAGCTGCAGCCGTCACGAGCAGCAATCTCAATAATGCATGCCATGGAATGTGTCTTATCTAATTCACCATCTGTACTCCTTGCTCCTTGACTCCTTGGAACAGGGCAACCTGAATCTAGAGACCCCCTTGGATCTGTAGAGCCTGGTGTGAATGGGGTTAGACTTGGTCCCATTACTTAATATCCATTATGAAAGTAAGCTCAAGAAACTATTATTATTATTATTATTATTATTATTATTATTATTATTTCCCACCTTTATTCCATTATGGAACTCATAAGAACATCAGAAGAGCCCTGAGGCTGGATCAGACCAAGGGTCCATCTAGTCCAGCACTCTGTTCACACAGGGGCCAAACACTGAACAAGCAGGACATGGGGCAAGAGCACCCTCCCACCCATGTTCCCCAGCAACTGGTACATTGCTGGGGAACAATGTACAGCACCATGTACATTGATGGTGCTATATAAATAAATAAATAAATAATAATAATAATAATAATAATGGTGGACACAGGCTTACTGGCTGGGATACTGGAGGTAGCACACAACCATCAGGGCTAGCAGCCATTGACAGCCTTCACCTCCAGGAATTTATCCAAACTCCTTTTGAAGCCATCCAAATTGGTGGCTATCACTACATCTTGTGGTAGTGAGTTCCATAATTAAACTATTTTATTTATTTTTATTTATTTATTTATTACATTTATATACCGCCCCCCCAGCCAAAGCTCTCTGGGCGGTTTACAACAATTAAAAATAGTAAACATTAAAAGTATACAAAAATTTTAAAAAACATAAAACAGTATAAAAACAAAAGTATCCATTTAAAAACAACAATTCTGGGGTCCGTTAAAAACAAACTTAACGTTGTTAAATGCTGTTAAATGCCTGGGAGAAGAGAAAAGTCTTGACCTGTTGCCGAAAAGATAACAACATTGGCATCAGGCGAGCCTCATCGGGAAGATCATTCCACAGTCGGGGGGCTACCACTGAGAAGGCCCTCTCCCTTGTTGCCATCCTCCAAGCTTCCCTCGGAGTCGGCACTCGGAGGAGGACCTTAGATGTTGAGCGCAGTGTACGGGTAGGTTCATGTCGGGAGAGGCGTTCCATCAGGTATTGTGGTCCCAAGCCATGTAGGGCTTTATAGGTTAAAACCAGGACCTTGAATTGGGCTCGGAAACATACAGGCAGCCAATGCAAGCAGGCCAGAATCGGTGTTATATGCTCAAATCTCCCTGTTCCAGCTATCAATCTGGCCGCCGCATTTTGCACAAGCTGCAGTTTCCGAACCGTCTTCAAAGGCTGCCCCATGTAGAGGGACTTCTTCACACAACACTATGTGCTGTGTGAAGAAGTCCTTCCTTTTATTTGTCCTGGATCTCCCACCAATCAGCTTCATGAAGATGAACCCGGGTTCTAGTATTTTGAGAGAGGGAGAAAAATGTCTCCCTATCCACATTTTCCATACCATGCACAATTTTGTACACCTCTATCATGTCTCCCCTTAACCTCCTTTTTTCCAAGCGAAACAATCCCAGTTGACATCACCTTCCCTCATACAGGCGATGCTCCAGCCCCTTAATCATTTTAGTCACCCTTTTCTGCACTTTTTCCAGCTCTATAATATCCTTTTTTAGGTGTGATGACCAGAACTGTACACAGGATTCTAAGTGTGGCCGCACCCTAGATTTGTATGAGGGCAGTACGATACTGGCAGTTTTATTCTCAGTTACTGTTCTTATAATGCCTAACATGGAGTTTGCCTTCTTTACAGCAGCCGCACACTGAGAGGGGATCTACACTAGTATATGAAACATTGTTTTTACAGTCATTGAACGTTTTGTTTTTGAACGATTTAACGTAGTAGTTTTTAAAATGTTTACTTACTTTTCTCTTTCCGTAGGAATGCATTCCTTTTGGCCACACTAAGAAAATAAATCCGTTTGTTCTATTCTGCCAATTGCCCCTCCCACTTCCTCTTCTCTCTGAGACAATCCTCCACCTACAAACAATCCAGCAAGCAGCAGCCTCCCAAAAGTAAAACTGGAAGTGTCTGCAAAAAAGAGGCTTGAAAGAAAAAAAACGACTCCAACTTTGGTTGCGGAAATTACATAAACATGCCCCCCAGGAATGCGATCGGCTAATTAAGAACTACAGGAAACCCATTTAATACGATGAAATCGGCCACATCATATCAAATAGAATGACTTATTTCAGAGAAGTTCAAAATAAAAACCGGAGAACAGACAACAATAAAACGTCACAAACTATATGTCATGTGGTGAAATACCACCAAACGCACACTTAAAAACAGTAAGACACGTTCTAACCTGACTAGTGTAGATCCCCTCTGGGCAGACATTTTAATCGAATTGTCCACCACAACCCCAAGACCTCTTTCTTGTTCGGTCACTGCCAGATCAGATCACATTATGTTATACTTGAAGTTGTTGTGGGTTTTTTTTTGCCCCAATTTGCATCACCTTACACTTGCTTACATTGAACCGCATCTGCCATTTGGACGCCCACTCTCCCAGCTTGGAGAGATCCTTTGGAGCTCTTCACAATCCCTTTGTGTTTTAACAACCTTAAATAATTCGGTGTCGTCAGCAAACTTGGCCACTTCACTGCTCACTCCTGCTTCCAGATCATTTATGAACAAGTTGAAAAGAATTGGTCCCAATACCGATCCCTGTGGGACCCCACTATTTACTTCCCTCCATTGGGAGAATGGACCATTTATTCCTACTCTCTACTTTCTGTTCTTTAACCAGTTCCTGATCCGTAAGAGGACCTCTCCTCTTATTCCATGACTACTAAGTTTATTCAGGAGTCTTTGGTGGGGGACTTTATCAAAAGCCTTTTGGAAGTCCAAGTAGTGGTTAAACAGGATTCTTAGGTGGTCTCCCCTCCAACCACTAACCAGACCCAGGCCTGCTTAGCTTCAGCAAGGTGGTTACCTCATCTCAGGTGCCTTCAAACCATGCCCCAGGACATTTTAACATTTGCGGTGAGAGAGTTAATTGTGCTATAAAAATGCAATCATCCCAGCTTTGTCCAAATTAATGTTCTGGAGATGGTCAAGGTGGGCCCATCTCACCCAGCATCTTCTGGGGAGGCCCACGGGCAGGGTACAAAGACAACAGAGCTTCCAAACTGTTGCCCTCAGGAACCGGTATTCAATGGCACACTGATAGACATCTCTCCTTACAGGCATTTATCTAGCCCCCTTTTAAAGCAGGGGTGGTCAAGTTGTGGCCCTTCCAATGTTTTGGCCTACAATTCCCACCAGCCTTAGCCAACATAGCCAATGGTGAGGTATTGTGGGAGCTGTAGGCCAAAACATTTAGAGTGTCACAAGTTGCCCACCCTACTTTAATGTCATCTAAACAAGGGATGGGCAAAATTCTCAATTTAAGTTTTGCTCTGCTTCTCATTTTTTAAAGGCTAAGTTCTGTTTCCACCTCAGTTTACGAATTATTTTGGGGGAAAAGTCCGCACAAACATTTGCACCCATTTTCTTGCATGTTTCTTCTAATGTATGCATGTTTTATAAGCAATATCTTCTAAGATAATGTATTTCTATTGGTAATTTTCACGAATATATCATTTTGGGGTGCAGTCTCCCATAAGATGCTCACATTCCAAATGGAAAGGTAAGATGCATTTCATGACCAGGGAACTGCATCACAAAATTTGGAAATTTGTGCTAATATCAAAGCATGACGGCGTTTCGGTTTGCAGATTGGTTTACAGCGTGTGAATTAGGTACATTTGCATTAAAATGCAAACAGAACGAATGTCTCCATCTCTCTCTTGTTACCGCATTTGCATAATTGGATAAATTAATTGCACGAAGATGTACGTCCTTTTGTCTGTCCGGAATCTCCCACCAAACTACTTTATTGGATGATGCCATGTCTGAGTATTATGGGAGAGGCTTAAAAATGTCTATCCACTTTGTCCACGCCAATTTTTTTTTTATAATCCACCCCCCCCCCGATAATTTAAAAAATTCTTCCTTTTGTTACGTACTCTGAAAATGAATGGCAACAGAATCAAGGTGGGAGGCTGCTGGGGCAGAAAACCGCGTGGAATGCCGCAAGGCTGCCCTTTGTGTGAATGAGGTGGTTCTCACTCCTTGCCTTAATCTTAAAGTGCACATTTTCTGGCTCTTTGCAAAGCAAATTTACTTTTCCAGAGCACCGGGGTGAGCTATGCAGCAGCCGCAGACTGAGTCACCGCAGATATGTTTTTTCCCCAAAGCGTTGGATGGCAAACAGCTGCGTGACTTGCAAACCCATCCACGAACCGGTTAGGACACCCCATTTGGGTGGGAGGCAGTTTGTTGCACAGATGCCTCGTCTAAAGCTAAAGTGACACAACCCACCCCTTGGGCAGCAGGGATACGTGTCCAGGTCATCAAGGATCTGCAGGGAACATCAATGAGGGTTGTTAGGTTGTGACCTGGGTAGAATTTACACTGGAGTCCCATTCATTTCGGAAGCCACCACAGTATATTTGGACTTCTGAGAAGCTTTTGCCAACCTCCCCACCCCTAAGTCAACAGTCATGGGATAAGAAGAGAGGCCCTCTTATGGGTCAATAGCTGGTTAAAGAGCAGGATGCAGTGAGAAGTGGGGAAAATCAGAAGTTCTCACAATGGATGGGTTTAGGAAGTGTGGCCCTCTAAGGATCTGGTGCTTTTTAACTTTTTCATCAATGACCTAGATTTTGGAATGACAGGGCTGAGTTTGCTGATGACACCAGATTATTGCTAAAAGCAATGGCAAAGAACTCCTAAAAGGATTACTCCAAATGGGGACTCAAACGGCAATATGGTTCAATGCAAATAAATGTAAAGTGATGACCATTGGAGTAAAAATCCTAAATTCACGAATACACAGTTGGGAGCTGAGCAGGAATGGGATTACGGGGATTTGGTGGGCAGCTTGATGAAACCGTTGATACAGTGAAAAGGTGAATTCCAAGTTTGGGATAATTGGGAGTGGGATTGAAGATAAAACTGCAATGCCTTTATACAGGTGTACAGTTTTTGGTATAATGCCTTTATACAAGTACACAGTTTTGCCACGTCTCAATAAGTGCCCGGTCACTGAGGTCATCCGAGGGCCTGCTCCTGGTGGTTCCACATAGATCCATCCTCCGATTGGAATCCACCATGGGAAGAGCCTTCAGCGTGGTGGCCCCGCTCCTGTGGAATTCCCTGCTTCTGGAGGTCAGGCAGGCTCCGACCTTGTATTCCTTTCAGCGCCTCCTGAAAACATCTTCATTCCAAGAAGCCTTTCTTTAACATGGAGCCTTGGATCTGTTTTTGCTTCTTTTAAATTTTATTTTAACTGTTTTATTCTGTTTTTATTTTCATTTTATCTTGTACACCACTCCGAACTTTTTCAATGGGGAGCGGTATATAAATATTCTAAATAAATAAATAAATAAATAAATAAATAATAAGAATGTTGTAGAGCTGGAAAAGGTGCAGAAAAGGGTAACTGAGATGACCAAGGGGCTAAAACAACTCCCCAGTGAAGATGGGGGGTGAGAAATTCAGGAGAGAGAAAAGGAGCTATGGGATTAGCTACTCCATGATGTAGTGAGAACGACCAACTTGGATGGTGTTAAATGGTGATTAGACAATTTCATGGAGGGTAAGGCTGATGGCTACATAAGAATATAAGAAGAGCCATGCTGATCCAGACCAAGGGTCCATCTAGTCTAGCACTCTGTTCACACAGTGGTCAACCAGGTGTCAGCCAGGGACCAACAAAGCAGCAAATGGTGCAACAGCACACTCCCATCCATGTTCCCCAGCAACTGGTGCTCATAGGTTTACTACCTCTGATACCAGAGGTAGCACATAGCCATCATAACTAGCAGCCAATGGTAGCCTTCTCCAGGAATTTGTCTAACCCCCTTTTCAAGCCATCCAAGTTGGTGGCCATCACCCCATCTTGTGGTAGTGAATTGCAGATAGCATTTAGCCATCGGGACTTGTAGCCATGGATAGCCTTCTCCTCCAGGAATTTATCTAACCCCTTTTCAAAGCCATCCAAATTGGTGGCCATCACTACATCTTGTAGCGAATTCCATAGTTTAACTCTGTGCTGTGCCAAGAAGTACTTCCTTTCATCTGACCTTGCTACATGCTTCCTCCACTGACAGAGGCAGTATGCTTATGTATCCTAGTTGCTGGGGAACATGGGTGGCAGGACAATAATGCACTCACGTCCTACTTGTGAGTTTCTCATTGGGCAGCTGGTTGGCCACTGTGTGAACTCAATGCTGGACTCAATGGGCCCTTGGTCTGATCCTGCACAGCTCTTCTTATGTTCTTATGAAAATTGCAGTTTAATTGTTCTTAGAAATTATAAATTTAATGATGGTAGGGCTGGCTGAGGAATGCTGTGTGTTGTAGGGCTTTTTTCTGTCTAAACATGCATAGGGTTGCACCTTTATTTAATTTTTTTTATTTGTACTTGCCGTTCTACCAAAAACTGTCACTCGAAGCTGCTTACAAAAACAATTAAAACTTATTAAAACAATAAAACCATGCATTGAAATACAATCTTACATAAGAATATGGTAGTGTAAAGTTTATTATTCGAGATTGACCTGACCAATTTGGCTCATTTTTGTTTTAAACTGAAGCTTGAGCAGGGTAGAGGTGCAGAAAATTTTAAAACTTTGAAAAAAATTCCAGGCTCGAGCTTTAATAGCCAAACAGTATGTTTCCGTGCCCCAGCCTGAAGCCTGAGGTGGTCAAGGAACTACAGCTCCCAAGTATCTCTGTGTCACGCCATCACGTAGGGAGAAAAACACTTCGGCAGGGATGGAGCAAGGGCCTTGGGCTTTGTGGGGCAATCCCAGTTTCAGGGCGGCCATATTGGTGGGAGAGGCGGTGGCGCTCTGAGGCGGCGGAGAAGGAAAAGAACCGGGCGTAGGAAAAGTTGGATTGTAAAAGGTGGGGGAAGAGTGAAGGAGGTGGGCGTGGGGAAGAGCGTGACGGTTTGTCCGTTGGCGACGGGTGTGAGGAAACCCTCGGCGGCATTGAAGGAAAGTAGCCTCTGTACACCTTCCGGAGGACTGGCGTAGCAGGTGTCAAAGAACAGTAGATTTTGCCCTCAGGCTACTAGCACCCATGGCACCATGAGCTTTACACTAGTAAAAGGATAACAATAATAGGGGTGGGGAAAGACACCTCTATCTTCTGGAGGATGAGCAGGAGAGAAGGCTGGAAGGAGCTTCTCCATAGAATAATAGAATCATAGAACAGCAGAGTTGGAAGGGGCCTACAAGGCCATCGAGTCCAAACCCCTGTATGGCTGTGGCAGGTGTCAGAACTTCCATAGCCCCCCCAGAGGTTTCTGGCCAAGAGGAAACTCAGGCCCTTTCTACACCTAAGGGTTATCCCAGGAAAATGGAGGGGCCGTCCCTGCCTGCTCCCTGGATCCCCTGTGTGGCATTTGGATGTGCAGGGACGATCCCGGGATATAGGGCTGGTGTAGACATGTCCTCAGTTTAGGCTTCCATTTGAACTGGGGTGAGAGTGGATTAGAATCAGAGGAGCTGATGGCTCTGTAGTCAGTGGGGCAGTGAATCTACCTGGGGAGATGGTGGGCTCTCCCACACTAGAGGCCTTCAAGAGGCAGCTGGACTACCATCTGTCGGGGCTGCTTTAGGGTGGATTCCTGCATGGAGAAGGGGGTTGGACTCGATGGCCTTGTAGGCCCCTTCCAACTCTGCTATTCTATGATTCTATGATTCTATGAAACCGCTCCGGGTTTCAGTCAGAACAAGTCAGAACTCTCCGAGGAGCGAAGCTGTGACTGGTTCCGACTGAAACCCGGAGCGGATTCACCGTCCTGCTGACATCGGAGCCACCAGCCTCTACGGATTAGAATTCCAACTTCACCCATGACCATGCCTTGAAAGGGTGGACCCCTCCCCCCACAACCCGGCACTCCTTTTAACCACCTTCATCTTGAGCTTGATGGTACGGTTAAAGGACCGTAAATGTGTTTGTGGGTAACTAATTCGCGTGATGCAATCTGCCGCGTACGGCCTAACCGTTCACGACCGTCCGGGGGTTTAGGCGTTTCCGTGAAGAGTGTCTTCGAGGCGTCAAGCTAAGGAGATATTCAATATTAAACCCCGGAGTGTGGCTAGTAAGGCAGCTTGCCCCGACCAGCTGAGCTGTCAAATGGGTCCTCCGCTACGCGGCCGCCCTCATGTTGCAGCCTCCGTGCCAAATGAGATGTGACATTTCATTTAAAACCTGCCGTTTCTCTGGACGACTTTGCTTTGCGACGGTGAAAGGCGCCGAACAGCAGGCCTTCCAACCCTCTTGCGTACGTTCTTAGCAAGCGAGAACAAATCAGAAGGGCTTTACTTCTCCCCCAGTTCCTTAATAATTCACAGCAATCCATCCATGAGACAACATTCCAAGCCGAAGGGATGACTTTCTAAGAGCCAATATTTTCTTTGAAAAAAACCAACAACGGCTGAAATCTCGCCAATTTAGGGATGGGCGCCTCTCCGATCCAGAGAGAAAGGGCGGCTTTTGCTTCTCACAGTCCCGCCCTGGAGAAACTGCGACAGCCCGGGGTCACCTTGATACCTCCTACAACCTAAATTTGCAGAGGATTGGAAGGCGGGCATTGAAAGTCCATGACCCAGGGCCATCTCCCTCCATGAAGAGACTGGGGCCGTTGCTAGATGAGGACTTAGCCTGGTGTGAGGCCCGGTCTCCCTCTTGTGCATCCAGATGACGCACAGGGGATTCCGGGGTCAGGCTAAGGCTAAGTCCTCCCTTGACCCGGGATAAGCGGATTCGCTTATGGCCTGGCTTTTCCGCAGCCCTGGCCTGAGGCCGGGGCTGCGGAAGGTCTAGCAGGGTCCATGGCTTTTCCCGGCTGCTCGATTACTTGCGAGTAGCCGGGAGAAGCCACAGACTGGGCACAGCGCTCATAGGAGCGCTGTGCCCATCGGGCCGGGGGGGGGAATCACGGGGGGGGGGGAGATAGGGGCCGGGAGAAAGGCTGGACCCAGCAGGAGAGAGGAGGGGAAGAAGCACGGGCATCGGGGAGGGGGGACGGGCCTGGCGAGTGGGCACAGGCATTGGGGACGGGCCTGACGAATGGGGGGTGGAGAAGAATGGGGACGGGCATCGGGGACAAGGGGGAAGAAAAATGAGGACGGGGACAGCCATGGCGGACGTGGGGAGGACGGGCGAGCGAGCGGACAGGGGGGGGCATCAGACATCGTGGGGGGGAAATCAGGGGGAGCGGGGAACCCTCTATTATTTTTTAAAAACACTTACCTTCTTTGGTGGTGCGCTCCTGCGCACATGGCCCTTTAAGGGAGGGGAAAGCAGAGTACGCGACGGGGCTTTCCCTTGCCCCGTCGCGTGCTGACGTCTGGAAAAGGGTGACGGCGCGCACTAACTGTAGCACGCCATTGCCCCTCCTCCCAGACGGATTATCCGATAGGTCTAGCAAGGCCCTGGGATAATTTCCAGAAGCAGGGTTGTGCTGTAACTACTCTTTTTTTCTTTATTCTTTTTTTTTAAAAAAAAGATTTTCAGCCATCCTAAAATTTCCCTTTTTGGTGATTTTTGTCTGTCTGTTTTGGCTTGCCTTGCAAAATTGTCCTTATTCATTGCCGCTTTATGTATCTGGTCATGCATTTAATTCAGGAAAGTTTATGCCCAAATAAACGTGTTTGTGTTTAAGGAGCACAGCCTCACTTGCCCTCAGCGACATCGTTCATCTCATAGCCAGACCTGATTCAATATTGTGTATTTATTGTTTTATACTGTATGCTTTTATCTGTACGCCGCTCGGAGATCCTAGTGATATAGGGCGGGATACAAATGTTTTAAATAAATAAATAAATTTCAAATGCAAAACGGCACGTGCTCAGAGTATTATTATTTTTAAAATCAGTGTTGGCAAACAGTTGTGCGTCTGTGTGTTTGTGTTGTTGTTGTTGAGTGTGCGTGTGTGTGTGTTTGCTCTAACATACCAGGAATGTAGAAGCAGTTGTAAAGCATTGGATGGGTTGGGTGGGGAGAAATGTTCACTGTGCTTCGCAATAAGGGTGACTCTATGCCCTCTTTTATAGGGGGCAGTCCTCTATTTGAAGGGCTGTGAGAGAACTGTTTTGAAGTCATCCTCTATCTGAAGGAAAGGCCAGTCCAAGTGCAGGTAAAGGTGAAGAACCATCAGGAGGAAGAGCAAAAGGGCTCTGAAGTTGCCCTTGAACGTCACCTAGACAGCAGACAGGGCAAGGCACACAGGTGACTTAGGCCCTTTCTACACCTAAGGATTATCCCAGGCAAATGGAGGGATCATTCCTGCCTGCTCCCGGGATCCTCTGTGTGTCATTTGGATGCACAGGGATGATCCCGGGACGATCCCTGAAAAAAAGGCAGCTGTAGAAATGGCCTTGGTCACAGCCTTCCTTTCCTTTTCATCAAACCCAGGTGAGGCAGTGGCTGTTCTGAACCAGTGCCTGGGCACGGTAATGGACTGGATGAGGGCTAACAAACTGAGACTCAATCCAGACAAGATGGAGGTACTGTTAGCGGGTGGTTCATCTGTCCGGCGAGGTGATGTTTGCTCTGTCCTGGACGGGGTTGCACTCTCCCTAAAGGATCGGGTCCGTAGTTTGGGGGTGCTCTTGGATCCAGAACTGTCACTTGAGGCACAGGTGAACTCAGTGGCAAAGAGCACCTTTTATCAGCTTAGGTTGATATACCAACTATGCCCTTATCTGGACAGAGATAGCCTGGCTACAGTTACCCATGCTCTGATAACCTCTCGTTTGGATTACTGCAATGCGTTATACGTGGGGCTGCCTTTGAAAACGGTCCAGAAGCTTCATCTGGTACAAAACAGGGCAGCCCGTTTACTAACAGGGACTGGCCAGTGAGATCACATTACGCCGGTCCTTTTACAACTTCATTGGCTGCCAGTCCAGGTCCGGGCCTGATTCAAAGTGCTGGTATTGACATTTAAAGCCCTAAACGGTTTGGGGCCAGGTTATTTGAAGGAACGCCTCCTCCCATATGTACCTGCCCAGACCTTAAGATCATCCACAGGGGTCCTTCTCTGCGAGCCCCTGCCAAAGGAAGTGAAGCAGGTGGCTACTAGGAGGAGGGCTCTCTCCGCTGTGGCACCCCGGTTGTGGAATGAGCTCCCCAGAGAGGTCCGCCTGGCGCCTACACTGTACTCCTTTTGTCGCCAGCTGAAGACCTTTTTATTCTCTCAGTATTTTAACACTTAATTTTAATTTACATTTAAATTTTACTGTTCTAACTCTGTATTTTAATCTTATATCAATTTTGCTGCGTGGTTTTTATCCTGGTTGTGCTTTTTATACTCTATTTTGTATTTGTGCTTTTAACCTGTTGGTTGTTTTATTATGGCTTTAATTTTTGTGAACCGCCCAGAGAGCTTCGGCTATTGGGCGGTATAGAAATGTAATAAATAAATAAATAAATAAAAATACTGTATTTCTATCCTAACAACAACAAAGCCAAATCTACATTGAAATATATCAATCAGCATGTACAAATTGAATGCAAATTGGTGCCCTATTTTGTCCTCGTTTTTTGGGGTGATGCACTTCCACTTGGTGAGTGATTCTTAAGTGGCCTCCTTGCTCACAACTGAAGTATCACCCAGTAATGGGCCCTCCATAACTCCACAAAGTCCAGGGTCTATAATTACCTAACTGCCCCACCACTACAGATCTGTGTATTGCTGCCCTGAGTGGCAAACTAACTACTTTGTTTGCAGCCTCGACGATTCCAGTCCATGCTGTGAAATGTTCGAAGGGCCTGGAATGTTCCTGCCTATGCAGGCCAGCTATTGGCTCCTTCTGGTCTTGGAAGGATGATAAACGGTTCCAGATCAGGCTGGGACTTAGGGCCTTGCTAGACCTACCTGATAATCTGGCCGGAAGTCGGGGCAACGGCGCGCTACAGCTAGCGCGCGCCATCACCCTTTTCCACACGTAGGACGCGACGGGGCAAGGGGAAGCCCCGTCGCGTCCGCCATTTTTGTTTTCAATTAAAGGGCCATGTGCACAGGAGAGCACCGCTGGATAAGGTAAGTGTTTTTAAAAATAAATATAGGGTTCCCGTTCCCCCTGTCCCTGATTCCCCCCCGCCTGCTCGCTTGCCCGTCCTCCCTCCTCCCCGATGCCCTGTCCCTGTCCTTCTTTCCCCCTCCCCCCTCCCCGATGCCCTGTCCCCCATCCTTCTTTCCCCTCCCCCCTCCCTGATGCCCGTGCCCGTCCTTCTTTCCCCATTCCCCATCTGCAATTCCCGTGCCCGTGCCTGTCCTTCTTCCCCCCCTCTCTCCTGCCGGGTCCGGCCTTTCTCCCGGCCCCTATCTCCCCCCTCCGTGATTTTCCCCCCTGGCCCGATGGGCTCAGTGCTTCTATGAGCGCTGTGCCCAGTCTGTGGCTTCTCTCGGCTACTCACGAGTAAGCAAGCAGCCGGGAAAAGCCACGGACCCTGCTAGACCTTCCGCAGCCCCAGCCTTAGGCCGGGGCTGTGGAAAAGCCGGGCCATAAGCGAATCCGCTTATCCTGGCTTAAGGGAGGCGTTAGCCCGGCCTGATTCCGGGATCCCCTGTGCGTCATCTGGATGCACAGGAGGGAGACCGGGCCTCACACCGCGCTAACGCCTCGTCTAGCAACGGCCTTGGTCTGAGTGACACCACTTCACTGGTGGCTCCGATGTCAGTAAGGCAGGGAATCCACTCCAGGTTTCAGTCCGAACCAGCCAGAACTCTAAAAAGGCTGTTCAAGGCACACCTTGGATAGTCCCTTTAGAATTTTGACTGGTTCTGTCTGAGAGCTTCATCCCACGTACCTGTTTCCCTCGAATTATCCCCTACAGCGCTAAGCTGTCACCGTTGTTGTTGCTGCTACAGGGCGACAGTGATCCTTTGCATACCAGCAAGTAGGTTTAAGGGGGGGAAATGTAAAAAAATCATAAAAAATCAACGGATGACCCAATCCGATTCAAATTTGATATGCTTAAAGCTCTCCTTAATATCTATTACTGTGTCAATTTTGATGTCTTTATCTTTAAAGCTTATGCAGATGTAAGCATTTGTTTAATTTTTTTTCAAAGGGTTCCTTGCTCCCCCTGCCCCCTATTCCCCCCACACAATGTCTGATGCCTCCCTGCCCACTCGCTCGCCCGTCCTCCCCCCGCTCGCCATGTCTGATGCCCCCCTGCCCACTCGCCAGCCCGCTCGCCATGCCCGCCCGATCACCCGCCTGCCATGTCCGATGCCCCCTCCGCCCCCCCATGCTCTCCCCACCCTGGCTCCGCTCTTCCCCCCATCTCTCCTGCTGGGTCCGCTCTTTCCCTCGGCCCCCATCTCCCCCCCTGTGATTCCCCCCCCCCTGGCCCGATGGGCACAGCGCTCCTATGGAGTGCTGTGCCCAGTGCGCAGCTTCTCTTGGCTACTCGCGAGTAAACGAACAGCCGGGGAAAGTCATGGAAGTAGCTAGACCTTCCACAGCCCAGGGCTGCGGAAAAACCGGGCCACAAGCAGATCCGGTTATCCCGGGTCAAGGAAGGATTTAGCCTGGCCTGACCCCGGGATCTCCTGTGCGTTTGCTGCATGCACAGCAGGGAGCCCGGGCCTCGCACCAGGCTAAATCCTTGTCTAGCAACGGCCTTAGTGGTGGCTGCAGGACAAGTGTTGACACAGAGGCCTGCTTTATCTGAATTAAAATTAGGGCTGGAAGTTGGAACACTCCCCCTGCCCCCGCTGCCATTTCACCATGCGATTCGCAGCGGGCAAAACCTGGGTGGATTTTAGTTATTTTGAGGTAGGTGAGATGAATTATAAGGGTACAGAGAGCACGAAACTTCCTTTCGCTCCTCCTGGCTCAATACTGCTGACAGTCACCACCTGTAATTCCCCATAATGCTTCTGAGTACGACACTGCATCACGACGTAGCATTCTGGGAATTAAAGATGGCGGTCAGCCCTGGCATGAGGCGCCAGGCGAACGCCATTGAGTTTTTTGCCCTTGAAATTCGTCCCCAAGCCTAACGTGCGAAAGGGGGTCCTGTCGTAGACCCCTGCCCTTTACAAATTTCACCTGAATGTTTGAATTCCATTAGCATGATTTTATTTATGTCTTTTATTTATTGCATTTCTATACCGCCCAATAGCTGAAGCACCCTGTACCTGTTACACCCCAAAAGGACAACTTTGAGGCCGTATTAGGGATAGGCAAGGATTACGTACCATTCCTTGGGTTCATGCCTTTGCCCATCCTTAGAAGAGCCAAGGTGGCCACTCCCGCTCTAGAAGAATGGCTAATAAAAAAATATCGCTCACTTTCTCAAATCTTTGCCTCTCCCCTGCCTATCTGGCCCATTAAAAAAAAAAGCAATCCTGTTTTGCCTGGTGGCGAGCAAAGTTCCCTGCTTCATAGCTATCTCTCTGACGTTGTTTTTCATCACCGTGAACTCCGGCGGTCAGCAGCTGGGCCGGCGTAATGAAATCAGACGAGGGGGGGGACACCTCCATTTGCCCAGGCGATGCTTATCGCCAGCTCCTCATAACCCTCCCATTGTTTCTTCCTTTTCTCGCCCATCCTGGGCTGGCACGTCCCCATGTTCCTTACACTGGCTTCACCTTTCGCTCGGTTTTTAAATGAACACAGGAAGCAGCAGCACGTGCAGGGCCGTCTCTGGGGCTGCGGCCGGCCGATGATTAAAAACGACATGCCAGGAGCTCCGGGGTCAGCAAGCCATGACAAAGCGAGCAGACACGGCCTGACCCCAGAACCTCAGCATCTGTTCTTCAGCCGTCTTCCTCGGAGGTTTGCAAAGACAGCTGAACGGGGCGGGGTTTTTCCCCCCATTGGTAAGACTGAAAACTGTAGTAAATACTCACGCACACATCTGAGGGTTGAAGTGACTTGAAGCGACCGAGGCCACTCAAGTGCCTTTATTGAGCATACACAGAGTTTAAGTAGGGAAAAAATCTCCTCCTTCTTCTCCCCTCCCCTTCTGCCGAAACCCCTTGGATCACATTGCTTGTATCCTGAATCCACATCTTTAATCCCTTCTGTTTGCTGAGCTAGTCTGCCTTGGTTGTTGATTCTATGTTAGTTACTGGAAGGCAACAGGACATGTCTAGCATTTGAACAATGGTCAATTAACAGGGAGGAAGATAACAGCAAAGCCCTGCTTTGCCCGGGCAGTCTTCTGTCAACGTAACTCCACAGGCCTGTGCTGTAATACTTCATCTCCCCTTTTCTTTATTAATTTATTATGCCGAATTGGTGTTGTCCTGATGAACTCCTGGGATGTGATTGGACAGCTGTTTGTATGTGCTCTGGACGATAAGGTCTCAGAGGGGTGTTTTTCCGCCAGCAGCGGCTACACATTTGCACCAGATTAGGAATACATTGAATAAGACATTTGGGATACATTGAATAAACCAACAGGCGACTATTAATACAGTGATCAATGCAATATACTACATATAATACTTCAGGAAAGAGTAGTACAATGTAATACATATAATACTTTACTTCAAGAGAGAATTTAGTCAGCTGAGAGGGAAGCATGATCACAATACTTCTCGCTAGTGTTGAAGCACATGTTGTTTGGAAGCTATAACTGTTTGTAAGTCCATGTTAAGTTTGTACTTTGTGGGAATTGTCCTGCAGGTTAAAGCAACACATGCTTTTTATATTTGGCAGCCCAGGTGTTGCTGAAGAAGTAGGTAGTCAGTGGCTGCACGACTTTGCAAGACAAGTCCTTCTTTATACAGGAGTAAAACAATTTTACTCAAAGTTCAATTTTATTCAGCTGAGGTATCAGTTCTTGATGGGATGGAAATTTTTAGAGCAAAGCAAGTCTTTGTGCTGGTTTCAACGGTAACCAAGTTATCTGGAACACTGCTTACAGTCCATTGTGGGTCTTCTCACTGGCTGAAGCAAATAGCTAATATGGAATCTTTGGGGCAGCTGTTTCTGGCTCTGATGGTTTTTTGATGCTGGAAGACTGCTGCAACTGATGTCATCTGGACTCTGGTACTCTGTACTGCAGCTCCTCTGGGTTGGTTTCATCTTTCTTTATTATTTTCTGAGAGGACTTCTTGCATCTCTAGGCCAACCAGGCTGGGAAAACTCTGAAAACCTGTATATTGGAAATAAACTACAAGAGAGGTGTGGACTCCTCTTCATCGCTTGGATGAAAAGCAATAGCAAAACAATATTATGTACAGGAATTTGTGCTTTTTTCTTTTAAAATAGGGCTAAGTTTTCATTCTGCACATGCTCTTAGCTAGGCTGCCAAGGGCTAGTTAAAGCTGAGTGAAACTTTCAATCAGGGGCTTTAATGGCTCTGCATGTGAGCGACAAAGAAAGGGTTTTGGGAGATTTGTTTGTTATATTAAAGAAGCCATTGTATTTGTAGCAAGTTTTGAGGTAACATAAGCTCTAGGTAAATTTGCAATAATAAAGCACACATTTTGGAAGTCTAACATAAGATTCAATTCTAAAAACAGATACATTGGCAGCGGTAAAATAGCTTGTCACTGCTGGGTGATAGGATTAAAGTTAGTCATTGTTAGCTCTTCTCTCATTTGCATACAAGGTGGGGGCATGAAGGAGTGGAACATGGGAACAGCGGTTAGGGGAAAAGATGAGTCAATACACAGGAAAACAAAGCGTTGGGGGACATGAAAAGAAAAAATCTTTTAAACTCATCTACTGATATTTGCAATGCTACAGACATTTGCAGAAGGCATTCTATCTGTATTTTAGTGAGAGGAAACAAATTAGTTAGGTAGTGAGCTCTCTTAAATTAGAGGCACTCAAGGGGTCGGTGGGCAAGCATCTGTTTTAGGGTGGATTCTTGCATTGAGCAGGGGGTTGGACTCGATGGCCTTATGGGCTCTTTCTAACTTTGTTGTTCTCTGAAATCTCTTTATGGTAAGGCTTTGAAGCTCACGCTTCTTTTTCTCTGCTCCCAAATCTGCATAAGCTTGTGTTTGGAAAACAAAAGACTGACAGACAGTGGCTATTTAACATACCTTGGGGCAGGGCAGAAACTGTAAGGCAACTTTAATCAGCTTTCGTCAGAGGAATGGTGGAAAAACTAGTCTTTTAGATCAATCACTAGAACTTGAAAATCTTTGGGAAACTAAATTTAGGTTGGGCGGCTAGTCATTTTTGAACTAATTTATGTAGAGCAATGGGTTTCTCTTTAGTGTGGCTATTGCTCTGGCATTGTTGAAAGCTAGGTAAGAGGGATTGGCAGATGAGAACAAGCTCTTTTTACAAGAGCTGCAACTATAATGGTAATAAAGGGAGAGGCTGTGCCAATATTCTTGTAGGTTTTAATCATATTGGCTGGCTCAGAGTTCATGCCTGGCTCTGT
The DNA here is from genome assembly GCF_023053635.1 of Elgaria multicarinata webbii. NCBI lineage: Eukaryota > Metazoa > Chordata > Lepidosauria > Squamata > Anguidae > Elgaria > Elgaria multicarinata. Next base: position 6,443,522 of record NC_086171.1, on the reverse strand, counting down.
AATGGCATGGATACATCTGAAAAAAGACGTTGGGCTGGGGCAACTCTGCGTTAACGTGTAGGGCTTGGATCAAGTAATTCTAATAATTTGAGGGGGTCTGGTGTGAAGGGGGAGGATTCGTGGCAAACATGCCTGAGGCTGCACCATAATGGTGCTGGCACAATCAGAATCAATTACTCTTGGAACAATAAACATTCTCTTCTTCTCACTTTTTAAGCAGGGAAGTACTAGGCTTAAACATCTAGAAGGCAAAGGATCAGAAAGTGGGAAGGAAACTCTTTGCACTTCTCTGGGAGATTTAATTTCTATTTCTTCTTGTAAGGTAGGATCTATCTTTGTACTGTCACTTGTGGTGGCAGGGGTGGAAACTATGCTGGTGGCTATGGTGGAGGACACACCAAGCACACACGAGAAGTTTAAACTCAAACAGGCTTGCTTTTGCAGCTTCAGGGCGCGTGTGGGACTTAAGGTGCGCTCTTCTGGCCCGTTTTTTGCAAGCAGCTGCCTTCTCTGTGCGATGGCGCGGGGCTTGGGCTTACATTTATGGCTGCCGCTGCTGTGCATGCTCTTGACCCAGCCTCGCCTGGAGAAGCGGCGCGGCAGAAGCACTCTTAAAGCACTTCTGAGCTCAGGCCAGTGGTCTGGGCAACTTGCTGCATTCTTACTCCACTTCACTCGCTCTCTAGCACCGACTTGGTGCTTTTGTCGCTTATGGCTGGTGGCAGCTCTGTGACGGCGCTGCGCTAAGGAGGAGGTGGAGGCAGAGTTGGCAGGATGGCGAAGGGGTTTGTGCGCCTGCTGCCCAGGGAGGAAGAAAAGGAGAAAGGAGGCGCAGCTGCCGCGTGGAGCAGTGGCTGGGGGCAGCGAAGAAAGCATGCTTTGCCTGCTTGCCTGCCTGGAGGAGGCATCTGCTTTTAAGGGCTGGGCTGTTATTGCAGGCAAAACGCTCTGCGCCTGAGATTTGCTAAGAACAGGGCATGGCAAGGGTTTATAATCTTCAATACAGGCATTCTGTGGATTTACTTGGCCAGTATCGTGCGCAGGACACAAGGAAGACATTTCTGACAATTTTACTATGTCTTCTTGTCTGCAAGTAAATTGGGCTTCTAAAACTTGCTGTGGTGAAACAATTTGAGTTGGCTGTGGGTCAGGAGTTGGTACTGACGTTAAAGTTAGGGCTAGGGAAGATTTTGGCTTACAAATTTCAATTGCATTATAGTACGGTGGCGGATTAACGCTCAAACCGCTAGTAGTCAAAATGTCTTGAGGTGGATTTTCTTCAGGAGCGGGAGCTAATGCAAAAGCAGAAATTACAGTGGGGGTTGGCTTACAAATTCCAACTGCTTTGTCTTGGGGTGGTAGATTAACACTTAGCCTGCCAGCAGGCAAAGTGGCTGAGTTTCTTTGATGAAATTTGTTGAGCGCTACCCAACATTGAAACCAAGAAAGCAAGATTTTAATTGAGGTGCGAGGTTTTTGATGTAAAACTTCCCCTATTTTTTCCCAATCACTTAAAAGTAGCGAACCGCTTTTCGGGTACCATAAACAAAATTTCCCAATCTCACCAACCAGCTTCTGAAGCGAGGACAATGTGGCTTGCCCCCCTGTCTTATTGACTATGCGGGTCAATTCTACCGCGTGCTTCTGCTGGTGGCTTGATAACCTGCAACCCATACTTACCGCTTGGGGTCTTTTGAAGACGGGGGTCTCGAGGAGACGAGGGTGCACCACTGGAAGCCTGTGCCAGGCTGACGGCAAGTATGTTAGGCGGTTGCGATGGTCCCTGTGAGCGAGCGCCACTCTGTAGTAAATACTCACGCACACATCTGAGGGTTGAAGTGACTTGAAGCGACCGAGGCCACTCAAGTGCCTTTATTGAGCATACACAGAGTTTAAGTAGGGAAAAAATCTCCTCCTTCTTCTCCCCTCCCCTTCTGCCGAAACCCCTTGGATCACATTGCTTGTATCCTGAATCCACATCTTTAATCCCTTCTGTTTGCTGAGCTAGTCTGCCTTGGTTGTTGATTCTATGTTAGTTACTGGAAGGCAACAGGACATGTCTAGCATTTGAACAATGGTCAATTAACAGGGAGGAAGATAACAGCAAAGCCCTGCTTTGCCCGGGCAGTCTTCTGTCAACGTAACTCCACAGGCCTGTGCTGTAATACTTCAGAAAACCCATGGGGTTCGTGTCGTAGGGTGGCCGCTGACGAACTGCGATCTGCATAACATTTGCATATGCTAATTTATATGCACAGATGCACATTTCGAAACGATTAAATGGAAACGCAGTCCGTCTCACCATAGCGTGGGTGAGTTGGACCAGGCAGAGATGTCTGGGTTTTGTGAAATCTCTCCTCTGTGTATTTCGTGACTTGCGCACTGTCATTGGTTCTGGTATCCGTTCACAGACGGATACCAGTTTATTTTAGTTTTTTGATTCCCCCCCCCCCGATTATGCAGACAAATACGCAAATAATTCTGTAAGAGGATTCACAACAATTTATGTAATTTAAATTAGTACGTAACATTTAGCATATTGCTCCTTGTTCTATTCAACTTCCCCCCACGTATATTTTCCAGGATGTCACATGTCTTTGCAGAAACATGCGTATTTACCTACAAATAAATTTGCATAAATTTCAGGAAAGTTCTTTAAAAAGTTATGGAAGTCCTCAGGCAGGTCAGGGTATTCCACAGGTCAGATTTAAAAATCCAAACTGATTTTAGTCCATCTCGAATTTCTCCAGCATCCCTAGGAACAGGTGGCCTGTGTGCTAGGGTGACCCTACGGAAAGGAGGACTGGGCTCCTGTATCTTTAACAGTTGCATAGAAAAGAGAGTTTCAGCAAGGGCCCTTTGCAAGCATGCAGCACCTGGTGAAATTCCCTTTTCATCACAACACTTAAAGCTGTAGGAGCCCTGCCTTCTTTTGTATCTGGTCAACAGCTTTAACTGTTGTGATGGAGAAGGAATTTCACCAGGTGCTGCATGCATGCAAATGACCCCTGCTGAAATTCTCTTTTCTTTACATCTGTTAAAGATACAGGAACCCTGTCCACCTTTCCATGGGGTCACTTTACTGTGTGCCTGCCGTCAGGCACTAACTGTTGATAGACTATGCATGCTGGCTGGGAATGATGGGAGTTGCAGTCCAACACATTTGGAGGGTAAAACGTGGAGGCAGTGAGAGACTTTGAATTTCTGGGCGCAAAGATTACTGCAGACGCTGACTGCAGCCAGGATATCAGAAAACATTTATTTCTTGGGAGGAGAGCAATGACAGATCTCGATAAAATAGTTAAGAGCAGAGACACCACACTGACAACAAAGGTCCGCATAGTTAAAGCAGTGGTATTCCCCGTAGTAACCTATGGCTACGAGAGCTGGACCATAAGGAAGGCTGAGCGAAGGAAGATAGATGCTTTTGAACTGTGGTGTTGGAGGAAAATTCTGAGAGTGCCTTGGACTGCAAGAAGATCAAACCAGTCCATACTCCAGGAAATAAAGCCAGACTGCTCACTTGAGGGAATGGTATTAAAGGCAAAACTGAAGTACTTTGGCCACGTAATGAGAAGACAGGATACCCTGGAGAAGAGGCTGATGCTAGGGAAAGTGGAAGGCAAAAGGAAGAGGGGCCGACCAAGGGCAAGATGGAGGGATGATATTCTGGAGGTGACGGACTCGACCTTGGGGGAGCTGGGGGTGGCGACGGCCGACAGAAAGCTCTGACGTGGGCTGGTCCATGAAGTCACGAAGAGTCAGAAGCGACTGAACGAATAAACAACAGGTTGGGGAATGCTATCCAGGGTTTACCTGGACAGACAGAGCTTGGAAGGTGAAAATGCTTTATTCTTTATTTAATGTTTCTTTTCTTTTCTTTGTACCCTTCCTTTCTACAAAAAAAGCAGCACTCAAGGCAGCTATGGGACTCCATTCTTTGGGGGATCACCTTCTCCCAAGTACCTTTTTTTTTTTTTTTTTTTGGCTTTCCCCAACGCTGTTTGCCTTTTCCTAGCTTCACTGACATGCAAAAATGTTAGGCCAGGGCTTTCTCCTCCTCACTCACCTCCCTCTGCCTGATGTAAAAGAGGCCCATTCATAGGCCTGCCTGAGGCAAATCTCCAAACACGGCAGGTTAGTGCTACCTGTGTTGTAACAGGGAATGACCAGAGTCTGCTTTCTCTCCCCTCCAGCCCCCAGCCCCCAAGAACGGCCAGCTCCTTGGGAAGGATTAAATAGTGACATCTGAACTCAGACCAGTGCTCCCTCCTCCCGAATTCAGCCACGCCGCCAGGTGAAGAGGCGACCGGAGCGACGGGGCTGCTTCTGCAGGAGCTACCGTGCTCTGGAAGTGTTCTGCAAACAAACCTGGCGGCTGCTGAACCTTATCAGGGGGGCCTCCGCGAGAACATGCGGGAACCTTGCCTGATTGCTGAGCTCATCAGGAGAGGTTCTGCTGATGGGGGTGTCATCATCAGGCATCCCCCCGAAAAAGAGGATGCTAATGTGCATAAAATTTGTAGACTTTTTTTGGGGGGGCCATAAAATGTTACAGATTTAGAAATCATCCCTAGAATTTGAATAGAAATAAAATAGAAATAGAGGTGACCCTGTGTGTTGTCCAGGTGCTTTCAATGAGCCAGTGATACATATTTATTTATCACGGTGATAAATATTTATTTATTTATTTATTTATTAAATTTATATACCGCCCCATAGCTGAAGCTCTCTGGGCAGTTTACAAAAGTTTTCTCAGAGCACGTTTTTCTCAGAAAAGTCATGAGATTTTTCTTTTCCTACCCCATTAGAAATAAAAGGCCACTTTGCAGATATTTCCAAAATTCCTTCCCAATTGTACAAAACAGTATTGTATTCAGGGAAACCTCTTGCAAAAGAACGTGTATAGAAGAGCCAGTGTGGTGTAGTGGCTAAAGTGTTCAACTGGGAGTTGGGAGATCCGGGTTCTAGTCCCCACTCGGCCATGGAAACCCACTGGGTGACTCTGGGCCAGTCACAGACTCTCAACCCAACCCACCTCACAGGGTTGTTGTGAGTATAAAATGGAGAGGAGGAGGATTATGTACACTGCCTGGGGTTCCTTAAGAGGAAAAAAGGAAGGATATAAATACAACAACAATCTTGAAGGTCCATTTCTTCTTTCTGAAGGTTCTTTATCTTTAAACTGGATTTGGACTGGACAGCTCTGTCAAGAGAGTCCGCCTTCAAATAGAGGACTGTCCTCTGTAAAATGGGACACCTGGCCACCCTGTCAACTTTGGACAGGGTAGTTTGCCCAGGCCCCTGGACAATGCCCCCCCCCCCGAGAAGTGTTGTAAAAATAATAACATGCGATCCGTTCACATGAGCCAAGGGCCCCTGTGTGACAGCCTCCCCGTGAAAATCCCGTTGCATCTGGCACCAAGATTCCTCTGGTGGCCCCGGACTCCAGATGCCCCTGTGCTAGGGTGACCATATGAAAAGGAGGACAGGGCTCCTGTATCTTTAACAGTTGCATAGAAAAGGGAATTTCAGCAGGGGTCATTTGTATATATGAAGAACCTGGTGAAATTCCCTCTTCAGCCCACCAGTTAAAGCTGCAGGAGCTATACTAGAGTGACCAGATTTAAAAGAGGGCAGGGCTCCTGCAGCTTTAACTGTTGTGATGAAAAGGGGATTTCACCAGGTTCTCCATATATACAAATGACACCTGCTGAAATTTCCTTTTCACTACAACTGTTAAAGATACAGGAGCCCAGTCCTCCTTTTCATATGGTCACCCTACCCTGTGCCTTCAGAGAGGTAGGTTGTGATCTGCGGATGGATGATTTGCAACTTATTGCCCAAGATTCCTGACTCTCAACAGTAGAACAACAGACCTTGCTCTGCCCTTTTAATGTAGGCCACTGAGATGGACGGAACCTTGCATATGCAGGGACAGGATTTGCACGTGATCAGACCGTGAGCTCAGTTCTGGCACTGCAAACCAATTTCCCGGCTGAGCGTATGCTCAGAGGCACTCTTGTTCATCCATTCTAAGGTATGTGCCCTTCCCTCGCCATTTCCACCACCCCACCCCTCCACGAGCCAGTCTTTTGCATGTGTTGACAGACCTGCAGATCTAAGAGAAAACACAGTAGATCTTGCAAGCTTGAAATCAAATTATTATTATTATTATTATTATTATTATTATTATTATTATTATTATGCAGGTGAATTTTAAACCTAAGAATTTTAAGACGTTGTGATTGTTTATTTATTTATTTATTTATTTATTTATTTATTTATATTTATTACATTTATATACCGTCACATAGCCGAAGCTCTCTGGGCGGTTTACAAAAGTTAAAAACAGCAAACATTTAAAAAGTATACAAAATTTAAAACCATCAAAAACATAACAACAGTATAAAAACAACAACAATTTTAATATTGTATTGGCTTTATATGCTCTTGTAACTAATTTTATGTATTATATTGTATTTAATATTGCTCCCTGCCTCGATCCAGAGGGAGAGGTGGGTAAGAAATAAATTATTATTATTATTATTATTATTATTATTATTATTATTATTTCCTGCTGCCTAAAGACTGGCATTTTGGGGCTGTGGTGCATAAGGAAGCCAAGTGTCCTAGTTGATACGTGTTATTTGAAGCTGTCCTCAGGTTGAAGGGCTGTCCAATCCAAGTTCAGTGTATAAATAAAGTTTTATCGGAAGGGACAGCTGAGGGTCCCTGAAGTTGCTCATCAACAGTTTTTAGCACCTGGGCAGCAGACGGAAAGGCACACACATCCACAGCCTTTCCCACTATGATGAGATGTACTTCTATTTTAATTATAGTTCTACATTTGCAATAAATTAGCAATTCGTTTCATGCAATTTTAATGCAAATTTTTGACTTCTCTTTCGTGATGCTTAAGTGGCAACCATACCCCCTGGCTACTACGTTACTTTCATTTAAGCACCAGGTGATGTCAAGAGACAGCGCGGTGTAGTGGTTACAGTGTCGGGTTGCGGCTCTAGAGATCTGGGTTCTAATCCCCACTCAGCCACGAAGCTCGCTGGGTAACTTTGGCCAGTTACTGACTCTCGGCCCAACCTACCTCACAAGGTGGTTGTGAGGATAAGATGGAGGAGAGGGTGGACTTTGTAAACTGTCTTGCGCTCCTTGCAAGAGGAAAAAAGACGGGATATGAACGTAATAAATAAAAATATTTTTTTCTTTCCCCGAGTTCTTTGACAGATTATTAATGTTACTGCTGTTGTATTTTTGCTGCTGTTTGCCTGTTTTTAGTGTGTCATTGATGATGTTGTAACATTATTATTATTATTATTATTATTTTATTATTTATTACATTTTTATTCCGCCCAATAGCCGAAGCTCTCTGGGCGGTTCACAGAAATTAAAACCATGAAGAGCACAGTAAAACAACCAACAATCTAAAAACACAAATACAAAATACAATATAAAAAGCACGACCAGGGTAAAACCACACAGCAAAAAATGATTTAGGTTAAAATACGGAATGAAAACAGCAAAGTTTAACTTTAAGTTAAATTAGGTGTTAAAATACTGAGAAAATAAAAAGGTCTTCAGCTGGCGACAGAATAGGGTGATCATATGAAAAGGAGAACAGGGCTCCTGTATCTTTAACAGTTGTATTGAAAAGGAAATTTCAGCAGGTGTCATTTGAATATGTGGGGAACCTGGTGGAATTCCCTCTTCATCACAACAATTAAAGCTGCAGGTGCCCTGCCCTCTTTTAAATCTGATCACTCTAGTATAGCTCCTGCACTTTTAACTGCTGTGCTGAAGAGAGAATTTCACCAGGTTCTCCATATATACAAATGACACCTGCTGAAATTCCCTTTTCTATGCAACTGTTAAAGATACAGGAGCCCTGTCCTCCTTTTCATATGGTCACCCTACGACAGAAGGAGGCACCAGGCGAACCTCTCTGGGGAGCACATTCCACAGATGGGGTGCCACAGCAGAGAAGGCCCTCCTCCTGGTAGCCACCTGCCTCATTTCCTTTGGCACGGTCTCATGGAGAAGGACCCCTGTGGATGACCTTAAGGTTTGGGCAGACACATATGGGAGGAGGCGTTCCTTCAAATAACCTGGCCCCAAGCTGTTTAGGGCTTTGAATGTTCGTACCACACTTTGAATTGGGCCCGGACCTGGACTGGCAGCCAATGAAGATGGAAAAAGACTGGCATGATGTGGTCTCACCAGCCAGTCCCTGTTAGTAAACGGGCTGCCCTATTTTGTACCAGCTGAAGTTTCCGGATGTTTATCTGTATGTGTGTGGGTTTTTTAAATTATTGGGAGCAGTCTATGGAAAGACAGGGGACGAATGTTTTAAACAAAACAAATAAACAAACCCGTAATGGGAAGGGATGATAGCTCACGGAATTGAGTGCATGGCCCGCAGCAGAGGAAGGCAGAAGACAGATTGGAATCTACACGCAGATCTCTGGATGATTTGCAGTAATTTGGTAAGGGCTTCTGACTCCTAATTGTCTAACGATCTCAACAACTAAAAAGCGCGCCCCCCCCCCCCAATTAAGTTGCTGGAAAAGAATGCTGGAAGAAAAACCAAGAGCAGGTTTTGTGCATGAAAGGATTTGTTACCTTAGTTCTGGTCCCGATCACTAATTCCTGGGCTCCTCATGTGATCATAACCACCCTACTTCTTCATTCCTAGTTGCCCGCCTGTCTTGCCTGGGCCATCATTTTGAAAAGCGTGGCTACTTGTGAATGACACCCATCACCGAAAAAGAGGAAAAATGAGGACCCCTCTTCGCATAAAATGTGCATGTGATAAGTTACATGTAGGGTGACCATATGGAAAGGAGGACAGGGCTCCTGTATCTTTAACAGTTGTATTGAAAAGGGAATTTCAGCAGGTATCATCTGTATATATGGAGAACCTGGAGAAATACCCTCTTCATCCCACCAGTTAAAGCTGCCCTCTTTTAAATCTGGTCGCTCTAGTATAGCTCCTGCAGCTTGAATTGTTGTGATGAAGAGGGAATTTCCCCAGGTTCCCCATATATACAAAGGACACCTGCTGAAATTTCCTTTTCAATACAACTGTTAAAGATACAGGAGCCCGGTCCTCCTTTTCATATGGTCACTCTATGTAAGGAGCTTTGAGTGATACCTTTCTGGGGGAAAGGAAAATGGGGTATATAAATCCTTAAAAATCAATCAATCAAAGAAGACTGGACAGCTGAGTGGTCCACAGGATTGGGGCAAAAGGGCCGGAGGGGAAGAGTTGGAGAGGTAAAGGAAAACAGAGAGAGAGAAATGGGCCATCAGAACATCAGAAGAGTCCTCCTGGATCAGACTGAGTCCAGCACTGTGTTCACACATTGGCCAATCAACCATCGGCCAGGGATCAGCAAAGCAGGACCTGGTGCAACAGCACCTTCCCTCCAGGGCCGGATTAAGGCCAGCTAATGCCCTAAGCACAGCCCCATCACCTGCGACTTACGCACTCGCTCTCATGTTTCTTGCTCTCCCGGTGCATTGCACGTTCATTACGTTGGGCCTCTTCAGCTGGCTGACTATCTAAAGAACATATTGCTTTCTCCAAGGCCAGATGCAATGTTTATTCTATCGAATTACTTCGGGGCAGATATGCTGGTGTCCCTTATCAGGAACGACGGTGCCCCTGTAGGAAAGTGAAAGTGGAGACAATGGAGCATATTCTTCTGTGCTGTAGCTTTTATAATCAGGGCCGCCATCTTATGATCACCCCATTGTTGAGCAAACTGTCCAGAAGTTCAGACAAATTTTATGTTAAGTTTCTGTTGAAAGATAAGTCCTCAAGAGTAACTTTGGCTGTTGCTAAATTTCTTACAGTGGCGGCCAGGATTAGAACTCTCTATGTATTAGACGAAAGTTGATAATAGCTCTAACTGTATGATTTCATGTTTGATTCTTGTTGTTTCATGGATCTATGGATCGCAATAAGGAAGTATGGTATGGTACTGCCCCATCATGGTTCCCCCTTGGCCGTTCCATTGTTTAGCTGGCATGACATTCAGACTCAATAAGTGGCGAAGGTGAAATAAGACATTAAAAACTCCGTTTTCTTCAAGCCCACCCCCCACGCCAGAACACACAACTATATTAAATATAAACTTGGTGAGACAGTCAAACATACTGAACTCTAGGTATAGGTTGAGACAAAGATTGTCAGAAAGGTATCTCAGATGTCAGATGACGTCGTGGGACACATAGAGCCCAAAGCTGGTCGATTGGGTATAATAAAATAAAGCACAAATAATAATAAATAAATGCTGCTCTTCGAATATGCCGCTGGGCCCCTTCTATGAATCTGGAATTCCTTAAAATTAGATGGCTACAGCTATGGTCCTGGTACTCTGTGGTGCCCCCTGCCCTCGGGGGCACGTGCTTATATTACTGATTAATTCAGGGCTGCCTCCCTCCCATTTCCCCCAGCAACTGGTGCACACAGGCGTACTGGCATTGATACTGGAGGTAGCACATGACTGTCAGAGCTAGTAGCCATTGATAGTGAAGGGGAGTGGAATGCAGACTCAGAAGGGGCAAAGCGGAGAGAGACGGTAGCCCACTTAAGAATGATTTGGAATAACCAGCCAGACCTTTGGCTACGGCAGGCGTCTCGTCCGCTTCACGTTCTGTCAAGATGGCAGTAAATGACTGAACCATCTCATGCTGCGGTCTCTGTGTCAGAACAAGTCGGAATTATTAATCCCTCGGTGAAGCCGAGCATCATAACGGCGATTTGGAACTTGCTTGTGGCTGGCTGCCATATCCTTTGGTATCATTTACATTTGAGTGACACCCGCTTTGTTTTCGAGCGGCTCCTTCATTCCTGGGCTCTTGCTAAGGGGGCCTTTGAGAACAGGCATGAAGTCCTGCGTTAACCTGGGCCCTGTGGAGCTCCTGCTGAGTCAAGCGCTGGGGAAGGAGCGTGCCCAGCCGGCCAGGATTTTATTGGCCTAATCAGTAAAACCTGGGTACTGGATCACCAATATCTAAGTCTCAAGAAGCTAGTGAACTGCAGGTGCTCCCAGGCTCGCTCTGGCCACAACCCATCCGCCTTGGTTTGGGTCCACCTTGCAGATTCTCTGTGCCTCTTGGCTTTTTCACGTTTAGTCAAAATCCCACAGCCTTTCCGGGACGTTGCCTTCTGGAGTGTTCGGGGTTTAACTAGGGTGACCCTATGAAAAGGAGGACAGGGCTCCTGTATCTTTAACAGTTGTATTAAAAAGGGAATTTCAGCAGGTGTTATTTGTATAGATGGAGAACCTGGTGAAATTCCCTCTTCATCACAACAGTGAAAGCTGCAGGAGCTATACTAGAGTGACCCGATTCAAAAGAGGGCAGGGCACCTGCAGCCTTCACTGTTGTGATGAAGAGGAAATTTCCCCAAGTTCCCCATATATACAAATGACACCTGCTGAAATTTCCTTTACAATACAACTGTTAAAGATATAGGAGCCCTGTCCTCCTTTTCATATGGTCACCCTAGTTTAACGATCAACACCATACACACATTTCCCATCCCCTTGTCTGCCAATTCCTTCCCATATGTTGCAATTTTACCCCCAGTTGAAGGCACTGCTGCAGAATGCGGTTTCCATCTATCACCGCATTTTCGCGATTTTATAAAATGCCGGATTCCTACTTGAAAATGGCGGGAGAGGCGTCGGAGGTTGACAGCATCATGATAAGGACCTAGAAATCTCCATGGGGATACAATATCTTTCATGACCTATCACGAGGATACAAGGAATTGCTCGTGTGGAGAAGTATACCACCATATCCTTGCCCCTGGCAGGACCCACCCGAAGACACAAGGAATGGGCTTCTATCAGGGTGGGTAATTTTTCTCTTACACAGTTCCAAAGTAAATCTTTTGCGCCTCCCATTCTAATTCGGGGACGGAGAGCAGTGTCTAAGAGCTATCAGAAGTTTGCGTGTTCTGTACCATGCTTAAGGAGAAGAGTTGTGCAAAGAGGTGCTGGTTTCCCCCCACACACCAAACCAGCTGCAATTTACAAGGGGGGGGGGAGATCCCAATCCCCTTGGCTTTGAATGTCAAGGGAGTTTTCATTACAATCCAATCAAGGCGTTTGACATTCTTTTGGAGGTCCTCAGCTCCTGGTAGCACTAGCCAGCAAAGAAACTTCTGACTGCCAGCTACGGGAGTATTTTAATTTAGCCCCAAGCTAGACAGGTGTGATCAAGAACAGGAGAGAGGGAGATAATATAAGCAGAGACCTTTCAGTAGCAATACAGGTGTCTGCTGCAATAAAGTATTTTTTTAAAACACACACACACGAAAGGCATAATGCAAGTCTTAGAACTGGAGAGAGATATAAAGAAACCACATCAGAGCTAATAGCCCGATGCTCTTGAAGCTAGGGTCTTTTACAGAGGACAGTCAACTATTTAAAGCGTTGCCAGAGGACTATCCGCTGTTTGAAGGGTTGTCCAGTCCAAATCTGTTCCAAAGATAATGAACCGTAAGAGCTGTTTCCCATCAACGGTTAGTACCTGGACAGCAGACTGTGCAAGACACGCCAGGATGAGATGTACTGTGTTTCTATTTAACTTATAACCATGATCTATAAATTTGCATCTATACATATGCATTAGCATATTCACATTTTATGCAAATCGCTGTCTCCCTTTGGGCCACTGATTAGGGTGACCCTATGGAAAGGCGGACAGGGCTCCTGTTTCTTTAACAGTTGCATAAAAAAGGGAATTTCAGCAGGTGTCATTTGCATGCATGCAGCACCTGGTGAAATTCCGTCTTCTTCGCAACAGTTAAAGCTGCAGGAGCCCTGCCCTCTTTTGTATCTGGTCAAGAGGGCAGGACTCCTGCAGCTTTAACTGTTATGAAGAAGAGGGAATTTCACCAGGTGCTGCATACATACAAATGACACATGCTGAAATTCCCTTTTCTATACATCTGTTAAAGATACAGGAGCCTGGTCCTTCTTTCCATATAGTCACCCTAAGTTCTGGAATGCTCTCCCCTTGAAGGCCCAACTGGCACCAACATTAGCCCAGTTTGGGCGCTAAGTTAAAACGTGTTTTTTTATCAAAGCCTTTGAGGGCTAAATTTGCCTAAAAGCTTCCCATAGTTTTAGTTGTTTTTATTGATTTTAAATTTTCTACTGGCTTTAGCTTGTTAATAGTTTAAAACGTTTTTGTATGTGTATATTATTTATTGTTTTAGACTGTTTGAATTGATTTTATATTATTATTATTATTATTATTATTATTATTATTATTATTATTATTATTATTATTCCGCCTTTTGCCCAATACTGCACCTCAAGGTGGCCTTAAAAAGTTTAAAACATACATTGGCGGCATGGGGGAACAAAACCATAAACGTTTAAAATACACAACAAAATTAACATAGATGGAGGGCCAGATTATTCTCCAAAGGCCTGCTGGAACAAACAAGTTTTAGCCTGCTTCCGAAAGCCCATCAAGGAGGGAGCCAGCCTAGCTTCCCTGGGAAGAGAGTTCCAGAGCACCGGAGCAGCCACCGAGAAGGCCCTCTCCCATGTTCCCACCAAGCGTGCCTGTGAAGAAGGTGGGACTGAAAGAAGGGCTTCTCCAGAAGATCTCAAAGCACGGGCAGGCTCATAAGGGAGGATACGGTCTTTCAAATAACCTGGACCCGAACCATCTATTCACCATCCTGAGATACCAGTGATATAGCCTTCAAATATTGAGTTTGTTCGGACTCTATACTGTTAGCTTCACCCTACCCGGTGCCTGTTTACACTTCCCTGTGCCTGTTTGCATTCTCCTTCCCTCTTTATTGTTTACTACAACTTATTAGATTGTAAGCCTATGCGGCAGGGTCTTGCTATTTACTGTGTTATCTGTACAGCACCATGTACATTGATGGTGCTATATAAATAAATAATAATAATAATAATAATAGGGTGGGATACAAATGTTTTAATAAAGTTAATTAATTAATAAATAGCTGGCTTTTTCAGGATACCAAATACTGTGCCCAATATTAAACTACACTAATACATCTAGACTATAACCATTGTCTTCTTTGGTATTATGATTCCTTGAATGTGAGGGAGCTAGAGCATTACTCTCTCTCTCTCTCTCTCTCTCTCTCTCTCTCTCTCTCTCTCTCTCTCTCTCTCTCTGTGTGTGTGTGTGTGTATCTATTATTTATACTTAATACTTAAAAGGTTGTCATACAGAGGAGGGCCAGGATCTCTTCTCGATCCTCCCAGAGTGCAGGACACGGAATAATAGGCTCAAGTTAAAGGAAGCCAGATTCCAGCTGGACATTAGGAAAAACTTATTGACTGTTAGAGCAGTACGACAATGGAATCAGTTGCCTGGTGAGGTTGTGGGCTCTCCCACACTAGAGGCCTTTAAGAGGCAGCTGGACAACCATCTGTCAGGGATGCTTTAGGGTGGATTCTTGCATTGAGCAGGGGGTTGGACTTGATGGCCTTATAGGCCTGTTCCAACTCTACTATTCTATGATCTCTCTCTGTGTGTGTAGCTATTTTCCCTGACAGGAATTTCTCCCCTCCCACATATCCCTGTTTTATAAGCTTTTCAGCATGCAAGGCCAACAATCTGTCTCAGGAGACGGAGGAGAAAATACACACAACGCCTCTCCAGATTAATGAAATTAAACTCATTCATGTCACTTCATGCATTCAGCAACCTGTCACAGACGGAAAGCAAAACAAAACCGGCCAGGGCCAACCACAGCGATTTCCAGTGGCGGAAGGCCTGCTTGTCCTGCAGAAGACCCTGGGTTCAGTTCCTGGCAATTCTGGTGAAAAAAGAGTTCAGGAAGAAAAGGGCTCAGAAAGGCCCTGTTCAGATGACATGCTGAACCATGGAGGTTAAGTATTTTGAACTAAACACTATGGCTTAGCATGTCATGTGACCTATTCCTAACCATGGCAGCTACATAACAATGGTTTAAACACACTCACTAGTCATTTGCTGCAAATAGGTTAGATAGGGTGACCATATGAAAAGGAAGACAGGGCTCCTGTGTCTCTAGCAGTTGCATAGAAAAGGGAATTTCATGTGTCGTTTGTATGCATGAAGCACCTGGTGAAATTCCCTCTTAGTCACAACAGTTAACGTTGCAGGAGCCCTGCCCTCTTTTATATGCAACTGTTGAAGATACAGGAGCCCTGACCTCCTTTTCATATGGTCACCCTAGACAATACATTTAAATAGTTGACAGTTGGTTATTTAATCTACCGTGGGTTACTGTGTTGTGTGGAGGGACTTTATTTTAACCAACAGTTAGTTATTTGGCTGGAATAACCAATGGAAATAATCTAGGGTGACCATATGAAAAGGAGGACAGGGCTCCTGCATCTAACAGGTGTATAGAAAAGGGAATTTCAGCAGGTATCATTTGTATGCATGCAGCACCTGGTGAAAGTCCCTCTTCATCACAACACTTAAAGCAGGAGGAGCTATACTAGAGTGACCAAATACAAAAGAGGGCAGGGCTCCTGTAACTTTAACTGTTGTATTGAAAAGGAAATTTCAGCAGGTGTCCTTTGTATAGATGGGGAACCTGGTGAAATTCCCTCCTCATCACGACAGTTAAAGCTGCAGGAGCCCTGCCCTCTTTTAAATCTGGTCACTCTAGTACAGCTCCTGCAGCTTTCACTGTTGTGATGAAGAGGGAATTTCAGCAGGTTCTCCATATATACAAATGGCACCTGCTGAAATTTCCTTTTCTATGCAACTGTTAAAGATACAGGAGCCCCAGGGCCGGTGCTTCCGTTAGGTCAACTAGGCAGCCGCCTAGGGTGCAGACCTCAGAGGGGAGCAGTACTGCCCTTTAAGGGTCACAGTTTTATACAAATTAGCTGTTTTAAGAAAAAACATAATAAAAGGAAAATCTAATACCCGTATTTCTTCGATTCAAAGGCGCCATCGAATCTAAGGCGCACCCCATTTTTAGACCTGTTTATTTGGGAAAAAAAGATGCACACTAATTTCAGTACCACCAACAGAAAACCCTAGTTGTCACTGAGCAAGCTCCACTTTAAGGACTACGGCATAGCCTGGGTGTGAGGAAGTGATTGCAGGCAGAGCAACATGAGAGACTGCCCAATTCTTATTGGGCAGCTGGATTTTGGCGCCACTGGGCTGAGAGGGGCTTAGGGGTTAGCAAAAAACAGGCGCTTATCCTCCCAGCTCCTCGTCCCGGCTCGCGGCTGCTGCAGGAACTTCCTCTTTTGGCTGCCTGCCTGCACGTGGAGGAGAGAGACGATGGAGCTGGAGCTGCCGCGTGAGAGCAGCTTCGGTGGAGCAGAACAGGTTTTTCCGCGGGCGTGAGGGGTTCCAGGCGGGACGCACGCTTCCCAGCACGGCGGCTGGAGGGGGGACCCGGTGCTTGGGGGGTGAGCCTCCTGACTCTTGGAGCCTCTTGTGTCGTCCCGGCGCGGCTGACGAGGGCCAGAGCTGCACGGGGCGCCCTGTAGGCTCCAATCAGCCAGCAAAGCAATTTTACCATATTTCTTCGATTCTAAGGCGCCATCGAATCTGAGGCGCACCCAATTTTTAGAGCTGTTACTTTAGGGAAAAAAGTGTGTCTTAGAATCGAAGAAATACGGTAGTTCAGAAACTCCTCTTGAGCAGCTGAATTGAAGTTGGCAATTTTGGGGTGGTGGTGGTGGTACAAATAGGTCACCTTGCCTAGCGCGCAAAGTAGTCTGGCCCTGGCCCTGGGGATCCCTGTCTAGGGTGACCATATGAAAAGGAGGACAGGGCTCCTGTATCTTTAACAGTTATATAGAAAAGGGAATTGCAGCAGGTGTCAATTGAAGTGGGTGAACTTCCCTCTTCATCACAACAGTTAAAGCTACACTAGCTGTAGTAGAGTGGCCAGATACAAGAGAGGGCAGGGCTTCTGCAGCTTTAACGGTTGTGATGAAGAGAGAATTTCACCTTCTTCAATTGACACCTGCTGAAATTCCCTTTTCTACATTACTGTTAAAGATACAGGAGCCCTGTCCTCCTTTTCATACGGTCACCCTAAATAATCGAAACCGTGCAGAGTTGTCTATTTGAACCACCATTGGTTATAATGTTGTGTGGAGGGCACCGTTGGCGATTTCCTCAGCCACGGAGTCGCAAGGCAAGAGCAGTCAAAGCGGGAGCTGCCTCTCTAGTCCAGCCTGCCGAATAGATTTTTGGCAGCAATGGCTGATGGGATAGTAGCGGGAGGATTGAAGAGTGGAGAGAGGGTGGGGGATGCGTGAGTCAACTCAGCGTGGAATGACAGTCAACTCAATGTTGATACTAATCTACACCACGGTTGATTATTATCATGTCGTGTGGAGAGGACCCCCTAGAGCAGCCTTCCTCAACCTGGGGCGCTTCAGATGTGTTGGACTACAACTCCCAGAATGCCCCAGCCAGCTGGCTGGGGCATTCTGGGAGATGCAGTCCAACACATCTGGAGTGCCCCAGGTTGAGGAAGGCTGCCCTAGAGAAACAACAGTCAAATTGATTATTCCCGCGTTGTTGACTGTTGTGTTGTGTGAATGCAGCATAGTTTTCATTGGTTTCAATGGGTCTTCTCTAAATAGGAGTAAATCTGGATTCAACTCTTTGAGGCCTTAGCTACACCTTACCTTCTATCCCACGATGGAGGAGGGAAGATCTCGCGTTGTGATTAATGCTAGATCCCTCCTCCGTTCACACGTAAGGTGCGACGACCTCAGGAGGTGAGGTGTTGCGCCCGCCATTTTTTTAAAAAAGAAGACGGAGTGCATGAACAGTCATGCGCAAAGGTAAGTTTTTTTAAAAAAATTGTAACTTAATTTCTCTGTTCCCCCCACCCTACCCCCAATGGGTGCAGCGCTCCTGGGGAGCGCTGCGTCTCATGTGTGGCTCCTGGCTCCGCGTGAGTAATCACGCGGAGCTGGGTCAACCCACGGCAATGGGCCACACGTTTCGTGGTCTTGGGGTCAGCCCAGGACCGCGGAAAAAGCAGGCCCAAAGTGGAGGGCGAGATCCCGGGGCAAGGAAGGAGTCATCCCTCCCTGATCCCGGGATCCCCTGTGCATCATGTGGATGCACAGGGACGAGCCCCGGGTTCGCCCCGGGATTTCGCCCGGTCGAGCTAAGGCCTGAGTCTTCCTACTTGCTTAACCAGGACCTGGAGTGTGAAGGCTACTGAACTCATGAAAGAAAGGTTGCAGATTAAGTGGGTGGGCAGATAGATGGAAGAGTGTGTGTGTGTGGGGGGGGGGGAATAAAAATTGGTGGCCAAAACTGATGACGCTTTGATCCTTGATTTGATGTCAGCGAAGATGAAAAGAGAACATTGAGGCTTTTACCCCTTCAAAAAAAGAAAAGAAAAAAGCAGCTGCCACTTGAAACAGAATAATTGGATAATTAAAAGGCCTTCCCTGATGTCAAATATTATTTAGATGCCTTGATTCAGGGCTGGAATGTGTCATACAGAGGTTTTGGTTTTTAAAAACATTTTCCATTAAAATCTTGTTGAAAAATCTTCAAGATCAAGCCTTCTTCTTCTTCTTCTTCTTCTTCTTCTTCTTCTTCTTCTTCTTCTTCTTCTTCTTCTTCTTCTTCTTCTTCTTCTTCTTCTTCTTCTTCTTCTTGCATTTCTATACTGCCTTCCTGGAATGAGCCAAGGCGTTTTACAACAATTCAGAAAACCTGAATGAGAAGCAAATACAAACATTGTAAAACATTACAAGCAACCTTAAAAACCGTAACAATTTGAAAAGCCAAATAAAACAGACGTGTCATGACTGAATGCAGAGAGAGCAAGGCACGCAAGGAGCGTTAACCCCCCGTTGCTTCTGGAGCACAGATAGAAAATGAGATTGGGCCAGACGCTGGCAGACAAAATCCCAGCAACTGGTCATGTTTTTGATGACTACGAGTCTGTCTGCATCTGGGATATTGTACAGCTGCAAAGTCTGGGATGTTCATGTAGGAACAGCTGGTTTTGCAAGCCACAAACAAACCTCTTCACTTATGAACGTACAGCAGCTTTACAGCAGTTTAGCTGTTGTGGCTTCCCCCAAAGAACCTTGGGAATTGTGGTTCAGCGAGGATGCTGAGAATTAGAGAGTCCTGCTTCCCTGACACTGCATTTGGCTTTATATTTAACACAGAAGTGGGTAGCCTGTAGATCTTTGGATGTTTTGGACTACAATGCCCAGCATTCCTGGCCACTGGCCATGCTGACAAGGGGGCGGTCTATATGCTTTGAAAGCCCCACGGTGGCTGCAGGGTGGCGCTGCACCAGTTGTAGGGCGCTGCGTCAGTTATATGGCTGCACGGTTATCCATCCATAACCTTGCAGCCATTCCCGCGAAGCTGTGAATTCTAAAAAGTCAGGGACTTAACCCAACTTTTTCGATGGAGCAAGGCCAGTACTGTGCATTCCGCCATTTAACGTCGCTCCAGTGTCAAGGCAGAGGCGTTCCCAGGTGGGTGGCAACCCCTGATTGGTCGCCATCCACCCGAGCAGGGGGCAGGGGGCAGGCCCAGCAAGCTGAGTTGCTGCTGGAAAGCCCAGGCCCTCCCTCTGAGTCGGGATTAGCTGCCATGACCCTGCAGCAGAGAAAGTGTGGCGTTCCCTTAAACCTGGCATCGTCGAGGCAAGACCAAGGGCTTATGGGAGCTGAAGTGCAAAACATGTGGAGATTTACTTTCTGCCCATGCCTGATTTAGCACATGGTAGACAGCCAGAGTGTGTGGAAGCTCAGCGCGGCTTGGCTCCTGTACAAACAGGCTGTTGCCTGCAGGGGAAACAGAAGTTGGCACCCAGTGTCTTAAACAGGGGCCTGGACCAGCCAGGACCCACACCAAGCATGTCTGAGGATACCATTATGGCTCATATTAAGGAATGATAAGAGTTTATTGAAGGGAACAGGATGCAGGTAGAAGCATAAGAACCTAAGAAGAGCCATGCTGGATCCATCCATAGGGTGACCATATGAAAAGGAGGACAGTGAAAACTGCAGGAGCTATACTAGAGTGACCGGAGACAAAAGAAGGCAGGGCTCCTGCAGCTTTAACTGTTGGGATGAAGAGGGAATTTCGCCAGATCCTGCATGCAGACCAATGACACTTGCTGAAATCCCCTTTTCTATACAACTGTTAAAGATACAGGACTCCTGTCCTCCTTTTCATAGGGCCACCCTATGGATGGATCCAGCATGGCTCTTCTTAGATTCTTATGCTTCTATCTGCATCACCCTACCCATTATTTATTTATTTATTTATTTATTTTATTGCATTTATATACCGCTCCCATAGCCGGGGCTCTCTGGACGGTTTACAGAAATTCTAAAATTGAGATAAAAACGAGTATACAAAATTTAAAATCCTAAAACACAGAACATACACACATAAAGCATTAAAAACCGTTAAAAAAACTAAACGTGTGGGTGATTAAGATGTGCCGCCATATGCCTGGGCAAAGAGGGAAGTCTTAACCTGGCGCTGGAAAGATAGCAGCGTTGGCACCAGGCGAGCCTCGTCAGGGAGATCGTTCCATCGTCTGGGGGCCACCACCGAAAAGGGCCTGTCCCTCTTTGCCACACTCCGAGCCTCTCTCAGAGTAGGCACCTGGAGGAGGACCTTAGATGGAGGAGGACATCCATCTAGTCCATTACTCTGTTCACACAGTGGCCAACCAGCTGCCCTCCCGCCCATGTTCCCCAGCAACTGGTGTTCATAGGCTTACTGATGTGTAGCACATAGTCATCAGGACTAGTAGCTGTGGTTAGCAACGAAAGCTTACAAATTCATCCACTCTGGATCCCAGAGAAGTGACGGATGCCGTCCAACGGGGCTGGTTATCTGAGCCTCCCCCCTCTCAGACAACACCTCGTAGCAAGCCAGTCGGCTCAGGATTTTCTAGGGCTGGTCTCATTATCTGGTCCAAACTGCCAGAAGACAAACACACACATACACATATATACAGAGAAGGAGAAAAAGGGGGCTTCCTTCTTGGCAGTAAAATACAGTTTTTCACAGCACCGAAAGAAGCGTCTCCGATCAGCTAGAAGCTACGCACCGTGAAGAGCAACTGCTGTGCACTGTTTTCGCTTCTGTTACTTGCAAATAGTGTAGCACTCACTGTATGTGAATACAGCTATGAGAACCAACTCTAAAACCATAAAAGTTGCCAACTGCTCTAGCACATCAGAATACTTGTTCTACCGTACAATGCATATGATTCTGGGTAAAGTCACACCTGACTGCCTCCCATTCTTCCGAAACCATGGCTTTAGCTAGACCTACTGGTCTAGTGGTATGGAGGGGTGAATCATAGAATGGTAGAGCTGGAAGGGGCCTATAAAGCCATCGAGTCCAACCCCCTGCTCAATGCAGGAATCCACCCTAAAGCATCCCTGGCAGATGGTTGTCCAGCTGCCTCTTGAAGGCCTCTAGGGTGGGAGAGCCCACAACCTCCGTAGGTCATTGGTTCTATTGTCGTACTGCTCTAACAGTCAGGAAGTTTTATCATAAGATCTCCCCCTCTGTTCACACGTGGTGCGTGACGACCTCAGTTGGGAGAGGTGTTGCGCCCGCCATTTTGTTTGTTTTTCTTAAAGGAGATGGTTTTTTTAAAAAGGTAAGGTTTTGTTTTTTTAAAAAATATTTTCCCGCTCCCCCCACCCCCAATGGGCACAGTGCTCCTGAGGAGCTCTGCGCCCTGTGCCCGTGTCCCGGCTCCTATCGAGTAACTGGGACAAACTACAATGCCCGGCCACACATTCCGTGGTCTCGGGCTCAGCCCAGGACAGCGGAAAACCAGGCTCAAAGGGTAGGGTGAGATCCCAGGGCAAGGGAGGTATCATACCTCCCTGATCCCAGGATGCCCTGTGCATCATGTGAATGCACAGGGATGATCCCAGGGTAGGGTGACCATATTTGGGAAACCAAAAAAGAGGACACCTAGTGTGTGTGGGGGAAGCAGCTTTCTGAGTCCTGCAGAAAGTACGTTATTCCCCCGCCACCTTAAAGAACCCGATTGGAGTGGAGGAGGGGAAAGGATTTCATTCTGCACCACCACCATCCACTCCAATTGGGGCCTTTTCTATAATGTCCACGAATGACCCACTTTCCCCTTTAAGACCTTAATTGGAGCTCGGGGTGGGGGAATGACGTGCCTCAAGAAAGCATGTCACTCCCTCCTGCCATACTAATGGCAGCCTTAAAGGGGAAGGTGTATCATTCCAGGACATTATTGAAAATTATAGAAAATCCCCCCTGACACCATGGAAAGAACACAAACCAGGACAAATCCGGGGAAATCCTGACAGTTGGTCACCCTATCCCAGGGATTGCCCCGGGATTTCGCCCCGTTTAGATAAGGCCCAAACCAATACACCAAGCGAGAAGATAGCTGGACTGGTTGTGTCGGTGGCACGCAGGTGGGAGGGTCAGGGGTTCCATTAGTGGTGGTGCTGGTCCATCAGTTGTCCCATGCTCAAGATTCCGGCTGGACATCAGGAAAAACTCCCTGACTGTTAGAGTGATACGACAGTGGAACCAATGACCTAGGGAGGTGGTGGGCTCTTCCACGTGAGAGGCCTTCAAGATGCAGCTGGACAGCCATCTGTCAGGGATGCTTTAAGGTGGATTCCTGCATTGAACTGGGGGTTGGTCTTGATGGCCTTATAGGCCCCTTCCAACGATACCATTCTGTGATTCTAAGAGTCTTGGGTGGCTGAGGAGGTGAAAAACTGGCAAAGTTCATTGCTGAGAGGAAGCCAAAAGCGATCAATTAGCAATTTTATCAGTGGAAGATTAATGTTTGGAGAACACCAGGTTGAGAAGGGTTGTTTATTGCAGGGGGGCCAGAGACCCTTTGTTATTGAGTGGCATATAAATATTCTAAACACAGAAAGAAAACAAAAATTTGCTTTGCCTTGGGATTTCCTTCTAACCCGCACTCGAGCTTCAGTGAAATGCCTTGCTCTTTTCTCTGGCTTCCACCGAGCAAAGCCATCATGTCCTCAGGCCTCTGCATTTAATTAGGGTCTTTGGCATAAGATCCACCCTGCACCTGCGTTTTGTCTGCGTATCAGTTTCACAGGAGCTTCGCAGGTGACTCAGCAAATGACTCGAGCAAGAATGGAGGAAAAGTTCAGGGCTCATTCCAAAGGATCCGGGAATGAAGATGAGTTTCTCCAACGACAGAGCTGATGGTCTCTCTCTCTCCTGCAGGCTGGGGCGCATGTCAAGCGTCACCACAGAGGAGAGGATCCCACTGTGGTACCAAGTTAAACATTTTTTTTTTAAAAAAATAATTCTGGCATTACTGGTCTTTTAGCTCCGCCCTCCTCATTTAGCCACGCCCATTTAGCATCACACACACTTCCATCTTAGGCAGTCCTCTCCTTGAAAGTAATGGGCAAATGTGAACCACTCAGTAGCCCTGTTTGGAGTCAGATGTTACATAAAACAAGTGTAGAGTTGGTGTAAATGTGTTGTCTAGGGTGACCCTATGAAAAGGAGGACAGGGCTCCTCCTGTATCTTTAACTGTTGCATAGAAAAGAGGATTTCAGCAGGTGTCATTTGTATATATGGAGAACCTGGTGAAATTCCCTCTTCATCACGGCAATTAAAGCTGCAGGAGATATACTAGAGTGACCAGATTTAAAAGAGGGCAGGGCTCCTGCAGCTTTAACTGTTATGATGAAGAGGAAATTTCTCCAGGTTCTCCATATATACAACTGTTAAAGATACAGGAGCCCTGTCCTCCTTTTCATATGGTCACCCTAGTGTTGTCTGTGTCTACATGTGTTGGGTGGTTCTCCCTAGGAAAGCTAGGGTGACCATATGAAAAGGAGGACAGGGCTCCTGTATCTTTAACTGTTGCATAGAAAAGGGGATTTCAGCAGGTGTCATTTGTATATATGGAGATTCCCTCTTCATCACGGCAATTAAAGCTGCAGGAGATATACTAGAGTGACCAGATTTAAAAGAGGGCAGGGCTCCTGCAGCTTTAACTGTTATGATGAAGAGGAAATTTCTCCAGGTTCTCCATATATACAGATGACACCTGCTGAAATTCCCTTTTCAATACAACTGTTAAAGATACAGGAGCCCTGTCCTCCTTTTCATAGGGTCACCCTAGTGTTTTCTGTGTCTACATGTGTTGGGTGGTTCTCCCTAGCCATCATGGAGGACTCTAGTGTTCTCAGAGGGGAGGCCCTAGTGAGCCACTTATCTCCCTGTATCAACAAACAGGTAGCAATATTCAGAGGGAGGCGCACTGGTGCTCCATGACATGGACCATGTCTACACCAGCTGTTTAGTCCTGAATAATATCAAAATCGTCCCTACTGGACCGCATGATGCACAGCTGATCCTGCTGTGTTCTCAGGTCCACCACTCCATCATTCAGGAATATCGCTGGCTGGATTTGTCACGGTTTTCCCAGCTATCTCGCTGCAATCCCGAAGTCCGCGGCTGGTGTGCCCCCCCCCTCTTAGCGAAGGTGTTGCTCTTCAGAGTGAGCGCCCGGCTTGGTGAACAGCCAACCCACAGTCAGGGGTGTGTCCAGCAGGTATGGAGGTGTGTGAGAGTGAAATGTCTGCCAATTTCGGCACAGTTTTGATTGGTTATCGGCGTGTTGTGGCGCTGACCGTGTGTATTTTTTTAAAAACAAACATACCTCTGTGCAGCATTGCATAACCTCTGGAACTCCTATCCAGAGGCTTGACTTCTGCAATGCGCTCTACATAGGACTACCTGTGTGCCTAGTCCGGAAACTTCAGCTAGTCCAAAATATGGCAGCCAGGCTGGTCACTGGTACACCTAGGGGGGACCACATTACAGCAGTCTTAAAATCGCTTCACTGGCTGCCAATTAGTTTCCGGGCAAAGTATAAAGTCTTGGTTATCACCTTTAAAGCCCTACATGGTTTGGGTCCAGGCTACCTGCGGGATCGCCTTCTCCCGTACGATCTGCCCCGCACACTCAGGTCCTCTGGGAAGAATTTACTCCAGTCAACAAAAACAAGGCTGATAACTATTACCCAGAGGACCTTCTCTTCTGCTGCTCCCAGAGTGTGGAATGGCCTGCCGGAGGAGACTCGTCAGCTTGACAGTCTTTTAGAATTCAAGAAAGCTGTCAAGACTGATCTCTTCCGGCAGGCCTATCTGGTAGAATTTTAGGATACTTTTAGGATGCTTTTAGGATGCTTTTAGGATGTTTTTAACAGTGTATACTATTTTTTTTAATCAGTATTGTATGTATTTTATGCTTGAAGTTGTTCCCCGCCTTGATCCAATCAGAGAGGTGGGTAAGAAATTTATTATTATTATTATTATTATTATTATTATTATTATTATTATTATTATTATTATTATTATTATCCCACCTTTTTTCCTTGAAGGAACCCAAGGCGGTGTACATAATCCTCCTCCTCTCCATTTTATCCTCACCACAACAACCCTGTGAGGCAGGTTGGGCTGAGAGTCTGTGACTGGCCCAAAGTCACCCAGTGGGTTTCCATGGCCAAGTGGGGACTAGAACCCAGATCTCCCAACTCCCAGTCTGACACCTTAGCCACTACACCACACTGGCTCTCACCACCCCATGCATAGCTGCGATTATGCATTTGGGCGCATAATCCCCGTAGCTGCGTCATCTGTGTCTCCCCGTCCACTTCTCCCGATCCACATGTGGAAGGTGCTGTCAGGGGGACACACGTGCTCTTGCAACGGCCCTCCTTTACTTGCGGGATACTTCCTTCGCATGTACCCCATGAGCGATGATCACGGAGGCAGGAAAACTCGTCACCAGCCCTCCTCCCTTGCGAAAGGGCGGTAGGTGTAGATTAGGCCATGGCCTTGCTACAGCTGACAGCTGTGGAGAAATCCCAGAAGTTGTCGTAGCTGAACGGCTAAGCCCTGCTTTGAAATCTGCCTCTGCTGTAAGATCATTAAGTGGTTTTAGGTGAGCCTCCAATCTCTCAACTGAAAAATGGGGATGATACACAGACCCACTTTATGGGATTGCTTCAAGGATTAGAATGGAACTCTGTCCGATGTCAACAAAGTTATGAATCCGCTCCAGGTTTCAGTCAGAACTCTAAAATAAAGGATAGCTCCTTTAGATTTCTGACTGGTTCCGACTGAAACCCAGAGAGAATTTACTCCCCCCCCCCCCTATTTACTGCCCATGAAGCCCCTTGAACACTCTAAAGTTCTTAAGCTGCAGCTCGTGCAAAATGCAGCGGCCAGATTGATTTCGGGAACCAGAAGGTTCGACCATATAACACCTGCTCTGGTCTGCTTGCACTGGCTGCCTGTATGTTTCCGAGCCCAATTCAAGGTGCTGGTTTTGACCTATAAAGCCTTACACGGCTTGGGACCACAATACCTGACAGAACGCCTCTCCCGACATGAATATACCCGGTCACTACGTTCACCATCTAAGGTCCTCCTCCGGGTGCCTACTCCAAGAGAGGCTCAGAGTGTGGCAACAAGGGACAGGGCCTTTTCGGTGGTGGCCCCCAGACTCTGGAATGATCTCCCTGACGAGGCTCGCCTGGCGCCAACGCTGCTATCTTTCCGGCGCCAGGTTAAGACTTTCCTCTTTGCCCAGGCATATGGCGGCACATCTTAATCACCCACATGTTTAGTTTTTTTTTAACGGTTTTTAACGCTTTATGTGTGTATGTTCTGTGTTTTAGAATTTTAAACTTTGTATACTCGTTTTTATCTTAATTTTAGAATTTCTGTAAACTGCCCAGAGAGCCCCGGCTATGGGGGCGGTATATAAGTGCAATAAATAAATAAATAAATAAATAAGTACAATACACATGTTTTAAAACATGTATATTGTACTTTATTCAATATATATAAAGTACCAGTGTGGTGTAGCGGCTAAAGTGTCAGACTGGGAGTTGGGAAATCCGGGTTCTAGTCCCCACTCGGCCATGGAAACCCACTGGGTGACTTTGGGCCAGTCCCAGACTCTCAGCCCAGCCTACCTCACAGGGTTGTTGTTGCGAGGATAAAATGGAGAGGAGGAGGAGGTTTATGTATGCCGCCTTGGGTTCCTTGGAGGAAAAATGGCGGGATATAAATGTAATAAATAAATAAATAAATAAATAGGGTTTTATTTGGCTCCTTCCCCAATGACTGTTTATACTTCTGTAAACCTTGGGGTTCCTCAAAGCCTCCTGATATCTCCCTCTTGTATGTTGGTAGTTGCCATTCTGGCCACATAGGCATCGTCACTGAGAGCCTAAACCCCCAGAAATACCGGAAATGATTTCCCAGAAAGTCTTGGTTAAAGGGAAGAACGGGCAATAGTCACCAAGCTATCCTGCAACGGCCAGAAAGATTTTTGCCCGTTGTTTCTGGGAGACGATTGAGAGAATCCGTTTTTATCTCTTGCGCCCTGAGTGAAACGAGCCTCTCGATTTTATGAGGTGCGGGGAGGAGAGGCACGGAATCTACATTCCAGGAATCAAAAGTCTGGGGAACGCCGGTGTTTGCCGTCTAGCCTTGGGCCGCCACAGCCCTTCCAGAAACGCCTCGACCTCCTATGTAAACAAGCCCAGAGGATGCCCTTATCCTGCCCAGGGTGACCAAATTCTCAGACATTTCCTTCTGGGCCTCCCATTTCTCCCTGGCATCCTTTCCCGTGCTGCCCCCTATGTTGCAAGACAGCTCCTCTGTCACTGTCTTAGCTCTCCCTGCTGCACCCAGATGTCAATTGCCGCTCTCAATGAGGTGCCGGTCAGCTCCATTTGTCACCTTTCCTTTATCCCTGGGGGCAACGGAAGGGTTTATGGGTCCAGAAACTGAGACATCAAAAAGAAAAGAGGGTCCTTGGCAGAGGGAGGAGGGATGGGAGAGGATCCCGCCCCCACCCCCGGTCAATTTTGGAGGAAGGATCTTTTCTGACAGCAGGAGACCACAGAACGATATTTACATGTCCCTCGAATGTAAGTGTATAAACAAGACCTCCGTTTGCTTAGGTCACACAGGGCCTTGCTAGATGAGGCATTAGCGCGGTGCGAGGCCTGGCCTCATCCCTGCGCATCCAGATGATGCACAGGGGATCCCGGGCTCAGGCAGGGCTCAAACCTGGCCCTGGGCTAACCAGCACCGCTTTTGGCCCAGGTTTTTCCGCCGTCCTGGCCTGAGCCTGGGGCTGCGGAAGGTCTAGCCCATCCCACTGCTTCTCCTGGCTACCACATTTACTTGCGAGAAGCCGGGGGGGAATCGGGGGGGGGAGGGAGATCGGGGCCAGGGGGGGAAATCGCGTGGGGGGGGGGGGAGAGATGTGGGCCGGGGGGGAAAGAGCGGACCCGGTGGGAGAGATGGGGGGAAGAGCGGAGCCAGGGGACATCGGGGAGGAATCGCGGCCCATGGGCGATGGGGGGGATCGGAGGTCGTGGGCGAGCGGGCGAGGGGGGCATCAGACATGGCTGGCGGGTGGGTGGGTGGGTGGGCGAGGAGGGCATTGGACATGGCGTGTGTGCATGTGGGCATCAGACATGGTGGGCGGGGCGGGCGGGCATCAGACATGGCGGTCGGGTGGTGGGCATTGGACATCACGGGGGGAATCAGGGGCAGGGGGAGCATGGAAGTCTTTTTTAAAAAAAACCACACACAACACCCTACTTTATCGTTGGTGCGCTCCTGCGCACATGGCCCCTTTAAGCTGAAAAAAAAGTGGCCGACATGACGGGGCTTTCCTTTACCCCGTTGTGTGTTACATCTAGCTAGGAGCGACAGCCCGTGCTACTTCTAGCACGGGCTGGCCCCTCTACAGGCCCGGATTCCCAGGTAGGTCTAGCAAAGCCCACAGTTAAAGCATCAGCTACATGGATGTTCCTAATGTTGATCAAAGTATCTCATCACTTGCTCTGCTCTGCCCCCGGAGTCAGTAGCAAGATGTTGGCATGAGAACCGGGGTCCCTTTTGAGAAATGCTGGGGCGGGGGCGTGCTTCTTCCCTCAAGAAGAGAGGTTGCCTGGTGTTCTTTCCCCCCTATCATTTCTCCCACTTGCTTGCTGGACAGGCAGAGATCCAGGGAGCAAGCAGAACTGCTTGCTCCCTGGATCTCTGCCTGTCCAGCAAGAAAGTGGGAGAAATGATAGGAGGGAAAGAGCATCAGTCTCCCATGCTTCCTTTTCACCACCATTGTTGTCTGGGCCAGAGGAGAAGCAAGTCCAGAGGGCTCTTGTCAAGGGTCCTCTGCTGCTCTGTGGGCCCTCGGCAGGGGCCCAACATGCCTACTCTTGGCACCAATGCACAGGTGCCACATAAAGTTAGGCCGATGGACCTGATCAGGCCACCGCATGGACTGGAGAGCGTGTGCTCCGAAACAGACCCCAGAATTCTCTGCAGTGCCCAGGGATTACGAACAAGGAAACGTTGCAACTTTGGGGGCGTTTTAGTTTGGAGAAAAGTTGAGAAGGGGGAACACGGTAGAGGTTAATACAATTGTGCATAGCATGGAGGAAGTCAATAAAGGGAAGCTTTTCTTCCTCTGAAATAATACTAGAACCCACTGGGGACATCAGAAATAGTTGGGAGGTTCTGGACAGATAAAGGGAAGTAGTTCTTCCTGAAACACAGTTAAAATATGAAATTCGCTCCTATGAGACGTGGTGATGGCCACCTAGATGTCTTTAAAAGGGGGTAAGTTTAATTCATGGAGGATAAAGTTATCAATGGCTACTGGTCATGATGGCTATATACTGTCTCCAGGATTAGAGGTACCATGCCTCTGGATACCAGCTGCTGTGGAACATGGCTAAGAGGGTGCTATTGAACACATGCCCTGCTTGTGGGCTTAAGAACATAAGAAGACCCATGCTGGATCAGACCATGGGTTCTTCTAGTCCAGCACTCTGATCATACAGTGGCCAATCAGCTGTTGACCAGGGACCCACAAGCAGGGAACAGTGCAACACCACCCTCCCACCCATGTTCCCCAGCAACTGGTGCACACAGGCTTACTGCCTCTGATACTGGAGGTAACACACAACCATCAGGGCTAGTAGCCATTGATAGCCTTCTGCTCCAGGAATTTATCCAACACCCCTTTTAAAGCCATCCGAATTGGTGGCCATCACTACGGCCATAGCTAGACCTAAGGTTTATCCCTGGATCGTCCAGGGGTCAAACCTGTTCATCTCGGTGACACACAGGGGATCCAGTGCTCAGGCAGGGGCGAACCCTGGATGATCCCAGGATAAACCTTAGGTCTAGCTGTGGCCCAAATCTTGTGGTAGCGAATTCCATAGTTTAACTACGTGCTTTGTGAAGAAGGATGTCCTTTTACCTGTCCTGAATCTCCCCCCAATCTGCTTCATGGGATGACCCCATTGGCTTCTAGTTTTATGGAAAAGGGATTCTATCGTGAACACAGGGACTCCTCAACAGGCCGGAATGCAGAAAGGATGCCCTGAACGTTTTCATAAGGAGGTCTCAAGGGCAACCAATCATGTCCACGTGCCAAACAAATCCTGAGAGTGTTACAACTTGGCAGTCAGACCCGGCGATCCCTTGTCAGGATTTGAATCTGTAACCGCCTGTTGAGGTGGGTCTTTCAGCCGCGACTCGAGGAAAGAGCCTGTGATTTGGGAGCGGCGTGGGACGCAAGCCGAGTGCTTCTGCCTTGCTGCCCTCGTCCTTCCAAGGCCTCTTCCCTCAACATGACTCATGTCAATACCGAAGGTTAATTAAGGTTAATTATCTTCCCCGCTTAGCAGCACATGCAAGTTCAAAAGAGGACCGGGGGAATCTAACACCCCTCCCGTGGCCATGAATCATTTTTCTTCTTCATTTACTGTAAGTGGCAGCCAGCCAGGCTTTCTGGCATCAAAGCAAACGCTTCTCCACATGAACAGTCAACTTGTGAACCTGGTAATTTCAAATGTGCTTATAGCGGGTGCATTTGCCAAACATTTTGGATTGGGGGTGAGTGGGGGAGAGATGGAGCGAAAGAGCCTGTTTGATGTCTCCAACACTAGAATTAGCATCTTAGATCATGCACTACGCTGCCTGCCCAGTTAATCAAGGAAGCATCTAGACGTCCCGAAAAGAAACAAGGTATTTATCAGAGGCCCAGGGGCTGCATTTGAATCCACTGTGTGGAAGGGTGGACCACCTGACGAAAGCACGTGGAGGTCCAATCAATCACGGAGCGGACTCATCCAGCCAACCGAATTCCTCACAATTCCTAATATTTGGTGACGGGAAAGGAACGTTTGCATTTTGTACAGTTCGTAAGGCTGCGTGGAAAGGGCCTCCTGAATTGACCACCCTATTTGCAAGTGGTAAAATTGGGGTGGGGACATTGTGTATGTGTTTGTGTGTGTGTATGTGTATGTAAGTCACCCACAGTTTCTTTGATAGGGTTTTCTATTAGCATTCGCAATGCTTTCTCCGCCATCGTTTTTACTAAAGGATTTATTTGTTATATTTATATCCTGTCTTTTTTTCATCTTGCAAGGAGCCCAAGGCAGCGTACATGATCCTTCCTCTCCTCCTCACAACAACCCTGTCAGGTAGGTTAGGCTGAGAGTCCGGGGACTGTCCCAAAGCCACCCACTGAGCTTCATGACTGAGTGGGGACTAGAACCCGGATTTCCTGAGTCACAGTCAAACCCTCTAGCCACTATAGCACACTGATGTAGCTGTTATATTTAGGGGGAACAGCTGCCACCGCAAGCAGCCGAATGGCAGAATGCCTGTAGTGGCTGCCTGGCCGCCATTTTGTGTCTCCCTCAGAGCCATTTGGTGGATTATTGAGCAAAGTAGACGACACAGAAGTACGTTTTTTAAGTGTCCACAAATAAGTGTATTTTAAAACCAGTATTTTCATGCACCCCTTGGGAATTTAACTCCTCCTACTTTTTCACTTGTTATTACAGGTGTGTGTGCGCGTGCGTGTAAAAGGCAGCAGCCGCACAAAAATGGTAGGGAATATTCAGCAAAATGACCATCTCTGGGAGGGCGGGGGAATGCAAAAAAGAAGATTTTCAAACGTTGCTTTGGGGGGGCGGAGTTCTGGGAAAATTGGGCTCAGCTCTAGGCATTAAACCTTTCTTTCTTTCTTTCTTTCTTTCTTTCTTTCTTTCTTTCTTTCTTTCTTTTTTTAAAGGGCATTTAGTTTGAGGAAAGATATAGAAAGGGTAAGCAAAATGGTTGAGTTTTGTAAGGGATGGAGAAGGATCAAAGGAAAGCAAATGCACCCTGGAGGGCCAGGATCTCTTCTCGATCCTCCCAGAGTGCAGGACACGGAATAACGGGCTCAAGTGACAGGAAGCCAGATTCCAGCTGGACATCTGGAAAAACTTCCTGACTGTTAGAGCAGTACGACAATGGAATCAGTTGCCTGGTGAGGTTGTGGGCTCTCCCACACTAGAGGCCTTCAAGAGGCAGCTGGACAACCACCTGTCAGGGATGCTTTAGGGTGGATTCCTGCATTGAGCAGGGGGTTGGACTCGGTGGCCTTGTAGGCCCCTTCCAACTCTGCTGTTCTATCATTCTATATATGAACAATAACAAGAGAGAGGTAAACAGCGACTATATACCCCAGTTATTGGGGAACATGGGTGGTAGGGTGCTGTTGCCCCATGTCCTGCTTGTGGGTTCCTGGTCAACTGCTGGTCGGCCACTGTGTGGACAGAGTGCTTGTCTAGATGACCCTTGGCCTGATCCAGCAGGGCTCTTCTGATGTTCTTATGACTGGTCCTGGTGTTGGAGACAGTGGAGTGTAATGGGCTACCTCAGGGCTGGGGTCAAGGGTAGGCATAGTTGGGCACTTCGCAAGGACCCACACCCCAGGAGGGCCCCACTGACAAGAGGCCCCTGGAGCTGGTGCTCCTCTTCTCCATGGCAACCTGCTTCTTCACTCGCCTCTTGCTCTGGCCTGGACAATGGTGGTGGTGAGGTGGTGGAGGAGCTGCCATGGCCTCCTTGCTCACTGGCTCTCTGCCTGTCCAGCAAGCAGTAGTAATGATGACAAAGAGGATGAAGAGCAAGACCTGATGACAATGGCAGTGAGAAGGTAGACTTCCCAAGGAGCCTCCAAGCCTGGATCAGGCGTGGGTCTACCTCCTTCTCAGGTAATGCAGAGGCTGTTTGCATCCCTGCATCCCTGTAGCCCTGTCCTGCTTTATCTGGTGATCGCGAAGCTCTGCATGAAAACTGGGGCTCTTTACACCTCCGCGTCCTCAGGCGATGGAAGCGGTTGATTTGCCGTGTCTGAATACTTAAACCACCTTTCTTTGGCAGCTTGAGGGCCTCCCTGGGACGTTGATGGCACTTCTGATCTTTCTTCGGGGAAGCTGAAAGTCACTGCTAAGAGAGACTGGCAGGCAGCCTCCCCTGTGGATACAGGGCAGGGCTGGGAATGATGGGATTTGGAGTCCAGTGTATTTGGGCTGAACCACATCAGAAAGGCTACTCTCTGGGCAATGGGCTGTGGAAACCGGCTTGAGAATTATTAGTTATAGCCTAATTCCACCCCACCCCCCTTGCAAGGAGCCCAAAGTGGTGTGCATTGTCCTCTTCCTCTCCATTTTATCCTCACAACAATCCTGCAAGGTAGGTTAGGCTGAGTGGGTCAGCGACTGGCCCAAAGTCACCCATCGAGCTTCATGGCCAAATGGGGACTCAAACATGGATCGCTGGAGTCCCAGTCCAACCACAACAACCCACTGGCTCTCCTTCCTCTAAGACCTCCTGAGAAGGAGGATGAAAACCTGACCCCTTTGGGTCGGATCCTGAGATCTGGCAAACCCAATAATGTGATAAGTGAATGGAAAAGAGCTAAATAGTTTTTGGTCTCCATTTTCATTCCTAAATGTTCTATCTTAATACTGCACAGGATGGGATAGTGTTCATTTCACACCTGCCCAAATAGGTGGACGGAGACTTTTTATATCCCTGCAGAGATTTTTTTATATCCCTGCAATAACATACAATTAGGGCACAATCTTATGAAACGCAGAACATTAGAGTTGGAAGGGGCCTATAAGGCTATCGAATCCAACCCCCCCGCTCGATGAAGGAATCCACCTTCAAGCATCCCTGACATATGACTGTCCAGACCCCACAACCTTCCTAGGCCATTGGTTCCATTGTCGTACTGCTCTAACAGTCAAGACGTTTTTCCTGATGTCCAGCATAATTAGGGCCTTGCTAGACCTACCGTAGAATCCAGGCCTGTAGAGGGGCCAGGCCGTGGTAGAAGTAGCGCGGCCTGTCAGCCCCATCTATACGGCAGATGCGACGGGGTCTAGGAAAGCCCCGTTGCGTCCGCCATTTTTAATTGCAGTTAAAGGGGCCGCGTGCGTAGAAGCGCACCACCGCTCCAGGTAGGTTTTTTTAAAAAACAAATTTGGGTCCCCTGCTCCCCCTTTCCCCAATTTCCTCCCCCTACGACCTCCCCTGGCCTCCGATCTCCCCAATGTCCCCACCCCCATGTCCCGTCACCGCCGATATCCCCAGCTGCCGTCGCCATGTTCCCCGGCCCGTGATGCCCGGGCATCACAGGACGGGGGACATGGTGATGGTGGGAAACAGCGGCTGGGGACATCAGCGGTGGGGGGAGCGCTGCAGCCCATCCACCGCTTTTCCCGGCTACTCGCACGTAAATGCGGTAGCCGGGAAAAGCGGCAAAATGTTTTACATGCCCGCGGCCAGGCCAAAAGTGGTGCCGGTTAATCCAGGGCCAGGGCGGTTTGAGCCCTGCCTGAGCTTGGGATCCTCTGTCCGTCATTTGGACACACAGGGACGAGCCCGGGCCTCACACTGGGCTAACCTGCCGTCTAGCAAGGCCCTTAGTCTTCTGTCAAATGCTGCAACTTTTGTTCTGAAGTAATTTATCACTAAGGGCATATGTCTATGCATGATTAGACAGAAAAATGCCCTACAACTCCCGACATGGCTGGCTGGGGAGTGCTGGGCGTTGCAGGACTTTTTACTGTCTAACCATGCATAGGATTGCGCCCTTAGTGAAAAATGAGTCCAAAGCAAAAGTTGCAGCATTTGACAAAAGACTTGCAAAAACCCCTCCAGGTAAAGATTTAGGCCTTTGCTAGACCTACCTGTTGTTCCGGGATGGACGAGGGGAGAGCCCGCGATACAGCTATCACAGGATCTCGCCCTCGTTTGCACATGAGGCTGACGAGCTCTGGAGGAGAGCCATTGTGCCCGCCATTTTTTTTTTATTTTCAAGGGCTGGTTGCGCACGAACGCTCGTGCGTACAGGTAAGTTTTTTTAAAAAAAAAAAATCCCCCCACCCTGCCCCCAATCCCCCCACCCTGTGTGGGATAGGCCACAACCTCACCAGGCAACTGATTCCATTGTCATACTGCTCTAACAGTCAGGAAGTTTTTCCTGATGTCCAGCTGGAATCTGGCTTCCTTTAACTTGAGCCTGTTATTCTTATAAGATCTTATAAGTCACCTGAAGAACTTTAGTTAGTAGGTTGCATGTAAATATATTAAATAAATACTTTGGATAACTTCTTCTTCTGCTAGCCATGGGGAAGGCCACCAGGGTCCCTCCCTCTGAAAACCAGAAGTCATATTGGGTAACCCTCGTGGTCCCCCGAGGGTGGCTTCACTTACTGCTGCCCATTCACTGTCAGGTGTAACTTCACAACCGTAAGGACTTCAGCTTCCAGCAGGAAGCATTAGAGGGAAGCCGCCGCCGCCGCCTGTACTTGCCTCCGTGATGACCACCATGCCACCCCGCCCCACGCATATGTGTGCGCACCACAAATAGCTACTCTTTCTGCTGGGGGGAGGCTGCCTTGCTGAGGCAGCCGTTCTGATGCTACCAGCTTGCGTTCCCCGCCGGCTATAAACACTAATTTAGAGGCTGGCACAAGCCAAATCACTGTTTACCGAGGGGGCTGATGTCAAAGAGCATCATTATGCAGCTTGTATCGACTGCACCGTTTCGGTTGGCCTTTGTGCCACGGATGGGGAACGGCCGGTCCAGATGCTAAAAGGGAAAGGGGGTAAGGAGGTGCCGGAGATCAAGTCGGTCCCACCTAGCCTGGTGTGGCCTGTTTGGACTAGCGCTGGTTTTGTAGGGCCGGAGAAGGAGAGAGAGAGGGAGCCCAGATGTCACGCCTGCTATGGGCATGCCATCAAAACCAGCATCACACGGACATAAGGAAATGCCACATACTGAGCCTGGAAGTATCTGCTTGGACTAGTGCTGGCAATCCAGGATCACGGGCAAAGGGCCCGTAACAACCCTACTATCAGAGACCTTTGATTCTGCAGATGCCAGGAGTAGAACCTGGAAGATGGTGAACTATACCTGGGCAGGGTGAAGCCAGAGGAAACTCTGGTGGAGGTCCGTAGCGGTCCTGACGTGCAAATCGGTCGTCCGACCTGGGTATAAGGGCGAAAGACTAATCGAACCATCTAGTAGCTGGTTCCCTCCGAAGTTTCCCTCAGGATAGCTGGCGCTCATCCCGTGGGTCCGGGCCCGATTCAAAGTGCTGGTATTGACATTGAAAGCCCTAAACGGTTGGGGCCAGGTTATTTGAAGGAACGCCTCCTCCCATATGTACCTGCCCGGACCTTAAGATCATCTACAGGGGCCCTTCTCCGCAAGCCCCTGCCAAAGGAAGTGAGGCAGGTGGCTACTAGGAGGAGGGCCTTCTCCGCTGTGGCACCCCGGCTGTGGAATGAGCTCCCCAGAGAGGTCCGCCTGGCGCCTACACTGTACTGCTTTCGTCGCCAGCTGAAGACCTTTTTATTCTCTCAGTATTTTAACCCTTAATTTTAACTTACATTTAAGTCTTACTGTTTTAACTCTGTATTTTAATCTTATATCAATTTTGCTGCGTGGTTTTTATCCTGGTTGTGCTTTTTATTCTGTATTTTGTATTTGTGCTTTTAACCTGTTGGCTATTTTATTATGGTTTTAATTTTTGTGAACCGCCCAGAGAGCATCGGCTATTGGGCGGTATAAAAATGTAATAACTAACTAACTAAATAAATAAATAGAACCTGGGGGTGATCTACACTACTGGTTTTAAAGTGCTTTTAAGCATTTTGAAAACGTTTTGAAACCTGTATATGCCGTGTGTCCTGGGCCCCAACAGTTGTCAAAACTGTTATAAAGCGCTTTAAAGCACTTTAAAGCAGTAGTGTAGATCCCCCCCTGGAAACTTCTGCTTAAAGAGCATTCCATCTACCACAGAGTTGAGTTCTCCCCATGGCACATCCTCTCCCCCATGATGTTTAGGAATGTTCACCACATGGAAGTGGTATCATCGCACAACGTGTTGCAGCTACGGATATGCATTGGCCGGCAATCCGGTTCCTTTTTTTTTTTTGACTCGACGGAGTTCCACAGCATGTCTGAGTCAATTTGCATTCATGAGCCAAGCCACGGGCTTTCCCCCCCAAACTCTGGGAACCTTTTTTTTTAAAAAAATACATTTTGTCCCTGCAGGTTCTGCAATTTGTGCAAATTGCTAAGGGAGTTGCACATATTATATCCCCTTTGGCACAAATGTGTCTGTAATTTGTGCAAATCTGCCCGCAATTTGCACGAATTGGTCCATTAGTTGTGGTGGATCGTTTAAAATTTGCACAAATTGCTTAGAAATTTGCACAAATTACAGACTGCAGAAATAATGGACAAAATACCTGGGAAATCAGTAAATTGATCCAACTTGCTGCAGACTGAGGGCCTTGCTAGACCCGGTCGAAAATCTGAGGGAGAGGAGGGGAGAACTCGCCCAGTGAGCAGCTTCTCCCGGCTACTCGCAAGTAAGCCACGTAGCTGGGAAAAGCTGCGGAACTGGCTAGACCTTCCGCAGCCCAGGGCTCAGCCCGGGGCTGTGGAAATACTGGGCCACAAGCGGATCCGGTTATCCCGGGTCAAGGAAGGGTTTAGCCCGGCCTGACCCCGGGATCCCCTGTGTGTCATTTGGATGCACAGGGGTGAGCCCGGGTATCAGCCTGGGCTAAACCCTCGTCTAGCAACGGCCTGAGTACAGCACCACAGTGGGAGGAAGAACTAAGTCTTGCGGGGGAAGAGTGAACCTAGGAAAACCCAACAAACTCCACCTCCCAAATAGATTTCTCTGACATCTCTATTTGCAGCCCACTAGGATTAGCCAATGATATGGCGGTGAACATCCTTAAGTGTTGCAAAGGGGAGAACTCTACACAGGGATGCCATTTTCAATGGCATCCCCATTCAGGATGTATTATTATTATTATTATTATTTATTTATATAGCACCATCAGTGTACATGGTGCTGTACAGAGTAAAACAGTAAATAGCAAGACCCTGCCGCATAGGCTTACAATCTAATCATCTCTGCTCTTAGGCCTATGCTAGTCATAGTACAAGATATCTTTTAAGTGGGGTTCCAGTGGAAAGGAAGTGCTCTAGCATGGAACTATGACCTTTTGGGAAGGGAATGGGGTGGTCCTCGTGTCCCTTGTGCTTCGATTGGTCATCCCCAGTTTCTTCTCGTCCTGGCTACCTCCCTGAGCAATGTAAGCCATAGAGTCCTTGCTTCCTTTGCCAGGTCCTCTGCTTTTTATGTACGTGGCTTTCCAACAATGCCTATTTCCAGGCTCCCTTGCCTTGCTCATGAGTAGGGCTATACGCACAAGTAGGCTATTACTCATGAGGAGGACTCTCGCAGGGTCAAGGGGAAGCCAACTGCCCACTCCCTTCACAGCAAGGTTGTGCCTTCCCTCATCCCCCATCTCATGGATCAGTCCCCTGCCTGATTCCTCTCCACTCATCATGGGCCCCACTCTGGAGGCTTCAGCAAGGTGGGCGCGCGCGCGTCCCCTTATTCCCCACAGCCTTCCCCTATACTAGGCTTCCATTGTGGAATTAGTGGGGGTGCCTGTCATTTCCCATGGTGGGTTATGGGAGCTACATCTCCATCCCCATGATTTCAGGTAGACGAAGGTCTGAAGCAAGTCTTCAGTTTTCAGATAATATTTATTTATTTATTTATTAAATTTAAACACCGCCCCATAGCCGAAGCTTTCTGGGTGGTTTATGAAAATTAAAAACAGAGAACATTAAAAAGTATACAAAATTTAAAACCATCAAAAATATAAAACCCTCCTCTCCTCTCGTGCAAGCACTGAGTCATTACTGACTCTTGGAGGGACGCCAGCTTTTGCTGACGTTTTCTTGGCAGGCCTTATCGAGGGGTGGTTTGCCGTTGCCTTCCCTGGCCGTTATTACCTTTCCCCCAGCTAACTGGGTACTCATTTTACCGACCTCGGGAGGATGGAAGGCTGAGTCGACCTGAGCCGGCTGCCTGAAACCAGCTTCCGCTGGGATCGAACTCAGGCCGTGGGGAGAGTTTCGGCTGCAGAAACTGCTGCTTTACCGCTCTGCGCCACACGAGGCCATCAAAACCATCAAAAATATAAAAGCAACAGTATAAAACAACAGTATCCATTTAAACAACAACAGTTCTGGGGTCCATTAAACAAACAAACTTAGCCTATGTTGTTAAATGCTGTTAAATGCCTGGGAGAAGAGAAAAGTCTTCACCTGGCGCCGAAAAGATGACAATGTTGGCGCCAGGCGAGCCTCAGCAGGGAAATAATTCCACAACTGGGGG
Source organism: Elgaria multicarinata webbii (assembly GCF_023053635.1). NCBI lineage: Eukaryota > Metazoa > Chordata > Lepidosauria > Squamata > Anguidae > Elgaria > Elgaria multicarinata. Next base: position 6,403,851 of record NC_086171.1, on the reverse strand, counting down.
GGCTACCACTGAAAAGGCCCTCTCCCTTGTTGCCATCCTCCGACAAAAAGAGGACATATCAGATATTAAATTGATAAGAACAGATACTACACTTGATCTTAGCCAAAAGGCCGAGAAGCCTTTTGGTGGGCTTGGTTGGTGGACACGGCTGGAATCCAAGGTTGGCATGGTTGGGCACCTGTTCAGGGCCCACATCCCACCAGGGGCCCACGGAAAAGAGCTCCCTGGAGGTGCTGCCCCTCTTGGCCAATGAAACCTGCTGGTTTACCTGCCTCTCGCTCTGGCCCAGACAAGGGGGGTGGTGAGAGGAAGGAGCAGCAACTTGTTCCCTGGTCCTCTGCCTGCCAAGGAAGCAAGTGGCAGCCATGATGAGGAAGAGGAGGAGAAGGAGAAGGAGGAGCTAGAGCAGCTGTTGACCATGGCCATGAGAAGGTCGACTCCCTGAGGGAGGGAGTCCATTGAGAGGTTATTAATTAATTAATTTATTTATTTATTACATTTTTATACTGCTCAATAGCCGAAGCTCTCTGGGCGGTTCACAAAAATTAAAATCATAGTGTGGCGCAGAGCGGTAAAGCAGCAGTTTCTGCAGCTGAAACTCTCCCCACGGCCTGAGTTCGATCCCAGCAGAAGCTGGTTTCAGGCAGCCGGCTCGGGTCGACTCAGCCTTCCATCCTCCCGAGGTCGGTAAAATGAGTACCCAGTTAGTTGGGGGAAAGGTAATAACGACCGGGGAAGGCAACGGCAAACCACCCCGCTATAAGGCCTGCCAAGAAAACGTCAGCGAAAGCTGGCATCTCTCCAAGAGTCAGTAATGACTCAGTGCTTGCACGAGAGGTTCCTTTCCCTTTCCTAAGACAATCAACAGGTTAAAAGCACAAATACACAATACAATATAAAAAGCACAACCAGAATAAAAACCACGCAGCAAAATTGATATAAAATTAAAATACAGAGTTAAAACAGTAAAATTTAAATTTAAGTTAAAATTAAGTGTTAAAATACTGGGAGAATAAAATGGTCTTCAGCTGGCGACGAAAGGAGTACAGTGTAGGCGCCAGGCGGACCTCTCTGGGGAGCTCATTCCACAACCGGGGTGCCACAGCAGAGAAAGCCCTCCTCCTAGTAGCCACCTGCCTCACTTCCTTTGGCAGGGGCTCACGGAGAAGGGCCCCTGTAGATGATCTTAAGGTCTGGGCAGGTACATACGGGAGGAGGCGTTCCTTCAAATAACCTGGCCCCAAACCGTTTAGGGCTTTAAATGTCAATACCAGCACTTTGAATCAGGCCCGGACCTGGACGGGCAGCCAATGAAGTTGTAAAAGGACTGGCGTAATATGATCTCGCCGGCCAGTCCCTGTTAGTAAACGGGCTGCCTTGTTTTGTACCAGCTGAAGTTATCTTGCCCAAGGGTCCTCTGGATGCTGGATCCGGCACTGGTGTTGGGCGTCTCTCTCCTGTCCAAGAAGAAGCCACCATTTGGAGTCACTGACACTTGCTCCCCGATCCTGGTTCCCCAAGGTAAACACATTGTACATTTTCGACACATGTGTACGGAGTTATGCTTGGTGTGGAGAACATGGATAGGGAGTTATTTCTCTCTCATGATACGAGAACCCAATGGGGTCATCCCACAAAGCTGATTGGTGGGAGATTCAGGATAGAGAAAAGGAAGGACTTCTTCACATGGCACAGAGTTAAATTTTGGAATTCACTTCCACAAGAGGTCGTGATGGACACCCATTTGGATGGCCTTTAAAAAAGAATTGGAGAAGACGGCAATCAATGGCTACTAGTCCTAATGGCTACCTGCTACCTCCAGTATCAAAGGGAGTATGCCTATGTACACCAGTTGCTGGGGAACATGGGCAGGAAGATGTTGTTGCACTCATGCCCTACTTATTGGGCAGACACATTCTGCCCAAGATGCAGCTTCTGCCCAGATCAGCCTCAAGGGCAGCCCCACATATTACAGGGAACCTCTACCCTTCTCACCTCCTAGTAGTGTTTCCTTGCAGAAATATCTCATTGGTATTCATCTGAATGAATTATTTATTTATTATTTATTTATTACATTTATATCCCACCTTTTTTCCTCCAAGGAACCCACACTAGAGGCCTTCAAGAGGCAGCTGGACAACCTTCTGTCAGGGATGCTTTAGGGTGGATTCCTGCCTTGAGCAGGGGGTTGGACTCGAGGGCCTTGTAGGCCCCTTCCAACTCTGCTATTCTATGATTCTATGAAGGCGGTGTACATCCTCCTCCCCCTCCCCATTTTATCCTCACAACAACAACCGTGTGAGGTAGGCTGGGCCGAGAGTCTGTGACCGGCCCAAAGTCACCCAGTGGCTTTCCATGGCCGAGTGGGGACTAGAACCCGGATCTCCTAACTCCCAGTCTAACACCTTAGCCACTACACCACACTGGCTCAATGTGTGGCTAAATACACATTGAGCCCTTTTTTGGGGTAACAACTTGTTTATTTATTTATTTATTTATTTATTACATTTCTATACCGCCCAATAGCCGGAGCTTTCTGGGCGGTTCACAAAAATTAAAAACATTCAAAGTATAAAACTTTCCCATTTGCTCATCCAAAATGACGCCCTTCTCGATATTTACAGCTTTCAGCTACTCCGCGATACCATTACCATCCCAATGTCAGTCATCACTTCTCCAGGCTAAACATGTTTAATTCTTTTCATCTTTCCTCACAAATTAACAACCTTTCCGCCGTTTCCAAATAATTCCATCGGAACCTTCTCCCACTCCCTGCTACACCCCCCCCCACAACCCCCAACCGCCCTGCGGCCTCATGCCTCTCGGCTCAGAAGTTTTGTTCGGAACTGATATGTGTCATGATAAAATTGGGTGGGTAGATCAGAGCTGAAAGGAAACGTCTGATGTCTCACCCACACAAACCGCGGCACAAGCGGTGCTGCGCGCTGGCGCTCGGGAAGAAAAGCCTGCTGAGGAAATAGCTCCAGATGAGTCACTCAGGTCCAGGGAATGGGCCATGGTGACTGAGGTGGTGAGGAGGCCACCCAGTGAGGAGGGCACAGTCAGGGCACCTTGAGCGGGGCTACCTAAAATTTGGAGCTGATCAAAATGTTGTTGTGGTTGTTGAGAACATAAGAAGAGCCCTGATGCTGGATCAGACCAAGGGGCCATCAAGTCCAGCACTCTGTTCACACAGTGGCCAACCAGCCATCGGCCAGGGACCAACATGGTGCAACAGCACGCTCCTACCCATGTTCCCCAGCAACTGGTGCACACAGGCTTACTGCCTCGAATACTGGAGAGAGCACACAACCCTCAGGGCTAGTAGCCATGGATAGCCTTCGCCTCCAGGAATTGATCCAACCCCCTTTGAAAGCCATCCAGATTGGTGGCCGTCGCTACATCTTGTGGTAGCGAGTTCCCTAATTTAACTCTGCGCTGTGTGAAGAAGTCCTTCCTCTTATTTGTCCTGGATCTCCCACCAATCAGCTTCATGGGATGACCCCATCGAGTTCTAGTATTTTGAGAGAGGGAGAAAAATAGACATGTGCTCCACTCCGATTAGGAACGTAGAAGCAGTAGCGGAGCGGGGGGCTTCGCCTGCCCTTAAGGCGGAGGCGAAGAGGATTGGGGGGCCGGCGGAGCATGGCGAAGAGGATCGAGGTGAAGGCGGATCCTTCGCCTCGATCCGGAGCTCCGCTGGAAAGGTAAGTGGGGTTTAGGTAACCCCCCCGCCCTACTCTCCCTTACCTGCCTCCGTCCGCGGGTCCGTCGCCGTCTTCAATTGAGCCCGTGGTTCCAGCAGGAAGTCTGGGCCCCCCTCCCCGTTGGTCCCTTACCGGGCTCTGCCGCCGTCGCCGCATGGGCGGTGATGGCGGCAGGGCCCGGTAACCCCCCCCGCCCTCCTCTCCCTTACCTGCCTCCGTCCTCGGTCCGGAGCTCCGATCCGGATCCAGAGCTCCGAGTGGAGCGGAGTGGGCACAGGTGGAGTGGGGGAGGGGCGGAGGGGCCCGCTCCGAAATTGGCGGATCTGTAAATGAAGCAGAGCGGGGGGGTCTGTGCACACCCCTAGAGAAAAATGTCTCCCTCTCCGCATTCTCCACACCAGGCACAATTTGTTACTCCTCTGTCATGTCTACTCTTAGCCTCCTTTTTTCCAAGCTAAACAAACCCAGTTGATGTCACCTTCCCTCGTAGGGGCGATGCTCCAGCCCCTTGATCATTTTAGTTGCCCTTTTCTGCCCTTTTTCCAGCTCCATACAATCCTTTTTTAGGTGTGGTGACCAGAACTGTACACAGTATTCTAAGTGTGGTCTCACCGTTAATTTGTATAAGGGCAGTAGGATACTGGCCGTGTATTATTATTATTATTATTATTATTATTATTATTATTATCATCATCATCATCATCATCATCATCATCATCCCACCTTTTTCTCAATTTTGGGACTCAAGGTGGCTTTACAAATTAAAACATGTACAGTTAAAACAGATAGAGATATACAAAAATTAAAAAGTAATAATTACTCATGCTACAATATTAAAACATTTAAAATACCATGTATATATATAAATCCAATATATAAACAACGCATAAACAAAGGTCCAGACTACTCCCCAAATGCTAGCTGGAACAGTAAAGCTTTAGCCTGCTGCTGGAAACACACCAGGGAGGGAGCCAGTCTAGCTTCCCTGGGAAGCGAGTTCCAGAGCTCCGGGGCAGCCACCGAGAAGGCCCTGTCCCGCGTTCCTAGCTGGCGTGCTTGTGATGGTGGTGGGACTGAGAGAAGGTCTTTCCTTGAAGATCTCAAAGGACAGGCAGGCTCGTAAGGGAGAATACAGATTTTCAGATAACTTGGACCTGAGCTGTATTGGGCTTTATAGGTCATAACCATGGTGCCGCTGTAATCTCCATGTTAGCAATATCTGGTGTAGCTGGGCCCATAGGATTATGCCAGCCTTCCCAATGTGGTGGCTTCTGTTGGTTTTGGACTTCTACTCCTATCAGCCCTACCCAGTGGAGGCTGGTGGCTCTGATGTCAGTGGGGCAGTGAATCCACTCCGAGTTTCAGTCAGAACTCTAAAGGAGCTATCCAAGGTGTGGAAGCACCTTGGATGGCTCCTTTAGAGTTCTGACTGGTAATAACTCAAATCCAGAGCTGATTCACCACCACTATTGATATTGGAGCCACCAGCTTCCACTGGCCCCAGACGCCATGGCCAATGGTCAGGAATATTGAGAGTTGTAGTCCAAATCATCTCAAGAACATTAGGATGGGAAAGTCTGGGTTAGGCTGTTGCTGAGACCACTGCTCAACCCTGAATGGGAAGCAAAACGTATCCACTGCCTTCCCTGAAATTAAAACTTCTTAAGGGACATTTTGGACCTCTAACCTTCTCGTCCATACACCCAGCTGTTCACTCACTCTGCTTTTCCCTCTCTCCCCCAACAATCTGGCCCCGGGATATCTGAAATGAACCTTCTTGACTGTAAGATCTTCCATGGAAGCCACCTTTGGAAGTGAGATGGGTGGTCCCTGGCTACCAGGGACAGTACCTCCTTTGTGGTGGCACCCCAGCTCCAGAACTCCTTTCCACCATGCTTTGCATTTAGTCCCAAGGTTAAAATATCGCTTTTTTCCCTGAGCGTTTAGTGGTGGTTGAGCTATGAACTTGTTTGCACCGATGTGAGCTCTCGCTTAGCGGTCGTTGGCTTAACTGTAGATTATTTGTGATATTCTACAGCAAGAGTGCACAACCTTTTCAGGCCCGAGGACCTTATGCAACACAGGGTTGCGTAGGCTGTACACATGCGCATACCTGCATGTACATGCAGCAATGGGGAAAGACCAATCTGTCTGAAGATCTGTGGGGGAGGGCGTGGAGGGAACCTTCCTCCCTGTCCCCAGCAATCCTAAATGGTGTGCACAAGGGGTGTGCGGGGTGTGCCCAGGCACATCCTAATATCTCAAGCAACAAGTGCCAAATTGAGGTGACCATTGAGTAGGGATCCAGGGGGGATCTAGATACAGTGGGAACAGTCCTCTGGCTGCCCTCCTGCTGCGCTGAAAAACCGCTGTCTTCAAGAGAGCACCATTGCTCCTGACAGCATGGCTCCTCCCACCCTGCTGGGAACCTCTCAGCCAGGAGTTGCGCCCCCTTGGCCACTAGGCCTCTCCTGGAGCGGCTGCAGTGACTGACTTCGTGCCAACAGAGGTATATGTAAATGATACCGGGTGCACACCGTGCCGAAATGTCACCCATGTGGTGAGTACGGGAGTGCAACACAGCTCAGAACTCACCGTAGAGCATCAACTCGTAGGGATCGTCTGTCTTAGCGGGAAGAATGAGGACATTTGGAACAAAGAAGTAGAGACCCATTCTTGACTCACTCGGATTTGTTTCGTTACTCCACACATGGGTGAATCTAGGGACGATACTTGCCTTATTACAGGGTTAACACCTGGCTTTACACGTTGGCTTCTTTAATGAATGCAGTCTCCAGAAAGGACTCAATTGTTCCAAAGTCTGCAATTGGAACAATTGCTACAGAATCGGACTCAAAGAGTACTTATTAATGGAACCTTCTCAAACTGGGGAGAGGCAACGAGTGGGGTACCGCAGGGCTCAGTCCTGGGCCCAGTGCTCTTCAACATTTTTATTAATGATTTGGATGAGGAGGTGCAGGGAACGCTGATCAAATTTGCAGATGACACAGAATTGGGTGGGATAGCTAATACCCCAGAAGACAGAAACAAACTTCAAAGTGATCTTGATAGGCTGGAGTGCTGGGCTGAAAACAACAGAATGAAATTTAAAAGGGATAAATGCGAAGTTCTACATCTGGGAAATAGAAATCAAAGGCACAGTTACAAGATGGGGGATACTTGGCTCAGCCATACTACAAATGAGAAGGATGTTGGAATTGTTGTAGATCACCAGCTGAATATGAGCCAACAGTGCGATATGGCTGCAAGAAAGGCAAATGCTATTTTGGGCTGCATTAATAGAAGTATAGCTTCCAAATCACGTGAGGTCCTGGTTCCTCTCTATTCGGCCCTGGTTAGACCTCATCTAGAGTATTGTGTCCAGTTCTGGGCTCCACAATTCTAGAAGGACGTAGACAAGTTGGAGCGTGTTCAGAGGAGGGCAACCAGGATGATCAGTGGTCTGGAAACAAGGCCCTATGAAGAGAGACTGAAAGAACTGGGCATGTTTAGCCTGGAGAAGAGAAGATTGAGGGGAGACATGATAACACTCTTCAAATACTTGAAAGTTTGTCACACAGAGGAGGGCCAGGATTTCTTCTCGATCCTCCAAGAGTACAGGACATGGAATAACGGGCTCAAGTTAAAGGAAGCCAGATTCCAGCTGGACATCAGGAAAAACTTCCTGACTGTTAGAGCAGTACGACAATGGAATCAGTTACCTAGGGAGGTTGTGGGCTCTCCCCCACTAGAGGCATTCAAAAGGCAGCTGGACAACCATCTGTCAGGGATGCTTTAGGGTGGATTCCTGCATTGAGCAGGGGGTTGGACTCGATGGCCTTGTAGGTCCCTTCCAACTCTACTATTCTATGATTCTATGATTCTATGATGGAGGGCGGTGGTGGGTGAATTGGAAGACTGCCCCAGACTAGCTAACTCACCTGTACACCGTGACATGACATGGTCATGTTTATGGAAAATAAAACAAAATAGTAATCCTACCCAAACACAGCTGAGATTAAGGCATGAAAACATAGGACTAAAATAGCAAGTTGGGAATCTCACCCATTCAACTCCTGTGTGCACGTGTGTGTGTGTGTGTGTGTGTGTGTGTGTGTGCAGGCAGGATCAAATTTTGCCCCTTGGGGCAAATCCAGTCATCTCACATGTTTTGTGCTTAGCTTTCCAATTGTGGCATTCCGTGTTTGAATGGGAGATTTCCAACTCAAATTTGCATTTTGAATGTGAAACATTGCCTTGAAATCCAAGTGCTGCTAATGACTTGTGTGAGGCATCAAATATGTAATCAAACATGTACTCTTGTAAACTGTCAGCTTCTCCAGCAGTGAATCTCATCGCATGTGCTCTGAAGTCATGTACTATATACTATTGCATGCCAAACAGCGAATATCATCGAGAGTAAAATGCCATTGCATGTCAATTATCAAATGCTTTCAAATGCTGAAATTATTATTATTATTTATTTCATTTGTGTGCCACCCCATAGCTGAAGCTCTCTCGGCTGTTTACATAAGATTTAAACACTTAAAAAGAATATACAAAAATTTAAAACCACAAAAACATACAATATACACATACATTTAAAACCACTCAAACAACTGTAAAAAACTACGAGCCTTAAAAAAACAGACCCAGGCTCATTACATATTGCTAAATGCCTGGGAGAAGAGAAAAGTCTTCACCTGGCACAGAAAATATAACAACGTCGGAGCTAGGCAGCCCTCATCAGGGAGAATGTTCCACAGTTGGGGGGCCACCACAGAAAAGACAGTCTCTTTTGTTGTCATTCTCTGAGCTTCCTTTGGAGTAGGCACCCAGACGAGGACCTTAGAAAGAACATCAGTCCGTTGGTTTCTGTTCACCACTCTGCCACAAAGATCATCTTCTTGGCTCGCCGCTCCGACCATGTTACTCCGCTTCTGAAATCTCTTCATTGGCTTCCAATTCACTTCAGAATCCAATATAAACTTCTCCTGTTAACCTTCAAAGCTTTTCACGGTCTAGCTCCTTCCTATCTCTCCTCTCTCATCTCACACTATTGCCCCGCTCGTGCTCTTCGCTCCTCTGATGCCATGTTTCTCGCCTGCCCTCTACTTCCCTTGCTCGGCTCCGTCCATTTTCTTCTGCTGCCCCTTACGCCTGGAACGCTCTTCCAGAACATTTGAGAACTACAAGTTCAACCGCAGCTTTTAAAGCTCAACTAAAAACTTTTCTTTTTCCTAAAGCTTTTAAAACTTGATGTTGTGCAGACTTTATACTGTCAGTTCTACCCTACCCTGTGCCTGTTTGCATTCTCTTCCCCTCCTTATTGTTTTATTATGATTTTATTAGATTGTAAGCCTATGCGGCAGGGTCTTGCCATTTACTATTTTACTCTGTACAGCACCATGTACACTGATGGTGCTATATAAATAAATAAATAAATAAATAATAATAATAATAATAATAATAATAATAATAATAATACAGGTGTATCAACTATTCTTTGTAAACAGCCCAGAAAGCTTCGGCTATGGAATGGTATATACATGTAAAGAATAATAATAAATGAATATGCTGCAAATGTTTCGGAATGCAGCAAATATCTGGAAAATATTTGATGTGAAAATGTGCAGAGGAGAAATCTGAAGAGAATTAATGGATGAAAATTAATTTCGGCTCCCATTAATATAACATTTTCGTTTAGTGAATTTTCTTCCCGTTTGACTCTGCAGTAAAACTAGGGAAAGCCCTGTCATTAGTTTTCTCCTCTGCTGCTGCTATGTGGACTGATACATCACCTGATGGAAAAATCTAGCATCTGTTATTTACACCCTGGTGTTTAGAGGTATACTGCTTCTGAATATGGAAGCTCTATGATTATTATTATTATTATTATTATTATTATTATTATTATTATTATTATTATTTATTGCACTTATATACCGCCCCCATAGCCAGGGCTCTCTGGGCGGTTTACAGAAATTCTAAAATTAAGATAAAAACGAGTATACAAAATTTAACATTCTAAAACACAGAACATACACACATAAAACATTAAAAGCCATTAAAAACTAAACATGTGGGTAATTAAGATGCGCCGCTATATGCCTGGGCAAAGAGGGAAGTCTTAACCTGGAGCTGGAAAGATAGCAGCATTGGCGCCAGAAGAGCCTTGTCAGGGAGATCATTCCATAGTCTGGGGGCCACCACCGAAAAGGCCCTGTCCCTCGTTGCCACACTCCAAGCCTCTCTCGGAGTAGGCACCCGGAGGAGGACCTTAGATGTTGAACGTAGTGACCGGGTATATTCACGTCGGGAGAGGCGTTCCGTCAGGTATTGTGGTCCCAAGCTGTGTAAAGCTTCATAGGTCAAAACCAGCACCTTGAATTGAGTTCGGAAACATACAGGCAGCCAGTGCAAGCGGACCAGAGAAGGTGTTATATGGTCGAACCTTCTGGTTCCCGAAATCAGTCTGGCTGCTGCATTTTGCACAAGCTGCAGCTTCTGAACCGTCTTCAAAGGCAGCCCTACGTAGAGTGCATTGCAGTAATCTAACTTGGAGGTTACCAGAGCATGGACAACTGAAGCCAGGTTATCCCTGTCCAGATAGGGGCATAGCTGGGCCACCAACCGGAGTTTGTAGAAGGCACTCCGTGCCACTGAGGTCACCTGAGTCTCAAGTGACAATGATGGATCTAAAAGAACCCCCAAGCTATGAACCTGCTCCTTCAGGGTATGATAGCTACTTTTCATACAGCTGGAGGTTGATGTGTGTGTTTTGTGTGTGTGTGTGTGTGTGTGTGTGTGTGCGGAGTGATTGAGCACACACTATATAACCATGAAATCGAAAGAAGAAGAAAACCCTCTTCTAAACGTCCTTGCCCTCCTCCCATTGCTGCCCTTTCAGATTAAAATGCCCTCTTCAATTATAGGGGTCACGGCTCCCTTAATAAAAAAAGAGAGACGGAGTCATTATTTCCATAATGCCGCGGAAAATACATTTCTCGGGCCGGCTGACTGTATCGAAGCCTTGTTCCCAGCTCCGCTCCTCCTCTTTCGGTTGCGTGTTTTCAGCCCAACTTTCTGTCTTTCCCCCCCACCTCCATCTTCCACCTCAGCAAAGGGAACGGGCCCATTTTGCCGCACGGCTCCTTACCTGTGATTAACACTCTGACCTTGCAATTACTCACATCTGGACGGGACTTTGTTCCGCTTTGAAGTCTTTTCAATAACTTTTCTTCTTTCATTTCTCTCCCCCCCCAGCCCTCCCCGGCCCCCCCACTGCCCCGCCAGCCATTCCTCGGTTCCCCAGTATATGTCTCCCAAACAACCAACGCGCCCCCCCTCACCAGCCCACCCCATTACTCGGTCACATTGCCTCTTAGCTTCCTGAAGCACCTACGGGACCAGAAATTATATGAAACCGAGTGGAATTCCTGCGTAATGGGTTCAGGTGAGCGCTGGGCCTGTTACGGTGGGAAGCCTCGGACCTCTAAGGTGACCTTTTTCAAAGTGTTGGGTGAAGTCAACAACGGCCTGTTGTCCTTTCCTCTTGCTTGCTTTGATAATTAACAGGGGCCGCCAGCTCCCCTCATCGCCTCTTCCAAGTCTAAAATTTAACCAAGAAATGATCCAAATTTGGAAAATCCTCGGTAATGGGATAATGGCTGAGTTCACGCCCCCTCCCCTGCTCCCACCTCGGTCCAGTCTGAAGGTGCGCCGTGTGGTCAAACCATCCTTGCACTCTACATGAGATGGCCGCCTTTTTTTTTTTTTTTTTGCCAAAGAAGAGCGGAATGCATCTAGGGTTGCCATACGTCCCGGAAAACCGGGAATGTCCCGGTTTCCAAGCATTTCCAAAATGTCCCGGCCAGTCAGTCAAGAATCCTGGATTCATGTTCCAGCCGGCTGGAGGAATTCCAACCTCCGAAATGGTGCCTTGAGCCTGCTCGGTGGAGTGTAAGTCTCCATACTGAAGTCTCCTCTAGCTTTTGAGAACTAGAGGAGAAATGTAATTTAGCGTCATTTTTTTCCTGTTTGTTTGCTTAAACTGCTCTTTTCCTATTATTTATTTGGAGGTGCTTAAGTGCTTTAGGCTGCAATCCTATGCATACTTACCTGGGAATAAGTCCTATTTAACTTAATAGGATTTGTTTCTGAGTAGACACACATAGGAGTGCAGTGTTAGATAACTAAAGCTTAGATAACTTTCTTTCTTTCCCTAGACCTTTACATATTGCCCAGTTTTTTTTAAAAAAAATCCTAGTCCCCTCCCCCCCCCCCAAAAAAAATTGTCCCGGTTTTGTGGATTCAGAATGTGGCAACCCTAAATGCATCGTCCCTAAAAAAAATAACAAAAGAGGACAGGGATTTGCATCAATTTGCAAATTTAGAAAGTATTACATTTAAATAGAAATGCAGTCCATTTCACAAGGTTGGGATCAGGTTTGACCTGAGTGCCTACCTGTTCAGTGAGTCTGCTGTTCAGGTGCTAACAGTTTTTTTTTAGGGTTTTTATTTTTAAACTGGAATTAGACCGGACACCCCTTGAAAGAAAGGACACTCAAATAGAGGACTGTCCTCTGTTAAAGAAAGGACACATTTCTGTAAACCGCCCAGAATTAGACCGGACACCCCTTGAAAGAAAGGACACTCAAATAGAGGACTGTCCTCTGTTAAAGAAAGGACACATTTCTGTAAACCGCCCAGAATTAGACCGGACACCCCTTGAAAGAAAGGACACTCAAATAGAGGACTGTCTTCTGTTAAAAAAAGGACACATTTCTGTAAACCGCCCAGAATTAGATCGGACACCCCTTGAAAGAAAGGACACTCAAATAGAGGACTGTCCTCTGTTAAAGAAAGGACACATTTCTGTAAACCGCCCAGAATTAGATCGGACACCCCTTGAAAGAAAGGACACTCAAATAGAGGACTGTCTTCTGTTAAAAAAAAAAAGAGGACACATTTCTGTAAACCGCCCAAAGATCCCTGGCTATGGGAGCGGTATATAAGAGTAATAAATAAATAAATAAATAAATACAACTTCAGGTGGGAATTAGATGACTGAATGATTGCTGCTTCCCCCTTTATTAATAGCACATTAAAAACTAGAGGAGAAGAGTTCTAGTTTAGCATTCTCCATTCTGTGTTATTTTTCTATATGAAGGCATTATTTTTCTCGGAGAAGCATCCCACAATCAGAAGTGGTACGATCCAGAACAATATGACTATATATTGAACTGGGTATGTTTCCGACATGGTACAAGACTCTTCCCCATAGGTTCTTGTGGGAAGGCATGGGTTTGTCTGAAATGTGGATTGCCACGACACTGGCTCTGATCAACAGGCCTGGGCGCGGACACTCCCTGCTCAAGCTAAGTGCCACCACTCGAGGAGCCTGAGGCGAGGGGCAACCACCGCCTTTCTCCAAACTATGTGGAGAAAGGGGTTAAATTGGAAGGATTTCAGTAATAAATTAAAGCGCTGTGAATCATATGAGCAGGCAGGGACCATCTGCTTCAGTTGGACCCCAGCCCCACCCCAGGGCTAACTTCTTTACCCTGTGGGGAAGAAGGAGCTGTCAGTTTGCCACTCCATTGGGAGATGAGAGGACGGAGCAGGGCCTTCCCACCAGCCTAAACAGTCTCCTTAATTTCTTTTTATTTTCTCCCTCATCCCTCCCCATCCCTTTTTCCTTGCATGTCATGTCTTTTTTTTTTAGAATGTAAGCCTGAGGGGGTAGGGACTGTCTTCTTTTTTGATAAATTGTAAGCTGCTCCGAGTGCCTTTTGAGGCTGAGGTGCGGGATAAAAACACTCTAAATAAATAAATAAATAAATTATTGTCAGAGTGGGTGTTAAATGTAAATAACTGCAGATGATAAATGCCAAAGAGACACGTGGGATTTTTGCGGTAGTTAAAACAAACCGATTAAAATTTTATATTAAAAGTTCACAAGCTTTGTTTCATAATAAACCAGTTCAAGAAAAAAAAAAACTTTTTAAAACCTCTCATCCAATCCTTTCACTCTTCTCATACACGCTTTCCGTTCTCTCACACATTCACCCTTGAACTTTCTTTATGATCAGTATTGATTAATATACACTGACTATCTGCACACCACCCTCAAAAGACACCACTCTCTACATTGAACCTCAAACTTTCCAGAACCCAAGTACTCTACACACCAAGGCCACAGCTAGACCTAAGGTTTATCCCTGGATCGTCCAGGGGTCAAACCTGTTCATCTAGGTGACACACAGGGGATCCAGTGCTCAGGCAGGGGCTAACCCTGGATGATCCTGGGATAAACCTTAGGTCTAGCTGTGGCCCAAGAGCTAATACACAGTGAGCTCACAATCTCCCCAGTCATTCCCTTATATATCACTCCTCCCGCTCCCAAGACGTTTTAACTCCACCCACTCAGGCCAACTTTCTAACCACACCAGGCTTACAAATGCATGCATTAGGGAACTGACTTGTGGGGTGTAACGCCACATGGACCCATTTGAACTTCATGGAATGTACCATGTCAGAAAGAACACCTCCTCATATCAAGTGGCAGGGATAGAGTCCTCCTGTGAGGGATCTACCATCTCAGAAACTCAGATATTAAGCATCCCTGAGGCTCATGTTTTGTCACTGTTTTTGTTCTGCATGCATTAAAAATGTCAGGTGCTTCAAGCTGATTGCCTCTGCACGTGGGCAAAGTGCCTTCTTCCTTCTGATGGCAACTGGATTCATCTTTCCCTTCTGATGGGAAGCAGCTGGTGAGAGACAGTGTGGTGTAGTGGCTAGAGTGTCGGACTGGGAGTCAGGAGATCTGGGTTTTAGTCCCCACTCGGCCATGGAAACCCACTGGGTGACTTTGGGCCAGTCACAGACTCTCAGCCCAACCCACCTCACAGGGTTGTTGTTGTGAGGATAAAGTGGAGAGGGGTATTATGTACACCGCCTTGCAGGAAAAAAGGCAGGATATAAATGCAATAAGAAAGAAAGAGAAAGAAAGACACAGGATGCTTCCTGAGCTGTGTGGGGTGCACCCTCTGCAAGGTATCAGCTTCCCCCACCCTTAAATACACCTGTGAAGGTTTGAGGCCTACAGAGGTAAGGTAATAAAGTCAGGCCTTAGAGGCTTGAAGTTTTTCTGTTGGGAGTGGGTCTACCTGAGAGAAGTAGTTCCATTTCTCTGGTTAAGTTTCATTTCTCCAGTTAAGTTTCATTTGTTCAAAATTGAACAGTACTTTCTGGGGTTTTTTTGGAAGAAGGTATAAAAGAGTGAGAGAACCAGCTTGACCAGAGCTAGGGACGACCAGAACATAAGAAAGGAGCAGAAAGATGCAGCTTGAAGAAGTCTAGGTGAGGCTTAGGGTAAAAGAACTTGCAGTTTTGCAACTTTTATTTTCTATTAATGTCTTTTGTATCACTCAGCTCCATTGACTAAATACCTTTATTATAATTTGGTTGTTTTAAATCACTATTATTGTTGTTAAGCCACAAGGGTCTGGAGTGTCACTCACCCCACATCTACAGCCTAAACCCCACATTACTGGGGTTAAAAAAGAGAAGGTTAAAAAAAAAAGCAAGATGGGATTCTTAAGGAGGCAGAGATCCTTAAGGAGTTGCTCAGGGGGTCCAGGTCAGAGAAGGAACCTGACAGCACCTCATCACAGAGTAAATGCCAAACACCAAACATGGGACCCTCCCTAGATATTCTCTCCTTCTCTTCTGGCAGATGGCCAGAGGCTAAATGGAGTCCCTGTGGCATCATCAACAAAGGGGACACATATTTGCCTAGAATTTGCATATGTGAATTTATATGTATAGGTGCACATTTAGTAATCATTACTAGCATTTAAATAGAAATGCAAGACACCTCACCCTTGTGGGGGAGACTGTGGCCTGGCGACCTGTGGGATGTGGCTACTCAGTCTGCTGTCCAGTTGTTAACTGTGGATGGACAAATTCAAGTTTGCCCTTATGGGGCTTTGAGCTTTTCTCCATGAGATTTTTAATTGCTGTAGATTGTAAGCCTATGCGGCAGGGTCTTGCAATTTACTGTTTTACTCTGTACAGCACCATGTACATTGATGGTGCTATATAAATAAATAATAATAATAATAATAATAATAATAATAATAATAATAATTGCAGAATTGAGATCCGAGTTCTACACAGAGCTTTTCCTTCCCTGCTTTTCTGATACATAACCTCTAGGTGGCGCTGTGCTGTAGTAGAATAGTGCCAATACGCAAGTGATTCTTTCACTTTCCGAAATAATACCTCATTTTCCCTGCTCTAAAACCTCCCCGGGGAAAGTGCTCTTAAAAAATAGAAGCAAAACCAGAGGCTTACGACGTCATCTAAAGAACCCGTAAGCAGCCATGAGTAAGGAATCACGAGCACACAATAAATGCCTTGTGGAGAAAAAGGTCTTTATCTTTCAGCTGTATTTGTATTGGGTAGCCCTTCAAAAAGAGGACTGTCCCCTGTAAAGTAGGACAGCTGGACACTCACGTGTTTAGAAAACCAAATGCCAGGGCCAAACAACTGGGGGTGATCGTTACCTTCATGCCTTGTGAGTTCACCCCGATAGGGGCCTGACTTGTCCTATTCCATGGGCATCTATTTTTGCTGAAGCTAAGCGACTCTGGATGTGACCAATGCACTGATGGTTCAGAGTACCTGGGAACCCTATGCCCCCCATGTAGAGTTCCATCATGTAAACAAAACAAGCTATAAATCAGAGGTGGGCAACCTGTCACCCTCCAGATGGTTTGGTCTACAACTCCCCTAGGGCTGATGTGAGGCCAAAACATCTGGAGCACCACAAGTTGCCCACCCTGATGGTTGGACTAGAATAATAGAATCATAGAATAGCAGAGCTGGAAGGGACCTACAAGGCCATCGAGTCCAACCCCCTGCTCAGTGCAGGAATCCACCCTAAAGCATCCCTGACAGAGGGTTGTCCAGCTGCCTCTTGAAGGCCTCTAGTGTGGGAGAGCCCACCACCTCCCTAGGGAACTGATTCCATTGTCGTACTGCTCTAACAGTCAGGAAGTTTTTCCTGATGTCCAGCTGGAATCTGGCTTCCTTTAAATTGAGCCCGTTATTCCGTGTCCTGCACTCTGGGAGGATCGAGAAGAGATCCTGGCCCTCCTCTGTGTAGCAACCTTTTAAGTCCTTGAAGAGTGCTATCATGTCTCCCCTCAACCTTCTCTTCTCCAGGCTAAACATGCCCAGTTCTTTAAGTCTCTCTTCATAGGGCTTCATCCCCAACCTGGTGTCCCCTGGGTGTGTTGGACTACAGTTCCTATAATCCATAACCAGCATGTGACATTTGCCTCTCTTGGAGGTCAGAGCTGTGTCCTTAAACCCGCCCGCTGCTGCCCTCAGGTGTGGTGAAGGATGACTGAAACTCAGAGCAGATTCACTGCCCAACTGATATTGGAGCCACCACCCTCCACTGCTCTAGCCCTAGCAAACCTCTGCCCCTTTGACTCCCTGGCCTAGAGTTCCCAGCCCTCCAGACCTTCCGTATCTGTCCACTTCCTGCCCAGTGACCGTGGCTAGCCCCAGTCCTGCTTTCTGGTTTCTCCACCTCCTCCCCTCCTCCTTGTTTACCCAGATCCCTGCATCTTAGACCGTCCCTCCTTTGTCCTAGATGAAAACGGTGCCGCAGGCGAAGACCGTCTTTGGCACCCTTCCGTCACTCTTCAGCTCATTTTAAAAAATTGCATTTGTAGCCCATTTCACGACTTTGATGCATGATTTGCATGCTTGATTTATCATATGAGATGATACGTTTGCATGCTGGGACCTGCCGGCCTGTTCTTCGTCGGGCCGTGTTCACTGTGAGGACTGTTTGGCTTAGCTGTGGAGTGGAGAG